>NC_138834.1:8665922-9302747 GCF_965183815.1 Platalea leucorodia
GCGGTAGGGCTGGCAACCAGCGCAGAGTTAAGCTGGCTCTGAAACCTAGGATTTGCCGATGCTTTTCATGAACCTCTACAGGTCTGTTTCAAACGCTTCCAACAGAAAGGAGAGCAGCAAAATGCATCTTTTCTTACCAGCTTGATCCTATCCTCACAGCGAAGGAGGTTGATCATCACCTGGAGGTGCTGGGGCAAATCACCTGCAGAGAAAGCAGAGAAATAATCAGAAAGGGTCGCTCACTTGCTGCACCAAGAATCGGCATAGTCTTGACCTTTAATGAAACTGGATGTTTCCAAGTCAAAAAATACCATTTAAGGGAGGCCAATGAACTTTGCTGTCCCAGAGAATACTAATAGAAGCAAGCTTCTTGGATGAGCGTTATCTGGCTGTGTGAGAACTCGACCTTACGGTATTTGGAAGCTACCAAATATATGGAGACCACCCGTGACTGGCACAAATGATGATACTCTTCCTGTTCTTAGAGAAGACAAAGATATGGGCACCGAGGACAGGGGAGGAAAAGGCAGGAGGAACAACTCTGGTTAAAAAAAAAAAAAAAAAGGAACAAAGGAGAAAAGAAAAACTGACTTGTGAAACACACATAGCATCGTGGGATCAGCCTCACTGGCCTTATGGAGGGTATATCTGAACATGAGAAATTCCTGAGGGGGAAGGGCTGCAGGAGCGGCCCCGTTTGGGCGATGGATCCCTTCTGTCTCAGACAAAGTGCTGCCTGTGCAACAAGTCCCTTAGGCTCTAGAACGGTGGGTGCATTTCTATTTGGGGAAAGCAAGCGAAAGGAACAAGGCATCTACAAGAAAGCAAAACAAGTTCACATCTAATAACTCGGTAATGCACTCATAACTTTCCATACAAGATAAAATTCCTTCCGTAGGATGTTTGCTGGGTATATGAAATTGCTGACAATTAAAGAAACCCAAAGCCAAGCTTGGCATTCAAACACCCTCTTTGTGCTTGGAGTGTTTACTAAGCAGCAGACACACAGTACCACACTGTGCCTTTCCCACATGCTCCTGCTCTCAAAATGCCCCGATGATCTTATTTCTTCTTTCCCAGTAATCACTTATTCCAAAACTGTCAAAGACAGAAGGCATGAAAACACCGGGTAAGTAGAATCCGCTTTCCTGAACCCCCTATCTGCTTATCAATCCTTATGTACGTTCACCATACAACTTCCTACCATTTCTTCCCACCAGTTTGGCACACTGGAGGGGACCGGGGGAAGAAGGACAGTCTGTTCTTAAACCGTGATAAACTCTTACAGGCCAGATTGTGATGAGTTAACTGAAAAGGGGATTTTCCTGAAACTAGGAAAGGGGATTTAAGGAGCTAAGAAACATACGTCTATCCAGAGACCCAAATCCTGTTAAAACATTCCTCACTCTTACCGGCAACATCAAACAAAACCAGCAACAGGTAGTTTCAAAAGAACAAATGCTGTCAGCTGGCACTGAAAGTCCCAAGCTTCAGATTTTTGGAGGCTGGGAGAGCACTCTGAGAAATGCCCCTGCCATGCTGAATCGGGACCTTGATAAGTACAGAAGAGGTGCTAGAGCCCTGTGACTCAGCCCATCCAATTTTCTTCCCCACGGGCCAAAGGGGAAGGCAAAGACCAAATCACTGAAGCACAACTGACATTTCTTCATCCGCAGCTGCGGAAAACAGGGATACATATTCAGCACAGACCTTCTGGCTCAGCAGGCTTCCCTGCCTAAAGAATGCCACGCTGAATGCCATAATGTCTGCAGAGAATAAATTTCTACTCCAGTTACAGTTCCGAGATAATGACAAAAGTTTAAACAAAGACTCAATAATCACACGTTCCCATTCGAATCAAGTGGGCTGAAAACCTAGTTTTACTCAACAGGTTGTACAAGGCCCACTATGACAATCAGAGGTGTCACCCACCCACCCGCGCGTGCTATCAGCCTGTCCGCACAGACGGGATGAGCAGCACAGCAAGAGGGAAAAGGAATTTCAGTAGGTGATTTAATCCACTACCTGCATGTTTGTGAGGATGCTGGAGACTTCGCTGGCCCTGGGAGCTGTTTCCTTGTTGTAAGAAAAGGGCTGCGCCTTTCACCATGAAAAAGCTCTCGCTTAGGCTGGAAAACAAACGACAGAGGAAGTCAACTGAAAGGAAATATCAGCAAAATGCGTGCTCAGGTCCGTAAGCTAGGGAAGGAAGGGCTTCCCCTCACTAAAACGTAGTAGGATTTTGCCATGAGAAGCTGTTCCCAAAGTTTGATCCTGCCACTTGCACGGCACGGCTCCAGGATTATTCATGGATTATTCATGTGTCATTTTCCACCAACATTTTTTTACTTGGCCATTGCAGGAGATACTTGCCTGAGCTGTCGTGGGCTGGAAATGACTTTATCATTTGATTATCAAATTCTGCAACTTAAAACCAGTAGAGGGTAAGACTTTTTACAGGCTTAGACCTGTAAAATCACTGAAGATCAGGTTCCGAGTCAATCAGTTCCTACTAATTTCAGTTCTTGAGATTTCTTTGGAATGCAAAAACAAGAACACGCAACTGTAAATTGTCTGTAGATTTAAAGAGGAAGGGAGGGCAGATGAAACCTGCGCGTCTCAAGAGAGAGGAAACTGCACCGAAAACCTCAGGGGAAAACCCAACCGACACAATAGCAAAGCTTTTGCTTTGCTCTGGCTGGATACAGCCGTCCTGGAAAACACTGCTGATAAGAAGGCAGGTCGCAGTATGTGCAAATACATAACGATATTTCCACAGAGTCAAATGACACACGGGCCCCAGAACATAACTAAAGAGAAGGCTGAACAAAATCAGTAGTTACAGTAAGCACCAGCACAAGCCTAATTACATAGTACCATAATGCACTCGCGAGCATTTTAGAAATAGACTTGGACGTAAGCGGTAAAGTTAGCATTTCCCACAAGGCTGAAAATCAACATCTACTAAGCTACCTTTTAGTTGCCACAGTAACTGCTTACACTGCATTTCCTATACCGCTCTAAACATCACAAGAGACATTCCTTGTTACAAAGCCCAATTTTCTGCCGCCCTCCACTTCCAAACATAGATAATCATTAATTACTGTCTGCTATCTACTAAATATAAATGCTCCATTATGAGACTGTGCTACATGGGAGTTACTTATGCTACTGAAAATAATCCCACAGGAGTTACTACTCCCAGCACTCGTCTATTCTGTACTTTATCTGGGGTCTTCGCCTTTAGGCAGAAGCGAGCACAAATGCTCCATTCTACCTTAGCGTTTTTGTGAAGACAGACATGAATTTCATGTCTTTTCCGCTTTTGCTTCAAGTTCAGCTTTTCCCTTCTCTGAGAACCCAGCCAAGGTTCCCAGGCAAAGCTTCCTCATTTTTCAGCTGAATCTTCAAGGTGCAATATTCCCAGAAAAATCTATATCAGGTTTAAATTTGAGATTTCAGCTGCTTTTAAAAAGTGAACTAAAATTTTCACCCAAGTTCCAGGCTCCACAAGTCATATATCAGGTCAATAAAATGCCAGCAGGACAACTGCACTCTAATTAAAACAAGCTTTTCTCCATTTACACTCCCACAGTATTCTAGCACTCACCACTCACTTCGCTAGCAAGTTGTGTCTGAACAGGAGCCATGCAGAGGTTGCTTGTGATCCGAAACACCGGCTCTGCTCTGCCTGGCACGCAAGCTAACGGCAAGAATTTCTGCAAACGGGAATTTGGTTCATGCCATAAGCGAGCCAGGAAGAGTCTTGTTTCCTTCGCACACCAGATCTCACAGGAAAGCGTTAAAAAGTGGCCAGAAGTTACACAAAAGCAGCGACACCAACACAACGTATAGGATATTCAGCGAGATACCAGCTTCACGCGCACACATCTGTTTTTTCAGCCAGAGGAAGGGAATGGTTAGATAATGCACAAGGAGATAATTCACGGTGTTCCTGTCCCAAGAATTTGGGGAAATAGTTCTTTGGGAAAGTGAAAAAATATCCCAAAGGATATTTTTTTTATCCCTAATAAAGTACTGACTGGGATTTCTACAGCATGAAAAGCCTTGGAAGAGACAGATCTCCTTCCCAAAGGCGTCGGTAACTCCAGCTCTGATGGTTCATCTCGCCTGATGTCCTCCTCTCCTGCAGTCAGGAAAGCTTTTACAATAAAGCAGAATATTCCCAGTTGCAGGCAAACGAGAAAGCTGCGCTGCAGGAGCAGAAAGCGATTGCAGGAAAAGGACAACCCACATAGCGAAACTTTTGTCACCGTGTATTCATCTGCATGGAAATGAACCGGAAAGCAAAGCCAAAGAACCTGTTGAGAGCAAGATTTCTTTTTTAATTTAAATGTTTCCTAAACTGCGCACTAACCATACTAAGCGCAGCCTGCCGTGACTCAGACTGCCCGTTCCTCCCCAGCACTCCCCGATTCCCACAGAAGCTCCCATTTCCATAGGAGCAGCACGGTGCCCTACAGAGGGAACGCATCCGAGCGCCTCTTTGCAAAAGCTCGTATTTTACACCATACTGAAACAGCAACATTACCCGACACCGTCCCTTATCTCCGCTCTAGCAACGCTCTTTGCTCTCAGTCACTTCACACAACTGCTCTAAAACACAGCTAACAAAATAAAAGTGAGAAATAGGCAAGGCACAGTATTCCAACCCGGTTTTAAAAAACCCCTTTAAATCCCGCAGTTCCAGTAAACAACTAAAACTCCAGCCTTTTTAAAAAAATCTCCTAAAGAGCAGAAAAATCCTATCATTAAAGAACATCCCCAACTTTTGACCCTTGGCAGCAGTGATAAATGCCCTAGTAAGCAGCATTTGTTAGCAGCATAAAAACGAGTGGCTTATACATACTAATTTGGACTGGTTTTCTTTGAACAGCAGAAGCATTGTGCTGGCCCAAGAGTCAGACAGAAGTCAGTAAATTCGAAAAGATTCATAACTAGCTGTAAAACTCACATCCTTTTGCTTCTAAACCCATAAAAAAAAGAGAAAAGAAGGAAAAGAAAAGGTTGACCGTATATTCTGTGCGGAGCAGAGAAATCGCGTCTGTTGATGCTACCCAGGAACTGGATGACTTTTACAGAACACTGTGTCTTCCACTGATATCCTGGCTTGAAAAAGCACTTGTCCTAACATATCCTGATGAAAGAGGGCCATTCAAGAGGGGAAAAAACCAGCTGAGGCTCGTCTAATCATTTCCCTCCTCCAGACTTGTTTGTTTGTTTGCTTCCTCCCGCACGCTCTGAAGGCAACGCAGCGCCTATCAGCAACCGCAAAGCAAAGCAGCCCGTCGCGGTGGAACGTCCATATTCCCTGGGACAGCGCTAGATAAAAAGCACTGTAACGACTCATGCCGGCTCGTTTCTTTACAATTAAAACCCTGCATGCCACCACTGTAATATACATATGACAAAGGCATTAGCTGTCAACATGCTTCTTCACTGACTGTACAGCTCCCACGGTTTGATTTTCAGTGACTCGCAAGTTACTGAGCTACTACTACACAAGAACGTCTTTCAGGCAGCTTGGTATTTATTTGTTAGTGGCTGGCTATAATCAAATTCACTGAAGACTCGTTTCTTACAGGCCCCTGACTAATTCCTTCTCTAGGCACAAGCCGTAATAACCACACGCTCGCGTCTCACCAGCACCACTAGCCTAACCAGGGGGAGAAGCAGCTTTCTGTCCAATTTTTACCCAGCCCCACCGGCATGCACAACAGAACCCACCCATTCCTTGGATGCCCTTCCAGGAGTGCTGACCAGCACAGCTACTTTACAGGAGTCACTTCAGGCTCTCAAATAAACGCAGAGCCCACGGACTTTGTCACAGTCCCAGGAGCTCCGTAGTGCTCCAGTACAGCTGCAGACCAGTCCCCTTTCCACTCCATAACCTCAGCTTACCAAACGAATGGCATTAATCCCCTAAGGCGGGTAAAAACCTGTGCTTACAAGCGTCTGGGAAGTGCTGAGGGTGTCAGCGGGAAGGTACAAACAGCTATGGCGCTTTGCTGTCCGTAAAGCAGGGGCCGTTCTGCACCCAGAGGCTGGCAAGGAGAAGGTGCTTAATGGCCACGGCACCGCTGAGAGCGGGCTCCAGCGTCTCCTGCTTCACTGTCCCTTGCCCCATCCGTTGGCTCCGTGCTGCTCAACTTGAAAAGGAAATATTTCTTCCCCTTTGGGAAAGCTCCAGAAGAGCGTGGCTGCAACACACATCAATTACATTTCAAGTTGCTTAAGAACACAATAGGCAGTGCCTTTTAATCGTTACAAAACGCCGCCCCCCGGGTCCACAACCGGCAAGAAGCAATCTGTTAAAAATACCGGGTTTCGTAACAAGAGGCAGAGCTGCTCGTGTTACCGGACAGACAGAGCGAGCTGGAAGCCAGCTGCCAGCTGCAGAACAGTTTTCCCTAAGCAGCTTGCTTTGCCATTGTGGCTCAGGCTGCGGTGTGTCCCAGGAAAAAACCTTGTTTGCCTCGGGTATTTGAGTTCCCTGTTCCAGTGGGAAATCTCACATAAGACGTAATCATCTTGCAGGATACAAGAAAACGCTCTATTAATATATCTTATAGCTACATAACTCATCTCAAAATAAATATCCATACACAGAAGTTAGTAGAGAGAAAACCACATTCCCTGGGAAGACACAGCCAAGCCTGAGGTTGATTCAGCAGTCTCTTGCTAGTCTAAGAATTAAAAAATAGTATCTAGCTAAAAGAGGCAGAACAGAAACATCAGAGTTTGCGTCTGGCCGGGTATCCCTGCTGCTCCCAGAACTGCCGTAGGATCGCTCGGTGCACGGGATGCCCAAGGAGCCTGGCTTATCACCGCACCTGCAACAACCCTCGGTACTTCTGGAGCCTTAATGAACTTGTTATCTTTGTGTTTGCCGCTGACCACAACCAAGAGGCCCATTTAGCGCAAGTGCTGTTCAGATCCAGTTGCTTACAGCTCTACTCTTAGAGCATATTTTAGTGATGAGCTCACGTAGCGAACACAAGCAGAATTCCACTCTGCCTGGCTTTGCTTTGGCTTTTCCTGGGGGATACGGGCAGCCCCGCACTCCAGCCAGGGGCAGGTCCGAGGGCAGGGAGCTCCAGGAGCAGAGAGGGGAGCTGCTCCTCGCACACCCAGGCACAGGCTGTCCTCGGGAGCCCCCCAGCATCGCCAGAGGACCAAGCCACATCCACCCGATGGGTCAAAGCTTGCTTCAGCTAACATCCAGAGCTCACCTCTGCCTGGCCGTTACATTTATATCCTCCTCTCCCAGAGAGATAATATTCCAGATGTCCTTTCAAGATATCGGCTCTCACCTGAAGCTTTCTCTGTTTCTCTTTAACCTTTCATCTCGAGCAACTCCCATGTTGTTGACCTGGCGTGTCCTTGCGCAGCTCAGGCGCAGAGCTCCATGTTCCAGAAAAGCCCTGCAATGAAGCCTTGCCCCAGCACAGGGCCACACCACCATGCTCTCCGGGCACTAAATCTCTGTCAAATTAAGTTTCTTAATTTCCCCCTCATGAATGAAACAAAACATACATGCTGTGCGGGGGCAGAGAAGGTCATCTATCCATCGGGGCTGAGCCAGAGTGTTCGGGGGACAGCAATGGCCTCTGGGCTCATCTGACAGCAGACTGCCCAGCCTGCAGCCTCGGAGCAGGACACCCCCTCGCCCGAGCATCCATCAACGCCATGGGTAAGAGCAGGCACGCTTCTCCTGCCCTTCCTACCCACCGCATGCAGACCTTGCCCTGTGCCCAGAGGAGCTGCCCTCCTGCAACCAGCTCCATGATTTAGGCAAAAAAAAAAAAAAAAAAAAAAAAAAAAAATCACTTCTCTCAAAATTGGTCGCAATTTTACAAAGGCATGAACATCGTAGTGCCTCCCCATTCCTTGGGTTTTATGGCATCTTCTGCTCAAAATGTTTCCGAACTGGTAAGGTGAGGAAAAAACAGGCCTCCCAAGCTCCACAAAATTAAACACACTTCCCTTTTCCACAGCCCCTTTGATAAGGAGGAAGAGAACTCATTTCCCCCCGCCTCTCCTTTTCTTCCCCCATTTTCTGCTCAGTCTGGAAAAAGCCCAGCCATCTCAAGGCAATTAAGCAAGAACACGAAACGCAGCCTTGGAGAGGGGCCTCCCCAGCGCACCTCTCTGCCACGGTGCCGCAGCTCGGGGACCGAGCCAGTCCCCTCGGATGCTCCCGCAGCCCGGCCAGGCCCTTGACGTGCCAGAGGGTGGATTTTAAGACAGGGCAATCATGCAGTCATACCGAAATAGCAACATAAACTAAACTGGAAATGAGCACATCAAATAGAAAGGAAGACGCAGGGAAAGAAATAGCAGGAAGACAAGGCGGCAGCTGCACGGCCCCTGCTTTCCAAGCCAAGCCGACAATTAAAGCACGCTGACCGCTTGCTTTGGCTTGATAGGAGGCACATCAGATAACGAACGCTTCCTGACCAAGAAAGGGGCCTTCAGAAGGGGTCTGCACGACACAAAACAGCGCCAGGGAAAAATGAACTTCAAAGCTACTCGCTCACATGCTACTGTACAACCTGAGAAACAGAAATGAGAGGCTTTAAAAGCAGCAGCAGGTCATTTCTCATGCTTTTAAAAAAAGTACGTTGTGTGTTTCCAAGTGGCCTTTGCTCTGTGTCACACACCAGTCACGCAGAGTCCAGTGACACAGAAAGATTAAATGAAACATAAAGGAATCACCTTTACAAATACAACTGAGAGTATCGCCACGGCCATCCCTGCTTAACCCGACAGAGCGGGCTGCTGTGCAGAGGGACGAGCAGAGCGCTCCCCACGCAGCAAGAACAGGAGAGACCCAGTTTCAACACGTGCAATGCTGCTTTAAAACAAATTGCTATTGCACACGTGCGTAGACTTTGTGATACGCTGATAAACTGACCTTGATCAGAACTGCAGGTACCCAATACACCTGCTAAAGTCAGGGAGGGCTGCCAGCATCACTTGGATTGCAGTGCTCTACCTCTGCTGAATTCTCTGTGATGCATCTCAGGTGGAGGCACCTACCCTCAGGGCAACTTTAGGAAATGTTTGTCTTCTGAAATACTATTTTATTACAAAAAAATGCGAGGCAGGAAAGCTGCTTCCATACTCATGTCTATGTTAGGGTGCGGCTTTGATGGGCTATAAAAAGTCATCACTCTCAGACCTCCTGAGCAGAAGACAAGTCACCCCACAAAGAAACCCCAAATGTAAGCTGCGAACCACAGCAAAGTCTGACGTTCCTTCAGACACACAGAGAACATCTCCCCTTCCTCAGATGCAGCCAGGGCACCATCACGCACCGGCAAAAAGTTGCCTCCAAGGGGGTCAGGCAGCAGCCCCTGCTGGGGGGGGGGGGGGGGTCCCGTAATGCCTCCCTGCAGGGGCAAACATCTCCCCATCTATTTCAAAGGAGAGCGAGACAGTCAGGCAGGCAGGAAGACCCGGCAGGCTTCGCTCTCGTGTTTTTAGCGGCGCAGCAACAAAAGGGGAGTCTGAGCGTGTATTGTTCGGCTGAAAGGCGTGGGCCACATCCACAGCGCAAGAATGCTAAGAAGGGTTCAAGACACTGCGGGCCATTCACAGCGCCAGATACAAACGCTCCTCGAGCACAAAGAGGAAAAAGAAAAAAATGAAATCAATCATGAAGCCCACAAAAGCTAATTTCCTAACATAAATAGACTGCTGATGATGTGCCTCCAGCCGCTCCTGCGCACCGGGTGAGCGATGCATCGGGCTCGGGCAGCAACCGCCCCAGCTCCGCACGGAGCCGAACCAGGTCAGCCGTGCGTCCCCCACGCTGGGGCGGCACACAGCTCCGAGGGCAGAGCACGACCTGGGCAGGAAAAGGGAAGCAAACCAATTCGCAGGATTGCTCCCTGTTCCAGCAGACTTGCGCAAAATAAGTTCGCAGAACAGTTCCCAAACGGCCAGGAAAGAGAAAATTCTAGGAATCCCTAGTACTTGGATGGTGAAAAGCCAAATAAAATAAAAGATTGTTTCACAAGGAAAAAGAAACCCTTTTTGCTCATCCCCTTAATCGCAGAGTTCAAAAAGGCACCAAGCTGATCACAGCATCACCCAGCTATGCGATGCGTTTGGAACGAACAGTTTGAATCACAAGGAGCATTTCTGAGATTCCCACCGAAACACGACGTCATTTTTGTGACAGCCACTGTCTCAGGAGGCCGGGGCCAGATCCTCTCCGAACCCATTCAGCTGCTATAAAGAAACCTTTCTCTCACTCTTAGGAGAGGAGTATTAACTCCACCGAGACTCCCAGCATCCGTGTCCCCAGCGTGCGCCTGGGGACCGACGCCAGCCCTCTGCAGCAGCCCCGTGACCGCCCACCCTGCGGCGAGGGCTAAGCAATGCTTCTCCATACAGCTACACGGAGCAGCTCACGCTTGCCTAGACTCACGGACTCAAAGGGCAGGGCTAGGGAAGGTGGCAGCCAGCACAGGGAAGCACGAGAGGCATATACAGAGGTCCTGGCATTAGCAACACCACCGGTTTCCAGCCTAGTGCACCCTCTGCCATGCAGCATCCTGGTGGTCTGAGCGAAGCCGACTATTCCCAAAACACTGGCTCCCTTCTTCCCCCGCGCTAAAAGACCAAAAGATCCCCTGTGTTTTCCTGCAAGTCACTTTTTTGGATGTTGTTGGCACCATGTTATCACCATAGTTATTCCGTGACTGCAGGTAGGGAGGAGGACAGACCACAAGCCCGGGAGTGCTGGGGAGGTGTCTCGGAGCTGTGGTCCAAGCTAAAGGAGAGGTGGGACGATGCTGGCCCCCAGGCTCCTGCCATGGAGGGCACATCAAAGGCAGAGCCTCCCACCCGCACTCCCAGGCAGGAGCCGATCCTGCTCCCGTCCTCCTCCCCAGCCGAGCTGTCGGCACATCGGCCGATCCTCCTGCATTCCTCCCATCAACTCGTTGTTTTAATCCTTTAAACTATTTTATGAAGTCACCCCACTTCACCCACTCAGCGGTGTCTCCCAGAGACAGGACAGAGAAACAAGTGGAAACTCTCCAACGGCGCCACTGGAAAAGAAAAGGTGAATAATAGCTTTGAGGATTAAGAAAGCGGCTTCCACGCGGCGTGTGCGAAGGTCAGCCAGGACACAGGCAACAGCATAGGAAGCCCAACTGAGAACCCTACAGGCAGCGGTGGCACAGCTACCCAAAAAATAGCTTAGCTGCTGGGTTTCAGAATGACTCCAAAAAAGGCAGCAGAGTCCAGGGAGTACTTGACACATTGGTAATGCGTAAAAATAAAATAAAATAAATCTAGATGGATCACGCAGGGTCAAAGCAGAGCGAGAAAAGTTCTAGCTCAACCCCGACACCCCCTCTAGTGTTCAGCTAGACCGCAGCCTGCCTTCCCAGCTTCCCCCAGGGTATGCAGCCAGCACCCCACGGGGAGGAGGCACACCCCAGAAATTAGGAGACTGCCAGCCAGGGGCAAAGCTACCTCAAGACAGAAAAGTGTTGGTAAAAACCTCAGGATCATCCTTCTTTTTCCCCTCCACTCCAAACCCATCTTTTACAAGCAGGATCGGTGTTGCAGAGAGAAGCAGACATCTGTAGTCCAAGAAGTTTTACTGGGCTGGGAGGGAGATGCCCACACGCAGGCACACTGTGAGCAGCCCCACAGGCAGTGGTCTCTGCAGGGATGCGAGTGTTGGATGTGACCATTTGGATGGCAGACAGGGCAAACAAGCAACCTGGCAGCTTTCCGGAAAATCTGAAAGGGACATTTTGTCCTGTCCCCTGCATTTCTGGATGCCTTGGCCCCCGAAGCTAAGCCCCAGAGGTTTTCTGCCCAGCAGTCAGCACCACACCACCACAGATCTCCCAGCAGCTGCCTTCACTAGCGATTCTTGCAGCAAGGATTTCTTCAAGAAACACAGCTGAGCTGGTGTGGTTTTGGCAGGTTTGTCAGTTGGGCGAGTCCCTCTGCACAGGGTCTGTGTGCAGTGAGATGAGCGTCAGGCACAGACTCCAGGTCCGACAACAAACGTTAAACTGGGACTTTGAGGAGTTTGGTGCAATGGGCAATACCTTGAAATACCAATGGTGAGGACCAGCTGAGGTGGATGCGAACACGCAGCACGCCGGCTGCTCCGCAGGCGTGGTTTGTGTTCCTGCTGCCATCCCAGGAAGGAGGCAGGGAAACCTACCCCTCTTGTGGCAAAAGATAAACCTTTGCACTGGCTGCAAGGGGAAGATGTCTATGCGGACACGCAGCTCCGGCAAAGCCGTTAACCACACCCTGGTTATGGACGTTCATACCTCACGTTACAGAGAGATGACGCAGATCTGTCTGGGCTGCACAAGCTCAACACCGTTGACTTCTCCCGGACTGCAACTCTAAAACTTTCAGAGAGGGAAAGCAAGCTCTGCAGAGAAGAGTCCTTCTGATCCTAGATAAACCTAAACGACTAACAGATGCAGTTTGCATTGTAATCCATTTGAGGCTGGGCTTATTTTGCTTTTGGATTTTCTTGTGTAGCAGTGAAGTGATTCTGCATCAAGGATTCAAATGCTGCAGAGGGATGCATAAATGTTTGGGAAATAAAAAACTCAACATTCTCCTCATTAAAAGTGAAGCCATGCCTATGAAAGTGTTCTGCCCATTTCACGTTCTCCAAAAACATCTGAAGAGCACTTGTCAGGCAGACCACAGCTCTGATTTGTATGAGAAATCCCTGACTCACAGATCTTGGCAACCAATTATCAAAGATTAAGGTATTTAAAATCAAGAGGCATTTGGAACCAAAATATTTTTCTGCCCCAGCTCTAACACCTAAATAAACAGTAACCACACTGGCCTTTTACAGAGAAAAAAAAAAAAAAATGTTCAGTGCAAAGCCAGTACGTTTGATAACAGGGCCAGTAGTTTTGTTTTTTTGCCAAACTGCTCAGGTTTCATGGGGGGGGAAAAAAAAAAAAGGGAGATTTATATACAATTGCAAAAAGGGTCTGATCACCACATCTTCAAACTGGCAGGCCTCCTGCTGTTGCTCTACCTACATCCAAGTAAACTCCTCGTGTTGCTCAACTTCAAGTCAGCAACAGTTTCCTGGAAAGGCCAGATCTTAAATAAGTGTAAACTAAGCGCATGCTTCCTCGGCTCCACGGTCTTTGAACGTCCCCACACAACCCACTGCAAAAGTAAAGGCCTAATTATATCTCCATCGGCTTCCACAGCCACACCTATGGGCCAGAAAGTTACCGAGGGTCACGAGCCTGTGAATTTGCCTCCCCATTGTATGGAGCACGCTAAGGCAGGATGCTGCAGCCTGGCCAGGATGTGATTCAGCGTCCTGTTTTGAACAGTTAATAAAGTCAGCAACTTCTGCCCCAAGATCTCCCACCAAATAACTGGGAGACAATAAATACTGCGGCGAGCAGGACTTGTCAAGTACGTAATGAGTCGCTGTCCCCACAAATAAATCCTCAAGACAGCTGCCCCGGTGTACCCCCGCCCCGCGCACCTTCCCAGTGCCATAAACACGGCCACTCAAAGCTGCGGGTACAAGCCATTCACTCAATGCTGCCTCCAGCAGAACATGCTCATAAATCCCTAAAAAAGTTAAAGACCGAGGTGTTAATAAATAACTTTTGGTGCATTAAAATATAACATACAATAAAGTATGTTTCCATACTGAAGAGGCCAGCCGTAGCGCCAGCGAGGAATCTGGTTTATTACAGTGATTTTAACCAAACGGCCTCCTTATAACGAGTCCTCTGGTGCGTGCCAGCCAGCGTGATGCTCTGTAAGAGTTTGTCTGCAGCAATTACTCCTCCTGTTGATCACCGAGCTGCAAAAGGGAGTTTTAATCAACCTGAGGCTCCACCTAACTCCTGCAGCGAACGCAAAACCACGTCAAACCAATGTAACTCCGCTACCTTCAAAAGTGAAAATTACTTTCCCTCATTAAGCTACAACAAAAAAGCAGTAACTGAAGGAACTGTAGAGCTGGTTATCAAACCAGCATGGTGGAGCACGTTCGTTTCCGACCAGGTAACCACGCAAAACACAAAGGTGAGTAAGCAAGGTGGAAAGCATGGGGGACATGGTGCCTTCTACCCATCACAAGCAGCCGTGGGTTCCTCAGAGCTCAAAAGCCGTATACGACTCTTACAGCTGAAAGGTTTTAATGCTGAATAAAACCGAACAGACCTAACATTTTACTCCAAGGGTTCCAGAAGATGAGCTAATAGTCATCTGCCAGGCTGCAGATGGGAGAAAGGGGCTGGGGAACACTAACTTGGCAAGGTACACAGGATGGCATCAGCAAAGAGAGGAAGACCGCCAGTCTCCTCCTCTTCCTCTGCCACTCTCTGTTCCACAGGAGACTGGATGCTCCAGGCAGCGCTCTCAAGGCAGGGTCTCCACGCTGGGCTGTGGCCACGTGGCACGCAGAGGCAGCGGAGCAGCGTACGCCATTAAAAGGCTCTGCAAATGTACACAGGCCCAATCCTGAAAACCTTTACCTCCCACAGCTGCTCTTGCCAGCTCTTAAAACTGGGCTCAGTGGTGCCAAACAAGAACAGTTCTTTCCATAACAATCTTCAGGCTTGATCAGAGGCTGGAGACAACTAACTCCCAGGCCCTTTTGCAGCAGTTCAACCTCTATCTCCCTGCAGAAGGTGCCTGAAAACACTCACCCGGCCCTGTTTCTGACTGCATTCAGGATGCAATTGGAAAGCCAATAATGGCAAAGATTACAGAATGACTGGCTAAACAAACTTACTTGTGTTTGTAATTAAAACCAGTGATTATGTTGCTGCATTTGCCAACCACGTCTGAGAAACAGCCAACACTCACAAGACGATTGGCTTTGTAAAACACCTCCTTTGACTCGGTGCTAGAGAGCAAAGCAGTGGCGAGTGATGAAAGTCGTCGAGTTGCACCAAAAAGCAGCGTAGGAAAAACTGCACATACCCCATTCTCCCAGAGCAGCCTGCTTGAAAAGAGCTCAGCTCTGCTCTCAGTCTCCCCTGCACTTGATATCATCTTCTCTGAGGTTGCTCTGAGCTCAAAAAGCACGACATGGCTCTCTGATAAGGTGGCAGGCACCATGCACACAAGGCTCGCGCTGAACTCTGTGGACCCTGATCTTGGAAAACTTAAGATTGTGCTTAACTCTAAGCTAATGCATACTCCCATGGACTTGATGTATCCATGCCAGCAGTTTTATTAAGATTTGGGTGAGATGCCTCAAGGTCCTGTGGGCGCGCTGCATCATTAGGGGAAAAAAAGTGATCAAGCCACAAGGCCCCATGGCTGATTGGCGTTCAGGAAGGAAGATTTCAGCAGACACAGATAACACAGAGAATCAGACATTCAAGCTTTTGTCTGCACCAGCTGCACCGAGCCCAACTGGGCTGTCGGATCTCAGTCTGTGCTCTTACTTTTTCTTCTGCTATAAATCTTTACCCTCTGGGGAGCAAAATGAACTCCTGGCTGTCTGCTGGAATCAGTGTGCATGTTACCTTACCGAGGTTTCTGCAAAATTTTTGGAAAGAGAAAGAAAAGGAAGACTTTAAAGCACATTAATGTCTAAGAAAATGCAGATAACAACATCTTTGAAAGAAAAGCTGAACCTAGAACATGTCCCCTCAGTCTATTTTAGGGTAGAAGCTGTTTCAGGGAGAAAACAGAAAGAAAAGCATTTTGGAATGACAGAAACCATAAGAGAGGTCTGCTACTCCTAGGCCAGAGAGCAGCAAGACATGCAGCTGGTTATAAAACCATGATACGGACCCACTCCTCCAAGAAAAAAAAAAAAAAAAAAAATCACATAGCTCATATAACCAGATCCAACTATGCAGTCTCAAATGAAAATCCTGGAATTTTTTGGAATGAATGAAAATAATCTGTTCAGCAAGCGGATGAGTAAGTTAGGACATAAATGTGTAATAGCACATTCATCCTGTATCGATGTAACGCAGCTTGAGCTGGCAGCAAGATGGGGTCTTGTTTCCAACTACCCTTCCTTTTTCTAACCATTAGGATCTTTGAGGTCTGCAAAGTCAGGCGCTGGACTGCCGACCCCTGCACTCAGGGCACATGTGACAAAGCACAGCTGTCACCTAAGTCTCCACCAAGGCTAGACCAGGATTTAAAGATTCACAAATATCATCATAGCCCATTCCTGCATTTTTTTCAGAGGAGACCTAGACTCAGCTGTTGGGGAAGCAGCACAATGAAGTTGAACAATTCTGCCACCCCATGGGCACCGGGTAAAGTCTCACCGAACCATGCGGAGCAGCTGCCATCGGGAAGGGGACAGGATCTACCCACCTCCCCACAAGAGCAGCTTCATTTATCATCTACGCTGTGTCCACACTAGGGCCATGCATTTTCCTCAGTCCTTGGCAGTGTTTCCCCCCCGAGTACAGCACAGGCTCTGCACAAGAGCCATCCAATTCTTGAGGTCTATCTAGTGATTTAGTTACCAGATTCTTATCCTGAAAATCGTATGTGGAAGAGCAGCCCCAAGAGACCAAAGGCCAGAGGAAGCTCTTGGGATCTCGGTATCTAAAGTCAGCGCTGCAGCATTTTTCGATGGCCAGTAGAAAAGTATCTGCCTTTAAGCGCAGTCTCACTACATCTACCCCCAGGATCGCTCTGGTCGGTGATGGATGCACATGGCTGGCTGGCAAAAAGGCCAGACAGACCAAAGGCAGCCACAAAACCAATGATGTCCCAATGATTTATCTGTACATTGTCACTGAGGTCATTTGTAATGAAGAGGGATAAAGCTGTATTTCCTCTTTCAGCGCAAGAACCGTACGCACAAAAGAAGAGGCTATCGTACTGCTTGGTTAAGTGTTACTATCTAATACAACATGGGAAAAAGCACAAGAACTAAGGATGCGTTGCTATTCATGACTTCAGCAGGTTCCTGCTTGAGCCCTGAATTGTACAATGAGCCCACAAGCAAGCTGAGAGCAGAAATAGGAATCCTGAATTTTGCTTTAACCGATACAAAATGCATTCTCCAGAAAGTAAGCTAACGGATGACATTACAGACTGCCACTAAATGCCTGTACACAGGAGACCACACAGCAACCAAACATACACTTCTGACCCGCGTGCATGCAAGCGGGACAGCTACCGAACGCCAAGCTTCCCAGATGGGCTGCAGCCATGACAAGTCACCCCCGGGAAACAGAAGTGGCAAGGCCTAACGCTTTCCTGCTCTGTAAAGGAGCAACTTTGCTTTTCTGCTCTCTGACTTCACTTGCGGGGTTAAAGACGGTCCATACCCTAACATCCACTTGCTGCTCCCAAAACCACAAGGCAAACCAGACTTCAAATCAACTCCACTCCGTCCTAGTCCATCAGACTGCAACAGAAAACCCACTGCCACCGGTGTCTGCGTTTTACATCTCTGCAACAGTAGGTCTCAAAGCATAAAATGGGATGGAAACAACAAGATCGAACTCCAAGCAGCAGCATGAGTGGCTTTGCTTTTACTTGAAACCAGGATAATTAAAGTAGGAAGCAGTAACAAGGAAAATAGACCAAGCCTGCTGAACCACTGTGGTGTTTTTACAGTTCATCTCTTGGATTGCGGTTTACAGGTTAGAGGGTAAGAGCTGTCAGCAACAGCTGGGTTTAGAGTGAACAATCCACGTAATTACTCAGAGCCCCATTAGGCCAGGGTCCCACCAAACCCGCTTTATCGTTACTACTTCTGATCTCTGCACCATGTCAGCAAGAGAAGCCTTTCCCTTCTCCAGCAGGATCTCTCAGCCCTTTCTTCCCCCTCGCATGAAGAAAGCAGCTCTACGCAACCCCAATATCAAAGGTGTCAAATTCCTGATGGTTAATACCCAGGAATGAGCAGAGCTCTCCCCGACGCGCCCTAGGAGCATACCCCCCTTCCCGACCCAGAGCCCCAACCTCAGAGAGCAGCAGCAGAGGCAGAGATGCTGCGGTAACAGTCAAGTGCTGCGGCCAGAGCTGATGACCAATTTTCCAGTTTCTTCCCACCAGGAAAAAAAAAAAAACCCACAAGCCCTCTTTTATACATTCAGTTCATTAAACGCTCATCTCAAAACTGAAGTGATAAGGGAGAGAGCATCCCCAGTGTTTAGCTCTTTGCAGACCATGCAATCCCCTCCAGACAAGCGTACGTGCTTGAGGCCAGAGTCCTGTGCGGGATTGGGACTCAGCTACATGGCAGACAATTAACAACAGTGGAAATGATGTTTAGAGCCAAATAGCTCTGCTTACCTCACATTTAATTTGCGCTCTTCATCACTGCCAACCTCCAGCTGAGGGGAGAAAAGAAGGATACAGAGAAAGTTACATGCTGGTTGTTTCCATACTACAACTTCAAAAAAATCCCCATGCTTTTTAAAACCACCCCTGCAATGACAGGCTTTGGGTGGCTGCTTTCCATGGGGTTTTTCTTTCTGGTGCCAGGGATAAATGAGACTCCCTGGCCATATATGCCATCAGCACCCGGTGCCGGGTGACAAAGGGGCTCACGGGGATTTTAAAGCTATTAGGTCCTAATCCTGCAAGCTGGTCCTG
Source organism: Platalea leucorodia (assembly GCF_965183815.1). Taxonomy (NCBI): domain Eukaryota; kingdom Metazoa; phylum Chordata; class Aves; order Pelecaniformes; family Threskiornithidae; genus Platalea; species Platalea leucorodia. Next base: position 8,684,523 of record NC_138834.1, read on the forward strand.
GAGCGCAGATCGGTTTGAAGATCGCCAACCTCGACGTCACCAAGAGCGCACACACATCGCTCCCACTGAGCGCACACGTGAGGGCAGAACCTGTCCCGAGCGAAAGACTGCTAACGAGGAGCTGGGCACAAATTAATGCTGTAATTGAGGGTGTGCAGCGACAGCACAAGTGCCCTCCAGTGGATGCAGCCAAAACTGCCCAGCGGGGACTGCCCCAGCCTCCAGCACCTGAACCCCAACCCGGGACTGATGCGGAGCTCCACCGCACGCACCGGCAGGGCCCCGCTGCCATCCCCGAGCTGCCGCCTCGCCAACAAGGCCACCTCCACCTGGACGCTGGCAGAAGATGTGTCCCAAGGCTAGGACGATGCCCACTCGGTCGCCCAGTCATCAACAAGTTCCTATGTCTGCTGCCGTCCTCATAAACACACTTCTTTGATGGCAGGCATGTACTAAACCGGCCACTTTTCCACTGGAAACTGGTGGAAAAGTCTCCCTGGAAGCAAATTTGGCTGCTCAGGTGACTTTACTGGCCCTTACACTTCATTTACTCTCCTTAAAACAGAAGTGTGCTAGCTGACTTAAGCCTACTTCCTAAGAGAAACATTTTCACATTGCCGTGCTTTCCAGCCACCTCCTTCAACTTCTCTACTAGCTTCTGGACATATTAAAGAAAAATATTAAATTCCATATAAAGAAAACCAGAGTTGGGGCTAATTGCATCTAGAGCTGACTGAAAAAAAAAAAAAAGGCTCAAAGATCATTCTCCTCCTTTGGTCCTGCAGAAGTAGACAGAAGAGAAAGGGCCAGGAGCATCCCCTCAGAGGGCAAGGTTGTGCTGGGGAGATGGTTTGGACCCATGAAGCAAAGTGGGGACCTTACAGATTGCCTTGCAATAGGAAAACCTTCAAACTTGCACCATGCCGGACACCAGAGCCTAATGAAGCTGGAGGGACACAAAACTTTAAGAAACCGTGCTCCATCAGCACTAACACTCAGGGAATGTTTTGTTATTTACCACAACATTGCTTAAAACCTCCATCAAGTAAGGGCCACTGTAAGGGCTGCTTGTTTCCAGGTGGTTTTGTAGAAGCTAAAAATAAGCAAACAGCTTCACATAAAATATTCAAGCTTGAAGTTTTGCATGCATGTAGGACCTGGGCTGTTCCCCATCCCTCCAAGTTAAGACTCAGGAGGCCAGAGCACACGGGAGCTGCGCTGTTTACAACCTGCAAGAACCAACTAATGCCTGGAAAAAACCCCAAATGCAATCGCACAGGCGGGATATTAGAAATATAGCCATTTGGAGGAAAAGAGATACACAAAGCCCATCCAAAATGACTGCAGCTGATGGCGAGAAACATACCATCGCTATTTTTAGTCTGTTTACACTGTGCCGTGGCAGCGCAGAGCCAGCCTGGCCGGGGCAGCAGGCAGAGCCCCAGGAGCACCCCGAGCCCCAGTGCCCCCCGCCAGCAGACCCCCCCAGCCCTGGGAAAGTCTGGCAGGTTTTTGGCCTTTGTAAGGTCACCCTCCTGTTTGTTTGGGTCTGTCACGCAGCAACAAGGGGGAGAAAAACTTTTTTTCTTTTTTTAAACAAACGTGACTGTGAGGTCATGAACGTTGTCAGCTGAGGCTCGGCAGCAGAGCTGGCCCCTGAAATCTGCTCCAGGCTCATCTTTTGCGGAAGCTGACTCACTTTCAAAGTCAACTCTCCCTGCATTTTCTGTTAAAAAGCTGCAGTAAAACCAAAACAAGGCAACCTTGCTGTCAGCCACGCTGGGGCCTTCTGCCTTGTTTTGGTCAGAGCATCCCTCCGAGCTGGCAGGTTTTACGGTGCACCACGCACACGATGCCGTGGACCCGTGGCTGCTCACCAGCACCGTGGATCCCACCACGGCACAGACACCAGCACCGGGGCCAGACCTCCCCCGGCCGCATCCGCATCCCTCCCTGGGGACCGTGCAGAGTGCGGCCAGACTGCAGGACCTGGCACGGAGCGGGAGGTGGTGTGGAAGGGAGATGGCACCGGAGCTAACAAGTGCACACCAGCTCGCAAGTGTGTATGAACTACTCTCTCCTCCTAAGAATTTACGGCACGCTACGTTAACATGGCAGCAAGCCTCTTGCAGGCGGCAGCATCCACTTTATAAATTCCTTCAGGCTCATAAGTTAAGAGAGGCTGCAGCAGCGTACTCACAATTAACAAGGAGGTATGTCCATCATTTTCCAATAAAAAAAAGAAATCCTCTAATAATTATTCACATAGGCTAAAAGCCCCGAAGAGCCCTGATTTTCCTTGCAAGAAAGATCATAAAGGAGCAGGGAGCAGGCTGGCACTTTTTGATGGGATTTTTCTTTGAAATTAACTTTGGAAAAACAACACACTGAATTTGAAAAAGGACGGTTTACAGTTCTATGGTATTTCACACCAGAAGGGACCATTGAAAGAGAACGGGAGCCGATGTCTTCCTCTGGGAGCCACCAAAGTACACCTGAGCCAGGGACATCAGTGGCAAAAGTGCCCTGGCATGGACAAAACCAGGTGACAAGTTTGGGGCAACATTTTCAAGAGGGAAAGGGAGACTCGTATGGGCAACCCGCTGAAAAAATAATAGTGAACACAGAGCTCCTACACAACGCAATGCCTAGCGCAGATGTCCAGGGCAAGGTGAGAGGCATACTGCTCTGACTCCTCTCCCACCTGCACCAGCTAAATCCTGCAACAGGGCTACAGCTCACTGACATCCATGTAGATCAGGTGGCCACTAGGTCTCGTTTAAGACTCTGTCTAAACCACAACCCAACAAAATTCCTTCGGAAAAATCCTCGGAAAAGCACAAGTCCTGTCTCCAAGTTTCTCAATGAACACAGCGGAGTCCAAACACCGGGTCCCTGCAGCCTCAGGAGCCCGAACCACACGCCCCGGATCTATGGCAAAACAGTCGGCAAAAGGAAGGGATGAGTCACGTCTCCGGCGAGGGCCGTGCACAGGGAACCCCCGCAGCCCAGGGAGGACCTGTGAGCCTTGGGCACCGTCCCCCTCCCGCCTCCCCCCGGGACCGGCTAATCGGGGGAGTCACAGGGACCTGACAGGTGACAAATAGGATTGTTTACCTGGCGGGAACAGGGACAGAGCGAAGCCAAGGGCAGTGAGCACCAAAGGGGGGGGGGAGAGGGAGAGGGATGCACAGGGAGGATATGCAGGGAAACACCAGGCCTCTCTTTGGGGGTCACAGAAGAGACGGGTTAGGAGGAAAAAAGGCATGCATGGGGAAGGAGGAAAAGAAATTGGAGGGTGCAGCTGTGTTTGGATGGCACGTGGGAGCTGCAGTGAGGGAAGGCCAGGCAGAGGCAGGAGAAGGTGTTTCTGGGGTACAAGAGTGAAGGGGAGGCGCAGCAGAGCTGGGACACACAGGGCGCCTGTCCCAGCAGGGCAGGGACGCGCGGAGCGCAGCGTTACGGGGGCAGCAGGTTAAGCGGTATGTACGTGGCTCTGCAGCAGCAGAGCTGAGGAGGAGGAGGAGAGGGCAGCAGCATGGTGCAGGCTGCGCTGCAGCGAGGAGCGGCAGCAGGCGGCACGGCGTGGGGATGACGCACAGGTACGGGGTACAGCGGGACGGGAGCTGCTCCAGCGGCGGGGAACTGCCTGCGGCTGCCTTGGGGAAGAAAGCGGGTGCAGAAGCTGCAGCGGGTGCGGCCAAAGGCAGCACCGTTGCAGCACAGGCTGCACAGGGACAGAGCGGTAACGCAGGGGTGCAGCGGAGCATCCCCGGGGCAGGAGGCGGTGGCGGCTGTAGGGTGTCGGGGAGGGCGAACGTACGGGGCCGAGGGGCCAGCGAGCTCCGCTGCCCCACGAAGCCAGGCCCAGCACGCTGCTCGCCCAGCAGCGAAGCGGGGCAGGCTGCCCCGGGGCTTGGCTAGCCCAGGCTGCTGCCGGGCGAGGGCTGAAGCGGGGGGCAGCTGGGGGGAAACGGGGCTGCGTGGGGGTGAGGAGGGGACGGCCAGCGTGCGCCGGGGCAGAGCGGGGAGCGGGCTGGGCGGTCCCGGGCCGGACCCGGCCTGGCAGCATCGAAGGGCTGGGGGCTGAGGCGGAGCGGGGCCGGGCAGCACCGGGGGGGCTGCGAGGGGCAGGGGCTGGGACGGCCGGGGGCTGCGGGGGGCCGTGAGGGGCCGGGGCCGTGAGGGGCCTGGCGCTGCGCGGGGCCGTGCAGCTCTGCGGGCCGCGGGGCCCAGCCGAGGCGCTGAGGGGCCGCGTCCCGCCCCGCCCCGCTCCCCCGCCGCCGGGCCCTGCTCTCCCCGCCGCGGCCCACCCCGGCCGGCCCGGCTCACCTCGCTGGTGCTGGCCGAGGAGGCGGCGCTGGGGGTCGGCGAGCGCTGCAGCGTGACCAGCGCCATGGCGGCGGTGGCGGCGGCGGCGGCGGGGCCCGGCTATAGCGGCAGCGGCGGCGGCGGCGGCTGCGGGGCGCCGGCCGCCTCCACCGCCCCGGCGGCTGCGCAGCCCGCCCGGCCGCCGCGCCGCGGGGAGGGGCGAGGGCGCTGCGGCGGCGGGGGCGGCCCCGGGGCGGGGCGGGGCGGGGCGGTGTCGCCGGGCCGGGCCGGGCCGCGCCCGGGGACCCCGCGCTGGGCTGGGCTGGGCGAGGCGGCCGCGCCCCCGTCCCACCCCGCCCCACCCCACCGCGGGTCCGGCCCCTCGGCACGGCGGGGTGGGGGGGGGGGTGTCGCGGTCCCCACCGCCCCAAAAAGCGTCGGTAGGGTCTGAGCTTCATCCCAAAGCACCTGAAGGGCTCCGGGGCGCAGCAGCCAGGAGCGTCCTTCAGACCGGACCGAAGAAAGTGCGAGGGGTCAGCGGTGCCAAAAGCAAGAGGCAGACGAGTAATGGGGTAATTAGTATAAGAGGCTTTGTTGATTGTATGTAAAGCCCTTAACAATTCAGGCCGTTGGGTGACTGCCTTTCCCCCTCCGTCCCTGCCAGGCTACTGTGCCGCAGCACCCCAGGGTGCGAGGGGCTGGGTGCCCGGGGCTCGGACACCGCCTGCCCCAGGGGGTTTCTCCTGGCAGCATCCCTGGGAGGAGGCGATGAGGAGGCAGCACGCGTGGCGACCAGCCGCCTCCTTCACGGCATCCGGAGCGGGATCCCAAGCCGTAGCTTCACCGGCTGCCACCCTCGGCCGGGCAGCCTGGATGGGGTCGGCGGGAGGCAGGACGGCAGCCCCCGCAACGATGCTTGGGGTTGGAAATGTGTGCGAGCGGTGCTCTGCTACCAAAAGCATTGAAGGTACCAGGTGCTTAAGCCCTATGAACCTGCAGACTTGACCCTCTCGCACCATCCCCGTTGGCCTCTTGGCGTAAAGCACCCTTCTGCTCAGGCTGGCGTACGCCTGCCCATGCCTTTCCTCCGCCTTTTGTGGGGCCGAATTCCCGTCACCTGCGGTGGGTTGTGCTGCATGGGTGCAACCCCGGGCCAGGGACTCCAGAGACGTGTCTGCAACCTGACTGTGTGGGAGATGAGTTCCCATTTCTTTTATCCTTGTTACCTCTCTTACAAAAGCTTTAGGCACAGTAAAATCCTTAATTGTAGCAACTCTGCGCAACCGCCTGTGCTTCCAGGGCTGCCTCTGCGGTAATGATATCCGCACCGACAGAAACCTGGCTTTTCAGCCCAGAACCCAAAGTTGTGGGTTTTGTGAAGGGAGAGGCAGCTTAGAAATGAGAAATGAAGCCATCTGACCCCTGAGAGGGGGAAGCTGGGCAGCACAGCACCCAGGGTCTATCGGCAGGGAGGCAATGCCATTTCTCTCTTACCATGCAAAAATCAACACCAAGGCATCCAATTTTCCCAGATCCCACAGGAATCTGGTGGCTGGGGAGTCCTGTCCCCATGTCCCCATCCGCCAGGACCCGTTGGGGCAGCCAGCAGTCACCATGGTGACAAGTGTCAACGATGGTGTTTTGCCATGGACCGTGGCGACCCCGTTTTCTTTTCAGAGGAGCGACTCTGGGGCCGGCTGCCAGCGGCATGCGGTCTGGCGCCAGGGGCTCCACCTCCCTGGGTCCAGAGCAAAGACTTTGGCCCCGTTGCCTGGGAATGGGCTGTGATCCCCCTGCCCTTGGCGCTTAGAGCTTGCACTGCGGGTGGTTTGCTGGGCTGTAAACAAGCTGCCCTGAGAAGGTGGCTCTGTTGAAATCCCTGAAAACTGCGGCAGCTGCCCTGAGGACCACACGCTCTGCAGGTAAGCTGCTGAAAAATGTGTGTTTCCGTTATTTATTGACCAGTGAGGCAGCTACCTCCTTGGCTGGTGCTGCTGGGGCAGCCCGGGGCGAGTCCCTGGGGCTGCAGGTAGAGGAGACAGCCCCGGTTCCTGTCGGCCGTAGGTTATAAAACCACAGCAGATGGGAAGCAGCGTGGCTCTCCCGCTGCCTTCGGTGCTTCACCGTCCCAATGACTCATCCCTCCATCCCAGCAAATGTCAGTCCCGCTGCGGGCTGCCTTTCAGAGCAGAGATGCTGCGCTTCACCTTCTCCAAATAAAACTATGGGCTAGAATTTACTCGTGGTGCGCAGAACCAGGTCTGGCGTGCTGCTGGCATCCTTCCCCTTACCCACACGCTGGCAGCTGAGTGTCCAGGGTTGTGACCCAGGCTGAGGTGATCTGCCCTGTTGGACCCCCAGCCCTTCCTCGAATCGGTCCTTGGCCGCTCTCTGCCCAGACGGTGACCACAGGGCTTTTTCCAGGCTGCGAGGCAGGAAAGCTCTCTCGAGAGGGAAGAGCCAGGGCACTGAGGGGGGCTGCAGACCCTCTTTGCAGTCGGTGTTTACAAACAGCAGTTCTCCCAGCCGGTGCCGGGAAGGGTTTGGGGTGTTGGCACAGCCCCCCCCATGTGCAGGCAGCCCCCAGGGCAACAGCAGTGCGAGGAGCCACCCTTGCATCTATCGCATGTAGCATTGCTCCCTGGAAAACCCCCGTTGTTTCCCATTGCTTTTATCTGTCCCCACCTCTTTTGTCTCCGGCCTGTGCCAGGGGCTGGGGAGAATGAGGAGTGCCCCGGAGCGGGGCTGGGTCGCGGGGCATGGAGGTCTCGCGCCGTCCCGTGGGAGACAGTGCGAGTGGGTGGGTGCACCCACCTCTCCCCGGCTGCTTGCCCTCGGCGTGCTGGCTGCTGGAAGGGAGAGAGAGGAGGATGCCGATAGCTGTGCCGCTTTGCCCTGTGCTGCCGCGGGGCATGAAGCAACCGCGGCTTTTTCTGCCAGGCAGAGCAGCGTGGCCGTGGGCAGCTGAGCCGCAGCGTTACTGCTCACCAGCAGCTACAGCATGCCCAAGGGCAGAGCCAGGGATGCCGCCCCGAGCACAAGGGCTGCGAGCAATGGAGAAACATTCCCCTGCCACGGTGGCAAACTACACCCCCCTCACCCATGATTTCAGTGCCTGGTCAGTGCAGGCGGGTGGTGAAGAGGACTTGGGAGGCTTTACAAGAAATGCACACAAATGCACCAAGAGCAGCTCAGCCCCTTCCCTGCAGCCCAGCTCTGCTCTGGCAGCAGAGCCGAGGCCAGGTCGGGTCCTGCAGGAGCTGATGCCCTCCCTCCCGGGAAGCCCTGGCTCATCCAAGCAGCTCTCCAGCCCTGGTGCTGCCCTTCAGGTGTTTTCCCCCTGCAGAGAGCCAGAGCCATGCGCGTGGCCATCGTCGGGGCCGGTGTGATCGGCCTCTCCACCGCCCTGTGCATCCATGAGCAGTACCACGGCCTGGTGCCCTCCCTGGAGGTGGAGGTCTATGCAGATCGCTACACGCCCCACACCACCAGCGACGGGGCGGCCGGCTTGTGGCAGCCCTACCTGAGCGACCACGGCAACCTGCAGGAGACGTAAGTGAGGATGAGGAGGAGGAGGCGGCTGGTGCCGTGTCCCCCCTGGCTTGCCCATCGGTCCACGAGGGGCTGAGCTCCATGGGGCTGGCAGAGCCATCGCTCTCCTGTTTTCATCACAGGCTCTGGAATAAAGAGACATTCGATTACCTCCTCGGGCACCTAGGCTCACCGGCAGCGAAGGAAATGGGACTGTTCCTAATTTCTGGCTACAACCTGTTTACGCAGCCGGTGCCGGTAAGGAGCAAGTCACAGCCAGGGCTGGGAAGGGCTCCAGCTCAGAGGCTGCCCGGGGGCGGGCAGGGTTGTACTTCTTCCCAGACAATGCTCTGAATGCTTCCGAATCCTTCCAAGTTTGTCTTGTGACAGTTTGCCCGGGACTCGGTGTTTTCTGTGCCCCCGATGCAATACTGGTATGAAGTAAGGGCTGAGCCCTCCGAGGGCGGGAGCCGGCAGAGCCTTGCCGGCCATGGCGTGCCGCAGCTGCACGCCTGCCCGCGCTCCTTTGGGGTGGGCTGTCCCCACCACGGCCTCTGTCCCATGATGGCACGGCGATTCGGGTTCATGAATGAGCTTGGACCTTTTTCCCTACTGCAGGACCCGTCTTGGAAGAACATTGTCCTGGGATTCAGGAACTTGACACCAAAAGAGCTTGAGCTCTTCCCTGGCTACAGGTATTTTTCAGTCCATTTTCCAGAGAGTCTCTGATGTGCTTTCCCCCAGGCAGGACAGGTATGGCTGGATGGTCCCAGATGCCTCCCTTTCAAGGAGCGGCAAGGACAAGAAATTGCAGGCGCAGAAGTGGCCTTGCTTCGTGACAGCTTCATCCCTTAAAATAAGTAGGAAACACCTCAAACAAGCCAAAAAAGCGGCAGCCCAGCATGGGAACCATTCCAGCCCCTCTCTTACTTCACCAGATATTGTCAAACTGGGGGAAGAAAATCAGCAGAAGGTGTTTTATGCTGTAAACAGAGGGAAAAAAATCATGCACTTGTTGTGTAAGGGGGAATCGGGGTCCCAGAGCTGCAGTGGCCGTTGGGAGCATTAGGGCAGGAGGCAGCTGTTCATGTAAAGCTGCTGCAGGTCCTTACGGCTTTTCTCTTGTCGTCTACTTTCAGCTACGGCTGGTTCAACACGGCGCTGATGCTGGAGTGCAGGAGCTACCTGCCGTGGCTCACCAACAGGTGAGTGCGGAGCCGCCATGGCGCTGGGGCTGCGGCTGTGCCGGTGCGGGAGACTGCCGCTCCCCCTGGTTTCTCTGGCCGCCAGGACGTGGGAAGCAAGCGTGGATTTTCATCCTTGTGCAGCAGGTGTTGCCCCGGATCCTTCTCTCATGCCAAGTTGGTGGCTGAGTTTAGGCAGCACCGATTTTAGGCGGCCTCCTCGTGTCCTGCTGCGCCTCTGACCCTGCTCAGCTTGAAAATGCTGGTGCTGGTGGCTTCCATGTGACAGCACCCACAGGGGACCTGAGCATCCTCCCCAGCTCTCAGCAACCCTCAGCCTGTGCCCCACAGGGGCGAGGGCATGGCGGGATGAGCTGAAGGAGAGGGGAGGCGGGGATGCATCGCTGGGAAGTGGGAAAAAGGGCCTGGAATTCTGGCTCATTGCCCCAGTGGGGTAACAGCCCCCCCACTTTAACAGTTAGCCCAAGAGCGTATTTTTGCATGATAAAAATTCAAGTAATGGGATAATTCGAACTGCATCTGAGCACTTCGTGGCTTTTGGCTATGGGAGTATTTGGGGCTTGGTTTTGTTCTTGTCATTTCTAACATGGAGTGGGTGCCCTATCCACAGCAGAAGACCTGGGCTCTGATGCAGGGCTTAGCAGGACTGATCACCCTCGGTAGCTCTGGGCCGTTAGGGACATGAGCTAATGACTGGAGACTGTTAGGAACCACTGAGAAGACCACGGCTGTTTATTACAAGGAGCAACAAGCCGTACCTGCTCTGGGTATCAGCTACGGGTGCTAATTTGAATGGTACATTTGCTTTTAATTTGCCGGTAACAAATGAACTCGTTCTTCCCAGGTTAACACAGAGAGGAGTGAAGTTTTTCCATAAGAAGGTTGAATCTTTCCAGGAGGTGAGTGGTGAGGTCAAGTTGGGGCAGCGGGCATGGCCCCATCCTGATGTGGAGAAGCAGCGTCCAGCAGGCATGTGCTGCTCCGGGATGTCCCTTGGCATGAGTGACGGGCCAGGGGACAGCGGCAAGACTACACCGAGATCTAGGAAACATTCTATCAGGAAAGAGAAAGGCTCTTGAGCATCAGGAGATGGCTGAGAGGGGATGGGGTAGCACATTTGGCTGGCACTGAGCGAAGATGCAGCCAAGCATCGGCAGTACGGCTTTCCCTTAAATTGCAAACATTCTCCTTGCCTGCACACGTGGGGTCTCTGCAGGAGCCATGCTGGGGAAGCTATGCCCTGGATCCGGCCCTTATGGTTTATTCATTACCAAACTGTTGGACCGAGTACTTGGCTTGGCTTTGATGCAGGAATCTCGTGCCCCCCGTGGGTAGCGCCCTCGGAAGCATCGCTCTGTGTGCACTGCTCACCGCGCCGCGTCTGTCTCCCATTAGATCTTTGCCCAAGGTGTGGATGTTGTAATAAACTGCACGGGGGTGCGTGCGGGGGAGCTGCAGCCCGACCCGGAGCTACAGCCTGGCCGTGGACAGGTCATAAAGGTGAGATGGGTGCAGGGCTTGTGTCCCCCCCTGTTCTTTCCAGAGGAGCCATTTGTCAGCCACCTTATGAGATATGCCCTCTGAGGCAAATTGTGGGCTTGTGGGCTGGACCCACACCAGGACCAGGTTCTGATTCCCAGCAAATGATGGTCATGTAAAACCCTCATGTGTAGGGGGGCTGGAGCAGAAAACCTGGATCCCGTTCCTGGTTCAGCCGTGGGGATGCCCCGAGTCTCCAGCCCGTTTCTTGGTCAGGTGAAGGCTGGGCTCGGAGGCCAGAGGCATAACGCTAGTAATAAAAAGACATAAAATCCCTGGGAGAAGAGGATGATTATTTGGGGAAACACAGACTCATGCCAGGTAGGAAGCTCCTCCGCTTGCCTGCCTGCCCACCCATCTCCCCGTCTTCCCATGGCGGCAGCGCAGGGAAGCCAGCGCCGCGGTGTACATAGAGCCTGAGCAGAAGGGAGGGCACCACGTGCGGACCCTGGCGTCCACGTTCACCAAGCTGCCCCCGTCCCTCCTGCTGCCTCCCTGAGCCGGGGACCCCGCTCTCTGGCTCTCCCTGACCCTCTCCCTTTCGTCACCCAGGTCCTGGCCCCGTGGGTGAAGCATTTCATCATCACTCACGACATGGAATCTGGTATCTACAACTCGCCGTACGTCATACCGGGGTAGGTGACAGCGGGCAAGGCAGGGTCTGGCTGGCGTTAGTGATGCTCTGCTCCTAAAAGTGCGCTCCTAAAGCACCGGCTCGGACGCGGCTCCCTGCTGACGTCTGCTCTGCAGCACCTGTGTGGCAGCAGCCCAGGCCTGGGTTCATACCTGGCCTGATGATGCTTTTATTTGCTGCGTGGGAGGAGAGCAGAAGGACGTGGGCAGGCAAAGTGACGGAGCTCCCATGGTCGGCACAGAGAGTGTGAGCTCCCTGTGCAGACCCCGGCTCGGCACTCGGACGCGAGAGGGGTCCGGGCTGGTCCTGGGCTCCTGGACTCTTGGATCAGGCAGCACCACAGGGCTTTGATGCCCCTGATCCTGTCCTTTTCCAAGGAGCAAATCCCACCAAAGCAGTCCTGGTCTGGTCCTCAAAAGAGCCAAACACTGACAGTGGGGCAAGTATTTTGGGGGAGATCCTTTGTTTTCACATTTGTACCCATGTTTTTTATCAATGGTGCTGACAAAACTGCTGTACAGCAGCTCATTGTGGGGAAATGCACTTCTGATTCCTGCTCCCATTAAAACTAGTTGCAGGAATGCTTTTTACTTTAATAAGAGCCTACCCTAAAAAGCTCAGCCTTCCCAGCACTGTTAGCCTGAGCTGTGCCTGTGGCTGTTGGTGAGATGTCCCCTGGGGGCATCCCATTCAGTTTAGCACCCACACAGGGCTCCCTGCCACCTTCCTGTGAGAACCAAGGAGGAGTCCCAGGGGAAAACCTTATTTCTGCGTCCCCATAGGGATGAGGATGGCTGAAATGAGATCCTGGCCCCGAAAGCACCATCTCCCGAGCTCAGCGAGCAGCACTTTCCACCTGCTTCCCACCAGCAGCTTTCTGAGGGGAGCTGGATCTACCTGAGACAGCAGCGTATGTGTGTACCCGGGGAGCCAAACTGCAGGACAAATAAATACGTCTGCTGTTCATCCCGCCTCTGTTTCCTCCTGAGAGCAGCCATCTACCCGGCTTTGGCAATGGAGAGGTGTTTTTAAGCCGTAACTTGAATGCTGCATTTCTGGCACTTCCTATTGCGCTAATATTTCAGGATCAGGCAATAAGCCATTATGTAAATAGGAACTTTAAATGCTCACAGCCCCCAGGCAAAGTATTCCAAGCGATTTCTGATCACAGTCCCAGCTACATATGAATTCCTCTCCCGGTGTTTACTTTAGCTTGAGCTGTCATAGCTGGGCACCAGGCTGGCTCCCAGAGGAGCCGGGTCCAGCACCCAGGCATGGAGGACACCTCTTCCACGCTGGAGAGCTCGGCCCCGGGGGCTCCCCTCCTGCACGCCCTGGCATTCAGCCCTTTTGTCTTTGTGCTTCCCAGGGCTCAAGCAAGGTTTTAGAAGGGTCCAGCAGGTACAGACACCCCCAGCCTTAACCTGGCTCTCGTCCTCTGTTACTCCGCAGGAGTTTTGGGGCAGCAGCAACAAACATCTGTTTCTTTGTGGTCCCTACTGCAGGCATCCCATTCCTTCCAACTCTCTCCCCCAGGCAGGCAGGAGCAGGCCTGCTTGATAGGAGATGAAATTAGCTGTTTGGTTTGCCCAGGGAAGGGCCTTTGGGGTGCTGATAATATTTAATGCATGACTTGCTCATGAGCAGACATGCAGGCACTGCTCTCTTGCCTGCATGGCGTGAGAGTTTCTCTGGCAGGAACATGTTGCAGGCTCAGGGCGTAGCAGGATCCATAAATCACACACACACAGAGTCCCTCCGTGTGATGGCCCAGCAAGGAACGGCTGCGGATGCTCACCACCATTGATCTCCTTTGGCTCTTGGTGCAGGAGTGAGTTCACGGTCTTGGGAGGGATCTGTCAGCATGGCAACTGGAACGAAGAAAACAGCGCCCAGGATCACAAAACCATCTGGGAGAACTGCTGCAGGCTGCTCCCTGCTCTCCAGGTGGGCGACCCCGACCCAGCGCCCGCTGCTGGGAGGTGGGGAGGGAGGGGGCACGGAGAGCCCGGGTGCTTGGGCGCAGCTGAGGCCACCGGGGAGGGATGCTGAGGACAAACCACAAAATCTGAGTCTTATACGAGTAACACACGGCGCCTGCCTTCAGCTACCCGGGAGAGCTGCAAAGCGGCCATTGCTTATGCAGTGTCAGCCGCCGTGCTGAGAAACCCGCTGGTGACGGGTGAAGCGTGCGCATAGAGTAACCCCGGGCTTTTTGCGCGCACCCCACAGCAGCACGCAGCGCTCAGCGAGAGGGTAAAACACGGGGCGGTGGCAGGGCTCGGTGTTTCTGCGTGCCTGGCCGTGTTCATCATGCACATCTTGGGCTCTGTACACCTGTCTGATTGACAGGCAGGGTCAGGATCTGGCATTATTTTTGAGACTAGGTTTGTAGGAAAAAGGAATTACTGATATAGCTGGTAAAAAATAAGAATGAAAGCGTTGGAAGGTCCCAGCCCTTTGGTCGTGGTGCGTCCCCCTGCCTTTTGGTGCTGCTGCATGAGAGAAATACCGGTGTGCGGTGAGGCTGGTTTGTATCGACTCCTGACGCTGCCGTTGTGCCCTGGGTCAGCAGGAAAGGCAGTGCGGGGCTTTGGCACAGCGGTTTGCCTCGCCGGCTCTGCTGCAGGCTGGCAACATGTGGGCTGTGAACCGAAATTGTTCTGCCCAGCCACCCCTTGCAGCATCCCAGGAGCCGGTGTGGCAGCGGGGATGGGGGAGCCCCTGTCCCCGCTCATTGCAAGAGCCCTCGTCTCACAGATCGCGTAGCGAAGCTGTTGGGGTGACATTTGGCTGCTGTAATTCGGAGAAATGCTGTGCAGGCACTGATGTGGTTTTGCTTTCAGAAAGCAAAGATCGTAGGGGAGTGGAGCGGCTTGAGACCGGCGCGCCCCTGGGTTCGCTTGGAGCGGGAGACCGTCCGCCACGGGCATTTCCAGGCAGAGGTACCGTGCACAGCCCTGACGCCGAGTGCCATTAACACCGCGCTAATTGCGCATCAGCCACTGTGACCTTGGCAGTGCAGCACCAGTGTCCAGCTAACGCTGCTGCTCTTCAGCCCGCAGCCGCGCTGCCCCGCGTTCATCGCTCCTCGCTCTGTCTCCCCTCTAATAACGGGTGACTCTTTGAGCCACTTTCAGCCCAGTGTCAGAGACAAGTGGCAAAGATATTAAGTTTTGATGGATTTTATGGGGAGAGTGGGCAGGGAGCGCTCCTGCCAAAGGAAAACCTGCAGCTGGAGCTTAGTCCTTAATAGACACCAAAAAACCCATACGGGAGAAAAGCTCTGGCACGGGCTCTGCTGCTCCCAGAACACACGAGGCACATGCAAACCGTGTTTTGGTGTCAGCATTTAAAGTAGGGTGGCTTTCTGCTGGGAGCCCGTAAGTGTACAGCCCTTGTGCATGCAACTTCATGTCTCCGTTAAATAAAACCCAATACGCAGTTTTTAATACACTGCTCCAGGCCTCCAGCACTCACACCAGGTTGTTGGTGCAAAGATTGGACTTCTTGAGATTTATTCCAGTTCGAAGCTCAGCAGCAGCACGAAATGAAACATGGTGAAGGCACGGAGGGACACTGGTGGGGCTGTAGCTGCTGTGGGGCAGCCTCTGTGTAGGTAAAGCTGGGTGTCTCGTGTAAAACTTCCCCAGGGCAATGGCTCTTTAAATCGCCTTGCACTGCTAATATACCTTTTAAGAGAAAGGAGACCAGGGATGGCATGAGTTTCAGTGTGCCATCTGTTCTTGGACCCTCAGCACAGCACCTTTTCATGTAGGACCACATCACTCCTTAGCGCTGTCGCCTGAATGCTCATCAGCAGATCTGCAGAGGGAATCCTTGATTTGATTGCGTGCGTATGTCTTTGTACAGCTTGGAAGAAGAGATTAAAGCTCCAAAGGGGATGGCGACTGCAAAATGTAATTAAATGTAATGAAAATATATTCAATTTTTAGCTGGAGAGTCTTGGAAAGAAAACAGTGTATTTAGGCAAAGCCCAGAGCACGGTTCAAAGCAATGCTGCATTTGAATTAATTTATGGATCGCTCTGTTCCTCTCTCAGCACATCAGATCTGCGCTGCCTTGGCACAGGAGAGGTGTAGCTATTGATCCCAGCGATGAGTCAGGGCTCCTGCTGAAGCACAGTAATTTACCTTGGCAGGAACAAGCACTAGGTAGGATGCAACGTGTGCTCTGAGGAACACGGCTGCGAGCCCTGCTGCTGCGTTTCGGGGTGGCTGGAGCAGCGGGTGCAGAGGATGCTCCGGGGCCCTGCTGAACCATGCGGAGTTTCTCCTGCCTCTCCAGCGGCTTTTGGAGGGAGGGAAAGAGCAGCGGGTCGCTGAGCTGTGCACCGGGAGCTCCCGGATTGAAGTGTCAATCCAAAGACACTACGGACATTCCCGGCCACTATCGTGGCTCCCTGCTGCCCTTCACCCCAGAGGGCTCCAGCGCAGCTTTCCCAGAACTGATCCGTTCTCTTCTCCCCCAGGTGATACACAACTATGGCCACGGCGGGTTCGGGATCACCATCCACTGGGGCTGTGCCATGGCAGCAGCCAGGCTCTTTGGGAGCATCCTCCAGGAGAAGAAGCTGGCCAGCCCACCACAGCCCCGCTTGTGAGTTGCCTGCTCACCCAGGATTATCGAGACAGCAGTAGCTTAGAAATCACGGCAGAAAGATGCAAATAACACAGTGATACACAGGAGCCGTTCAACCCTCCCGCCAGCTCCAGCACTGGTTCGTAGTGTCTCGTTTTCAGGTTGCTGCCAGTTCTGTCGCTGCCATTTGCCAGACGGCTGAGTTCCCTCCACCCTGGCCTTGCACAACCTACCTAAAGGACATGCTTTAAAATATGGACTAATTCTCTGTGGCAAAGTGCATTTCTGTCCTGGGGATCAGTCTGCAAAGGGCAGGCAGGGTTCAGCTGAAATCTTGACAGTCCTGCAGTTCATCTGCACGATGGGACAGGATCTGAAACTGAGCCGGTGCCACCTGAGGTCTTTGCTGACTGCTCCGACACCCAGCATGTAATTAGATTTGCAAGCTTCCCCCAGGAGGCAAAAGCTCCTTAGTAGGAAGAAGCTCTGAAGCTCCCAGGGAAGTAACAACAGCTCTAAAAGCACGTGCTTCAGTTACAATAGCTTTTCTTACATTCACGCCAGGACAAAGCACGGGTCTACAGCACCTGGTTAGTGTATCTGGCAATAAACAGCAGCAGTTGCCTAAAATGGGCTTTCCAAATGATGTTTTTAGCAACAAAAGCAACATGTTCCAGCCCTGTGTACTTGCCAGATTCTATATATAGCAGAGAGCATACGCAAAATAGCTGTTCTCGTCCCTAAAACTCCCACGGGCCCTTCAGTTTCTCATTTCCCCCAGCCGTGAGATGTGGCTGGAGCAGCAGCTCTGAGAGAGGAGCTGGCTCGGGCAGGTTGTGCCTCCTGGAGGAGCTGGGCACAGCTCCCAGGAGGGTATCACTTTTCAGGGGTGTTCAGTGCCGCTGCTAGGGACCCAATACACTGTTCTGAAGGTACAGTTTGGCCAGTTTTTCCATGCCGCTTGTCTTTCCTGTTCTAAAAAACATCACAGACAAGGTGCTGAATGGTCAAGAAGCATTAGCCTCAAATCCAAAGGCTAGCGGTTGTCCCAAGCCCGGCATGCAGCGCCTGGCTTGCTCTCCTCCGCAGATAAGCCAACTGTTTCTTACTCATCTATGATGCAGCTTCTCTCTCCCTCTGACTCCGTGTGCCAGAAATAGCTCATCAACCTGATTTGTGATGTACCAGGCAGCTGCACCCAGCGAATGAGAGATGCTGCAGTGCAGCTGCGCTCGTTTTACCTCCTGGGCACCTGGATTTAAAACATTCCCATGAAAAGTGCACATGTCCTGGCCACAGCCTGGCAGTAGAGTTGCTCCCTGTCGAAGGACCCGTCTCCTGACACGCTGCTTCAGTTTCACCAAGGAAAAGAGAAACCTGTGAAGGCTTTGCAGGAAGCGATGAGCGCTCAGTGCTGCTGGAGATGGTCC
Organism: Platalea leucorodia; assembly: GCF_965183815.1. NCBI lineage: Eukaryota > Metazoa > Chordata > Aves > Pelecaniformes > Threskiornithidae > Platalea > Platalea leucorodia. The sequence goes on from NC_138834.1 coordinate 8,701,775, forward strand.
ACGCACGCGAGATCTGCTGCCCCGTGGCTGCGCAGACTTGTCTCGTTTTCAGCAGCGCTATGGAGGTTACCGTGCCAGCACAGCCGTGGCCCTGGGAGACCTTCCAGCGACCTCATTTTCCACTGAACACTATGTGACCATTGCGTACTTCTCCAGCTTACACACCCTGAGCGGTCAGAAAGCTCTGACGAGCTTTGCTGAGTGCATCTGCTAATTGTCTGCCCTTTTACAACAGCAGCAATGGTTACTCTTGCTGCCAGGGCCGGAATTTCTCAGCGGCTGCTGCCCTGTCCCCTTCCCTTCCTCTCTTCCCTTTGTAAAGGTGCAGGTTGGTTGTGTTTGCCTCTGCTGTGACACCTGCAGTGCCGGCAAAGTGACACGGCACAGGAATTCTCACGCCTGTGGCACTCGAGCCCAAGGCAACAACTTGCTGTCAAAGGCAGCAAGGAGAGCAGGTGCTGGAGTTCCTCCGACTGCGACTTTGGCCTAACACTGGTGCTCCTCGCACCCTTGCCGAGTGTAAGACACCTTATGATAGCCGTGGTCATTCGTGCTTTCTGGCAGAACACGGCCAGTTAGGCCAGCCCTGGCCAGTGGCCGCCGCAGCAGAGGTGACAGGCAACTCCGTTGGCTGCTGTGGAGTTAAGGCAGGGGCCTGGGCAGACCAGCATCCGTCCGCAGAAGGCGGCGGAGCGTGGGGGTGCGTTAAGGAGCTGCTGCTGTCTGGTAGCTGAGGCACCTCTGCAGTGTGCTTAAAAACCAGAGGTAGACGTAGGAAAATGAGGAGCCCCTGTCCTGTCCAGTCTGTCTGCCAAAAGGGTTTCCTGCTTTATCTGGCAGCTCCCCTGATACATTGCAGCCACATTCAAAGGGGTATCATGAAGAAAAAGATAGAAAAAAGAAAACAACAGCTGGAGAAAATTTACCACTGATTAGTGCTAACCCTGATACCACTTCAGTAGAAGCCATTCAGTGAAACAGCATCCACTTGATTTCACTTATTCTAAATATGAAATATTAAGGACCATATCGTCCTGCCATTTGCACTGCTGGAAATCCAAAACTACTCATCCAATGTCAGAAGAGCTATGCGGGATTAGCAGGGGTGCAGCAAATCATTGTATAGCTTGCAATAAGCAGTTGATTCTTCTGATCTTAGAGCCTATAGGAGCAGCTGTCCTGTGGTCTTCCACGGCCTCTTGGAAAACAAACAGAAATTATTAGATGTGTCATTTTGTTTGCAGTCTAATTTCTTATTTTCTAAAAGGCCACAATTTAATATGGGTGCACAATAAAAGCAATATTCAAGTATCTCGTGCGTGATGCTTTCTCTTCTTAGTGATGGCACGGATAGGGCCTCGAACGCTAATTCCATAGAGACATCCCACTAGATCATCATTCCATGTCTCCCCACACATTTATCCTGAACACTTCATCCTGCAGGAGGAAGAGCTGTCATTTCAGATTCTGAGTAGACAAATGAACCTGAAATACCGTCATGTGAAATTACGTGGTTGCCTGTGTGTTGTTGCTAGTAGCCCCGGGCTCATTAAGAACTCGCACTCCTGTACAGAAATGCCTGGGACACTCGCACGGAGCTCAGCTGATCACTCCGTTTGGAGACCAGAGCAGCAGGAAAGGTATTTTGCACTGTTGGCAGCCAGAGAAGAAACACTGTGGGACAGAAGAGTCATGAGATTGAAGTTCACTTCTGTGGCGGGGTAAGGTAAGAGAAAGCCAGTGGGATGTCTGGACAGCTACTGCACATACTTTCTTGAGAAGCACAAAACGCCATCTCCAGCGGCCGGCATCAGCACATTTTACGAACTCACAGTTCTCAACAACGATTGCCTGTGACACAGAACAAAGCTGGAAATACATCAAGTATCAGTAAAGTTATCCTCTGTAAGCAAACAGCAGCTCTGGCATTTTGGAAAACAGAATGAGCTTTAGAAATGGCTGAGGATGCCAAAAAGTTCACAGAAAACACAGAAGAATGAATATTCTCCCTAAGTATTGCTTCCGCGATACAAACCCTTCCGCAGTTACCAACTGTTTCCATTCCCAGAAATAAGACTCTTCATCCCAGTGGACTGTCAACGGCTGCAGAAGCTGTGAGAAGGAAGATTAATGCACGCTGAGATGAGAACACACTGTATGAGCATGCAAAGTATTTGCAGATCGTTAGTCATTTTGACTCAGACATGAACAACCTCATGTTTGTAAATTACTGGACATCAAAATAAGAATATCATTTAAAGGGTAGAGGAACAGAGTAAGGGTTGTGCACTTAATTATATTTTATACAAACAAGACAGGTAAAATAAAAGTTTACATTAAAAAGTAAATAACTAGAAGGAACCCTCCCTGCCCCAAAGTCTGGGCCCACGCGAAGCCACCTCCTCCCAACAGGGCCTGTGATCTGCAATCACCTACTACAGCATTAAAGGCATTGCTAGAAATTACCCATAGGCAAGAAGCAAAACTGACTGGTTTATATTGTCCAAATTAAATGAATTAAATGCAAAAAGCAACTGAAGATCTTAAGATAATTTTAAAAATATTTAGCTGTAGTTATCTATGAGGTTACTTATAACGCGAACATGAATCCTGCGACTTTTCTTTATGTCCAAATGCACAAAAGACACACACAAAACGAGGCACATCTGCAAAGTGCTGAGCCCTTGCACATCCAGCTGAGTCCGCAGAGCAGCCCATATCTCAAATCTCTGAACATCAAGACAAAAAAAATGGTAAAGTTACTGACCCTTCATAAAAGTCCCATCGAACAGCCAAAAGCATTTTTACTGAAAAAACTATTTATTTGTTTAACATAAAATATCTAGTGTGGAATTAAACTATCCAATGTTGCATCAGTAACATAGGAACAAAAGGAGTATTTTACAACAAGCTCGATATACACAAAGTTTTTAAACATTAAAATGTATCCAGCTTAGAAACTGTACATTCAAACACAGGAAAACATTCAACGTTCGTTCGGCAAGCATTTAGGAATAATAAATCATTCCATCAAAGCACACTTGGAGAATTATTTTTCCCACAACAGCTTTGCACATTAATATATTGGACAGTTAGCAAATCTCTGAATCCCACAATTCTGTTTGCTCTCGATTTTAATTCAAAATTATCTCACTTTATTGTTTTAAATGAACTAGCTATATTAATTCCTTCATCAGTGAAAAATACTCGACAGTGTGTAAAACAATCTTTGGAAGCTTCTTATATACATCAGTGGTGGTGCCATATTCACAAAATATGACTTGTGATTATTTATAGGCTACTGTGTATCAACCCAAATGTTCTTCAGTTTTTCAGTGAACAATCTCAAACGTCCTTCCGTTATTAATAACACGCAAGGACCTGCAAAACCTGAACTTCAGCTCTGTTTCTTCAGTGCCCAATAGGCTCCTACTGATTTCAGTGAGGTGGGATCAGCTGCGGCGGGCTCCTACCTGCCTTCCTCTGCTCAGCTGATCCAAGGCCCACGAACGTCCGCGGGAGATTCTCCCAGGCTTCAGTGAGCTTTGGATCATGCTTTAGGCATGGCTGTCTCTAAATCAAAGACCCAGAGTATGAAGATGTCTCAGCAGGACCAGTCTTGGCATTTAGATCATTATATACATTTTCAATGCTGAATTCATAAAAAATGAAAAGCAAAAATGCCTTCAATTTTTTTTTAATACTGTAAATGTCACAGGTTAAAACTGAACTACTCAACAGCATCAAAAGGCTTCGCATTACCTATAAATCTTTACCTGGGAAATATTTTATTTGAAATATACATATGTGCAAATTCATGAGATATATATACTTCACCTAAAACACTCTGAATGCACACTTTGAAGGCCGTTGCAATGCAGTCCTTTAAAACTGTTGAATAGTGACTCAAAAAAAAATGAAGTGATATGTGAACATTAACACTGGAAAAGCAGAATTTTAACTAAAGGCGCTCAATAACAGACAAACAAACTTAGCTAGGCTGTAAGGTGGCATTCCTTCAGGCCATGGATGTCATGCACTTTATATTCTTTCTCACCTCTAATGCAGGCTTACACCCCGCTGACTTCTCCTAGAGGCCAGCCAGTTTTGGGGTGTCCAGCTAACTGCTACACAGCTAATGGCAAGCCCACATGGTGAGAGCCCACATGGTGAGAGACATGGAGGCATCTGGACGTGCCCCCATCAGGTGCGGACTGGCATGCTCTCAAGTGCCTTCACCAGCAGGAGGAAGAAGATGGTAGTCAGAGCTGTCATTAAAGGGTGAACAGTCCATACTATGCAAAGGCACAGCAGGTTTTCTAGCTCGCTGGTCACACGTGTGGTCTAATATCTGATCTAAACCCATCCGGGAACTGCTTCCTCACTGCCGACGTCCTGTCCATCTCTCGCACATCAGAGGGCCAGTCCGAGGGAAACAAGTCTGTCTGTCTCGACTTGGAGGCAGCACTGAGCTACCCCAGTTGCATAGTGCGTTAGGGAGAATTATCCAACTACAGCCTGACAGAAGGAGGTGAAAACAAATTACTTGCGCTGGTTGTCAGCGCTGTGAGAGCCCTGTCTGTTTATTGGGGATCGACTGGAACTTGAGCTTGCTGGAGATTGACCACACAGGATACAGACAGCAGAGACAGAGAAAACCAAACCAGCACACAGCAACAGCCACTGGAACAGACGGCGTGTGTCTAAAGTGGGATCCCCTGTGAGCTGAATTGCATTTTGGCGTTACTGTGAAAAGGAAAGTTTGCCTGTTCAGACCAACCACTTCTTGAGCCTTGCATTGCAGTCACCATCATAGAGTGGTAAATGAATGGACAGACATTCTGGTGCCTTGTCAAACTTTAACTTTTCTCAGCAGAAGATACCCCCACACAGAATATCAATAACCTCTTTGGCCTTTTTTTTATTAGTCTGAGTTTCCTCAGTTTCTTTAAGAAATTATCCACTTCTAATTTCCCTTCAGTTCTATGAACAAAAAGCCTAACATTTCTTGGAGCATTATACTGCACTACAGTGCTGTAAAACCCTAAGTGAAAGCTGAACCCAGCTGTGTTCATTTGTATTGCACCCAAACATGGACTCAGTAACCTATTCTTGCCCCACAGAAAAGGGGCCTGGTTCCCAGAATACCTAAAATATTCTACTGTGCAAAAATTTATTGCACACTTAACTGTGTTTACATGAGACAACTGACCACACATACTATAAAAATGTATTGCTTCCCACAGCCTAGTGATTAGCATTTAGTCCATCTCACTCACATTTGGTTGTGTGTTCCATAGCCTGGAATCCTGAAAATAAACCGAGACGTGGATGAGACGTGTCTCAGCTTCCTTATGCATTTCCTCGCTGCACATCCACAGACTCTGACATCTGACTTCCTGCATAGCGACAGATTTCTGATCAACGAGACAAACTTATCCTCACCTGAACTCTGTTACATTCTCTGACAAGAGCAGAATCATCAGCCTCGAGGAGCGACATCTGAAGGAGTGAAGTTCCTCATCTACGGACGATTGCAGTTCGGCTCTTCCCATGATTTTTGTTCGTTTATGACATGATGCCAGCTACATTCCTTTGTCACCAGCTTGACGTTACAGTCCATGTACAATCAGCAGCTATCAAAAAGTCCTGCCCAGCTGTCAGGAGGCCAGCTTCTGTTGGGAGACACTTGAAAGCAGCTCCATCCAAACCGCTACACGCAGCTGTTCAGACTGAGGCATTTTTATCAAAGGTTTTGGCTACGTCACCGCGAGAACATACTTAGGCAAATTGAGCAGAAACATACCTGAACCCATGCAGAAAACCACAGCGTGCATCTCCACACACAAAGAGACACCAGTACAGCTGAAGCAGTCTTCACCAAGCAACAGACAGAGTGCTCAATGATTCTGGCAATGTTAGAAAAGTCAAATCCTGCTCCAAACCATGAGGATTTACACTTCTTACGTAAGGTTCCATCTCTGCAACAAATACCACTCCTCACTGACTCAAACTACCTGCCTTGAATGGGAGAAACAGTCAGAAAATCGTTTCCAAGCAATCGGTGCCGGTTAATTCTCAAGGAACAAAACCCATAAGCAAGGGACCTAGAAAGCATTGGTTGGTTTGCCGTTATCACATTTTGTTGTTGCTGTCGATGGCTAAAAAGTGCAAGGCAGGCATCTAATTCATAAAACCTATTCTGTAGTGTATGGAATCCACCGTGTGCTATGCCGTTACACAATAAATATTAATCTTTTGTTTTTAGGCATCAAGAGCACATTATTTTAATTACAGCTTATACTGAGTTGCATTCAGTTAGCTATTTGCTTGACACGGGACATTTTAAGCTGAATAGCTGACCATGCAAGCACAACAGACTTAAGAAAAACCCGTCCTGCTAAACTTCAAATGATATTTGGATCAAATGCCTCTCAATACAGAAGTAAAGTTTTTATGAGTGTGAGCAAAGAGCAGCAGAGACACAATTTGCTTAGGTTCAACCCAAAAGTTCCTGCAGTTTGACACATGACATTGGCAGTGACAGTATGGCCAGCTTTCTATGCTTCAGGGTTGGATTTTTTGTGAAAGAGATCTTGCTCGTCTCATTCATTCTTTCAGCAGGTTTTCATGTCCCATCATTCCTGTGATCCAGAGTTTGACCTGGTGACCCCTGGGGAATGAGATCCTCTCCCAACCATCTCCTGTCCCCATTCTCTGTGGCTGGACTCCTGTAAGCCCCGGCCTTTTGTTTCAATGGGCAAGAAGCAGGAAGCCACAGCGGCCAGCAGGCAACATCCACTGTAAACCACCAGTGTTAAATAGACTGAAGATTCCAACATCACCTGCAGAAAAAAGGTAGAAAATATAAAAGAGTACCCCTGAGCGTTATCACAGAAAGAAATACAAATACTAATGTAGTGGCAGAAATTTTAATTACAGTAAAAATTTTTTTACTGTAAATTTACAGTAAAAAATGTTTAACATGCACTGCTGCATATTTTCTTTCCTCAATGATTACACATAGCTATTAAACACTGACAAAACAGTCTGGATTACAAGTGCCACAAGGTGCTGCTGCCCTTATGTATTAGACAGGACTTGAGCAAATCACAAATTTTCTACGTAACCGTCTGCAGAGTCACTGCTTCTGACACAGTCTTCTGAGTCCTGTCCCTGCGGAGCCTGGCTCCCCCAACCTCCCTGTCTAGCTCTTGCCACATACCCTGAAGGTTTGTAGCCCCCAGGCCCTCAGCCTGGGATCTCAAGAGAAAGATGGCATTGCACCATGCACAGAAACTCCCTGCCTCTCACAAATCCCATCTCCAGATGGTGGCTTCCAAGGTGTCCATACATCCAGCAGCCTGCTCCTTGGTTATTTATCCCCCAACATCAGGAGTTCTAGAGCAAGAGGTAAATTCAGAGATGAGCCTGAACTCTCCTCAAGGAACAGGCAACAACAACCCTCCTTCAACACATCATGCACAGGTCGCCCTTGGTTTGGCCCTTACAGCAGAAAACCAGGTTCTCCATCACCTTCCTGTGCCTTCTGTCTCAGAAGGAGAGGGGATTTTACCTGTGCGATGAATGGGGTTATGAGGGCTCCCACTCTGGCCATTCCACTGCATGTTCCCAGGCCCAAAGCACGCGTGGCTGTCGGATAAACCTGTGAACAAAGCATCAGCCCATTAACGCTAGCAGGAAGTTCTCTTCCCTCCAGTCTCCTAAACCAATGGAAATTAGTAAGTGGTATTACAGCAAGTTCTGTTAGACAATGACAATGAGATCATCAACTCATATCTGGGCTGAGGTCCATTGTGAAGAGGTCATAAAAATGACTTTCCCACCATGTTCTCACTCCCCTTAAATATTCTCATTACAAAAACAACCTCCTTACCTCAGGAGTGTAAACATAAGCAGCCTGAAATCCTCCTGAAATAAAAGCTCTTGCAATGAAGAGCAGCACAGTAAGAACATTTCTGCGAGAATAAAAAGGAGAGCAGTGTTTGGGATTGTTCTGTACAATCTGTTTGTTTAACTTGGAGGCAAGTGCAATAAAAATGCTAAATTTGTCAGAACGATTCCTTTTGTTTTTTAATGAACCCTTTGTATTTTTTCTGGACCTTTAATATAACAATGACGCCAAACAATCTGCATTCCCACAATCACATCAGTTTTCTAAGTGTATTCATTCCAACTGACAGCTGTGGCCTATTGAAATAAGCAGTGGATGCCTCAGCTTATCTAAATAAGAAAAGTATATTCCATGTGATGAATGGTGCTAACAAAAAAACAGCACACATGAGAAGGAAATAAGAGTGCAGCTTTCCCGTTTAAAAGACATGAACCTACGTACCACCTGGATATTTGCAGCTTTGTAAAGTTTCTTATGACAAGGTGTCTGTACTATAAGGTTTTGAACAGTGCCTCAAAAGGTTTAAATTCAGAGAGCTCTCCTCTGGCTGTTAGGTCACTTCCTTGTTCGTCAGCCCCAAGGTACAGACATTGTCGCATGCATGGGGCATGAAGGCCCGATGCAGCCAGAGGCAGACCCTCAGAGCTCAGCCGGAAATTTGGTACTGTTAAGATTGAAGGGCAGAGCCGACAACTGACTTGTTCTTTGGAAAATCTGCATGAAGGACAGATACTGAACAAGACAAAATGTGAACCCAAGTTCTTTTGAAAGTTGGGCCCCATATATCTGCAATGCCAGCATCAAGCTCCACCAGCCATACTGTATACAACTTGGAGGTTGTGCCAGTCTGTGTCTATTGCTTCTCAGGTAATTGTGCCTTAGCACTTAGACCACCGAAAGCCCATGGCAAGTGAAGCAGTCAGAGCAGCTGAACGGGAGGCAGAGAACAGGCTTGGTTGTGAAGCACTGCCCTGGTACAGTTAGCCTGGGGAAACATAGGTAATGAATGGCAGAGAGCAGTACACGAACCAGCTACCGAGGCTCATGACATCAGATCTGATTTAAAAATTGTCTAATGGTTACCTCCTACTCAGACATAAGCTCTTATTTTCCCCTTCGGATTGTTCTGTCTGCAAGATTATAGTGAAGGATTTCTCCTCTCCTGCTTCTTTTAGTTTCCTTACAAACTCTGGTGAGAAAACCTAACACCATCCTTAACTCTTTCTCCAGATCAGCATGACCATCTCGTGGCTTTTCAAACCACCACTGTTCTCCTGCCATAACCAAGAGAGAACATGGATTAATCAGATATACCAGTTGTTCACCGTGTTTTACTTACCTTCCAACGCAGAGAAACAGCAGAAGACTGCAAAATGAGAAGACAAAAAAGGACAGGGCCATGGTTTTCTTGCGGCCTATCCGATCAATAATCCATAGTGTTACTAACACACCTGTAGAAGGAGACAAGTTGACTGTTGAGAATTGAGCAAAGGTGGAGGCTGCAGCAGCTGGCTTTTAACATAGGCTGGGTTATTTAGATTTGAAATTTTGTTGTCTCTTTCTTTAAAATACTTTGCCAGCAGAGGCATCAGACAGGTGTAGAATGGATTGCCCCAGCCGTTGGTGCCACAGGAGAACAGAAGCTCTGTGTCCCAGCTGGTGAGTTTTGCTCCGTGTTCACAGCCCCACTGGTCCACACATCCACATGCCCACACACTCAGGGGCTACACACTGACGTAGGAGTGAGCAATCAACCCCGACATCTGCTAACCGTGGATTATTGCAGTGGTTACCAACGTGAATGCTAAAAATGCCTGCCTTATGTCTCATTGGAATATCTTGTGTTCAACTTCTGACCATTGTTCCCTGCTAATCGTCCTACTGATAGATTTAAGGGCTCTTTAGAACTTAATATTTTCTTTCCATTGTATTATTTATATGCTGCCATCAAATTATTTCTCACCTGCTCTTTGAGAAAGGAAATAGATCGAGCTCTGTAAGTCTCACGATGTTAAGTATTCTCTCTCACGCAACTTTTCCAGATCCTTTCAAAAGCAGACGTACAGCAAGTGTGGGGATTATTCAAGCATCAGAGTTGCCAGTGACATATTCAGAGGTATCCCTGTTAGTATTTCTTACTCCTACCTTAGTATTTCTCAGGATCAAATCAGTCCTTTCAGCTACAGCATCGGTCCAAGAGTACATATTCTCTTTTCCGTCCACTGACACCCTCCCCAGCATGACTGTTAGGCAGGACAGCCATCCCATTAGGCAGGGACTATGCATATTTACCAGTCACAGACTTACAACTTTTGTCCTATTAAATGGCTTCTCTTTGAGCATTTGTCCCTGAAACTATAATCTAGAACAGTGAAAATAACTTGACCACTGCCTCACCGTATTGTTTCAAACAGATTAATACTGACAGATCATCTTCTACATCTGAAGAAACAATGGCTGTTTCATACTACCTACCTTGCTTGTCCTGTGCCAAACTGTTCATTCAAATTCACTGAAATTGACTGAAAATCATGGGTGAGGCTGGACACAGAGCTTTAGGAAGCAAGTTCTCCATTGATTCACTACACCCACCATCCCTTTAAAATAGTTCTGGAGAGTCATTTATGGATAAAAGTTCAAGAGATTCTGCCCCTTTGATTTAATTGTTACTCTTCCTTTGAACGCCTAATATGTTGCTTGGATAGAATCCATAGTCAGAGGGACCATTATAGCTTCACAAAGCAATTACCAGTGATTTTATCTGTAGTGATCACACGGGGAGTGAAGAAAGCTACAGCTACTGTGTGCACCGCGTATATCAAGTAGTCCAAGCAAGGAGCTCCAGTGCTGCGGGAAATGCGTGGCCATTAGGCCAGACAGAAGAGCCCGTTTCATTGCTTGCACCAGAGCCCGTTCCAATCACACAGAGCCACTGGCAGTGAAGAACGGGGGCTCCTTATTGCCACTTACCAGGGAATTCTGACAGGGTTGTCCAGAGCAGATCAGTGTAGTCTTCCTCTGTCAGATACTCACAGGTCAGGCTGCACTTTGCTTTAACTTCTTTCCTTCTACTGGATACTGTGGGAGGAAAAAGAAAAAAAAACAAACATTTAATGTATTTTAAGTAATCTCTTCTCTGCTTACCTTCCTTTACTCCTGCTATGTCTTTATCACTCTTACTGCTGAAACTGATAGAAGGGATGTACTGAAAAGACCCCGCTGCACAGCAGGTGTGTCCCGCCTGGAAGATACAGCTGAAACTGAACAGTTCATAATCTTATTTCTGGCAGGATGTCTTACCTCTGCAACCATCACTATCAGAATGAAAACTTACACTTCCTTATCAGCCGTACAGGCTTAGTTATTTTTCAGTCCAGGGCTCATGACAGTGAACAGAATTAATGTCAATAATTCAGTTTTTCCCTACATCAGTTGGGATACTAACACTTAATCTATACTTTGAGAAGACTGAATAATACCATGTCTTTGTGAAAATAAGTATTTTTAAAGGATGCATGCTCCTTTGTGGAGGCTAACCAGAGACAGACCTCTCAAATAGCTAACGCACTGTTATACAAGCTTGGGATCTGCGTCCTCTCCCAATTATTATCCGTCTTTTGTCTATAATTTTCCAACTATTAGACAGTTTTCACTAATTGCAAGTGGTCTGAATACAATCATGCCTCCCCTGGAGAATCAAACTTTTCAAGCCTCTTCCTAATGCAGTCAAAGCACTTTTTTTTTTTTTTTTAAACACAAAAATCTGCACCAAAAAGGGTGATGATTTCCCACCATTATCTTTCTGCTCAGCGGGTCTTCACAACTTGAGAACCTGGGAGCTCCACAGCAGCAGCAATCTCTGTCTCAGAACTAATTAGGCCTGTCAAATCTGGAAGCTTACATTTATTCAAACACTTTTTTCTCAAGAAGAACAGATACTTTTTCTAACAGGTCTCCCTTGAAGGTCGTCTTGCTGTTTTTCATTTGGGCTCAGAGACACTGCAGGACCTCTCTGCATTGTGCAGGAGACGAGGAACAGTCTATCAAAAATGTTTAAAATAAGTAACCCTTTAAGTGGATGCCTTAAAACTCAGGCTGGCAGCCACAGTCCTTTCCAAACTAACAGCAGAAGACGATCTAATAAAAGATGTTCCACCACTTAACAGGGTATATTTAAAAAGAAAAGATGGACCAGTACTCACTGCTGCAGACGTCTCCTGCTTGGAAGAACTCTGTAGTTAATAAAACTAACCCATAATATGAAAAAGCATTGGAAAACCTGCAAGGAAGAAAAGGAAGAAAATGAGAGAGGAAGTCTCAGATGGTCAAACCTATAGTAAACAACATGAATCAAAATTGAACCCACTATGCGAGGGCCTCCACTAAGTGCTACCTCAAAGCTATTTCCTATCAGCATTTAGAAAATGAAAGGGCAATTAGATTGAGAATGCTAGTGATTGAGTGGTTTAATAAATAACAAATCAATACAGGTTGGGGTTTTTTTTGAGGAGGAAGTTGCTGTATTTTAGTGATACTGTAAAATACCTCCATTAAAAACCATTTAGAATTGTGCTGGCACTGAGCCATTTATATTTCCTCTTACCATATAAACCAGAGTAACAACGTGGTCCATCTAAAATGGGGCGTAAAAAGGTCCCTCATTTTTCCTCGGTCTTCCTGTTGAAAACAAGCAGAAGTCAGATGATCAGGGCACTCACTGGCCCAGGACTGGAGGATGCAGAGTGGCAAGGGATAACACAATATGCAGTACTATGTACTATATCTCAGGATGAGTGTTTGGTTTCAGCTGAGGGCTCTTCAGGTTGTAGGAGCCACACTGGAGTTGGGATCCAAGTAAAGAATTCCTCTGCCAAGGGGAATTCTCTAGGAGCATAACGATATCAAAACCAGTTCATGCACAGGGCACACTACTTCTCCACATGGAAGGTGAGGATCTGTCAGAACAAGGTGGGGCTGGAACCAGGTAGAGCAGAACTTTGCCAGTCCACAGGTGGCATATGATTCACATGGCCCACAGCCAGCTCCCGTAAATTAGAGCAGCCCCTCAGGGCTTCTGATCTAGGGTAAGGTACTGAGGAACTACAAGCAGCCCTCTTGCAAGCAGACCCCTTTTGAACTGCATGGTTCTTAGAGAGAGAGAGAGAGAGTGGAGGGCTCAGCCCATAAACTTGTGGTTAAGGAAAAGTACTTTCCCACCCCACCCTGGAAAGAAAACCATCCAAAACTTGGAGAGTGCTCCTGCACAGCCCATCAAAATTACTGTGACTGAACCAAGCATTTGTGAAATGCAGAAGAGCTCAAATCCTCACTGATCCAGACCTTAGGAAATCAAACCTCCATCTCTGATAAGACGCTGTCATTACCAAGAGGCTCCTGCCTAGCTTTACAGTTTTGCTCTTGTTCAAATCTACAGGTCTCCCTCTGCTGTCCTTCCTTGCTGGCTAACTTTGTAACTTTCTTTTCTTATAAAAGTCTGCTCTTTGTTCTGTAAATGCAGAGCTGCTTTATATGTTGACAGAAGTGCTGAAAAGTTGGCTATATAAAGCCGAAATGAAAAAAAATCCAGTGCAATTCATACAGTAACACGCAGCTCAGAAGTAACAGCCTGAATTACTCCACGCATTAGGACTGAATAGCAGCTTGCAGCTTTCCCACTCCAGAAAATCAGGATTAGATCAAAAATGAGGTACGGCTAAAGAGTCAAATTTCATCTTATCTCATGAGTTCAGATCTGGGAATTCTGATCTGAGCTCTTTGGTAGCCTCAAGGTTTGATTTTCTTTAATAATAGGGTCTTAGAGTGAGGTTCAATAGCATTAATGCCCACTTTACAGGTCCTTTTCATTTTCAGGATTTTCATGTAAATAAAAATATAAATAAATTAAATAAAATAAATAAAACGTAAACAAAAATAACTCTTCCTCACTATGAAAGAGGCATATATGATCATCTCTCATTTTTTTACTACTGGTTGAGACATTAAACTTTTAAACTTAACATTGATTATTTGCTTATAAAAATACATATGAGTGTAGCACAGTTTCATTGTCTCCCACGTTATTAATGTGCCTGTTACCTGTACATACCTGTCTGGAAATAATTAATTTTCCCAAAGGCATTGGAGCTCCATTTTCCGTTGCTATCCGCTTTAAAGTGGCAATTGCTTTTTCTTGATTTCCAGATAATACATCATACCTGGCACTTTCTGGCAGCCACTAAGAGAGCAAAGCAGAGCACATGCACAATGATGTCAAAAACACAACAAAAAACAAACTGGGGATTTTCTTTGTGGGCTGACAGTGGGAAATCTCAGTGACTCCAGCAGACTACTCACAGAAGAAAGGATTACAGAACTAATCTTTAACAACTCAGGGAACCATCTTTCTGCCAAATGTCAAACTCCTCATCAGGCTTGAAGAAACTGCAAAACCCCACTTTCACTGTAAAGTCAGAACACCAGGCTAAAATCTTTCCCTTCTGTTACCTTGGTTTTATGCTTGAGAAATGTTAGGCATTCTTGCAGGTTCTTTACATGATACCTTTGCAATAGGAAAGGCAAAGCATCCAGGACAGATAACAAGATGCTCTAGGCACTCCAAAATTTGCATTTTTAAGCTCCTTTTAAAAACAAGCATGTTAGCACCTGTATAAGTGGCGGTATTTCTGAAAAAAAAAAATGTCAGTGACTAAGGAATAATAAGAGCTGCTAAACAACCTGACAAGGACATATATCTTTGAAAAGACTGAGTGATTGGCAAATATATTACTTAATAGTGCACTGAAGCCCAGGTTTAACTCATATACATCTTATTTTAGAATTTGACCTGCACTACACAGATTTTACCCCTGATTTGGGTGGATTTTTTAAGTGGGCAGAAATTATAGAAGTTATGATTTTGACAAAATAATTTAAAAATCTAAAGAGTACTCAGGGAAATAGCTACAGCTTTTAATAAAATGTTGATTCCACTGAGCTTAGTTGAAACAAAGTCATTAAATTGGAGAGGTTTCCAGGCCTGATTTGGTTTCCCAAAATTCCAGCCCACCATTGTCCTCCAGCAATTACAGTCACATAAACACAGCTCTCACTGGAATGTTTTTACTAGCACCCTGTTGAAACAACAGCATTTTTGTCATTATTTCAGATGTTTCACAGAAGACATCAACAGAGAGCTCAAAACTGTCACAATTTCCTTCAATCAGGTTACAGAATCAGGTAGGGAAGTGGTAGATTGATGGAACATACATTTGTCTTTGAAAGAATACCTACAAAACACAGGACAGCGAAGAGCAAAAGTGGGAAGGCAGAAAGAATGAGAAGCCACCGCCAGCCAAGAGTGGGCATCACCAACACTGCTAGAAGGACTTCAAACACAGTCCCAATGGCCCAAAAGACCTGCCAAAGGGAAAAGAAACAGTCACAAATGAGAATAAGTGCTCTTAAGGCCTCCTTCTTTGTAACATTCCAAGACAGGCTCTCTAGGGACAGCTGGAGAGAGAAATGCCAGAGACATGTCAAACATGCACCACTGTATGAAAATAGAGTCCAGACATTTTAAGGGGATTTGTTTAAATGTTGCAGAAGCGAAAATGTTCATTTCTGAAAGCCTAGCATCGACTTTCTCTAAACACTCCTGCTTAACTGTAGGTAGCTTCTCATAAGGAATAGACTCATCACATGGTGTTTCTTAAGCAAAATGGCTATTAATGTATCTGTCTATGAGTATTATTCCCAGCTACCACCAGGAGATTTATGGTATTTGTTTTCCTTACCAAAACCAAGCTACCAAAGCCACAGAGTTTGGCCTGCAGATGAAAGAAGGAATTGATACCTTCTTAGCAAATAATGGAGCTGGCATCCTCTTGCATATCCTACCCATGCAGGATTATTCTCCTTTAGATTATGACTCCACTCAGCTCATTATTTAACACTCAGAATGTATTTCTAACCCAGGGTTGCTCAGAGGCAGCCAAACTGTGGCAGAACAAAAGTGACACAGAAAGGAGTAATTCATCTACTGAACTCTACGAAAGATTAATCAACTGAACGTAGGACCAGCCAGCAGATATCTTAGAAAACCGGTTTTGCATTGAGAAGCTGTTTCAATTTGGTGAGGTTTTCCACAAGGATGCTTCTTTCAAACTGACTGATGCAGACAAGTAACAGTACTGTTCTCTGACCCTTCAACCATCCATTAAAGGGCTGCAAATTTTGCATTAAAGTATTTATAGGGCAAAATTCTGCTCTCTGTGACTTTGATACATTTGGATTAAAAATGGGGAGCTGAATTTAGCCCTGCATTTACTGAACAGTCAGTTCTCCATTATCCATTACTGAGTTGTAGATTAATTTCACCATGAAATTAGGTGACACCCAAATGGCCCCCCTTGTGCTAACAGCAGTAACTTACGCAGCACTGGGTGCAAGTTAACTTGCAAAAAGGCAGATTCAACAAAAAGAGTGGAGCGTTACATGAATGCTTTAGGCTGCTTTCAGACCTGAGCTAGTACTAGTGTTTGGGAGTAACCTCAGCTCCACACTAATTTGGACAATCAAGATTTGACTGCAGCTACGTGTGAGATTTCTAGT
Source organism: Platalea leucorodia (assembly GCF_965183815.1). Taxonomy (NCBI): domain Eukaryota; kingdom Metazoa; phylum Chordata; class Aves; order Pelecaniformes; family Threskiornithidae; genus Platalea; species Platalea leucorodia. The sequence goes on from NC_138834.1 coordinate 8,718,300, forward strand.
CAGTAGGATTGAATAGATGTAACCGACAACAGAATTTGTCCCTCTAGGCACCAGTATACATAGCTACACTGCTCACCTCTATTAATAAAATGCATTTTGCTCTGGCTTTCATTGGAAGGAATTCAGCATATAAGGTTACCCTGTAAAGAGTGAACATTGAGAAAAATGTCATGTTAGCACATTGAGAAAAATGCTACGTTAGCACAATGAGAGAGGTTCAAACATTTCGTTTGCCTTTTATTAAAATTGCCAAACCCAGAGTAGTAACGCAAAACCCTTCCTAGCCCTCAGAGTCAGCAAGACAGTGGACATGGGTTCAGACTCCCCTTTCTACATCAGAACAAAACCCCTTTAGCTCATCATTGCCATGGAGGACAGAATTTGCTCTGTTCGTGTGATTTTGCAACCCTATAGTTGTTAGCTAAATGTAGCAGTTCTTGGTCCATATGTTTTCACAACCCTGCTCTGGTGTGGGACAGGCATTATGCCTGTTACTTTCAGTGTGGTCCATCAGCATTCAACACAAACTCTTGCTGGATAAAGTATTTCTTCAGGGCTTTACAACCAGCTCAGAGAATTCACATCAGTCTACCCTGCCAGGTTTCAATTCTCCAAGAGGTGAATACTTTCAAGGTCTGATCCTGTTACTAGTATAAAATAATTTGCATTCTTTTATTGTGGGAATTCAAAAAGAAATCATCTAACTCTGCAGAGTCTTTGTTTCATGACTGTGCCAAAGAGTAATGGTACAGCTTCCCTGTGAGTATTTCCTGAGGAGGAACGCAAGGGCCAGCAGCCAGTCAAGGCTCTCTCGTCTTCTTCAAACAGTCTGGTAAGACTTGTCGTTCTTTGCTCCTACTCTGTTTGCATTCCATTGACTCATCCTGTTTCTGCCTCTAGACTCCTTAGGCTTTCTTTGATGTTTGTGACAAAACTCCTACTAACTTGACAAATGGTGGATTGATCTCTGAGTAGCTTCCCAGAATTCAGTTCATTAAAGTACAAAGTTGCACACAATATTATATTAAATCAGAGGAGAGGGAAGTAAAATCACGTAGTGAAACGTAGAGCAGTCCCCTATATATCGCAGCAGAAAACAGGAGCTGATTAATGCTGTACAGAACTGTTTTCTTAAGAGAATACTCCGTATCTTTGCAAGCCTGGATGTTGGCACTGGGAATGAATAGTCATACTCAGTGTTAGATAATATCTCGCAGAAAATTCCCAGAGGAGGCCACAGCTTCTCAGGTGCAGCTCCTACACACGTACAGATAGGTAAAGATACCCATGCCATGCCATTGAAATTTAGCCACTCCTATCCAAAGTTACACAGCCTACTTAAGGATATTAGAAAGGAGCCACTTTTCCTGCTTCATACATATTTACTCCTCTGTCCAAGGAATCACTATTATAGTTAGAACAAGAAACAGACTCAGCAGCAAGGGAATCCACTCTGGGTTCTGTCACCGGCTCTTCTTTGTCTCTCATTAAGTCACGTAGCCTTTGTGCATTATCTGCCCGGCTGTAAAATGGCACTAGCTGTGCCGTAGCGGTTCCACTGGGGCTCTGTGGAACATCATTAATATGGGTTTGCAGTACAAGGCATTATTAACTCTGATGCTTTGTCTTTGTTGTTCTCCTGCCTCATTCCAGTTGTGCTCAATTGGAACTGCGCAGCAGAAACTGCCTCACCATTGGTCAATACCCAGCAGGCTAAGGACTTTCCTCTTTTACATACACGTTACGCTTTTGTGCAGCTTCTAAAGGTGGGCAGGAGAGGAGTAAAAGAAAATTAATAACACTGTGATGTTCCATCTCAGCTCTGAATCTTTTAGCTGGGAATGGCAATAGAAAAGACAGGATATTGACTCGCCTTGTGAAGCAGTCTATGAGCCATCAATCAAAGTTAGACTCTGACTACTCCGAAATAGCACCTCCACGGGGCAAAATATCAATTATTAATAAGGATAAAAGACTACACAGAGAGAGAATGGCTATACTCTTCCCTTTACATTTATAATTAAAAGACTAGAGCAGAGTTATTTATTCCAGGTGGAAAATTTAGAGATCCCCCTCTTCAGTGAATGGAACGACACAGTAATAGAGAAATAGCCTGATGCTCCCTTCTTATTAGAAATGTGTCTGAGCCATCAAGTTTTGGGCTGTGTGGTTTTGGAATTCCAGCTCAGGTTCAGACGTGAAAGTTCAGGCTCTGACTGAACAATAATCTGCAGTTTTACAATCAGGAGTCAGGGCTCAGTTCTGCCTCTAAATGCCAGTGTTTAGGTCATGACCTATCGTGCAACAAGACCACGCTGTCACTTACGGACTCCGCCAATACAATCTAGCATTGCAGTGTTTAGGCACAGCTACAAAATGCTGTCTGCTGTGTTTTACCCACTTGTAGGTGGGCTCTTTGGGCCTCTCATTTTCCCCATGGTTTACGTGAGAGAATGAGAGAAGCTTAAAAGGACTTCAGATAACATATTACATTCAGGAACACAGCTTGTTCACATAGAAGTCATTGTAAATCTGATTCACCTCAGTGATATATTAGGTATCTTCAAAGCCTTCTCAGAGTTGAATATATTAGTTCCAAAATACTTAGAAAAAAATGGGTTCGGGACAACAGAACAGAGGCATGTCTTCAATTTGACACAAACATTTAAAAAAAAAAAAATAGAAAAGAGAAGTTTGGATTTGTGAATATTTACTTACGACTGAGGCACTCCTCCAATCCCAAAGCCCACCAGGCCCCTCAGCACCAAGATCCAGCTGTACACTGGTGCAAAACCACTGAGGACCCCATAGTAGAGCGTCCACAACACGCTGATCTTTAGGCCCTGTATTTAACAAACAAGCACGGGGAAAAGAAAGTCTCTGCTGTAATACAAATTAACAAAATGTAAACTAGAGCTTCAAACTCCTTTTATTTCATGGGAGGTCAGTTCTGGCTCTGCTTAATTCTGCTTCATACACATGGACTATGACATTTGTGAACATGCACTGAAACATCCACACTGTAGAAGTATTAGAATATATTCTAGTAGGAGCTGAAGACTTACAGTTTTTCTCCCATACTGGTCTGAAATGTTTCCCCAGAGGGTGGAGCTGGACATCATTCCCACAAACACCACCTGTGAAACACCAGAAAAAAATCTTCCCCTTAACAATAAGACAAGTGAAAGTTTCCATATGACAGCAAAGAGAACACAGCTTCACAGTGATACTAGAAAATTTCAGCTCTAACAATAGAAGAAAATGTCCAGGTGTTCTGGGTATAGTTCCTTTGCAGTAGAGACTATTAAAGATAACTATTCATCTAGTGGCATTTTTCAAAAGTCACTCAGCATTAGCCTAACTTCACTTCCATTGACTTGAAAGGGAATTTGCTCTTGCCGGGGAATGGGGATGAGTGTCAGCAGACTGTTCAAGCCAAGGTCTCTCAGCTTCTTCCAGCGGTGGGCCCATTTTCAGTAGTTGCCTTGCTTTTGTTGAGGTCAGGAATCGAAACACAACATAAAGAAACCGAATCTCTGCTAGGCTACTTGTCATCATCTCACCCTTATCTTTCCTGTTGATTTGTGAACTACTGAATTAGACCAGTGCTGAATATTTTTGAGCTTTTGACAAATGGAAGAAAACGAATTATAAGAAATGACTGGAGAGCACAATTTGCCACTAAATGGAAATCACTGTCTTGTTTCGGGGTTGGGGTTTTTTTGCTGGAGGGTTTTCATAACCCACAAAAAATTTTTTCATCATCTGCTTCACAGCAAGGCCTGACTGAGAGTTTCATTAGCATTACTGAGGCGACAGGTAAGTGGAGACAGGAGCAAGTGCCTGGGTTGGAGAGGGCAAGCACCTAGGCACCCCTCAAGTCAGCTTTGTAATTAAAAGATACATCCAGTGACAAACCAGTCTGACACTAGAATGTGCACTCTGATATACACATTGTGAGTCCAGCCCTGGAAGATGCTGAGTTCTCCAGTTCCAATGAACATATTCATGGATAAAAGCTGATCAGCGTTGCTTGAAGTCTTCAAGATAGAGCTGTTCTAGGAGCCCAGTGCTGATGCAATACTTCTCAGCCAGCTCACCTCCAGTCTCCTATTGCCATTCTCAGCAGGTTGTCTCAGATTTGAATGGAGATAAAATTAGATCTTACAACTTTAGAAAAGTCTGCAAAAAGGCTGACGTATCAAAGAAAATATATTGTACCCTTTTCAGAGGTGACACCAGAAAGTATAGCTTATTCTGTAGATGGAGAGAGAAATGAAATCCTGCTCAGTGAAGGCAATGTCAAAACCCAAGCATATTTCCCCCATCAGCACATTAAAACCATAGGAATTTTGTCTGAGAACGAAGTGCATACTCTAGCAATAAGTGGGGTAAGAAGCAGTTCTGTTTGTCAAAGCTCGTGTCCCATGTCCACTGACCCCTTCTCCTTCTGATTTTGCTCACCAAGAATAAAATTGTGCTGAGCTGAAAGAGGGAACAAGGCCCTCCTTCAGATGGGTTGGCTGCATTCAGGTACGGGAAAGGACACAATCTTAACTGATTTAAATCTACTGAGCATTTTGACCAATTTATACAACAACACAAATGGCATCAAAAGCTAAAGGAAACAGAAATGTAGGAGTTAAAGTGCATGCCATACAACAGTGGCATATGCTGAGAGAAGGGTCCCAAAATTAGTTTTCTTATCCCTAAAGGCATTACGTGTTTCCAACATCATAGCATCATACTTAAAGGTGGTATTATAAGAGCTCTGCTTGCAAAGATCACTGGATGATCCACCTTGAAAAGCGATTGCTTGCTTTCTTTCACGGCTCCCAGTCTGTCTATGTACAAGCGAGCTTAAATGTGGTGAGAGAGAACAATTTTTAAGAAAGATAGTAAAAATTTACCAGTCCTTTTTTTCAATTAATCAAATGGTTTGAATTCTAGGATGAGAGTGAGTCAATTCATATATTTTCCTTGAAATTACATGAAACTTTGAACCTGAAACTTGCAAAATTTCCTCAGTTCTCACTGAGTTTCATTTCTTCAAGCTCTGGCTTTTAAAAAAGACTCCTATGTTCTTCTGAGCCAAATCCAATCTGCAAAGGCCATGAACAGATTTAACTTTGGGATATAAAGCATAATGTCTGAATAACAATGAGTGTAGAAACCTTACAGAATATAGGAGCTGTCAGTTATTTTTCCTACCGATGTGAGCAATGCAACCTGCCAGCTTGGTAATCGCCACTCACAATGAAGCTGAGGAGCTAGGATACTTAAAATCATCATTTCCATAGCATCTGCCATCTAGAAAGGTAAAAAAGAAACAAAAATAAATAACTGCCTGAAAATTAGATTGACATAGCAGTCAATAATATACCTATCTGAAATTAACCTTGTTTCTGCTGGTGCCATTCCCACTCTGTACATGAAACAAAACAGTTGTTTGCAAGGTACAGCAGATGTACACAATGTGGAGAAAAAAAGCAACAGGTGCACTTTTAAACTAATTTCTGATTGTCATAATGTTTAGTTATGTTAATTTAGCTAATGTTTTAGAGTTATCCTCTCTGGCAGAGAGGATTCAAAGAGCCAAATCAGAAGTTATCGGTGGGTGATTTCGAGGCTTGTCTGGTCAGTCATTCAGGTTCATTCACTTCCATGTTGCATATTACAGGGATGAGCTTTCAAATCCTTTACACACAGATTCAGTCAGAACTGTTTATTACCTTGTAACTTACACCCTTTCTCCCTTATACACTACTTCTGGATTTGTATCAAATATATTGGTAGATCACCTGTAGACCAAATTCCACTACTAAACCATCTAACCATCTAACCATCTAACTACTAAACCACATCTAAACCATGGCAGATTGTAACCTTATATGTAGACAATAGCTGGTAAATACAGGCTCCAGATATCATTACGCTAAATTATACCACAGTAGATGTAACATACAGTGCTTCAGAAACAGCAGAAAAGTGAAAACAAAGCCTGTCTTTCTGTTCTTGATATCAAAGTTAAAACTAGAAGTACTGGGTTGCTGTTCACCTGAAATTGAGATTACAATAATACTGACTAATACAGAAAACAGAGATTGTAGCTAATGGGATGAACGTGGTAAAATCACTGCATGAAAACTGAGATCTGCTTCTGTAGGAATAGCCTAGTACCCTTTCCATTTGAAACAAGCATTTAAAGCAGAGAATCAAAATGATTTTTCAAGCCCTGATTTATAAGAACTTCAGAGACAGAGAAATCAATCAGTTATTCATTACCCCCACATGAAAAGTTTGAGTCCAGCTGTCGTTTTAGAATTTCAAGTAAAATTCTCTTTTGGAGAAAAAATTAGAGACTTTTTTAAAATTGGAGACTTTTTGTCAACAGAGTATGACTACATTATTTGAAATCACTGAGATTCTTTAATTGATGATCATGCAGTTGACCTTGATAACAATTACTTGCCCATGCTAATCCAGTAATAACAGACAGCTTCCACTGGAACTTTCCAAATCCAATTGCTTCCACCGCATCTTCCACCATGAAAGTATCTAGAAAGAAAATAATTCTAGTGCAGAAGTGTATTCCTTTCCTAGTAAGAGCCATCCCTTGAGACAGCATTTTCTGTGAATGCAATTACTTATTAACTAGGTAATCTACTGAGATCTAATATATATAAGAAAAAGCTACTTAGCTTTTATACAGTTCCTACTCAGGCAAATCTCTATGTTCTTCAGAAATTGTGCTAAAGCCAAAGTAACTCTAAATATTCCTACAATATTTCATTCACATAGAAGTAAATCAGTGTAGCACCAATGACTCCAGCACATGTTCAGCCTGTTACTCCTGGGAGTGACTCCACCAGCCACTGAATTGCACCTTCCTCTGGTGAGAAGTATATGAGCTGTTTGACAGCACATAGCAATACCATGCAAGTGATGGGAAGTGCAGAAGCATATTTTATTGCATGGAGAGTCAAACTCTAATTATTTGAATCAAGAATTTGCCCGAGACACATATATCTTAAAACATACATTTGTTAAAAATGCTGATGGTTCTTGCTTTCCACACATTGTCATGACCTCATTATTTTGTTCTATCTGAAGAAGTTGAGATATCTCAAATTCCTTTGCTCAAGTGCAAAATGAAATATACAACAAAAATACATTTTGCTATTCAAGTTGTTTAAATCAATTTAAGTCTCAAAGTTTTAACACTTCCAGCAGTTTAAAAAGTACATTTACCACAGAAAAGCTTTATCTAGCTAAGAGTTGGACACCCTCAGAAAGCAAAAGACACAAACACAAACCAAAAGGAAATCAAACAAAATCTAACTGATAAAACAACGCAGAGATGTCGTAAGACCTCAGTTTGTGACTTCAACCCAGACATTTGATGTGATGGCACTGAAGCTCAGCATATTGCGTTGTTGCATCACTTGCACTGTTTTGGGCGATGTGCCAACTGAAATTCTACATATATCTGCAGACTTGCACTGATGCGCTGAGTCTTTTGAGAAACTCACTGAGCTCACTCCATGGTATTCTGGCTTCCTATTGCATCAATATGTTAATAAATAAGTCCCTGGAAAAATAGTCATCCTACAAAATTTTAGTATGCCTTATGCTAAGACAAAAACAACATTTCTCATATTTTCTAAATTGGTGTTGCCTTCAGGGCAGTCAGCACTTCTCTGCTAGGCAGAAAGCAGAGGCTGGGATGTACATTCATTCTGTCCCTCTTGTCCTCTAGGCAAGGAGGGGACAGGAACACTGCAGAGGCTTCATGCTCAGCCTTGAAGGTGAGCCACGTGTAACTGCTCCAGTAAACTTGGCGAGGTTTTAGGAGAGCTGATCAGTTCTAAAGGAAACTAAGTAAAACCTCCTGTATGAAATAGGTGGTGACAACTGGATACACAACTCCTTAAAAAGGTCTATTACTGGTAATATAAAAACAAACGCATAAAGCACCCCTCAGAGAACAAGGCAGCTAAATCATGATTTTCAGATGTAACATAATTTGCCTGTGTTATTGTTTCCTCCTTTTGTCTGGGGATCTTAAATTTCTCTAAACCCGATGTATTCAGCCTAGCTGCAACATCCCTGAAATGAAGAGGCCACACCTTTCTCCTTACCAAGTTGGGCGAGAGTGTCGATCTGCTGGAGGGCAGGAAGGCTCTGCAGAGGGATCTGGCCAGGCTGGATCAGTGGCCCAAGGCCAATTGTATGAGGTTCAACAAGGCTCAGTGCCGGGTCCTGCACTTGGGTCACAACAACCCCATGCAACGCTGCAGGCTTGGGGAAGAGTGGCTGGAGAGCTGCCTGGCAGAAAAGGACCTGGGGGTGTTGGCTGACAGCCGCCTGAACATGAGCCAGCAGTGTGCCCAGGTGGCCAAGAAGGCCAATGGCATCCTGGCTTGCATCAGGAATAGTGTGGTCAGCAGGACCAGGGAGGTGACAGTGCCCCTGTACTGGGCACTGGTGAGGCCACACCTCGAGTACTGTGTTCAGTTTTGGGCCCCTCACTACAAGAAGGACATTGAGGTGCTGGAGCGTGGCCAGAGAAGGGCAACGAAGCTGGTGAAGGGTCTGGAGCACAAGGCTGGTGAGGAGCGGCTGAGGGAGCTGGGGTTGTTTAGGCTGGAGAAGAGGCGGCTGAGGGGAGACTTTATCGCTCTCTACAACTACCTAAAAGGACGTTGTAGCGAGGTGGGGGTTGGTCTCTTCTCCCAAGTAACAAGCGATAGGACAAGAGAAAATGGCCTCAAGCTGCACCAGGGGAGGTTTAGGTTGGATATTAGGAAAAAGGTCTTCACCGAAAGGGTTGTCAAGCACTGGCACAGGCTGCCCAGGGAAGTGGTTGCGTCCCCATCCCTGGAGGTATTTAAAAGCCAGGTAGATGTGGTGCTTAGGGACATGGTTTAGTGGTGGACTTGGCAGTGCTGGGTTAACGGCTGGACTTGATGATCTTAAGGGTCTTTTCCAACCTTAATGATTCTATGATTCTATGACTCTGATAACAGGAAAACAAGAAGCCTACTCACCATCAGTTGGGTTGGCAAATTCTTTGGGCACTGCAGCTCCATCCTCTAGCTCAATAGGCTCTAGCTCTGTCCGAACACCCTCAATCTGAATTTCGTGTTCTCCTGAAATGACATCCTCATCTGACCTTGAACTTTCCCCAGTGCGGCGAAACTTGACCACCCTAAGAATACAGAAACAAGGATTAATACTTTGGTGGGTCTTTTCCAGGTCGAAGCTGCGTTTGGTTAGTCTTGAAGCCCTATTTGGTCAAACAGCAGCCAGGTTTCTCCCCACCCTCCTGTCTCCATTTCACATTCACAGAGAATGCTGTGACTTTTACTTGTATCTGCTTTTAGATATGGTATCCTGTTGGTTGCTACTGGCTTTGGAAAAACTGCAGAGGTACATTGCTATGTGATATAATCATCATTTTTGTACAAAGAGGATGTTATAGTGCTAACATATAAAGTTATAAAAACATACAGATTATATAAATATGATTAAATGATACATATTTAATGATAACCATGTTTTATGTGCCTAGGCTTTTATTGCGAATTAGACAGCTGTGTCACTGAATTTCAAGTGATTTGTCCTTGTAGGAAGAACCCAAATTCAATTTTCCACATTGTTTTCATGAGAGTGATTTGTGTCTTAGGAGAAGCGGAACTCCTGAAATTTGTCAGATTTTAAAACATTACATAGTGTAGTAGGATTCATAAGATAATTCAGTGAATTGACTGATTTTTTTCCATTATGGTGATGATTCTGTGAGTATAAATATGATTGCTTTCACCTCTTGTCTTAAACTGAAGTCTTTAATATTATGTAATTAATTAAATACCTGTATTTTAAGAAAGTATTTGATTTGCGATACTCGGTTCATCTGTGCATTTTCTGAATCTCTTAGGTAATGAGGTGGGACAGAGTAAGAAAGTGAATCAAAGGATACTTGCTTTTTCATTAAGTTCGAGTCAAGACTGAAGAGCGTACCTGCATGCCAGTTATAGCCCTGGCATAGGAGATGATGATTGTCACATGAGTGTCATGCTCACAGCTGTCTGTATTTTATATCATTCCTGGCACTAGCTGAGAGATAATCATCTAATCTCTGCAGCAAGGCCACGGAGAGAATAAGACATGAAAACAGAACTTTGCTAAATTGACACAACTTTCATGTTTTGGTTAGAGTGATTTTGTGCAATGCTTCATGTATATGGAGGAGGTCCATTTTCCATCAGTTAAGTTTCCTGTGACCAAAGATTTTGAAACAGATCTACCATATTTAACGTAACAAATTCCTCAAGCTTCCTCCACTTTACCTGCAACATCAGTGTAACTTTTTCACCTTGGCAGCTGACGATTTCTTGGACTTCAGTTAAATAGCTTTTTGGAAATAGATTAAATTAGTCTTGCGACTACCTCTTCTGACTTCCAATACCTGAACATTTTAATTTTACAATAAAGATTAGCAAAGAGCCTCTTGAACTTCAGTTTAATCCTCTGGTTTAAGGGTCAGCAAAACTAAACTATCAATCAGCATCCTTGCCAACTGCAGCCGCAGCAAACTGACATGCATGTATGACATTTCTAAAGGTGACTAAAGACACTTCATATTCGGCAAGACCTCGACTCTTGTTTTCTCTTGCAAGTGCTGATGACACAATCAATACCTAATATAAGGGCAAAGTGATGGGCAATCTACAAAACTCCTGTAAATGGCTTTTGGTCCAATGGTGGACAAGAGGATGAAGGAATGAACATCTCAGTCACCCACGGGGTTTTTAAAAAGAGGAGTCCTGGCCATGACCAGCCATTCAGTCCAGCTTAGGATTTCACTGTGGTAGAAACATAAAGCAGAGGGATACAAAACTTTTTTTCTTTTTTCCCTCACAGCCCTGGCACATATATTATTTGCCTGACCACATCCCATCTGGGGAATTGCGCATATTCACTAATGATGTTCTGGCAGTAACCTGGAGAGAGAGAGAGAGAAGTACAGTGACCATTTGGCGAGGTTATCACTCATCTTTAGGACAGCCTGCTTTGCAGGCTGTTGAGATGTTTTGGGATGATTCTTTCAGGTAAACAGGGCATTCCAAGATCTGTGTGGGGCAAATATTCCCTGTACTGCTTTAGTAATGCTCTCATCTGCAGCAGGAAAATGAAAGCTTTTCTCTGGCCTTTAGGTCTTGGCAGACATCAAGAGAGTCAGAAATTTTGTTTTCTAAGATAACATTTGAAGATCTTAAACATAAGAAGACAGAACAAAACCCCAGGCCTCTTTGAAATGAACAAGACAACTACACTGACTGCAGTGAAACTAGGGTTTATCTCACATTCTGATTTGGGGTATGCAGAGGTCCTTCACTCAGTTATAAAAAAAGACAACAAGCCAATGAAACTCGACTGAATTCAGGTTCGTATTTAGTTCCATTGAGAAACTCAATTTTAAATTCTCTTAATCTGATTGGTTTTTTAACCTCAGTACAACTATCTTGGTTTGAATTTACTTTTGCTGACCCTACAGGACAAACACAAGTAATTATTACTCTCGCGTTAAAATTGTCACTGAAGATATAATCCTCATATGGCCTACAAAATACATACTCCCAGCAAACAAACACTGAAATTTGTATGCCCGTGAGATGACTTTTTTATCACAAAGGGCAATCAATATCAAAGTACCATTCATATCTTATTTATCTGTATTTTTTTAAAAGAGGACTATTACTATAACTTCAGCAGTCTCAAAGCCTGGTGCAAAGTTCATTGAAGTATACGGACACCTTTGCCCCAGATTTCAGGAGGTCTAAAGTGCCATTACTCATGGGGTTATGACTGAAAATCATTCATACAACCTATGCTTGTAACTGTTCAGTGTCCTAGTAAACCACAGGCAAAATAAACATGCCAATAAAAACCTTCCTGACTTTAAAGTACCTGATCGTGAAACCCCTGTATTACTGTTTCTTATTTGGTAATATTTGTTGAAGTAGACTTTCGGAACTGACCATTTTGGAGACGATGGTTCCAGACGCTATGCAAAGGCAGGGACTGATCTGAAAATTTTAAATACTTCAATGGCAATCTGAGTAGAGAGCTATCTGGCCACATTCCTCATCACAGGAAATAAAAAAATATGTTTATCACTTAGGAACCTATGAAACAAATTGACACAAATGAAGAAAAAATCACACAGTGATATTTACTGTTCCATACTTGCGAAATTCTGCACAGCTGAGACATCTCAGAGAGCTGCATTTGTTTGCGAGATCTCACAGCACCGCATAAGTCTAGTTACACCTACATTGAAAGGTACTTCAGAACATTTTTCTGTGTGTTTTTTGGTTTTTTTTTTTTTTTAAAAAGATTGAGAAAAATGGCCTAATGAAATCATGTCTTATTCTTTTTACTGACAAGCTGAATGCATCCAAACTAAGTATTTAAAAATAACCAGAGTTCATGTCCATTTTCCCAACTTATTAGAAATGTTATGGGACAGTTTGCTCTGTCATTGACATGAGCTCATTAATATTTTAAATCAACTTTAAGCGTTTATTCCCTGCCTTGCAGAGTCAATGATTTATAAATAGGAATATGTTTCAAAGCACCTGATAATGGAGCATTAGAAGAAATGCACTTGTTTTTAAAGGAAACATTTTGCATTCATGAAAAGGAAAGGAAATACTGGTGTTAAAAGGCAGCAATGCTTTTATCACCTTTTTGCACAGATTCAGCAACCACATCCCAACAGCAAGGAGTTCCTCACAAATAACAGCATTTTCCTTGTGCAGCAATGTTTGCTTCTCCAAAACATGCAGTTAGCAAATACCGATGATACTCACTGCAAACACACCTTTGCAAAAAGGGTTCTGATCTGCAATCAGTTCGCAGCATGAAGGAGGAAACCGAGGAAGATGCCTTCCCTAGCACAACGTTATTTACAGATGCAATCCACCTTGCAAATGCAATAGCAATGTTTCCTCTCAAAAAAATCTTTTGGCACTTCCACGGTTTTATTCCACCCCTCCTTATTTCTACCACCATCAAGTTCATGCAAAAAAATAAAAATTGAGTTAATTTATGTAACAAATGGATCCCTGCATGCCCCCAGGATGCTGAACCCAGGCAGCTATACAAGGAAAACGGCCTGCTTCCCGGGGCCTAAGACACTTCCTAGAAATAATTCCCTTAAAAATCACCAGGATTCACAATATCCCCGCAGCCCGTTTAGAAGAAATCCTGCGCATCCCCGCTCCCCTATCGGTGCTACTCACGGCAGCTGTCTCAGCTGGAATAAATCATCCTCCATTGCCGGGCTGCGTCTGGAGGAGCTGCTCTCATCGCTCTCGCATGGCGGGGATGGCTGGAGCTGCGGGCGGGCAGGCGCGGCCGGCTGGACAGCTCCGGCGGCGGCCGGCAGCCCGCACCCAGCGGCGCGGGAACGGCTAGGCTCGGCTCGGCTAGGCACGGCTCGGCTAGGCACGGCTCGACTCGGCTCGGCTCGGCTCGGCTCCCGCCCCTTCCCGTCCCCGCTCTGGGGGTGCTACCCGCCAGCCCGGCCGGGAGCGGGGCTCGGCTCCCGGGGCCCCGCCGGTCCCCGTCCCCCCGGGGATCCGCGCCTGACGACCGGTCGGTCGGTAGGGTGCGGTGCCGGGGAATACCGCGGACTGGGAGGCGACGGACAAGATGGAGACATCCACAAGGAAAGGCAAGGCAAGTTGCGTTGGTGCCTCCGCTCCCAGGAGGACAGCAAAGGCTCCTCTGGGGAACGCAGCACCAGCCTGCCGGGGGGCAGAACCCCTGAATTTTGGCGAGGGGCTTTGCCCCAAAAAAATTATATTATGACAGCGAACACTTCAGGAACCCAAGGACAGTTCCTGCAAGTGATCTCTTGTAGCGACCTGGTAGGGCTTCCGAGCGTGCACTCCTCAGATGCAGAATGAGATCAGGTTGTAAAAATCTCCGTTACTTACCTGAGAAGATAAACTGTCACCCTGGCACCTGTCTCCATCCCTGGAGGTATTTAAAAGAAGGGTAGATGTGGTGCTCGAGGACATGGTTTAGTGGTAGACCTGGCAGTGCTGGGCTAACGGTTGGACTCGATGATCTTAAGGGTCTTTTCCAACCTTAACGATTCTATGATTCTCTGGTTCTATGATCCCTGTAGGCCGCCTTCTCCCATTGTAAGAGACGGTTTATTTGTCCATATGTCTGCATTTACAGAAGAATCCTTCGCGGAGAAAGGCCTGCAGGAGAAAATGAAGAGGAAATATCTGCCAGGAAGATGACTAGGAGACATTTGACATGATTAAAATTTAAAATACGTTTCACAAATTGGAGAAATGGCCTGAAATCAACAAGACAATGTCAAATGAAGACAGGTGAGAAGCGCTACAGTGAGGAAGAAGAATTAAGTTGTACAAATTCAGGTCAGGGAACAACGGATCATGGAAGAGGCTTGGGCTTAGCTATGCCAAACCAAACACGCTTCAGTTTGTGAATGGGAGTTGTTCAACTATCACACAGATTTAGTTTGTGACACTAAATACTGAAAATGTTAGCAGGTTTTAGTATCTGTAAGAAAGGACTTGCAGCTGACCCAGCTAGGGTTTCAGCTTCCTTAAAAATAGTGAGAATAATTGTTTAAGGAAGTATTTGTGGCTAGGAGTGGAACCCAGATGCCTACACGTAGGCATCGGCTCCATTTTAGGTACCTGTGTATCTTCTGTGGCCGCCAGCTGCGGATTTTGCCCAGGTGGATCGCATGGGACCACGTGGTTATCTCAGGCACCTTAGGGCTCTCTCACATGGATCAAGATGCCGGTGCTTAGGCAACTGAATGCTACCCTAAAAGTGTGATAAAACCAATTTTAATTGCATGAAATGCATGCATGTTCTGTAATATATTCTCAAAAGCATTTAAAAAAAGGCTTTTTCAGAGAACAAGTTTTGAGAACTTGTTCGGGATGTGTTGGGCATCTCCCTCTGCTCTCCATTGTCACCTCTCTTGCCATTTTCTGCTTATCCTTCACAGACACACAGATTAACAGTCTTCTGTCGTGCACCCTTTTACTTGTCTTTGAATTGGGCGGTGACGCATTTGGGCTGAAGAATGGCGTTGTTCCAGCCATTTGTTACCATAAAGGAACTCAGCAGTTTATTTGGAATGAAAGGCAGCCTGGCCCATCGCAATTAAAAAATGAAAGGCCTCAGTAGATAAAACTGGTCTACCAACACCTTCCTGATTTGCAAGTTTTATGTTTCCTCTTCAGAAAACGTGGGTTAAAGAAACCACAGTTCAATGCTTTACACAATCGAAGAAGTCTGTTTTGTTTCACTGGGTAAAATACTGTAGATAAAGTCAGTACAATGGGAGGAGTCATTGAACTGAAACTTCCAGAGGAAAGCAGTCATTGCAGGCCTTTATCAGAGCGGTCTCAGCAGAGCACCCTGACTGACTTCCAGGATGAAATTTATCCACAAAACATGAGTTCACCAAGACTCTGGGTTGCTTCTCCCAAAAACTTGCTAGAAAATGGCATTTTTCAAGCAGAGTTTTAGCTTGTAAGTTCATTGCACAAGCAACAACTTTCTTTTTAGAATACAGCAGCTAAATTACTTTTTTACTAAATAAGGTCCAATTTTCTGGTAAGTTAAGGGTGTGAGATTTGGCCTCTAAGCACGCCGGTTCTTTTGTCTCACGGATTTAATGTGCATGAGGCAGCCATGAGAATGGTACGTTGCAGACTTACACTGCAGCTATCAGGACTTTATTTCTTCACATCCTTCTTCTCGTCTGTCTGTCGCTCCCGTTTCTCTCAGCGTCTTGCTGTCTGCTCTCCTACTCTCCAGACTGCTCTCCTCTTACGAGCAGCCTTCTGGCACGTGGGGAGCAATGTCAGGCGAACGAGGACTCGGCCAGAAAGACACGCAGGGAGTACCGGACGCTTTGCTAACAAAGGTTGTTAGAATTAATCTGGGGAGGTGTGAAGAGGGAGACCGTTACCTGCCAGGCCCACAGACACGATCAGCAGCTGCCATCTCGAGGTGCTCTCAAAAGCTGCATGTGTCAGTCATTCTGCCTGCAAGCGCTGCCGGGTGCCTCCTCTCCTGCCACTGACGTGAAATACTTCTTTCTCTGAACGATCCCCAAAATGCATCAGTTAAAAAGACAAACTAACAGCACCAGGTGGAGGGCAAACAGAGCGGGGGCCTCAAATATCAAGTAGAGAGGGCGAGGGTGTCGAGGCAGTACGGAGGAGCCTCAGGGCTGGCGTGTGCTATGCGGCGACGAGAGCTGTCCTCTCTCCGTGGGGTTTGGATGGTTTCATAGGATCATTCGATCGTTTAGGTTGGAAAAGACCTTCAAGATCATTGAGTCCAGCCGTTAACCCAGCACTGCCAAGTCCACCACTAAACCATGTCCCTAAGCACCACATCTACCTGGCTTTTAAATACCTCCAGGGAAGGGGGCTCAACCACTGCCCTGGGCAGCCCGTGCCAGGGCCTGACTGCCCTTTCGGTGAAGAATTGTTTTGTAACATCCAACCTAAACCTGCCCTGGCGCAACCTGAGCTTGTGGGATTTAAGCGTCCCACCTCCAACCCCCAGCTGTGAGACACCCCCCCACACACACACCCCGCCAAAGCCGGCGTCCCCTCAGGAGGGCCGGCGCTGCCGGGGCATGTGCGGCGCGGTCCGTTGCACCCGCCTTCCCCCGGCCTAGCCCGGTGGACGGCCCGGCCCGCAGCAGGCCGCCGCCCTTAGCGACCAGCCGCCCGCCGCCGCCCGTTGCTAGGGGCGGTCCGCCCGCTAACCGGGCACCCCGCGCCACTTCCGGCGCCCCGCCGCCCCGTCCGCCGCGCCGCCTGCCCGCGGGGCCCTGGTTCCGGCGGTGGCGGGGAGGGGGGGGCGATGCTGCCCGGCGGCGCCGCGGAGGCGGACGGGGCGGTGCGGCGGGCGCTGCGGGCCGGCGCGGCGGCCAGGTCAGCGGGGACGGCCCGGGACGGGCGGGGGGCACGGGGACGGCCCGGTGCGGGCGGGGGCCGCGGCGGGACCAGCGGCCGAGGCAGGCCCTTCCCGGAGCCAGGCAGCGAGCAGCGGGGACGGTACCGGGAGGAGGCGGGAGCGGTGCGAGCCTGCCGGGCGTCCTGCCCCTACCCTCCGTGCGTCCGACCCGCCTCTCTGCAGCCGGCGGTACCGGCTCCCCGGTTGTTTTTCTTGTGTTGTTTTTATTTTTTCCCCGTTTCAGGTCTAAAGCGATGCAGAACTGGGGCGTTATCGGGGGGGTCGCCGCCGCGGTGGCGGCGGGGCTGTACGTGCTGTGGGGGCCGGTCGGCGGCAGGAGGCGGCGCAGGAAAGGTAGGGGGGGGCGGGCCGGGGGGCGGGGAGCGGCCCCGGGGGCTCCGGCCCCGGCCCCAGCGGCTCTGGGCTCGGCCGGGGCGCTCCGCCGGGCGCCGGGGACAACCAGCCTGCTGCTGGGGACAACCTGCTGCTGGGGGCCACCAGCCTGCTGCTGGGGACAACCTGCTGCTGGTGCCCAGCCTCGGCTCCCGCCGGCGGTGGGAAGCCAAAATTCTGGTCGCTGTCCGGTTTAGAAATGTAACGGGGGTCGCCATCAACAAATTCAAAAAATACGTGTTGAAGAAAGGACTTCTGTTACTCACAGAATGTATTGATTGTATCAATTGGCATTTTTTCTAAAATTGTGCCTCGGGCGTATTTTTACGTCGTGCTAAGTTCCTTACTGAACTGCGGCAGATAACGCGCTTTATTTTATTTTGCATTTTGGAATGCAAAATAAATAATTTTGGAACGCAAAATAAATATAGTAATAATAATATATATTAATCTAATATATAATAAATAGTATTTGCAAAATAAATGCGTTCTTATTGAACATTGGTGCAAGAGAAGTGAAAGGCTCTCGCTAAGCAGAGCTGTACAGAAATACTTATCGTTAATCCTTGGCAGCCCGGGCGTTTTCATAACAACGTACTAATGCGAGCGAAAGGGAAAGCTTCGCCCAACAGAGCTGAAGCGCCCAGCGGTGACCTCACGGGCTCCCGTGAGCTTGCACAATCAGGGGATCCCACGCGATGTGTCGGAACCGAGAATTTTACAGTTTGTATGGTAGCTTGCAGATAATCCTGAACCTTGGTGGTGTTGATAAAAATCTATTCCTATCGGGGAAAAAAGAGTATTTTTCAAAGAACTTTTAAGAAGATTTTTAGCGGTGTAAGTCTCGGAGACCGCCACGTATATAAACACTTTACAGTGTGCTGTTGTGCATACCAGGGTCTTCTAGTTTTCTCTGGGTGCAAGTACCAAATAAACGGAAATAATTTAATTTTCATGTAATTTTAACACCTAATCCAACACTTGCTACTGAAAAATAGTAAGGTTTTCCTAGACTTTATGGTGTAAACTCTTACACTTCTATTTGAAGGGCTCGTACCTGGCCTTCTTAACTTGGGAAACACCTGTTTCATGAACTCTCTGCTGCAAGGCTTATCTTCCTGTCCCTCGTTCATCAAGTGGCTGGAGGAGTTCACAGCACAGTACAAGACAGACCAGAGCCAGTCCCCTGAGCATCGATACTTGTCACTTACTTTGCTGCATCTCCTAAGAGGTACTTGAAAACATTTTCATGTTGTGATAAACGAAGAAGAAAATATTTCGCATGAATGTTAACCGTTTCTAGCTTCCTTTCCTACAGAAAGGATGATCCTGTGGTCTTGCGTTCTTCTCTTTAATTTCCCTCTACTTTGAGCTCATTGGCCAAGTTCAACCAAATTACAGAGAGGGGCAGAGATTCAAAAGGTATTAAGTGGACATTCGAGGACATGGTTTAGCGGTGGACTTGGCAGTGATAGGTTAACGGTTGGACTCGATGATCTTAAGAGTCTTTTCCAACCTTAACGATTCTATGATTCTCAGTGACTGCACCGAGCCTGAACAAGGCACGGCCCAGCTGCCCGTCTCCCCAAAGCTGTTTGTTTCTCGGCCAACAGCTGTAAGGTCTCAGGTTTTGTTTGACTTGCCTGGCAATCGAGAAGCAGCGGGCGGCCAGCCCGGCACCGTGCGCATTGCTCCTTTGCCAGCAGGTTGAACAAATCGAGGTAGAGGGCAAGAGCGGTGCCGAAATTGTCGTTATGGCGCCCATTGCTTTAATGCATTTGCTGTTCACGGGGCGTTAATGGCTACAGCAATATGAATATGGACTCGGTATAATTGAAGAAATAGGAAAAATATTATCACAATTAGATGGGCACTCAGAATTCTATATAAAAAGAATGCGTTATAAAATAATTGAAGCATTTTTACCCAAAATATGGACTATTAAATGAGATACTTTCTGTGATGTCGGATACGAATGTTAAAGCCTCTCAGCCCAACTTGGTAACCTGTTTCGGACTTGCCCCTGTGCTAAATTCATGCATCAGTTACATCGTAGTTAAGCGCTTAAAATGTTTAAGCAATTTCTTGGCTGTCCCTGGCTTTCCTCACAGGGCTTTGTTTTAAAGGAAATCCATCGGAAGCTCTCCTGTCTCGGGATGTTCATACTAAAATTGTGCCAGTTAAGCACGTACATTTAACTGATGTAAGGATGATGGGGCATTAACGCGGGGGTTCCTGTGACATGTAAAGTACCACTTTTTACCCAATCCACTAGTAAAAATTTGTCTTTTCGACAGCGTTTATATTTATTCTCTCCGTATCAGTTAGTTGAGAAACCTTTAAATTTGCCTATGTCTTAGATGAGGAGAATGTAGGCAGTCAGTGAGCCTGAGTCAGATGAGAATGGTAATTAATACATACTAGTTTGATTGCCATTGTCTACCTGTCTTAATCAAGAATAACTGCTGTAATCGATTATACGATGCTTAAGTAACATGAAGTCTAAAATAAACTGATTTGTGTTCTAACTGTTCTTTGTGGCTCCCTCTAACATTTTTAAACACAATGTCTCTAGCTTTATCCTGCCAAGAGGTGACAGAAGATGATGTCCTGGACGCAAGCTGCCTGCTAGAAGTTTTAAGGATGTACAGGTGGCAGATCTCATCGTTTGAAGAGCAGGTGATGACGGAATTCACGTTAGACTGCCCGATATGCACCTCAGTGCTTAGACATGGAATAACAGAGAACTGAAGCTATGGTACTAATAGCCCTGAGTGTCAAATCTGAATCTTTGCTGTAGCGAAAGGTTTGCTTTAAAAAGTGAAGGAAACCACCATGTGATTGATGAATGGTGGTTTTAGTTTGCTTAGATATTCGTCATGGAAACCCCGGCTGCTTCAAAACCTCATACTTAATTACCATCAGATTTGGTACAATGCAGCCAGTAATATTAAAATAGAACGGATACAGCCCTAAATTCGCTACAGATAATGGGTCTATGCTAACGCGCCATGCTGCTTCGAGGGATGGACTCTACTTCGCTAACATTTCCAAACTTAGTTACGTGTAACGTACAAGATTTCTAATTCTTGTTTTCAGTATTTTCAGCCCCTAAGTAAGTGCAGCTGGCTGATGAACTTGACCAATTATCTCACTCATAAAATGTGGTTCTGTCTTTTATATTTCAGAGCCAAAGCAAACAGCAGAGATTTCAATTATGCTTTTATTGAAATCAAGGAAAGCAGGCATTTGTGCATTCATTTTTCTTTTTTTTTCTCCAAGTATTTTAGTCTCTTTTGAGTTTATATGGCCCAGAATATTTTTAATAATGTGTGCTGTTACAAAGTTCAGCTTTACAGAAAAAGCTTTTTGGCAAAACAGCAACAGATGCACAAATGATTACTGTTAATACAGAAGGCGGGCTCTAAGCAGTAAGTTTTCCTTTAATTTCCCACTGCAATGATGTAGTCATATGTGTATCAGTACTCCTCGTGTATGTTTTGATGTCTTTTTGCTTCCTCTAAGTCTTATGCCTCTATTTAATAGGATGCTCATGAACTATTTCACGTCCTTACCTCTTCACTAGAAGATGAACGGGATCGTCAGCCGCGTGTGACACATTTGTTCGATGTGCATTCGCTGGAGGTGACTTCTTTACCAATGTTATTTCATTGTCGGGAGAAGTCTCTGTAGTCTGCCTAGGTTCCTAAGTGTGTCAAGTATAAAGTGTCTGTTTAGAAACTGAAGATATTTTCGTTATGTTTACAAAGCTGTTCTTCAGTGTTCTGATAGAAATGAATCAATAGGTCAGGCAATCTAAAGAATAGAAAATGTTTTTTGTAAGCAAATGTATTTGAATTTACAGCGATCCCACATACGTGAGGGCTTTTGCATTCCTAAATCCAATGAATATAGGGATTGACATACTAGCACAGAACAGTGGTCCATCTAAGCAGTTACTCTTATCCAGAAGAGATGACACATGAAAGAGGTTTGAAAACCACAAAATGGACATTTATGGAACAGTCCAATTGGAGGTGAAATTTATCTTATCCTCCAGTTTAGTGGTAAACTTCATGCAGATGGAAAGTTTCTATCTCTTTTTGTCTAAAATATATGCAAAAGGTTCATAAAATCCGTTACGCTTTTCTTTTAGTACTCTGAGGTAGAGAATTCTGCAAATTAATTATTTATTTTATTAGAAGTGTTCTTTTTGTCAATTATAAATTTGTTCCATACCAGGTTTTTTGGCCTTCCTCAAATGTAAAGAGACACTAAAACTCCCACAACTGTTCTATGTCAGAAAAGCATATTAGGGATGAAATAAGAACATATTTAATACTTAATGGTTTCTAAGGTAGGGTTAATGAAATCTTTTATCTTCCTCTGTAGCAGCCAGAAATAACCCAAAAGCAAATAAGCTGCAGAACAAGAGGTATGCTTTTTTCCATTCTGACATATGAATATTCATAGTGTAGTCGCTTTGTTTATTAAGGGGATAATATTAATTATCTTTGTCTGTATTGGACTGAAATATATCTCCAGTTGTAAAAAGCCCATTTATTATCTGTCAGTAGGACAGAACATGTTTTAGAGCAGTTACTTTTGTTACTGCAGGCCAAAAATGTGGAATTGTAGTGAGGAACACAGATGTATTGAAAATAAAAGGACAATTTCAGCTTTGCGTTTCAGGGTCTCTTCCCCCTGTGTCAAATCACTGGAAATCTCAGCATCCTTTTCACGGAAGGCTGACCAGCAACATGGTTTGCAAACACTGTGAACACCAGGTATAAGAATGTGTGTCTGGTAATATGTGTACGTGAAAAAGGATGTCCGACACTCAGAGCGCGTTCTGAAACCATCATCCCTTGCTTCTGACATAGTTGGTTTAAGCGCCAAAGGTTTGCAGGACTGACGGCTTAGCCTGTTACTTTTTCAGGTACTTATTATGGTGGTGGTGATGAACAAGAACGTACCACTAAATACACTGAAGAAAATGAAGCATGATCCACTTTGTGGGGATAAGAGCTGTCTTATCAGACAGAAAAATAGCTGTCTTACTATATTTAGTATTCAGTACCACAGCTATCATATACTGAAAATCCACTCACATGGGTAGTATTTTAGGACGAGCTATTCATTCAGCACGCAGTATTGAGATTGCACAGGCAAAGCCAAATTAAGTTGCAGTCCAGTTATCCAGAGTAAGGAGGTGAAGATAACCTGGATAAAGAAAACATACAGAAAGTAAATCTCATTTGTAGATCCAACTGTAAGAGTCTGTTTAGTACTTTTACTTTTCAAAACCTAGCAAACATTTAAGTGAGCAGGGGCAGCTCCAGCAGAAACACGCTAAGCAGCACTTCGTGTTCCTAGTGTTCCCTGGCACCGTGCTTGGGAAATCAGGTGGTTTTGACCCTATTCCACCACGTAATTGTGGACAGCAGAGGGCATATGTTCATCTTTTGTGAGGTTGGTTTTGGTTTTTTTTTTTTTTTTGGGCTGTCATAAATTTTAGCTCACTGGATATGTGAAATATTTTCTTGCAGAGTCCTGTGAGGTACGATACCTTTGACAGTCTCTCACTGAGTATTCCAGCAGCTGTGTGGGTATGTATCCCTCGCTGTCGCGTGATCCAGCCAGTCTGCCTTGTCGTCACAGCTTTATCTTCCCTAGTGCCTTTTTAAGGTGCTACGGCCTAAGTGTAAATGAATAGCTACAGTTTATTTTCTTGCCTTTTTATAAATGATCCTGTTGTGTAATACAGCACCTTAACACTAATGTGTTGGTGCAAATTACCAATTAGTACAACACGCATGACTTTTGGTGACACCAACACAGTTTTCTGTTTCTCCTGGTGGAGTATTTGGTCCTTTCTGCGTAATTTGAACAGACCAGATCGTATCCCGAGGGCTGTTCCTGGCAGTCTTGGAAGGTGACCTTCAGGTGCTCTGTCTCTGTGGTGATAGTACACAAGCTACCCATTAGATAGTACACAAGTTAAACAGGCTTTTGGATCAAGTGATTTCAACTGGGAATTGCTTCCGTTTCTTTTTGGCTCTCTGAAAAACTTCAAATGGCAAAACATTGTCGATTTTGGGGGCAAAACGCGCAGGACGTTTTTGAACTCTTAACAGTTTGTTACTTGATGTCTGCTAGCCATTTGTCTTTCCAGACAGGTAGCAACTACTTGCACTCGTGGAAACTCTGACTTGTAACTACAGAATACACTCCTGGACAGCTAGGACTGGGATTTGGACACATCTTCTGCTATTTGTGTTTTATTTTATACCACCATTGAAGATTATGCCCTTCACACCTGGCAGTATGTAGTACAGTCTAGAAGGAAGGATAGGAAGGAGTGCCTAAATTCAATTAAAGGCTATATTTCTCCTATGGAGAGGGTCAGAGTGCATAAAGTGACCCATGAAGTGCTGGAACTTTAGAGAAAAATAGCAACAGGGCCAGGAATCTGTAGTTTAAAACCCCACTAAAGGAGTCACACAGGGAGTCATAGCTGTTGTTCTTATCTACAGCCTGTAATGTTTTCCATGTTTAATCCAGGCTGAGGAAGAGTCCCCACAGTTAGTTACACTATCAGTGTCCTATACTCAAAGCCACTTAGTCAAGTTTTCTCAAGAAATAATTCTGCAATTCTGTAGTTTCCATGCAAGAAATTATGAAAAATCCTTTCACAAAATTAAGTGGTATGCACCCTAAAATTACTGCAAATAATTTTGGTTTTTCGTATTAAGGGTCGTCCTATGACGCTGGACCACTGCCTCCATCATTTCATCTCCTCTGAATCTGTAAAGGATGTTGTGTGTGACAACTGCACTAAAGTATGTCATTTTAATTTATATAACCTTCTAGCCCAGTTTGAAGCCTGCTGACAGAATTATGGCTTTAGTTTTCTACTCCTTTCTTCATGCCTTCAGGAAAGCCTCTAGCCTGCCTGGGATTTCTTATATTTAAAATTGAGTTCTTATCTTACAGAATATTTTGAAGCTTTATTTATTACTAATATTACAAAATTTACAAATATTTTATTCTGTAATTACCAGGTATTATTTAGATAATATTTGGGATTTTTTGTTGTTGTTGTTTTTCTGGTATTTTAAACAGTATTTTACAGTTGCCTGTAGTTTGATGACAGCACAAAGCCAAAGTGGCTTGTTTGAAACCCAACAGAAATGGCATATGACTACACATAAACCTGGAGATGGGCTTGTTCTGTAAATGCTCGTTTCTGCTTGATTTTGGTTTAGAATTCTGATCCATTAGCATAGGCCAACAATTTTTAAGAAAGTTCCTAGAAAACTGTAGGTGTAATTCATGTACTAAGCATAGTTCTAAATGGACAGTTGCTTTTGTCAGCAGGGTGCAGACCTGCACCCTTACATGTAATCTGATACAGCAGGTAATCAAATGGCTTTGTTTTTGTCTCTTTGATTTCAGATTCAGGCAGAAGGGACTCTGAAAGGACAGAGCATAGAAAACCAGAGAACAACGTTTGTTAAGCAGTTAAAGTTAGGAAAGGTGAGGCAAGCTAACCCTCCAAATCTATTTTTAAATCCTATTATACAGTAATTTATTTCTTTGATCTCTTTGCTTGATGTCCACTTCTTGGTATTAGACTACTTGAATGTTTTACTTCAAAAAGAAAACTCATTTGTCGAATATTTGTAGGCATTGAGGCCTCAGTTCAGCAAAAAATCAAACTCTATAGCTTAAAGAACATGAGTATTCTACTTTTATTCAGCAAAACACTTAAATGTGAATTTGGCTCAGTGGCAGTTCATATGTCTTGCATTAATTCTTGGTCTCCTTGGTAAGTGAAGCAATTCATATATAGTGTAGGATCTTTAGCAATTGTGCATTTCAAAGAAATTAAAATGTTCTAAATACAGCCGGTTTAAACAAGTGGATATGGTGCTAACCATCAGGTGTAGCTTATATGAGAAGCTTTAATTATTTTTTGCTCTGTAATCATATAATGCAGAGGACAACAGGGCGCTGGTCTGTGATTAAGAGCCTCAGGTGCCATTAATAATAATGTGTACTTATTGACAGAGGTTAACCCTGGCATGACTTTGAATGTCAAATATTTATAACTACTTGACTTTTTTTTCCCTTGGTACTCTCACTGTGCAAAGCCATTACTTATTGAGTATTAGCAAACGTCTTACAACAACTCGCTCCAACAAATTCCAATCCTCATTTCTACCTCACGGATCAACAAGCTAAGTGAGATTGACAGGTGGGCTTTTTAGGAACACGCATGTGTTTTTATTGATTTTTCTTCCATTTGGAGAGAAAGATTCACATTAGCTATCTATCCTACTGCCTAGTGGGGGAGCAGTAGTGGCATTCGCAGAAATCTCAAGAGAGTTGTGAGTTAGCGTCATGTCTTAGGGACGCTATTGCCAATAAGCTTACACGCAGACACAGTAGCACGTAAGGGAACAGTTTGGTGATCCATTTCCTTATCCGCTAGACTTACCAGTTTGGTTAGTATGCTTTTAACTTGAACAGCTGTTTCTCTTCATTTAAAATGTATTCTGACTCTCCTTTCCTATGGAATATTGCTCAAGCTCCCGCAGTGTTTGTGCATCCATCTGCAAAGACTGAGCTGGTCAAACCAAGGCACTCCTCTGAAACGTCACGAACACGTACAGTTCAATGAGTTCCTGGTCATGGACATCTACAAATATCGCATTCCTGTTCATAAATCAAGCCAGAATGAGCTGAATCAGAAAAACTCTGAAGAGGCAACGCCTGGAACAAAGGATAGGATAGCAGTAAAACCTTCAGGTACTTATTTTGAAAATAAAATCTATCCGGTATTTCTACGTTTCAGTGATAAAACATTCTAATCTGCAGAACAAACATAAGAGCAGCAGCTTTATTTGGATCTGTGCAAAGAGGACACGTAGAAATCCCTTTCCCAGCAAGCATTAGGATACCTTGTTCCAAGTTTACAGTTCAGTTTTGATAATTCAATTCAATCCTACTAAATACTAAAAAAACCATACAAACAAACCCCAGATATCACAGAACTTTTTATGTTTTATGTGCAAAGGATGAAGGAATGTTGAACTCGAGAAGTCCTAGGGATTATCTTGTTCGCAATCTCTTCTAAGGCTTCAGGAGAAGCATAGAAAGAATGCTGGGAACAGGGACTTCTTAAAAATCCATTGGAAAATCTAGCTGTCGTAGGTCTGTCATTTAGGCAGCTCAATATTCTATTTAGTTGGGATTTTGCACACGTGGTCATTTTCATATTTGTGTCACATTAAAACAATTACCACTGTCTTTGGATATTATACTCCTCTGCATCTCTTAAGGGATTGCGATATGTAATGAATTAAAATAAGTAAAATACCTTCATATTCTGTGATGAAATGTACCGCAGGAACAGAAGCACTGTTATTAGCAATACTAATAGTAGCATTTAAGATAAGTTATTGAACGTCTGCTTTCTCTTGCAGATGCAGAACAGCCATCTGGTACTAAACCACTCTTTATGAATGGTGCCTGCTCCTCTTCATTTTTAATGTCCTCGGGAACTTTTCCACTTGCTGCATTCCCTGAATGCAGGTAAGTTAGAGATTTGTACCCTATCTTGTAATTTCTGTCCCTTCAAATTATGTCTTCCTTTATTCTGTCCTTACTATGAGGCTGCATAGTCACAGAATTTAACGTCCATCCTAACTCCTGTGCAGAATTTTTTTGCTTTTCTCTTGGCTGATTTTTAGTGGTTCTCCTTGGCTCCATTTCTCTTCTAGAAAAGGGAGTAGAGCATATTACAAGCAAAACTCAAAATCTCCTTTCTCTGGTTCATGGTGCAGTAAATCATCCTTCTGAATAGCCATAATCTTATTCTTGCTGTTTTCCTCTACCTCTTCATTTTTTCCTCTTACTCTGATTTTAAAACTATCGTGCAAGAAATCCATAGATCTCTTACAGATTTTTTTCCAACGTTATATTTAACAAGCTTGATTTAAGTTGCAGCTGCCACGATTCTACTTAGTAAATCAGCCTTGATGCTTCTGCGGATAATCTGTTTTCTTGGCCTTTGAGAACATTCACCTATTTTCATGCTGGTGACCAATGTATACTTAGTTCTATACCACTTCTATCTGCCATTGCGTATTTTCCCCACGGGGAAGACAATTCCCACAATCACTGTGTGAAATAAGAAGCCTGGAAGCATTTTGTGCCAAATGTTTGTTATGAAGACTGTTGTAGAGCAAGTCCTTGAAAGCGTGTCAGTTGTTATCTGTGGGTTACCTGCTTTTCTATCCAGTAACAGCGCTTTAAGAACTAAATGCTGGCACATTGGTAGGTTTGATGGAAAACGCTGTTGCAAAATTCAATCAGTTATGCTGTACAAAATGTAGTAGCCCTCTGTAGTATAAACTTTTAAAATAAATGGTTCCGTTTTCTCAGTAATAGAATAAGGCAGCACTGCAGTGAAGACTTGGTGTACTGAAAAGTAATCATGAGGCAGTACGTCTCTTATGGAGCCAGCTATTTGCTCTAAAAAGAAATTGCAACCGAAGGCAAAGCCAGTGGGGCTGCTTCTGGTATGTGTGAGATCCACGAGGGCTGCTGACCCTTTTTCTCATTTGTCCTTCAGTTCCCCTGTGTACCTTTACCGTCTGATGGCAGTTGTAGTTCACCATGGAGACATGCATTCGGGACACTTTGTGACTTACCGCCGCTCTCCACCTTCTCCTAAGAACCCGCTCTCTGTCAGCAGCCAGTGGCTATGGATTTCGGATGACACCGTTCGCAAAGCCAGTTTGCAGGAAGTCCTTTCTTCTAGTGCTTACTTGCTTTTTTATGAGCGTGTTCACTCGAGGGTACAGCACCAAAGCTTGGAGTTGAGGGCTGAAGAGTGATTAAGAGAGCAGAAGGACACAGACTGACAAAATTCCTCTAATGAGATCTACGTTACACCTCCTGTCTGTTATGCAAATAACCCACCACAGGCCCTTTAACTTTCCCCTCCCTCTACGGCAATGGCTGGCTCCCGCTGGGAGTTGCGTTTTGTACCAAAACTACGCTACCCAAAGTCGGTCTGCTAACGTTGTGCAGTCCAAAGTATAGCTGTATTAGAGAAGCATTTATTCTGTTAGGTAGTAATTTTGTCAACATCACAGCTCTGAAACAGACATTTCAAACAGACTTCCCAAGGCTATATTCCGTATTCTGACACATACGTAAATTTTCAAAGGGAGATGCTTAATCCTATACATTTCACTGCGGACGTTTCTGAAGAGGGGAGCCCCAGAAGCGGCTGATGGGAAGCTACCGTTATCAAAGGCAATGATTTAAGAAACAAAGTGCCTTGAGCTTATTTGAATAGTAACATTACCATTGTCTGAGTCCACTGCATGTCCACTGCGTTCTGATAAATGTCTCAAGATGATGGGATGAACTACTAACAGAATCAGATTTCTCTTGATATCCCAGCTAATCAATAAAGTAAGGTATCTCTACATAGCATGTACGATCCAAAAAATGACTTCCCTGTTCACGTCATCTTCCTAATATTTTAGTTCTTTATACATCATAGAAGTACTTTGCTGATTCAAAGTGCAGTTTCCTTTTTCCAGGAGAAAAGATAACTTTTTTTATCTATTAAGAGCCAAGACCCTGATTTATTGCTCTGTACCTTTGGAATATAGCTGAAATGAAGAAACAGAAGCGTTTGCTAGCAATCAGTATTGCAATTTCCTTTGTCACTATGAAACTGTTGAATACCATTGCTTGTCGTATCAACTACAACTTTTAATGCTGTGATTTCAAGGCTACTGTAATTGGTGTTCTAGACTTGCCCTTCCTATTTTAATGCTGAAAACTGCCATTTCTCGTCAACCATTCAGATACGTGCTGTCTGGCGTGCAGTTGAGCTTTAGAGCGTGTACCGGTTGCGATTGTGAGCTGAGATGTACAGCAACCCAAGCATCCGTGTTAAGTTAAGAGTATACGCAACTGAATCAGGACTGGTGGGCACTTACTTGTCTTGTGAGGTAGTACAGCTGTCTGAAAAGACTGGTGTCACTGCATTAGATACCCAGATTGCCCTATAAATAGAAGTAAGGTATACTTTGCTGCTCTAGATTGTTTGACATGTAAAAAAAAAAAAAAAAATCCCAAACAAAGGGAGGGAGAAGCAGCAAAAATTCTTATTTGACTGCTTTTAAATTACCAGGAGTAAAGTATGTAGGCTATTTTTAGCACTTTTCTATCCTTGTAAGCTTGGAGGAAAAAAAGACTAATTCATCAGACAAGCTCTTTCAGTGTAAAACAGCAACTAAGTTTTCAAATGGTAACAACTGTCTTAATAGTTTTTTAGGGCAACTTTGTACCTCATATATTCATATTGCTGCCCAACGCTCATAGGCATTTGGAGTTCCTTAACGGAAGGCTCAAAACCAGCAAAAATAGAAATGGTAATGGACGTATATGAAAAACTATTTACATGACTCATCATTCCAGAGTATGGATCACAATTCCTGCTCCAAGTAATGCTCATAGTACATAAAATAGTCTTTATAAATCCACTGACAAACTAGTTCCTGAGAAGTCTCCCTGTCCGTGCTAGGCTAGCAGTAGCATGGTTTTAACCTTTCTATTTTAAGTTATGGAAAAATAACAAGAAAAACAAAAAACCTAGAAGGATGCAAAATGCCAAAAATGCCCTGGCCATTGAACTAAGACCTAACAGACTTGCGGAAGGTAAGCGAGGAAAGCCCCCCGTTCTGGGCAGCACGGGCGTGCAGTAGGAGCTCTGTAAAGCAGTGCTGGGTGTCACCTAAGGAAAAACATCATGCAAAGCGTCTACCTGCAGCAGGTCCACCATTTGTATCTCAGAACCTCAAAACATTTCCACTGCCAGCAGTGTATATTCTGCAATACCTATTCTCAACAGCGTCTCTTTAGGGTTTTTAACTCTGATTTTTTGTGAAGTTCATCTGAACAGGTCACTTTGTTTAGGAAGCAGTAATGCTGGAGGTGGGTCAGAACATACGCACACATTGGACTGAGTCTTAAACTCATCAGCTTGTAACACGGACATAAAGCCACGTGTTACTGCAAGCTTGCGTGTTCAATATACTTCTTTTCCCTTTGCATAAAGCTGCTTTCCAACAGGGGCCAGTTTGATGAGAATGAAAGCACAGTCGCTGTACAACACTGACAAACTGCTCCGTTTCACTCAGCTGCAGATTTACTCTGAAAGCTTCCTCAAGGGCTACAAAGATGAGGGTCGAGTAGTCAGCATTTGTTCTAGCTTTCATTGTTAGGAAGGAGTAGACGGTCTTGGCTTAGCCCTCAGTGTGAGGAAGGCAGCAAAGTGTCAGCACCTTGGTCCTGAGCTGTGCTGGATACTCCCAGCCTACTGTGAGCATCAAAGACCTCTGCAGATGTTTGCCACCCAACCTTCACCTTTTGAAGTCATTGGGCTCTGTGCAGGCACATGAGGCTCATCAAACGCTGTTACTTGTTACTCACAAGCTTCCGTGGTGGCGAAGGTGTTAATAAAATGTAGAAGGTTAAAAAACATCAGATAAGACCTCCAAGATGACACCTCTGTGTTTGAATTACTCTTTGTCTTATTCTGTGCGTTATTTAAAAATGTATGATATTATAGTCAAACCACTGCACTGCTGTTTGAAGTTGCGTTTTCACTTCAGGGTATTTTTGTAACTGTACAGTAGCAATAAAAGAACAAACTTATTAGAAAAGGTAGCTGTTCACGTGTGGTAATGTCTTGAAAGAATGACCAAGCTGGAAGTCTAACTGCATTCGGTGTATCCCACAGAAACAGCACTTCACATTCTCTGGATAAGATGCATTCATCCAGGAGCTCTTCATGCTGTATTTAGCATTTTCTGGTAATGGCAGAGGGTGGGAAGTACCAACTCCAAATTGTCTAAACAGACATTAATTCCGTGGCCCTAATGGACCTACCACTGAAGGACAGAGCCCATCGCTAATTCAGATGCATGTAGCCTGGTTACAGGGGCATCAGTTCACATTCTCAGCACTTACCACTGCTCGATTCCTCAAGACCTAGTTGGTGACTTTGGACACTTCCCTCGTTTCAGCAGGATTCACTGTCAGCATGGAAGGTGATGGCTTTCAGGTAGTCAGAATGGAATCCCTAGGGATAATTATTTAGAAAAACAGACACTCTCAGAAGTTATAGCCTTTTGTGCTGCGTTGTCCATATAAATGGTCCAACCCAGTCTTTCCCCAAAAGGTGATCTTATGCTCCCTGGTTTCTGTACAGACACAGGACCGAAGGAAGGTGAGGCCCTCTCCCTGTGCGGTAGCACCTCGTGCTTCCTCCTGCCCCACCACGCGACTGAGCAAAAGAACCCAGTCTCCCATGTCAGCAGAGGAGGTAGAGCAGCAGAGGAATATGAGCAGACAGAAGTCACAGTGACTGTAAAACATGCAGCCAGCCATGGTGCACTCATTACAGTCATATCTTAGCGCTCCTCTTTTTCATGTCAGTCTCATTTATATTTTATTTTTAAAAAAAACAAGCAAACCATGGCTTATGGACAGAGCATACAAGAAAGTGTGACCTGTTGCACAGTATCAGCTTCCAGGCTCACTCTAAATTATTACATCTTCTACTTTATAGTGTTTATAAACTATTTCACTGCTATCTGAAGGATATAAAGTATTTTGGAAGTATAAATATGAAGAGATAAAGTATTTTTAAACTATACTTTTATAAAGTAGATATAAAGTATTTTTTGGAAAACTGGCTAGATAAAGATCAGTTGAGAACAAAATTCCTCCTGAGCAAAACAAGGGTGTTACTCATTAGAAACGTGTACCAGCAGGACTACAGCAACGTTTCGCAGAGAAGTATTCTTGGCATGTACGATCAGTAGTTGCAGTCTTTATTAACAAGTTACCAAGTACGCCATCTCCTCTCCTAGTTTAATTTGCTCATCTGGTACCTTGGATCATCAAAGACAGTGTTTGAACAAGAAACTGATAATTATGTTGGGGAAGAAAGCTTCTGTTTTCAGAGACAAAAGACCTGGTGCTTGATTGCTGAATATTTCACTTCTTGGCTACAGTTATCACTTTCCGAAAGGTGAGGTTGATTCTTGGGGCAAGTACTTTCTTGCGGGTGGGCAGGCTGTGGTACCAATACACATTGGTGGGGTACTTCATCATCAGCAGGCTACCATGGGCTAGCTGCAGTTTGATGGGCTTAATGTGGCGCGTTGCGTTTTTCCCTCTGGAATCACAGTGCCTGAAAACAAAGTCCCTGCAAGCTCCGAAGGACACGGACGCAATCGGACTGCGTGGAACCAGTTCTCTCTCGTCATCTCGATGTTCGCCTATGTGGTCCTCACCATCTTTATATCTGTACACAGAATAGATTAGTTAGTTCTTCTACCAATCTAACTGAATGAATGTCAAATAACTCCTCAGTGATCTGTCAAGAGTGTTGCACAAGCAATTTTTCATTTTAACAAGCTGCTTGATGCAATTGGAAATCAAACATACCTGTTAATAAGAACAAAATTAAAAGTATGTCCTGTGTCCAAAGTGACGCGGTCTCTGATACGGTTGAGAACTGGGATCCACGGCTTAGGAGAGAAGGTAACGCCTGAGTAAGTGTACGTTAACTCAGGGTCTCCATAGGTTACCTGCTTCCTTGGAATATCATGCCACTTGCCAAACACGTGCAATTTTGTCATTTCACCTGTTTAAACAAGAGATAAAAAGGACCAAACCCAACTCTGTGTTACCTCTGCAGTTCACAGCTTCAACATTCTCCTTGATTTGGAGCTTCTGTGAATCTCCAGTGGGACAACAGAAGTGAGGATGCTTATGACAACCCAAAAGCTGTCATCTGCGTTCAATTGTTTCTGCCCCCAAAAAGTGCTTAACGCTCAAGTTTGACACTGCCTTACTTTCCCCCTGGAATGGGATGAACGGGACTAGCACCCCCATCATATTCTGCTGTTGAATTAATGTGACCAGAGATATCTCATATACTATGTCTACCAGCAAACTCCTGTCACCCTTCCAGGACTACCCTGGTTCTTTGCAAACATTAAACTGTGAGTAAAACTGCATGGCACGCACTTCAAGCTAACAAAACTGACCCTGCAGGATCAGACCTCTGCTTGCACTTCCAAGGGCCTGACTTGGCAAACACCAGGCGCCGGCAGAAACCTCTCCGCCAGCCGGCGGCTCTGCCCCGGCCGTGGGAATCACGCCGGGACTCGCCTTGGGCGGGCCGGGCGGGAAACACCTCACCGGGCGGGGGCACGGTGCTGGAAGCGGGTTCCCCGTTACCTTCGAAGTACTCCACCTCCTCTTCCAGCTGCTGGAAAATCTCGTCAGCCTCGGCCTTGCCGAAGAGGAGCCGGTAGTCGCAGCTCAGGCCCTCCGCGCGGATCTCCTGCCAGCGGGGCCGCCCCGGGGCCGGCTCCTCCGGCCGCGGCCTCTTCCCGCCGCCGCCCCCCGCCTCCCCGGGGGGGCGTTTAACCAGGTATCTGTCCATCGGCACCCGCTCGGAGGCACCGACAGCGGCGGGGAGACCGGGCGGTAACGGGAGCGACCCGCTGCAGGACGGCGGCGACGGCGGGGGAGCCCCAGCGGCCGCGCAGGGCGGCGCAGAGTGAGGCGGGCGCGCATGCGCCTGGGCCGTGCCCCCCCCCCCGCAGGCACCGCCCCCCCCGCGCACGCGCGCGCTCTTGGCGCCAAATCCCCGTCCCGCCCACCCGCCCGCCGGCTCGCGCCGTACCGCTGCCGCCCCTCACCGCTGCCCCTCGCCCGCTCCGCCGCCGTCACCGCCGCCGCCATGATCGGGCAGAAGACGCTGCACTCCTTCTTCAGCGCCGCGCCGGCGAAGAAGCGCGGCCGCTCCCCGGAGCCGGGCGGTGATGCTGAGGTAGCGGGCGGGGGGCTGGCGGCGGCCCTGGAGGGGGGAGAGGGGCTGGCGGGCGGCGGGGCTGGCGGCCGTGAGGGGGGGTCTCGCGGGGCTGGTGGCCGTTGGGGCGCGCGGCGCTGGCGGCCGTTGGCGGGGCGCGGAGACCAAGCGCCGCGCGGCCACTTCTAAAAACCCCGCGCTCCCGGCACGCTTGACTGACCTGCCAATCGCGCCACGCTCCGCCGCTGCCCAATGGGCGCTGAGGGTCGCCGCCGCGTCACGGTTGCTAGGTTGAACGGCTCTCCGCCAGCTGTGGATAGCCAATAGGGAGGAGCGTGCTCTTTCTCGTTGACCAATGGAAAGCGGGAGTTTGGGCTCCCGCTTGTGGGCGGGACCCGCTTGGCGCGGCGACCAATAGGGACGCGCTCGCCGTTGTTTTGCCGCGAAATACCCGCGTGCGGCGCGACCTCCCTCGGGGGGCGGGGCCTGGCCGGGGCATGGCGACCGCCCTGCTCCTGCCGCTGGCCCTGCGGCTGGGCCGCGGCCTCCCCCGCCCGCTCTGCGGCCTCCCCCGCCCGCTCTGCAGCCGCCTCCGCCCGCTCTGCAGCCGCCTCTTCGCTCGCCATTTCCAGGTCAGTGCCGCGAAGAAGGCGAAGGCGACGGGAGATGAGGCGGGCAAGGCCTCACCGCTGAGCCCGGAGCAGCTGGAGCGGATCCGCAAGAACAAGGAGGCGGCGTTGCAGCGGCTGGCCGAGCGGAACGTGCCCCCGGGCTTCGGGGAGAGCTGGCGGCGGCAGCTGGCCGGCGAGTTCTCCAAGCCCTACTTCATGGAGGTGAGTGTGGTGGGGCTGCGGGGCCGCTGTCCCCCCGCTGTCCCCGGGCTGAAGCCACCCCCTCTCCCCCCCTCAGCTGATGGCGTTTGTAGCAGAAGAGAGGAAGCGCTACACGGTCTATCCGCCGCCCGAGCAAGTCTTCACCTGGACGCAGATGTGCGACATCAGGGATGTGAGTAGAGCTGGAGGCGCTGGGGAGAGGCGTCGCTCCAGCGGCCGGTGCACTTAAAACGATGAAAACGCAGGGTCGGATGCACAAACATGCTCCTCTGATACTTGGTCTCAATCCCACATGATGTAGATGCTGTTGTTTCTGTTGCATAACTTGTAAATCCTGGCTTCTCTTTCATCTCTGTTACTGAAACACAGTTTTATTGCTTTATTACCCTCACTGGCCACAGAATTATCTTTAAAACTTTACTTGGACTTTTGACCTTAGTTCCAGTGTTACCAACTTAATGCAGTGCTTGATTTTTGGATCTCGTACATCTCTCCTATTTTTAATTGATCTGTAGTGAACTATAATTAAAAAAGGAAAAAAACAGTGTTTAAGGTAATCCCATTGCCAATAAGCTGTGTCAAAAATATCCCAGCAAGAGTGACATAAAACTAAAATGTGAGGAAATCTACCTGGAAAATACCTTAACAAGGTGTTTTATTGTGGCTCATTGAAAATGTTGGTCTTCTGCACTCAAAATATCTTCATAATCTTAGCAGCAAAGCCGCGCTGATGTTAATCCTTAGCGTTAGGTGGGGACTGTGTTCTTTACCTTGTTTATAATAAGATGTCAGTGATTTAACTTCAGTTCCTGGGGTTTGGTGTTTTGGTGGTGTTTTTTTTTTTTGGTCTGTGTGTTTGTTTTGGGATAAAGCTCATTTATAAGCTTTTTTTCCTTCCTTCTTTTGGGAATAATACTGATTATAATTCAGTGCTAACAAAGGTCTGCTTTCAGGTAAAGGTTGTCATTTTGGGACAAGATCCCTATCATGGACCTAATCAAGCTCATGGGCTCTGTTTCAGTGTCCAGAAGCCTGTTCCTCCTCCCCCCAGGTATGACAGCGCTCAATTGCAAAATGCTTCTGTTTACAAATTATTTGCAGTTCTGTGTTACTTACGGCCGTGAGTCAGGTAAGTGTGTTGCGACTACTGAAATTTGAGTTGTGCATTGCCTAGAAAAAACATTACTGCAAAATTATGGATAATTCTGTATAGTTTGGTATTCTGAAGAGCATGCTGGATGTAAATTTGCATTTTCAGTTGTGCTGAGACCTTCTCACTAAGCTTCTACCCAGGCACACAAAGGGGAGCCCTTGTTACCCTGCTTCTACAAATGACTTTATTATCTTAAGTGATGAGATTAAAATCAATACTCTTCTTGTCTAGTGTAAGAGCAAGTGGTGCTGTTTGCTCTTATCTTTAAACGCACATATTTAAAATCTTCTGATGTTTTTGTTTGCAGTTTAGAAAATATTTACAAAGAACTGTCTACAGATATTGAGGACTTCACTCATCCTGGTCATGGTGATCTAACTGGCTGGGCCAAGCAAGGTGAGTTAATAGACACTCTAGTAACGTGGCCACTGTAGGTCATGAAGAAGCCTAGTTAGAAAAAAGATCCATGGTTGGAAACAGTCCATCTATAAAAGAGAAAATCAATTCTGAGTGCCTGTTGCTTAGCAGGTACCTTGGAATGAAAATTTAATTTATTTCTCGGGGGAAGCAGGAAAAAGCAGTTAACGCTTGATTGTTTTTGTTTTGTTTCACCCTCTGTATCTGCTTTGTTTGCTAGGAGTGCTCCTACTCAACGCTGTCCTCACGGTGCGAGCTCACCAGGCCACCTCCCACAAGGAGAGAGGCTGGGAACAGTTCACAGATGTGGTGGTGTCCTGGCTCAACAAGAACCTACACGGGGTTGTCTTCATGCTGTGGGGAGCCTACGCCCAGAAGAAAGGCAGCTCCATTGACAGGGTACAGGTTACTCCTCCTCATCTCTTCCCTCTCGCTAATTTTTTTCTTTAGTTGGGTGGACACTAGAGGGCACTTCCCTTACAGAGTTGGGGTTTTCTCCCTGCTTGAACTCTGCTGTCAAATTTAGTTGCCCTTCTGTTCCAGCTTAGCCTTTGCCAGAATTAAGCAACAAAAGTGGAGCAAGTGTAACCTTCTGTTGTCAGAAAAGCATCCAGTTGAGGACAGAACTGTGTTTTTTCTAGGAAAAGGCTCATGAATAAGTATAAAATTTGCTGTTAGGATTACAACAGTTGAAAAATGGCCAGGGTATTACTGCTGCTTTACGTAGTCCATTCTCCTCTGCTCAGTGGGACAAAAGTCTCGGTCCTCATGGTCGGTTCTTTGGGTCCTCAGGCTGGTGGCTGAGGAGGTGTAGAGAGGAAATCACACCTGCTTGGTCGGGGCAGAAGCAGCCAGCCTTGTCCAGGGAGCTGAAAGCATGCAAATCTAACAAGCTGTTTCCTCTAACGCTTTACAGAAACGCCACCACGTCCTGCAGACGGTTCATCCCTCGCCTTTCTCTGTCAACAGAGGGTTTTTTGGCTGTCGGCATTTCTCGAAGACAAATGAATTGCTCAAGAAATCCGGCAAGAAGCCCATCGACTGGAGAGCGCTCTGAGCTGCGTGCAGCAGCTGATGGGGTCTAATGGTTGGAAACAGCCCCTGTTCCAGGGGTTGTCTCATTTCTGAAAAAACTTTTGCTGACCTGAGAATTACTCTTTGGATGTTGATCAAGGAACAAGTGACCAAACTTTCAGAGCTGTTATATTTTTTTAAATGTTTTTTAAAGAGCAGATTGGAAGTTATCCATGTAACACTCTGCTGTTTGAACAGGTCTCAGCCTAATTTGAAACAAATGAAAAAAAAAAATCTATATTAATTTGTGTTTGTTGTTGTAATGGGAATATATTTGCAGGCTCTTGCGAAGGGATGTCGATTCTTACAAGTGAAGCTGTTCAGCTTTTGTAAATACCCTGCTGTACCTCCTCACGCTCCTTTGCCTCCTTCTGTGCAAATCCAGATTTCATACTTGGGGGGGTGTGGAGCTGACTCCAAGGGAGAAAAGGCAGATGCTTTTGATTTTAGCTTTTCGCTACAGATTACGAGATGTATTAGAAATATGGCCTCTTGGCTCTGTAAAGACCATACACTGTCAGAAGTGTTACTTGTTGTATCTACTGTCAAGATTTCAGGGTAAATCCCACCAGCAGCCATGGGGAAACTGCGACCGAGGCTCTGGTCATGCTCTGAGCTTTTTGTTGGCGTTTAGAGAGGCAAACCATAGGTTTTTAGGTCCTTACTGGGTGTGTTAATCACTTGGACGACAGGTGAGCTGTAATGACCATGAACTTTGTGGTACCTGCCAATGGCAGCAGCAAAGGTTTCTTCATCAAGATCTCCCAATTGTTGGGCTGATCCTAAAACAGAGGGAGTTTTGTGCTTTGCCTTTGTAGGAGCAAATTGAGGTTTCCAGCCACTGTTGAAAATAAATAAGTGTTGCGACTTCCAGGATGAAGACAAGGTTGGACTTTGCACTTCTGGGTTTCCACTCCATCTTTGACTTCTTAATTCCTTTAATGGAAGTGAAGTGCCTTGTTTGTTTGGAAATTACATCAGGTTTTATAGAATACTCCTGTATACCTTTCTTTGGTATTTGCTCTGGTAGGTAACACTAGTACAAGTGAAGTTTCACTTTCTGTGGCTGAGTTGTATTTTTTGTTGTTGTTGTTTGTTTGTTTTTCTTCCCCCCCAGTTTGTTTTTTAAATAAAATTTACTTTGTTTATGTTGTGGCGTGATCTTACATTGGTGGGAACGAGGGAGAGAGGGAAGGGTGCCTGGGGTGAGGCCTTGGCTCTGCAATGGGTGCTGGCCTGGGGGGTGGCTCCCTGCTCCCCCCCGGGGAGGCAAAGCCGCAGGTGCCGGAGCTTCTCCTTGTCCCCGTGGCTGGGCGCGGGGCCAGGGCACCTTTGTCCCCCAAGGATCGGGTGTCCCCGGCCGGCCATGCCAGGCCCCCCCCACCCCCAGCTTTCCACCCTCGCCTCCAGCAGAAGTTTTCCAGGCGCCTCAGCGGGGAAATATTTCTGCTTGACGTTACCGTCACGTGCGAGAACACAACCGTAACGCGACTGCGAGAGTCAGGGGACGCTGGGGGCCGGGGCACGCGCTCCCCCCCGGCACAGCCCTCGCCCTGAGGCCTGGCACCGCGCCGGCTTTTGGCCTGGCGTAGGCAGAGTGACCGGCCGAGATAAGTGTGACTGGGAGTCGCGGTGCGGGCAGCCGGCGTTCGTCCCTGGAGCAGGGGACCTGTGGGGCTTGGCACCCATGGTGAGTGGCCCCTCTCTGCCCAGGACAGGGCCGGGGCTGAGGGGAGCATGGTGGGCCTGTGGTGGTTCCCTCCCCGCAACCATCCCCAGCTTTTACTGCCTGTAGAGATTTGGGGGTTCGGTTTAAGGGCCCCCGTTCTGTGAGGGGCCAGGGCTGGGGACGGCGGGGTGGCCTCACCGCCACCCTTCGGACACTGCGAGCAGCTGGGGAGGGGGGGGCCCACGTCAGCCCCCTTAGGGCTGTGTGAAGGCAGAGCGGAGCTGTGCCCCCTGCCAGCACCGCTCCTCTTTTGGGGAGTAAAAATAGCTCCGGCTGAGGCCGCAGGCAGCTTGGCTGAGCGGGAGGGGGGTCTGGCCGGGTGTTGTGGGGGGCTGCAGTGTGGGGCGTGATGGGGAAGGGGCCTCGGCGTTTTGGGGGCTGTTCCTGTGCCCCCAGCTGATGGGGGGGCCCTGGGTCCTCCCTGACAGAGTGTCTCTGTGCCTCTCCCCAGGGCAGGTGAATGCTGCTGGCCGCCCTGCTCCTTGCTGGTACTGGTGCTGCTTGTCTGGGCCAAAATGTCCAACCCTCAGCCTGGGGAGGAGGAGAAGCCGGAGCAGAGCCCGGCAGAGCAGCCGCCGGCTCCCACCACAGCCAAGCTGCCGGTGCAGCCAAGCTCCCCAGCCCCCAACCCGCTGCCACAGGCCAGCAAGGCTGCAGCAGGGGAGCAGGAGCAGATCGCGGTGTACAACCCTGCCGCTCTCCGCCGGCCGGCCCTGGCCAAATTTGTGCTGGGCTCCTTCGAGGACACCTCCTCCGACGATGAGCTGGTGGCCGCGGCCTTCAGGTTGGGCAGCCGGCGCAGCAGCCTGGCCGGGGCGGGGGGGACCAGCGCCGAGCCCCCCGCCGTGACCGCCCCGCTGGAGCCTGCCACTGGCATGAGGTACGATGCGGGGGGTCGGGAGCGGCGGTGGTGCAAAGATGCCCCGTTTGGGGTGGGCAGATGCTTTTCATGGGTGCATTTCTCAGCGACCCTGTTGCTAAAATCAGGGTGTGTGTGCATGTGCTTCTCAGAGCCCCAAATCAATTCCCCAGTCCTCCCCCCTTTGACTTGGTACTGTGTGAAAAACCCCGATAAT
The DNA here is from genome assembly GCF_965183815.1 of Platalea leucorodia. NCBI lineage: Eukaryota > Metazoa > Chordata > Aves > Pelecaniformes > Threskiornithidae > Platalea > Platalea leucorodia. The sequence goes on from NC_138834.1 coordinate 8,758,942, forward strand.
AAGGTTAACGGCAGAACCCTGGTAAGAGCAGACTTGTCTGAGTGCTGTGTGACAGCAGTGCCACGTGCAAGACTGCAGCAAGGACTGGGGCAGGGGTTGCTCCATTACAGTGATTTTAGATGCCAAAGCATGGGGTGGAAAGTGCTTTTAGTGTGCTTGGTGTTCCTTCAAACACAATCCCCAGTGCTGCAGCCAAATTGCCCAATTGCTCCTGGTTTTTCACAGCTTCCTCTCTCATTTTGCTGCTTCTCTCTGTCCCTGCGCCATCTCCCGGTGCTGGGAAAGGCCGTGCTGATGCCCTGGCTGCAGCTGTGGTTGGCGCAGGAGGTGCATCAGGGAGCGGGGATTTTCTTGCGTGGCGAGATGAGATTGGGGTCGGTTGAGGTGGTGAGCGTGTGCTCGACATCCTTCCAGGTGCACATTTTGTGCATGAGCTTCGCTGGGGGCATTTCATGGGGTGTGAGTAAATCTGCAAGCTGAGCTGAGCCTTTTGACAGGGCACCTGCATGTGCACGTGCACTTGCACTTGCACGTGCACTTGTGCATGCAAATGCTGCCCTGTGCCCTCAGGGCTGGGTCCCACAAGGACCCACTCCTGCTGCCAGGTTCACTTTGCTTCTGCTATGGGGGGGATGCCAACACGCTCCTGGTATTGCCCAAGGGGAAACAGCATCCCGGGAGCAGTGGGGTACATGGGGTGCTCCTGTGCCACTCCTGCCCTTCCTCTGCCCTTGCAACTATGGCAGATAAATTATTAAAGGAAGAAAAGTAGCTCTTTGGTGGTTTTGCGATGAGTTGATGAAAAGTGGAAGCGCTTTGCTCCGTGGGTAGCTTCGCAGCAACTTTTGCCCTCACTGGCACTGGCGGGGCCGCGGGGAAGCTCGCTGCTGCCTGCTGGCTTGGGCAGAGCTGCTTCCCATGCGAGCACAGCTGACGACCATTATAAATAACTAGAAACAAAGCACTGCTGCCCAGCTCCTGGCTGCTCCGGTCCCGGTTAAAAATAAAAGACCTTAGGCTGCAGGGACATGTTATGAAACCTGACAGCCTGCTCACCAAGCGCTGCCCAACTGTGTCTTCTTGCCTAGCTGGGGTTTTGGGTGGTTTCATGCACTGCGCTGCCAGCAGGGTATTGCTGCTGCTCATCTGCGCTTTAACACGGGAGGAATTTCTTTACGTCGCCACCCAAGTCATGTTGTGGACGTGGTTGGTGCAGTTTGCAGGATGGGATGGGTGTGCTGGCATAGGCTTTGAGGTGGGGTTTGGGGCTGCGGGAGGGAAGCGGGCAGCGCGGCCGGCCCTGGCGGAGCAGCAGAGCTGCCAAGCAGCACGGGGGATGCTCCGGAGTGTGATAAACCCGGCACTCCTTGATGCAGTGCTCCAGCTACTTGGAGAACACTCTGAGTGCATGGAGAGATCAGGATGTTTCCCAACTTCCGGGGGGGTTTTGACACATTTCCCCTTAAAATGAATGTGCCAAGTGCTGCTCATGTGACATCAGCTCATTCTGGGGGGTGCTGGTCCTTCTTCCTTTGCTTATTTATAGCGCATCCATGGAATTACAATCAACAGTTCAAAACCTGGCTGAGTTATGAGGGGGGAATGTGAACCTGCTAATTAAAATAGAAAGTTGCTTAAAACTCTGGGCAGAGCCGTGGGAAGGCACATCCCTGGCTGCCGGGGAGGTCCCTGCCTGGCTGCGGTGGGCTGCCGGTGTTGCCAGACCCTCCTGCACCGGCTGCCGCTGTGCCAGGAGGTGGGAGGCGCGAGGGCTGCCTTATAGCTCTGCTGGGGCCAGAGTCCCGTGGAGGGACTGGTCCGGCCGTCCAGCCGCCAGCACAGCCCGCTCCGACCTGCCCGCTTCAGGGATGTGCGATGGGCTGTGAAACAGGGAATAGACTCCGGAAGGCATGGAAATGCCTTCAGTGGAAGACCATGGTAAGGGTGAGTCTGGCCAGCAGTGTGGTGAGCCTGGGAAGGTGTTTTGGGGTTGTGGAGCAGGCAGCGTGGGCAGGCTGGGGTCTGATCTGCAAAGGAGCTGAGGCTGCTGTCATTGCAGGCTGTGCGAGAGCAAATTCCCAAGGCAGTTGCTGGGAGCAGTGCATCACACTTTTTGCAAGGTTTCTCGCAGAGCAACGGCTGCTCTTTGCTCCCCCTTGGGTGACCCTAGCGCAGCTCGGGGTGGTCTTGTAGGGGCACCTCTGGCTGCGCCCCTTGGAGACCTGGTGCTCCTGCCATGGGGTTTGGAGGCAGCAATCCTGCTTGCCTTGCATGGACACCAGTGAAGGGATGCTCTGTGCCATCCCACGTACCCGTTGTTTTTCCTGCCACCCACATCACCCAGCCAGGCTGCTCTGCCTGTCCTCTGGGTACGTGGGGGATAGAGAGAGCTCTGCAACGGGGCTTGGTGTGAGCCAGGAGCTGTTGGGGCTTTGCAGCAGACCTTGGCCTCTGCAAAGGGGCATTTGTGCATGTAACGATCCCAGCAGTGGGAGGGAGGGTCCATGCTTGGTGCTGCATTTTGGCCTTGTGGGAGTCTCCCCATTCCTTGTCCCTTGGAGCAGAGTGTGGGGCATTTCCAGCTGTAACCAGGCTGGAAAACAGCCTGGACACACGTGTGCTTCCATGCACTGGCCAAAACCCCTGAGCTCTCTGCTCCCTGAAATGCAAACCCCAGAGCTTTTGTTCACTGCAGCGGGGTCTTGGGCCAGTCCCTGCGGCTGCAAATCAGCTTGTTGTGGTGTTTGAATAAATGTGGATCCACAGCTGCTGCGGGGGGTGTTTTAATTGCAAAACACGCTCTGTTCACCCCGAATTGCTTGCCCCATGTAACTCAGCTGAAATCAGTTTTCCTCTGCGGTGTTGCAGCGAGTGTTAAATGTCCCCGGAGAGATCCCGGTGCACAACAGGGAGCTGGTAGTGAGGAAAGTGAATCCTGATGTTCCCTGCGTGTATCAGCAGGGTGAAGGGTTTTATTGCTTTCCTTGGAAGAAACTGCGAAGGGGGCACAGTCTGGTCTCCAGTGCCCACTGCTGCAGACTGCCAGGCTCTCTGCAGATTCGACCCCCCCAGGGAAGCCCGAGCCAGTGGCAGCACATGTTGCACCTGGTGAGGGTTTGCTCGCATGACTGCGGGCTTGCTGACGGCCGTCACGTCCTGCTGCAGGCCTAGCATGTCCGGGCTGCACCTGGCGAAGAGGGGCCGCGAGCACAAGAAGATGGATCTGCAACGGGACTTCACCGTCGCCTCGCCGGCAGAGTTCATCACCCGCTTCGGGGGCAACCGCGTCATTGAGAAGGTCTTTCCCCACGCGCCCCTGCCTTTGCCCAGGTGGTGGGTCATTGATTTTCATGGTGGCATCCTCAAGCGTTGCCCAAGTCTCCTGCACCCGCCAGGCTCGGAACGATGGCAGCCTGGAGCAGCCCAGAGCTGTTTGTCCCCTGGCTTCACCCACCCTCATGGGCTGGGAGAGGGAAACCCTCCCAACGCTGCCCTTGCACAGTGGCTGCTTGCAACAGCTTTGCATGACTGGTGCAAACAAAGGCCGAAGTCCTGTCCTTCATTAGCCCCAGTGCCAGGCATCAAAGTTGCTGTTAAGGAGCCTCCTGCTCTGCCAGCATGTACAACCGGCTGTTGCAAAGCGCCTGTGTTAGCACGGCTGCCCTGCTTTGCTCACCGCCTGCGCCCAGCCCTCACCTCCACACTGCTGTCCCTCGGGGCCACGTGCCCAGCCCTGCACCCCAGCCGCAAGGAGAGGTTTCAGCCTGACACCCCGTGTCCCCACCCCCCAGGTCCTCATTGCCAACAACGGCATCGCCGCTGTGAAGTGCATGCGCTCTGTCCGCCGGTGGGCCTACGAGATGTTCCGAAACGAGCGTGCCATTCGGTTCGTGGTCATGGTGACCCCTGAAGACCTCAAGGCTAATGCGGGTAATTCCTAAAAGCATCCCAGTGAGGGATGTTCCCCACCCTGGGGCTGAGCCAGAGCAGCCCCTTCCTTCTCCCTGCGCTGCTGCCTGGTTCATGGGAGGCTCTGCACAGCCCGGGGTCACACACTTTCTTCCTGTGCAGCCAGATCGAGGAGTAAATAATTCTTCCCCCCTCCAGCATCCCCGGGATGGAGGATTTGGGGGGCGGGTACATGTGAGTGGGGCACGGCTTGGGAGACTGTCCCCCACCGCCACTATGCGCTGTCTTTCAGAGTACATCAAAATGGCAGATCACTACGTGCCCGTCCCTGGGGGGGCCAACAACAACAACTATGCCAACGTGGAGCTGATTGTGGATATTTCCAAACGGATCCCAGTCCAGGTAGCAGCCCCTTGCAGGCCTCCCACCTCTTTGCAGAAAGAAGCGGACGGGGAAGAAGGGGCACTCAGAAATGGGGTGGTGTCGCTCTGTGCAGAGGAGCCAGGCATGATGCTGTGGGCGATGGGAGGATGCCAGCGCAGGGAGGTAACGGCTCGTGCTGCTCCTTCTCTTGTGCCAGGCGGTGTGGGCTGGCTGGGGACATGCCTCGGAAAACCCCAAGCTGCCAGAGCTGCTGCAGAAAAATGGGATAGCTTTCCTAGGTAAGGTCTCGCTGCCTTCCCAGTGCTGGAGGGAGCAGCGGGCATCTGGCTAGTGTGTGCACGCACGCTCACTCCCCAGGGACGCCGTGCTGGGCAATGCCCGTTTTGGGCATCTGGCATGTCCACCCTGCAGCATGGTGGTCCCCAAGCCAGTCTCCTGGAGCTGTCCCAGGAATCCCGCTGTTTTCTGGGTTTTCCCTGTGATGTTCATGCTGATGCAGCATTCACAGAGGAACATTGGGTGGGAGCAGACCTCGTGGGCTGCCCAGCTAGGGGACATCCCGGGTTTCCCTTGGAGAAGGGTCAAGCTCTGTCCTGAACCGGGCAGTGTGCTTGGGGGGGGTTTCCATGCCCCCACTCTTTGCAGAAGGGATGATGGTGCCAGCTCAGTGAGGACCAGCGCTCTGCAGCATCCGTGCAATGGGGACGGGCCAGCTGGCCAGGCTGGCCCAGCTCACCCCTTTCCTCCCTGTTTGAAGGTCCCCCCAGCGATGCCATGTGGGCACTGGGGGACAAAGTCGCCTCCACCATCGTGGCTCAGACGGTCCAGATCCCCACACTGCCATGGAGCGGGAGTGGTAAGTGCCTCCTCCCCAGCCCCACATGCTCTCCCTGCTCCCCCATTTCTCTCCTCCCTGCTTCTCCTTGTCCCCCAAAGCAAGTGCCGGGGCTGGAGTCCCCAGCCCGGCTGGCCGCAGAGTGGCTGCAGATATCAGGGACCCCACTGCAGCCGAGCAGCTGCCGGTTCGGGCAGAGGGGTTTTTGGAGATGGGGTTCATGGAAACAGGGGAAATGGCATGTGCCAACATGGGGTCCCCAGCTCCCTGGGCACAGCCAAGATGCCACCCCAGTCATGCCACCCCAGTGGTGACTGCAGCCCTGGCTGTGCCCACAGGTCTGGTGGCCCAGTGGTCCGAGGACGACCAGAAGCATCAGCAGACGATCAGCATCCCCCTTGAGACGTACGCGCAGGGCTGTGTGAAGGACGTGGAGGAAGGCCTGGAGGTAAAGCCGAGCCCACGGGCAGCCACTTGTCTCCTGTCCACCACTATTTCTCCTTGGAGCCTGCATGCCCTGGCCCTTTTGGCCTCCCAGCACATGTGACAGCGATGCAAGGATGTTTCAGCAGCAGTTTTTCCCTCTGCACGGATGCGGCTCAGGGCAATCCTGCTTGGGGATGCATTGGACTGTCAGGGTGATGGGTTGGGATCCAAAGCACTTCAGTCACCCCAATCCTTGTCCCCCCTCAGGTGGCCAAGACGATCGGCTACCCGCTGATGATCAAGGCAGCAGAAGGTGGTGGGGGCAAAGGCATCCGAAAAGTAGAGGCACCGGAGGAATTTGGCACCTGCTTCCGGCAGGTGAGAGGTGCCCAGAGCCCGCTTCCGCCTTCCTGTCCCATCCTGGGGCACGCAGCAGGGTCCTGCTCCCGCTCTGGTTGCCTCGTGCTTCCCACCTGGGCTCGCTGCAGGACCTGCCTCCATCCTGGGATGAATTTGGGGGGTGATGCTGGGGCATGACCCTCTCCCTCACCGCAGGTGCAGGCAGAGGCACCCGGGTCCTCCGTCTTCCTGATGAAGCTGGCACAGCACGCGCGGCACCTGGAGGTGCAGGTGCTGGCTGATGAGTACGGCAATGCCATCTCCCTCTTCGGCCGCGACTGCTCCATCCAGCGCAGACACCAGAAGATCATCGAGGAGGCGCCCACCACCATTGCGGCACCCTCCGTCATCGAGGTGATGGAGCAGGTGGGTGGCCCTGGTCTTAGGGCAGCATGAGGTTTTAGTGAGAAACTGGTCTGATCCTTGCTGGGTTTATTGTGGTTTTTGGCACCTGAGGCTCCTAAGGAAAGGAGGGACCCCCTGAGCTGAGCAGGGAGCTCCAGCCCTGCTTGTCTCCTTGGGTCCGTGCAAGGACACTGCTGCCGTTTTGCTCCGGACACCCCGACTCTGCTGCAGTGAACAGAGGGCCATTACTCCCCACGGTCGTTTTGCCCTCTCCTGCAGTGCGCGGTCCGCCTGGCCCAGATGGTGGGCTATGTGAGCACGGGCACCGTCGAGTACCTCTACAGCGAGGATGGGAGCTTCCACTTCCTCGAGCTGAACCCGCGCCTGCAGGTGGAGCACCCTTGCACAGAGATGATCGCGGACGTGAACCTCCCAGCTGCCCAGCTGCAGGTACCTGAGTGCACATGGGCGACTTTGCGAGGTGTTTTACATGAAGCAATTTTGTAATTTAGGGAGAAGTGCTGGGCTGGAGCCTGGCAGAGGGAAGCTGTCCCATATACCAGCATGTAGGTGCAGACAGAAGCACGTAGCCTCCTTTGCCTCTGGCTCCCTGCCGGGAGCAGCTGCCCACAGCGTGGTGCCTCTTCCCCTTGCTCTTCATTCAGACCATCTATCAATGTCTTCTGGTTGTAATTTTGATGCTAAAGTCTTGTTCTGGCAGCTAAAGTCCTCCTTGTTTCTTGTGCAGATTGCAATGGGCATCCCCTTGCACAGGATAAAAGACATCCGGGTGCTGTACGGGGAGAGCCCCTGGGGCGATACGCCCATCTGCTTCCACAGCCCTGCCAACCCCCCCGTGCCCAGGGGCCATGTCATCGCCGCCAGGATCACCAGCGAGAACCCCGAGGAGGTGAGCCGGGGGGATGAGCTCTCGTGCACCGGCCCTGCGCGTGGGGATGGGGGGGCCCTGCCGCTCACGGCGTTGAACTGGGCACGGTTGTCCCCAGCCGGACAATGTTCATGGGCATTGAGCCCCTGGGATCGGTGAGATCTGCGTGCAGACTGATAAATGGCACAGGGATTCCCCTTCCCTGTTTAGTCTGCATGAGTCTCAAGCCTGGTTTCTCCATGTCTCCTGCTCTGTCTTTGCCCAGGGTTTCAAGCCCAGTTCGGGGACGGTGCAGGAGCTGAACTTCCGCAGCAGCAAGAACGTCTGGGGGTACTTCAGTGTGGCGGCAGCCGGGGGTCTGCACGAATTTGCTGATTCCCAGTTTGGGCACTGCTTCTCGTGGGGAGAGAACCGGGAGGAGGCCATCTCGTGAGTGTGGTGGGACAGAGTGGAGAGAGGGTGTCCTCAGGGAGACTCACAATTGGCACATGAGCTGCGAAAAGTGGCTTTTATCTGAGAAGACAGAATGGTGCCGCTGTGCTGAGTGGCTTGTTTGTGCTGCAGAGACTGTCTAGCCAAAGCCAAAGTTTTCAGACTGTGCTGGTGCTACGGCCCCAGTTCATCAATCTGATCCTTAAAGACACGTAGTGATCCACTAAACATGTGCTTAGTGCCAGTGAGCAGCATTCAGTAATTGAGCAACATGTAACGAGTCTGTCTTGGGCATTTAAGTGTTTTATTAAGACAATGAGAACTGTGGGGCTGTTTCATGCAGGCATGAGGGCACCCAGGGCTCGGGGGTGTTCATCACCCCGGTCCCTGTGGTTCCCTGGTTTCCTCTGCTGAAAGCCAAGTGCCGCCTCGTCCGTCATTAATGGAGGGGTTTGCTCCCTAAAAGGAACATGGTGGTCGCCCTGAAAGAGCTGTCTATCCGTGGGGATTTCCGGACCACAGTGGAATATCTGATTAAGCTGCTGGAGACGGAGAGCTTCCAGAACAACGAGATAGACACCGGCTGGCTGGACCATCTGATTGCTGAGAAAGTGCAGGTGGGGGAGACTGGCTGCCCTGGGGTCGCTGCTCCCCTTCTGCTCTAAGACCCAAACCCTGCTATTTTTGCCCCCCACAGGCAGAGAAGCCGGACACGATGCTGGGTGTCGTCTGCGGTGCCCTGAACGTTGCAGATGCCACCTTCAGGACCTGCATGACCGACTTCCTCCATTCACTGGAGAGGTGCGGAGCCGGGGCTGCCCGACGCGGGCTCGGCCGTGCCATGGGCACAGGGGGCACAGGGACTGCATGTCCTAAAGGGCGGCTCCTGACAGCCTGTGTGGCTCCTGCAAACATGGAAACCTGAGTTTTTCTCTCCCTGGGCCATCTTCCTTCCCCCTTTTGCTGCAAACGCTTTGCAAATCCGGAGGCAGTGCCCATGGCACTGCATCAGCCGGGAAACATTGGTACTTGCTGTGACTCACAGCTCCGACTTCTCGGCTATTGCTTTATCAGGATAGGGGGAAAAAGTTTCACGCAGTTGGGAAAACAGCTTGCAAGGGAAAGTGGTTTGGCTGAATGCAGCTTGCTTTTGTTTTTGCACTTGAATGTCAAGGTTATTCCTCCAGCCTTGGAGGACGCCTGGGGCTCTCCCCGGCGCCCTTATCTGAGCGTGTTTTGCCGGTGTCTGGCCTGCCTCCGGATACATTTTTATAAGGCACTCACGTGGGTCGTTTAAAGCAGATGCTTGTCTGCTATGGTCACCTTCGCGCCCTCCCACAGTCAGCTCGGAGCGCGCGTGGCCTGATGCCAGCAGCACTGCTGACATCTCGCACACTTGGCTCCCCACCGGTGCGCAAGGCAAGCCGTACTTGTGGTGCCTGACCCGTCCGTTGTGTTTCAGGGGGCAGGTGCTTCCAGCAGCCTCCTTGCTGAACATCGTCGACGTGGAGCTCATCTATGAGGGCGTGAAGTACATTCTCCAGGTGAGGGCTGAGCCACGCTCCTCCCGAACTGGCCACAGCGCTTCTCCTGGGGACAGGGATGTGTGCTCCTGTCCTGAAGGAGAAAGATGCAATAAATACAAGGTTGCCCTTTAGAAATGTGCAACATAAAAATGAGGTTAATAACCTCATTTTAACTAGACAGATATTTTCATACATCCTGTTGCCCTGAGTTTAGTAAAGGACCTCCTTCTCTTGCTTTTAAACCCAATTGGTTGAACTTCATGCAAAAACTCCCTACTCACAATGAAAGCAGCAGGTGAGCCATGAGTCAAACCAGCTCTGGGCTGCAAGTTGAACCAGCTCTTTGGTGCAGCCTGAGGTTGCTGCCTCCTGCCCTGCCCGGCACAGCCCTGTCCCGTGACAGCATGCTGCTCCTGCACCGGCCCTTGCACCGAGCGCAGGGAGATGCTCCTCACTCCCCACCATTACCACCAGCCCCCAGAAAGGCCATTGCACGCATTTTGGGGGGTTGCACTGAGGGCTCTCCCCGGCTGCTGCTTGCAGGTTGCCCGCCAGTCCCTGACGACGTACGTCATCATCATGAACTGCACTCACATAGAGATAGATGTGCACCGGCTGAATGACGGTGGGCTGCTGCTCTCCTATGATGGCAACAGCTACACCACCTACATGAAGGAGGAGATTGACAGGTACCTCCCCAGTGGGCCCCCACCGGTCTTCCCTGCTGACCGGCAGCCGGTTGGTGAGATCTTTCCCTCTCCTTAAGATACCGGATCACCATCGGCAACAAAACCTGCGACTTTGAGAAGGAGAAGGACCCGACGGTGTTACGCTCGCCCTCTGCAGGGAAGCTGCTTCAGTACACAGTGGACGATGGTGGTCACATAGCCAAGGGGAATGTCTTTGCAGAGATTGAGGTGAGTTTTGCAGAAGAGCCTGGAGGAGATCCATTCCTGTGATGCTGGTGGACAGCAAAGATGAAACCCACCAACGCTGCCGCGATGCTCGAGGTGCTCTGCAGTGCGCAGGTGCTGCTCATTTGGTGACCATTTCACCCATCCTCACCCAGGTGATGAAGATCATCATGACGCTGACAGTGGAGGAGGCTGGGCGGCTGCACTACGTCAAGCGGCCGGGCGCACTGCTGGAGGCAGGCTGTGTCATAGCCCGGCTCAAGCTGGATGATCCCACCAAAGTGAAGCCTGTGAGTCTGCCGGGGGCCAGCCACGCTGCTGTCCCCTCCTGTCCGCTCCCAGGTGGCATCCCACACGGCACTGGGGACACTTGCTGGGGGACAAAACAGAGGAGCTGCCCTGACTGGGGCATGAGCAGGGATGTGTCCCCATGCTGGCACAGGGTGGCACTTGCATGGCCGTGCCGCATCCCCCAGCCAGCTGTGCTGGGGCTTGAGTGGCTGCTCCACATGCCGTGGCGTTCCTCTGCGTAAGCATCCCATGCACGCTTACTTAGTGTGCAGAAGCTCGCGCACAAGTTTTTAGTGTACCTATAGCACTCTGTCTACATCTCCAGTTTTTCTGCATGGTTTTCATGATGGGGCACTGGCAGAGACATGAAGGTGTTAGGTGTTTCCTCTGTATCTAACCAAAAGCAGATTCTGGAGGGGTTGTGCTGTTTTTTCTGGGGCAGCTGCAGCTCTTGGGGGGGCTCCGTCCTGTGTTGGCAAGGAGCTGAGCCAGCCCACCTCTCTCTGCTCTCTCCAGGCGCAGCCATTCACAGGGGGGCTCCCAGCCCAGCAGACCCTCCCCATCACCGGCGAGAAGCAGCACCAGGTTCTCCGCAATGTGCTGGACAATCTCACCAATGTCATGAACGGGTACTGCCTGCCCGAGCCCTACTTCAGCACCAAGGTGGGTGCCGGGGTCAAAGACAGTCCAGGTGTCCTGCCCTGTTGCCTCGTGTTTGTCATGATGGCAAGACAGGCAGCGCTGGTGGGTGCGGACAGCACCAACTTCTGCTCCCCGCAGGTGAAGGAGTGGGTGGCACAGCTGATGAAGACCCTGCGGGACCCCTCCCTGCCCCTCCTGGAGCTGCAGGAGATCATGACGAGCATTTCGGGAAGAATCCCCCTGTCTGTGGAGAAATCGATCCGGAAGGTGATGGCGCAGTATGCCAGCAACATCACCTCCGTGCTCTGCTGCTTCCCCAGCCAGCAGGTGAGCTTCCTTTTTAGCTAGAGCTAGTAAGGAGTTTCTGCCTGAATTTGTCCTGCCAAGAGATATTATAAAAAATGAAATGAGGGAAACATTTGTGTTTTTATGCTTGTGTTTTTATATTTGTGCTTTTAGATTTGTGTTTCTATATTGATTTGTCACTTTGCATTTTTCACTTGGGGGAAGAAAAACAAACAAAAGGCCCTGCGTGCAGCAGCACCGTCCCCAGGCAAGCCAGGGAGCTGGCAGCCCTGTGGCCGCGCTGGCCCCGAGCTGCACCAGACCCCGTACCCTCTCCCTGCAGATTGCCAACGTGCTGGACACCTACGCGGCCACACTGCAGAGGAAGACTGAGCGGGAGGTCTTCTTCATGAACACACAGAGCGTGGTGCAGCTGGTGCAGAGGTGAGCCCTGCACTGTCTGTGATCCCCCCCCAGTCTCCCCACCACTGCCACCTCCTCGCAGCATGCTGGGCTCTCTGCTCCCCAGGTACCGCAGCGGCATCCGGGGCTACATGAAGGCAGTGGTGCTGGACCTGCTAAGACGCTACCTGCAAGTGGAGACACAGTTCCAGCACGGTGAGGGCTCGGGGGCTCTCCGGAGGGGTCTGCGGGGCTCTCTGGGGGGTCTGCAGGGCTCACCGTGCTCTGCCCTGCAGCTCACTATGACAAGTGCGTCATCAGCCTGCGGGAGCAGTGCAAGCCCGACATGACCCCCGTGCTGGAGAGCATCTTCTCTCATGCCCAGGTGGCAAAGAAGAACCTGCTGGTGACCATGTTAATTGTGAGTACAGCCCATGCCCCTAGACACCAGAAGTAAAGGCTGGCGGCAGGGAAAAGCCTGTAAGCTGAGGCAAGCTCTGCATCGCTGTGGTATGGGACATGGCTGTGGGTGGCTGTCACAGCCCTGTGCTTTCCCCTTGAAAGTAAGCGGACACCTGAGAAACCGCTTTTCTGCTCCTCTGTTCAATGCAGCCCCAGGGTTTGGGTTTTGCATTCATATCAATTTCTGCCCTGTTAGGGGGACTTTATCTCCCCTCTGTAGCGTTGCATTGCTGCACTTGGTTCAAAAAGCAGCATTTTGCCTGTTTTAGTGCCTCGGGTCTTGTCCTCATTGCCCGTGCAGGGCTGGGGGTGCGAAATGAAGCCATCCCACAGCGAGGGGCCTGAGCTGAGCCACGGTGGTATGTGCATTGCAGGACCAGCTGTGCGGCCGGGACCCCATGCTGACGGATGAGCTGACGGCCATCCTCCATGAGCTGACGCAGCTCAGCAAGACTGAGCACTCCAAAGTGGCGCTGAGAGCCCGGCAGGTCAGTGAGCACCACACTGTGCTGTCTCTGTCCCCGTCCCTGTCCCCATCCCCTGTGTTGCCAGCTGTCTCTCCCCTTGCAGGTGCTCATTGCCTCTCACCTGCCCTCCTACGAGCTGCGGCACAACCAGGTGGAGTCCATCTTCCTCTCCGCTATCGACATATATGGACACGAGTACTGCCCTGAAAACCTGAAGGTTGGTAATCGTGCATTTTTCTGCAGAGGGAATTTGGCTTTCGGGTGGCTTTGGTGAGGAGGTCTGGCTGCAAGTGGCTTCACCTTAAGAATAGCCAAAAAAGCAATCAAAGCCTTGCTGCAGTGTCACTGCTTGTGTGGAGCAGAGGAGGGGGTGCACCCTGTTGCTGCCAGTCCCCATCCCCTGCTCCTCACCCCATTTGGCAGGGGACTGACATGTGGATCCACGTCTGGGTCTGGCGGTGTCCCCATGGTGGGCTGGGTATCCCATGGCACCCCAGTGGCCAGTCCTGCACAGCCCCACATTGACGGACCCCCCTGGAACATGCCTCCCCCATCCTGTGGTGGGGCAAGGGGGTCCCACTTCACTCTTGCCCTAAATTTTGCTTTCTTCCCCCAGAAACTGATCCTCTCGGAAACCACCATCTTCGATGTGCTTCCCATCTTCTTCTACCACACCAACCAGGTGGTGCGCATGGCGGCACTGGAGGTGAGGGCTGGGGGGGTTGTGGGGGGCATGTGAGCTCTGGGGGGTGGCATGGGTGTGTGCGGTGGGAGCAGGGGCACAGCAGTACCACCTGCCGTCCCTCTCCCAGGTGTACGTACGGCGCGGGTACATTGCTTACGAGCTGAACAGCCTGCAGCACCGGCAGCTCTCGGATGGCACCTGTGTGGTGGAGTTCCAGTTCATGCTGCCCTCCTCCCACCCAAACAGGTATGGGGGCCCCTGCGCATCTCTCCCGCTCCCCTGGACATGGTCCTTATTGCAAAGCTGTTGGGTTTGTATCATCTCCTCCATGCAAAACATGAGGACCCTCGGAGGGAACTGCCCACTGCGCTCTCCCTTTGCCAGTGGAGCAGGATGAACCCTCTCTGGGTCAGGGTCCTGTGTGGGACCTGTGTGGTCCCTGTCGGACCCAGGAGCAGTATCTCCACCCATGGCTGCCTTGTTCCCCCATGCAGGATGTCCGTCCCCATTAGCATCTCCAACCCTGACCTGGCCCGGCACAGCACTGAGCTCTTCATGGACAGTGGCTTTTCTCCCCTGAGCCAGCGGATGGGAGCTATGGTGGCATTCGACAGATTTGAGGACTTCACAAGGTGAGAGTGCAGGCCCATGCCTGGCTGGTCATGCACACGCCTTTTGGGTGCCACTGCAGTCGTTAGAGAGCAAAAGGGTGTAGAAAAGCCAAAGCTGGTGGCAGCTGGGCAGTGCTCGGGGCAGCTCCTGCTCCTCCCACAGCCGGAGGTTGGGGCTAAGTATTTTCAGTACGACAGTTACCTGGTGGGGACATGACGTGTCTTTTGGGGACATGTGGAGCCTGGGGGAAGCTTGCCTGGCATGGGTTAAGCATCTCTGCACATTAGCACAACAGCACTCAGAGCTGCATTTCATGAGCTGTGGCTTTGCTGTGGGCTGGTGGAGCCCAGCTGAGCTGGTGCGTGCCCCCAGGGTGCTGCGCTGGTACCCGCATCCCTGCCGCAGTGGGTCGCTGGCACTGTCCCCTTGGGCAGGGGGTGGGCATGACGTGCTGACTTATCACCCCATCCCCGCCGTTTGGGCAGGAACTTTGATGAAGTGATCTCGTGCTTCACCGACCCGCCTTTGGAGAGTGCGCTTTTCAGCGAGGCACGAGCCACCATCTACGAGGAGGAGGACACCAAGGTGGGCACGATGCCGTTGCTGTCCCCCTGGGGTGGTGCCAGGACAGCAGTGGTGCTCCTGGTCAGGGTTGACTGGGGGGTTTTGTTGCCAGAACATCCGCGAGGAGCCTATCCACATCCTCAACATCGCTCTCCGCTGGGCTGACCACGTGGAAGACGAGAAGCTGGTGCCCATCTTCAGAGCCTTTGCCCAGTCCAAGGTCTGTCGCTGGGGCTGGACTCCCTTTTTGCAGCAAGCCAGCAACCCCAAGGCGCTGCCTCATCTCCGCACGGCACTCCCCAAAACGTTGCACCCCGTGGCAGCCACTTGGGTTTTGTTTGCTCCCTGGGTGGAGATGTTTAAGCTCTCGTGACTGGTGGAGTCTTTTGTTTCCATGTAGAAAGACGTCCTCGTTGACTGTGGTCTCCGGAGAATCACATTTCTCATTGCTCAGCAGGTGAGTGCAGACTGAGCCACCGACAGGCAGAGTGACTTTAGACGCATCGTGCTTCTGCCTCCCTAAAACACCTAGAAACATCTATAAATAACTTATAGACATAGCATTGAGTGATGGAGGTACCTACTGCGCATCAGGAGCTGGGAATTAATTAATGAGCGATTCAATGAGTGATTTCTCTCCTGTATTATCCTTTATGCTGCTAATGTCTCCAGTAACATGTGGTTCCAGCGTGGCCGCTCCACAGCTTTAAGCTGCCTTTAAAAGGCATCGATTACTCCCAGCTCTTTTCCCTTGGGGGGAGGAGGAAGCCTGCAAGGATTTTTCTTTTTAATGAATTCACTGAAAATCAGAAAAATCCTCTGCGTGCCAGGATTATTCACGTTGTCCTCTCTCTCCCCTTTTCTCTAGAGAGAATTCCCAAAGTTTTTCACATTCAGAGCCAGGGATGAGGTAAGAGCCGCGGTTAGAGCAGAGCCCATCTGGTGCTGGCTGACCGGCTGCTTGCTCACCCCTCCATGCCGCGCCAGTTTGCAGAGGATCGCATCTACCGGCACCTGGAGCCGGCGCTGGCCTTCCAGCTGGAGCTGAGCCGCATGCGCAACTTCGACCTGACGGCCATTCCCTGTGCCAATCACAAGATGCACCTCTACCTGGGGGCTGCCAAGGTGCAGGCGGGCGCCGAGACCACTGACTACCGCTTCTTTATCCGCGCCATCGTGCGCCACTCGGACCTCATCACCAAGGCAAGGCGGCGCTGGGTCCCCCGGGTGTGCGGGCAGAGGTGGGTGCATTTCAGGTGCAGGGGTTGCTCTGGCCACCCCTGACGCGCCCGGTGCACCACAGGAGGCTTCCTTCGAGTACCTGCAGAACGAGGGCGAGCGGCTGCTCCTGGAGGCGATGGATGAGCTGGAAGTGGCCTTTAACAACACCACCGTCCGCACTGACTGCAACCACATCTTCCTCAACTTTGTCCCGACAGTCGTCATGGACCCTTCCAAGGTGCGTTTCTTGGTGTCCTGCTTCCCGCTGTCAGTGCGGTGCTGATCTGGGGGTGGGGGCTGCGTTGTCCCCCGTGCTCGGTACCACTGCATGGACAGGCAGCCACCCACCACGCTGGCTGCCAGACCCAGTCCCATTCAGTGCCCACCCAGCCCTGGATGGGGGTTGGATTTAGCAGCCCCAGGGGCTCCTGCAGCTTAATTTCTGTGTCAGACCTTCACTGTGGGCTGTTTGCCGGGAAGATTGCACACTTTGCAGCGTTCAGGGATTTTTGTACAGACTTGGCCAAGCAGGCAGTTCACTGGAGGACACGAGGGTGGGTGGCAGGCTCTTCCCCCGGGCAGCGTGCAGTCTGAAGGAGTGGAGCTGTGTCCATTCAGGAAGATGTGGGGCACTGTCTTTCCCTCTCCCCAGTGGAGAGGCAGGATGGCAGCACCAGCCCTCAGGGATGGAGGGATGGAGAGGGGGAAGTGGCTTGCCCAAAGCAAATCTGAAATGGCTCTTTGGGGTGGAGATGCAACAGGGCTGCTCCAGCCTTGGCATCGGGGACAGTGGTGTCCCTGGGGCCATGGACCCATCTGTGTGCTGTCCCGTGCCCAGATCGAGGAGTCGGTGCGGTCCATGGTGATGCGCTACGGCAGCCGCCTCTGGAAGCTGCGGGTCCTGCAGGCCGAGGTGAAGATCAACATCCGCCTGACGCCCACTGCCACCGCCATCCCCATCCGCCTCTTCCTGACCACCGAGTCTGGCTACTACCTGGACATCAGCCTCTACAAGGAAGTGAGGGACCCCGGCACCGGCAGCGTGAGTAACTGCAGGCAGCGGCTGCAAACAGGAACCCAACCACGACTGTTTTGGCAGCTATCAGCTATGGTGAAGCTTTGGGGTGGTTTCTGCAAAAATCCTTGTGCACCTGCAGTGCTGGTCTGTCCCAGAGCCCCCAGGACTGTGCAGCAGCATTCCCAGGGCTGGCCTGGTTTCACTGCCCTCTGTGCTGCATCCAGTTGGGCACCTGGGGGTGATGCTTTGCTCCAAAATGGTGCTGAGCCCCAGGAGTGTTGCTAGTGCATAGTCATGCAGTTTTTGGTCTGGGAGGTGAAGGTCAGTGTTAGGGTGTTACTGGTACTTGCAGCACAGCAGTGTTGCACTCTGTCCCCTCAATAGCAAAGAGTGGGGTGGAAAATCATATTGTTTGGTCAAGTAGAGCCACAGGCATGAACACCTTGGCCAGGCAAAGCTCAGCAGCGTTCCAGTCCTGCGGGGCTCTTGCACCTTAGAGTGGCAGAGAGGACTCACCCGCATGTGGAGGGAAGGCAGCCAACGCTCTGCCCTTCTCTCCAGATCATGTTTCAGTCATATGGGGACAAGCAAGGGCCACAGCACGGGATGCTCATCAACACCCCCTACGTCACCAAGGACCTGCTTCAGGCCAAGCGGTTCCAGGCACAGTCCTTGGGCACCACCTATGTGTATGATTTCCCTGAGATGATCAGGCAGGTGAGTCTGGCTGAGCAGGAAGAGGCTCCATTTTTGCATTTGCTTTTCTTCCCTGCCCTCCCCAGATATTCCCATCTGGGGAAAAAACTCATCTCCCCTCAGCTGGCAAATGAGAAAAAGAAAAGAGCCCAAGTCCCAACATTTTTGGTTATACAAAACATTTCTAAACCAATTCCCAGCTCTTGCAAATTGCAGTAGTCACACTCATGGAGGACGTGAACCAGAAAGCCCTGTACAAGGAGGTCTGCAGCAGGGTGGGGGCTCTAATGCAAAGTTTTGCTCACCCCAAATCCCAGCCTGCTGCAGGAGTGTGTGTCTGCACTCAGCAATAGCCTTGGAGCTGCTGCAGCCCCGTGCTTTCAGCTCGTCCTGTGCACGGTGTCTCTGCAGGCTCTCTTCAAGCTGTGGGGCTCCTCAGAGCTGTACCCCAAGGACGTCCTGACGTACACTGAGCTGGTGCTGGACTCGCAGGGGCACCTCGTGCAGATGAACAGGGTCCCTGGAGGGAACGAGGTAGCGGGGGATGATTTAGGAACAGGGCAAGAGAGAGGGGCGGGGGGAAGCTGTGCTGCAGCGGGGGGGAATGGCTGGTGGCTTCCCCAGTCCAGCTGTGTTTAAAGCCTGGGAGATGCTCCTCAAGCATTTTGTCTGTTGGTTACTGCAGTCTGCAGCTCAGACCCCATTTCTCTGGAGGAGCCTGCCCTGTGACCTTGCGCTGTTTTGGGGCAGGTGGGGATGGTTGCTTTCAAAATGAAGCTGAAGACCCCTGAGTATCCAAAAGGCCGGGACATCGTGCTCATCTGCAATGACATCACGCACAAGATCGGCTCCTTCGGGCCGGAGGAGGACCTGGTCTTCCTGCGGGCCTCGGAGCTGGCGCGGGCCGAAGGCATCCCCCGCATCTACATCGCCGCCAACAGCGGTGCCCGCATCGGCTTTGCCGACGAGATAAAGCACATGTTCCAGGTGGCCTGGGTGGACCCTGCAGACCCCTACAAGGTGTGTGGGCACCTTCCCTCCTGCCGTCACAGAAAATAACAGAGGACTTATTAGGGGAAGGAAGGACCAGAGCTAAACTGGGACATAAAACTGTGGGATCAATGCTGGGGGGTGAGCACACACATGCACCCACTGCTATGGGGATGGTTCCCTCTGCTTTTCCCAGCAGGGTGGAGATAAAGGTGCCAGTGCTGGTGCGGCTGTTCTGTCCAGCCCTGGTCCCTGAGCTGCTGTTGATGCATGGGCCGGGTTTGGGTTGGGTTTGGAGAGGGGCCGTGTCCCACATGAGCATGTGCATGGGATGCTCCACAACTCATCCTCCTCCTCTTTATTTCCAGGGGTTCAAGTACCTGTATCTGACTCCCCAGGACTACACGAGGATCAGCGCCATGAACTCGGTGCACTGTGAGCACGTGGAGGAAGGGGGCGAGTCCAGGTGAGCCCCGCTGTCCCGTGGGGCACACAGAGCCACCCCCAGCTTTGCCCTGCATCCCCGCTGGGATGCAGCTCCCACGTCCTGGCTCAGCATCCTGCCAGACACATCACACAAGCGAGTGCTTCCCCCTGTCCTGCCCACACTACCACAGCTCTGCTTTCCCCGCAGGTACGTCCTCTTGGACATCATTGGGAAGGACAACGGATTTGGGGTGGAAAACCTGAGAGCCGCCGGTACCATCGCCGGGGAGTCCTCTCGCGCTTATGATGAAATAGTGACCATCAGCATGGTACAGCCGTGGGTCCTTCCCCTGCTCCACTCCTCCCCTCTCTCCTACTTGCTTTTAAGGTCACCCTGGGGGGAATAACAGGATGCGACAAGCGACCTGGTGTAACTCCTGCAGAGCCAGGGAGCATCATTCTCCTGGTGCTCGTGGACTCTGCTGCAGCCCTTTCTCCCCAGTAACCCCCTGTGTCCTTGTGTGTGTGCCCAGGTGACCTGTCGTGCCATTGGGATCGGCGCGTACCTGGTGAGGCTGGGCCAGCGTGTCATCCAGGTGGAGAACTCCCACATCATCCTCACCGGCGTCACGGCTCTCAATAAGGTACCGTGCTCCAACCGTGTGTCCTCCCGGTACTGTCCCTCACGCCACTACACGCTTGGGCTCCTTCCCTGTCCCATGGGAAGAAATGGCAGTTCCCTGCACGTCACCTTAGGGGACCTGTCTGGAAGAGATGCCAGGGAGCTCCAACTGGGCTTGTCTCGTTGAGAACTGAGAGAATGCCACCCTGCCGCTCTTTGGTATTGCTTTAGGGGCCTGTTCATGGTGCATCACTCCTGGAGCAGGGCCGGACAGCAGAGCTGCTACGGGCACTGTTTGGCTCTGGTCCCAGGGGCAGGACCCATCTCTGGGCAGAATCGCACTGGTTTGAGCTGATTGGAAACCTGCCTAGCTAAACCGATGCACTTGTGGGTCCCTTTAGGTGTCTAAAGTGGAGCCCTTTTGCTTTAACATCACCCTGGTAGGCAGAGGTGGAAATTCAGCCTCAAACCAGAGGGAATGTGCCTGTACAGAGGTTTGACTTACAAATAGAGCAAGGAGGGGTGGCTCCTGTGTTAGCAGAGACTGATCTGTGTTTCTGTTCATAATTCTGGCTAGGTGTTGGGACGTGAAGTTTACACATCCAATAACCAGCTGGGAGGCGTGCAGATCATGCACAATAACGGTGTTTCCCATGTCACTGTCCCGGATGACTTTGAGGGGGTCTACACCATCCTGCAGTGGCTCTCGTACATGCCTAAGGTAGGAGGGTGCTGCAGGACGGCAGTGTGGGGTGTTACCCCATACCTAGCTTGTGACCTGCCCTTCGGGGTTCTGCCTTGCAGGATAACCGGAGCCCAGTGCCCATCATTGCCATAAGCGACCCCATCGAAAGAGAAATCGATTTTGTCCCTTCCAAAGTCCCCTACGACCCCAGGTGGATGCTGGCAGGGAGACCCCATCCAAGTAAGTGAGGGCAACCCTAGACCTCTGCAGCAATGCTCCCAAACATATCTTGTAGCTGCAGCCCCCCTGTCCTGGTGCAGAAGGTGCTTTTTGCTGTGGGTTGGTGCACAGGGAGCCCTTCAGTGATCTGCTTTTTCCTGTGCTCTGCAGCTCTCAAGGGGACCTGGCAGAGCGGCTTCTTCGACCAGGGCAGCTTCCTGGAGATCATGAGGATGTGGGCTCAGACGGTTGTGGTTGGCAGAGCGAGGTACTGCCGGGAGCAGGGAATGGAGCCCCGGGGCAGGCTGCATGCACGGTCAAGCACACTCAAGCCCTGGTCATGGCACTGCTTTTGGGATGGTGATGGTGGGGCTGGGGTGCAGCGTGGAGGGGAACTGTCCTCTGCTGAAGCCACCCTGCCTTACTGCAGGCTGGGAGGTCTCCCAGTGGGTGTCATCGCTGTTGAGACCCGCCCCGTGGAGGTGACGATACCTGCGGACCCTGCCAACCCGGACTCAGAGGCGAAGGTGTGTGGGGAGATGTTAGTGCAGCTGAGCAGCAGCCAGGAGGAGGCTGGAGGGGAGAGCAGGGAAAAAGCTTAGCGTAATCCTTCGGCATGTCTTGATTTGCCTTAAAGATGGTGAAATCAAGGGTTCTTGGTCAGTTTGTTTTCTTCCAGCTCTTGCACACCACGTGCCACCAACCTGCCAGCACGGTGTGCCAGGAAGCACCGGCCCTGGTCTCAGCGCTGCTGCTTGCCATCTTTTGCAGATAATCCAGCAGGCCGGACAGGTCTGGTTTCCAGATTCTGCTTTTAAAACAGCCCAGGCTATCCGGGACTTCAACCGGGAGCATCTCCCGCTGATGATCTTTGCCAACTGGCGAGGCTTCTCCAGTGGCATGAAAGGTACCCACGCTTGGGGTGCCCAGATCCCCGTGCCGTGACTTACTGCCGGCACTTCTGCCACCCCATGGGGTCCTGGGATGACCCCAGGGTACTGCCCACACCACTCTGGGATGTGGGGTTGGGCTGGGGAGGTGATGGGGCATCGCCAGGACCCAGGTCCCAGGACTTGGTGGCTTCCTGCTGGGCTGGTTTGGGGTGCTTGTTTGGTCTTTCCAATGGAGAAGGTGGCTTTGGGCAGCTAGGAGAAGGCAAGGGGCGATAGCCTGGCCCATGGCAGTTGGTGCACCCAGCCACTGAGTCCCTTTGGCTTTCAGACATGTACGACCAAATGCTGAAGTTCGGCGCCTTCATTGTTGATAGCCTCCGGGATTTTAAGCAGCCTGTCCTAGTCTACATCCCGCCACACGCGGAGCTGCGGGGAGGCTCCTGGGTGGTCATCGACTCCACCATCAACCCCCTGTACGTGGAACTCTACGCAGACAAGGAGAGCAGGTCAGCGTCCAAAATACATGTGCACCCTCCGCAGCCCACGTGCAGAGAAATGAGAGCTGGTGCATGGGGTCTGCAGAGTCATAGTCCCGCTGGCAGAGACCTCCAGTCACTTGAGATGTGTATTTTTTACCCTTGAGTTAATCAAAGCCATCAGCTAAAAGTTCCAGGGCTCTCGCAGAGCGGCGTGGCAGGTATCTCCTTGGGGATATCCTCCTGCGTCCAGTGAAGGCTGTGGGTGAATAAAACATGGTTCTGGGGGTCAGGAGGCCTTTTCTCTAACCTGAATTAATGCACATGAGCAAGCTGTAAGGAGTGGGAGGACAGACAAGAATCCCAGACTGGAAACAAAACCCTTTTAGGTTTTCTTTCTCCCTAATTCTTAGAAGAGAGAGTTGCCTGGATCTCTTGTCCCAGGATTTACTCTCCTGTGCAAACCAGTCCCCGCTTTACCAAAGTTTCCTTACAGGGGAGGCATTTTGGAGCCTGGAGGAACAGTGGAGATCAAGTTCAGAAAGAAAGATTTGGTGAAGACCATGAGAAGGATCGATACGGTCTATGCCAAGCTCGTTGAGCAGCTGGGTAAGGGAAGGGCGTTTCAGCTTGTGGGCATTGGTAGTGGTAAGTTAAAACATGAGGCTCCAACACCACAGTGGCAACCATCAGGAAATCATTAGTGTTCCTCTGTGAAAATTCTTCATGGTTTTTCTGATGCTGGAGCCTGTCAAGGGGATGTGGTGGTACTTTAAAACACCTGTGTCTCCTGGGGGCTCCGTAAATGGTGCTGGACTTTTCTCCCATGCTTTGAGATGAAGAGTGGTGATGGCCATGCTGAGTCAGTACCTAATGAGATGACACATAGTCATTACAGAGCTGCACAGAGGCTGCCTTTAATGCACTGGGTCTCCTTTCGCCCTGTGATCGGCTCCTGCCAGCAGTGGATGGTGGGGCTGTGTTGGGAGGTCCTTGCCTCCATGCCCCTCCACCCTGCTAAAACATGGTCCCACAAAGTCCTTGCAAACACCACCTCCCACCTCTCTTGCGGCAGGCACTGAACATGGTGCAGCCCCTTCGTGGCCATGGCCTTCTGTGGCTGGGCTCTGGGCAGGGGTGCAAATGTGCCAAAGCAAAGGGACATGACGCTGGGCGCCCTGTTGCCTGGCGGGGGTGGCTGATGTAGGAGCACAGAGCGGAGCCCAGCCCCTGTGGTGGCCTGTGGACCCCATCACAGGGGCGGTGGGTGGGCTGCTCAGCACGGTGTGCCCTGCAGGGACCCCCGAGCTGTCCGAGGCGCAGCGCAAGGAGCTGGAGAAGCAGCTCAAGGCCCGGGAGGAGCTCCTCCTGCCCATGTACTACCAGGTGGCCGTGCACTTCGCCGACCTGCATGACACCCCAGGCCGCATGCAGGAGAAAGGTGTCATCACGGTGAGCCAGGGCATAGGTGGGAAGGGGCTTGGCGCAGGGAGTTTTGCAGTGGTGGCACAAAGGCGGGAAGCAAAGTCCCCTCACAGGGGTCTGGGCTGCAGCTCAACCCTGCCCCAGGTGCTGCTCTCTGCTCTCAGTTCCTGCCCCGGGTGCTGCTCTCTGCTCCAGCCCGGCAGAGCTGCCTTCAAACCCACTGGCACGAGCTGTGAGCAAGCAGTCGCTGCACATCAGCTTCTCTTCTTTCTGCAACGACCAACCCAGGCTCTGCCCCCATTTCTGCAGGACATCCTGGAGTGGAAGAACGCGCGCTCCTTCTTCTACTGGCGGCTGCGACGGCTGCTGCTGGAGGAGGTGGTGAAGGCGGAGGTCCTGAAGGCAAACAGTGAGCTGAGCCACATCCACATCCAGTCCATGCTGCGGCGCTGGTTCATGGAGACAGAAGGAGCCGTGAAGGTACCCTCATCCCCGGCTTCCCAAGGCATCCCTGCGGTCAAGGGGGACCCGAGGGCTGTCACCTTGCTCTCCTGTTCCTCGGCCGTTTCGTTGGTGCCTCCCTGAGGGTTGAAACGTGCAACGGGAATTACCATTCTGCAGCCTGTGCCAGGGTGGGCAGCCAAGCAGCCCTGAGCCTGGGGCTGTCTCTTCAAAGCGGGTGGCCTCAGTTGGATGCTGGTGCTCAGCGGTAGCAAGGTGGCCCCCAAATAAACATGGGCCTCCTCATTTTCTACTATCAGATAAGGCTTCCCAGGGCAGAAGAGAGATTTGGGGTCTTTGCATTTGAGCTGCTCTCAGGTGCAAGTGCCATGACACACACATCACGATGTCAGTCCTGCGCTTGCTGAGCTGGGAAGTGAGGGCGTGCAAAGGAAACATATTTTACCTTAACTTTTTGCATTTAAAACAATCCACAAAGCTTTCCCCAGTTTTGATTTCCAGACTGAACCTTTTCCCTAGTGGCTGTTACATGGGAGTGGGGGAGCATGCCATGCTGCGCCGTATGTGCAGGACTGAGAAGAAAAATACCATTGTCTGGTTGTGTCATGGGAGGAAAAAGCACAAGGATGCAGCAGAAAGGAGGGGCTCGGGCTGTGCAGGCAGCAGGACCCCCTGCCCACGGTGCTGCTTTCCCCAGGGCTACCTCTGGGACAACAACCAGGTGGTGGTGGAGTGGCTGGAGAAGCACATGCAAGAGGACGACGGCACCCAGTCGGCCATCCGGGAGAACATCAAGTACTTGAAGCGGGACTATGTGGTCAAGCACATCCGGAGGTGAGTGGCCGCGGGAGCCGGGATGCGAAGGACAATGCTGTCCCCTGGGCTGGGCACAGCGGGTGGTGGAGACGAGGCGGTTCTTGCTTCAGCCCCTGAGGCAGCTGCCCTCTCCTGTCCACCTTGCAGCTTGGTCCAAGCCAACCCCGAGGTGGCCATGGACTGCATCATCCAGATGGCTCAGCACATCACCCGTGCGCAGAAGGCCCAGGTTGCCCGTCTGCTGTCAACGGTGGATAATGACGGCCCATCTTGAGCCAGTGGCCGGCGGCGTGCAGGGCAATCGCCGCGGGGCAAGAGGGGCACCGGGACACGCTGCTGCTCAGAGGCCAGACTTCACCTCCCCACCCGGTTCGTCAGGCCTCGAACTGAAGCCTGGGACTCTTACTCATGTGCCTAAATAAAGGATGCCAGTGTTTGTATTTTAAGCCATGAAGATGGTCTCTCCATCTGGGCAAAGTTCCCTCTGGTGCTGGGGGTGTTCATCAGAGGGAAGCTTGGCAGAAGATAAACTTGGCCCAAGCCAAGGCTGCAGTCTGGACCTGGTGCAGAAGTTGGTTTTAAAAAGAATCTAAAATTTTTTACCATGTTTTAGTTGCAAGCTCTGGCCTTAGTCTTTAAAACAAGCACCAGTGTCAGACACGTCTCGTGAGACTGGATGGAGCTGGAAGTACAAACTGACTGGCCCAGGCATCATGGGGAGTGGGACGAAGGAGGTCTCCGTATGGCCATGTTGAAGCCTACCAGGCACCAGCACAGGGAAATGTAAACTCTGCTTAAGAAGCAGTCTCAGACTGATGTTTTATAATAAATTCAGGAACCATGAGGAGCAGTTTGTCTCATTGTTGGGGAGTGATCAGTAGATGTGACTATGGGTAGCTGATGGCCCAGAAAAGACATCAGTGAGCCATGCTGGGAGCTGTTGCTGCAGGAACATCAATGGATCCACCATGGTTTGACTGACCCGACTGTTCCTCTTGCCCGTCTCGTGTCCTTTCCGGCTCCTGTCACAGCTCCTTTGGGTGTTTTCAGCCTGCGGCTCCTGTGAAGGATGGAGAGGAGGGAGGACACGGCGCCGGGTGCTCCTGCCCCAGCGAGCCGGTTCCTCCACTGAAGCACGGGAGCCAGAGTGAGGTCTCCATCTGCTCGGACCTGTACCCTGCTTCTCGGGTGGCCTTTAATCAGCTTGGTTCACGGAGGGGCAATCTGAATACGTGCTTTCCAGTGCCTCTGGCTGGGCGGGTGCGTCATTTCACCAGCACAGGTTTAGCTTTGGCTCGCAAAGGGGGAGGCAGGGTGGCGATGGGAGGTGGGATGCCTGGTTCAGGTGCGGTGCTGGTATTGCCGTGGTGTGGAGGTGTTGGACACCTCCTTGGTCGTGCCTGGGCTGGGGGCTCCCGCCAGGGTCTGCGGGGAGGTCTCCCCGTCCTGGGGCTGGGGGTGGAAAGGGCTTTGGGAGATGCTTGCTGGTTTGAAAGGTGTCACTGTACTTTGCCAGGGAAGGGGGGTGCTGACGCTCACCGTACGGGAGCCAAACCACCGCCAATAAAGTGAGCACAGCTCTCAAGGAGGTTTTCCTGAGCTCTGTTTCTTTTGTCATTGTATGAACGCGGCGGATCTGAGCAGGCGCCGGTGCCTCTGCCGCTGCACAGCCCCCTCCCCGCAGCACAGAAACTGCTCCAGTAGCGAGCAGCTCGTAGCAGCCCTCCTGCCAACGCCTGGCCTAAACCAGAGCTCTCCTGCACATTGAGGCACGGAGGTTTTCAGGAATAGGTTGACAGAATGGAAAAAGAGTTTGTACAGTAAATACCTGTACACTCTTATTCTCCTGGAGGATTTGAGCCAGGGACGAAGCCCTGACTTGGTCATAGTATTATGCCTGTAAAGGCAATGACGCCTGGGCAAAGCTGCTCTTTTAGAGAGAAGCCCTCCCTTCTATTTGCAGGTGGGCGCTACAAATGCTTTGTGCGTGGATGAGATGCTTTTCCGTTAGTGGTGGCATGCAAACACACAAGTCTTCGATTCAAGAGAAGGGCCTGCTCCTCAGCACGCTCGGACACCGCGGCTGGAGTCAAACATCTCAGCTTTGTCCATTTGTCAACGTCCCTAAGTTGTACAAAGCTATTTCCTCGCTGGGTTGGATTTCCAGTAGCAGACGCCTCGGAATTGCTGTGTAATGCCGAGCCGCAGCACGCCGCGTGGCCGGGGCGCGCCTGACACCGGAGTAGTCGTAATGCAGCACATCTAGAATGACCCAGGCTTAGTGCTAAGAAATATTTATTTAAAAAAAATGAAGACATCGTAGATGATGCCAGTCACAGCAAATGATCATTAATCACCTTTGTTCTTGAACAATAAATTATGACGTGGAGCATCGTGCCCGTTTGGAAGAGGTTGCCGTGGACGTGCACTGGGGAAGATACAGGCCCAGAGGTTTTCTAGCCCCTGATCTTCACACCAGTGGTTTTCAGCTGGGCGGCTCCAGCGTCCTGCACCCGCTGGGTGTTCAGTACATGGACCGAGGCTGGCGAGGCTTCCAACCAGCCCCCGCCACAGGCAGCGTGGGCGAGAGGAGCCTGGGAGCCCCTGGTACAACACCGGGAACTGACAGACCGGGAAATTCTATTAATGCACAGGAACAGACAAAACACGAGATATAAATATAACGTCATGGTCACAGAGGTATAAGTAAACTAAATGCTAAATGCCAACATACAGTTTGCTTTTTATATTTTCAGATGTTTCATCACATTTTTTGCAACGTATGTTACCAAGTATAAAGCGGGGTTTGAAAATTTAAAAAAACTACGTTAGAATCAATTTTACTTGGTTAATTAGGAAAGAAAGACTATTATGAATTGGTATGGTACAGTTACAATATTTGGTCTCTGAATTTTTTTTAAAAAACATGAGTTTCACAGTATCAAAAGTGCTTATTTAGAAGAAATGTAGTGTAACAACAGTGACTAAAATTGTTGCATTTTTGATTATGAATAATTTAGTGGATGTAAAACAGGTTACTGCAGCATTTTTAAAAATTGAACAGTGCTCAGTTTACATAATTTCTTTTCTCTTCATAACAATAAATATAAATAAATTTACAAATAGTAATACTGCCTAGCACAAGAATAGACAGAAGCACAATACACAAGACTATAAACAAATCTAATCTTTTTTTTTTAAAAAATCCTAAAAATAGGCATAATTCCTAAAATCTTCTAGCCAGCGATCCGTTTAATAATTCAGTAGTACCACTTCTGTCACGGGGTAAGGACTTCGTTTTTAAACCTAGACATAACAGTTGTCTGCTATGGGTTCAACTTTTCATTTTTAGTTTTTTTACTCCTTTTTTCCTACCTCACAACAATAAATTAACAATAGGTACGTCAGAGAAGTGTTAGTGGTGCAAGTGTCTCCAGAAACTGTGCGGGGTCTTTGTTCACTGGCAATAGTTATTTGGCAATTTAAGAAAAACGATACACACGGTACATGATCAACCATTTTGGACTCCAACTTGGCGCTGACCAATTCGTTGACTTGCATTGGCTTCTGTGTAGGTGGTGACCAAACAGCGTTCACGTATAAGTCCAGATCACAGTGTTGATTAAATGTATTTACCTTAACTGGACTATTTTTTAGCTCAGTTACATTCCAGTGAAAGTTCCTGCTGACCAGTGCCTCCCAGGTCCTTCTTGAGAGCTCACCAGTCCTGCAACACAAGTGTCTGTGCCCTTTCCTCAGTCTTGCCACGGGTGAAAGTGGTTCTACTAGTAACAGTCTGATTTATTTTGGCATCACGTGCCGTGTCCCAGTAAATAGCCAACACGTTCCAAGCGTCTGCAGGAGGAGCTCTTTTATTGCTTTCGGGTTGGATTTTAACGGTTGGGAGAAACTGGCTTCTGAGTCAGAGGTCCATGGAACGGTGCAAAACTCAGAGCAGAGCGATGGGTTTGTTGCCTTGGGGGTTCATGTACTGAGCTGCCGCTACGTTGTCCAGCGTCGTGTAGGTGGTATAAAGGCCGGTGACCTGCAAGTCTGAGAAGGAGTGATCGCTGCCGCTGGAGACAGGGGTGAGGCCAGGGGTGCCCAGGTCACAGTCTGAGAGGTGGAGCGGGGAGTTGCTGAAGGCACCCAGGGTATCAAGGCTGAAGCTGTCATCTTTCATTTCCTCCCATATGTTACCTTTAAAAGATTAAATTCTGGTCACAGCAACACATCCAACCCGCCCGGGCACTGCCTGCAGGGGTCAGTCCGTAACTAAAGGGCTTCACCCGCTGCTTAGGATGAGTGCTGCTTGCGGGTGGCACCATTTGTAGCGCAAAGGGAGTAAGAGTGTCTGTTCCCCCCGAAACGCCCTGGTTCCAGCAGGAGTCCAGACCTTTCCGGGCAGAATCTATCTACCATGGGCTAACCAGAAACCCAGGGGCCACGCTAGGCATCGCCATGGGCCAGGGAAGTTCTCCTTTTACAGACGGGGAAACCCAAGGCACGAGCAGAGCTATGGTTTCCCGTGGGCAGAGAGATGCGCGTCCCAGATCCAGCTAGTTGGACATCCCTGCCTACATCTACTGCAGTGCACTTCAGCCGTGAAGGCGGTTTGCTGTCCCATCTAGCACAGGGCAGAAATGCACCGAGGAAGGCCAGGGAAGTCACGCTGCAGAGGCCAGCACCCAGCACAAGTTTTTAGCTTAGTTATCTCCCACCCCAGAGCATCCTGCTGAGGACCCTGGTTATATATTCAGCGACTACATAACGACATAAACCATGCCCTCCCCTACCCCACCTTCCTCCTCCCATACCTTGCAATGCAAAATCCATAATGCTTGGGTCAAGAGCGTCCACCTCCGTGTTCATGTCTGCTGTCACGTTCAGGAAGTCCGGAGGCGCGCGTCCCATGGGATGGTGGGGAAGAGGGCTGTGGCTCATGTCAGGCAGAGTATGGAGAGGAGGTGTTTGTGCGGGTGCTGGTGAGTCTGGGGCGATGCGAGCCTGGGTCTGGATCTGGTGATGCAGGGGGATGGACTGCAGCGAGAGCGTCATGATCGGCTGAGGCTGCAGCTGGGAGATGGAGATCCGGCCTTGGGCTGCTGCCATGTGGTTCAGGGTGGAGACCTCAGGCTCTGCCTGTTTGCTGGGCCGCCTGCAGCTCTCAGGTCTGTCAGTGATCAGCTTGTCTAGCTCCTCTGCACAGGCGATACCCATTCCCAAGGAAGAAAAGGGACAGTTTAACCCGTTTGTTCAAGCAGGGCCCGGCCAAAGCATTTCACAAGTGAGCACAGCCACATGCTTTTGCCAGGAAAGCGTCCGTCACTGTATGAGATGCAGCACTGCAGGCAGGCTTTGACTGCGCAGAGAGCAAAGACAGGCCATCTACTTCCTTACCCTTAGCCCTTGCCCTAGTTGACTTCCATGGTTACCTCTAACCGAGCTAAAGAAATGATCACGAGACTTACACAGAGCAACCAAGCCACCGCCGATGGCAGCTGGCCCACAGCGGCAGAACTAAGCACCTGCAGTAGGTCTCCTGCTCATAGGGATACTCTGAATTCTGCTCGTATCTCAAATAAGATTCGTACGAGAGACTTCTGACAGTTTCAATGGCACTTTTGTTTTTAAGCAAAGGAGAATGTAATTTATCATTGATTGCATGTTACAGATTTTGCAGCAAAAAACTTCAGTTGATTTTGCCAATATTGAGCTCCTGAAAGCTTCAAAACCATGTGTCTTTATAAATAAGAATGGGAAAGTCTTAGTAAAGGGAGAGTTTTGCAGAGGAGCAGGCAAAAAAATGCATTAAAATGTGACACTAAATACTAACACTGGAGGCAGCGTAACTCCTCAGAAGGCCTTGGATGTTCTCCATAGGCTAGCATGGGGGAAAAAGACAATCTATTTTGAAGCTGGGGACCGATTTGCACTGAGGGCTTCCAAAAATAGCTGTCAGTCCCATTACCTCCTCCTGCGGTAGTGTATCGCCCTGTCACACAACCTCGGGGCAGCAGCAATGACTTCATTCAGTGCAGAGCACGGAGCGTTTCAGCCAAGCAGCTCAGAGGAGGAGGCTGTTGCAAGGCGTGAGAGCTCTGCACTAGCCAGCTCTGTTCCATATAATTTATTTCTTAAGATTCACGCATTCCTGGCCAAATAGCCATTTTTCCCCCCTTTGCTCTCATACACATAGCAAAAGCGTAATATAAGCCCTACCTGGGTTAGCCATGCTCCTGTGAATAGCAGCTAAATCCTTCCGCTTCCACTTCTGCATCTCCTCTTCCATCTTGTCGATCTTGGCAGGATTGAGAGCCCACAGGCACCCTTTGCGAGAGGTGCCACTCATCTTGTTCTCCACCTTCTCAAAACACTTATTCAGAGACAGGTTGTGGCGCACAGAGTTCTTCCAGCCATCAGGGGCTGTCTGAAAGATGCAGGAGGATGTGAGCGAAATAAGCCCTGAACAAAGTATTTGTGGCGTTCTACTTCCACCTTTGAGGTGTACGCATACCTTGAAGTAGGGAAAGTGCTCCTTCATGAAGCTGTAGATCTCGCTCACTGGGAGACTGCCTGTTTTGCTGTTCTTCAAGGCCATTGCAATCAAGCAACTAGAGGACAGAGAAATGCAGGAAATAACAACAGATTGCATATACGTAGCCGTCATATGCCTTCTTCTGGTCTAGCAACCTCAGCTGGCTGATCGTGGGATTACTGTACTCAAGTGCTCAGAAGTCACCCTGTGATCCTGCAGCTTTTACTCCTCTCTGCTATTACTCTACCTTTACGCTGATGTCCAGGAACTAGTTTGCTTGTTCATTCCTGCTACCCCTCAGAGGCCGCTTCCACAGAACCCCTGGGCGGGTGACGGGATTTTTGTTCCCTTCAGAAGGAATCAAACACTCTTGTGCTACCACACCTACAGCCTTATGGTCACCCCAATGCAGGCTGCAGGCATCACGCTAGTCTGCTCTCTACTCACCTGTATGAATAGATCGGCTTGGGGTAATGCTTTGGATGCAGTTCTTGGGCAGAGTGAGGAGCCAGGCGTGGCTGAGAATAGTGTGGCTGGGTCCCATAGGATGTGTTGTAGATTGCTGCTGGGCTACACTGTGTGCAGAAGGAAAACAAGGAAAATGTCAGATGCAAAATGTCCGTGGGTATGTAGGTTTAGGGATATTTTATTGTTTTTCTTTTAAAAGAGTTCTAGATATGATCTTGGCAGGTACTTCAAGACACAGACGACAAGCGAATAACAGTACCTGTTGTGTGTTCTGTGCTAGGGCAAACACTTGCTGTGAATGAGGAGGAGGAAAGAGTTGTTGCTGTGTTTGTAAACTAGGAGATGGCTGCCCACCTACAGCATATTGGCTCATCTGCTGAGATAAAGACAACATACGTGTCAGTCTTGAAATTACCAACATCTTTTCCTAAGAAGTGTTGCAATAATAAGCCATCGAGGCCTGCTCTTACGTTTGCTCCATGTGTCGAAATAGAATTCAGTCCCAGGATTCCCTGTGGCAGGCTGGCCTGGACATGAATCATCGCTCCAGGTGCTCCGGTTGAGTGCATATTGCTTGCTACGGGACCTATTTTGGAGAAAGCAAAGGCTGTGAATGTTCACATGAAAGTACACTTCAGAAAAGAGAGCTGACGTTTATTTTTAATAGACGCAGTTGAACACAGCTAAGCTCTGGAGTGGATAATCACACCTCTCTGTGGCTTTCCATCCCAAAAGAACCCAGAGCATTTCACAAAATGCAAAGATGACATCAGCTGCTTCTAACACTTGTTATGCAGGGAATGAAAGATGACAGCTGTTTAACGGTCCACAGTGGTGTTACAGACACAGTATCTTACAAAAGAGAAAAAAAACATATTCAGCACTATCTGTACTCCAGAAGGATTTCTGCTCTAAAGCAAGCAAGATGATACGCTGAGCTCTCTCAGCAGAATGCCTTAGGGAACGAGCGTGTTTACCTAAAGGATGTTCACAAAGGAAAGAAAGGCGTTCAATGAACATATGCTGTAAGTCTGTATGAAGCAAACAGGTATGGGGTAAATAAGATACTCTTAATTTTATCAATGTTGAAACGAACAAGAAAGACTAATTACCTAATTTCAAAGCTGTTGAAAACCTCTGAAATGCAAGTCTTAAATATCTTGGCCCAAGTTCACGCAACAAGGCACCAGCAACTACACTGAGCAGAAAAGCCAATTGGATCCTAAGATCTCTGTCGTGACTGCTAAGGCTCTCTGCCTCTTGAAATGAAGGAAATGTTTCAGCCAGAGCCTTATCAGAAGACAACAGGCTCCAGGTCTTCTGACAGGAAGCGAAATGTAATGCACTTAAAAGGAATCTACTAATAGGAAAGCTAGCCTGTGTGAGGGAAAAGAAAGGAGGCAGTAGGCTGGGGTGTTTAAAGAGCAGTTCTTTAACATCCTAACAGTTTACCTGTCTGTTGTAGCACTGCATTCTGGGCACCAAGGCTAAAATCCATTCTTCCACTGGCCATCTGTTGTAACCGAGGAACATCAACAGATGTCAGCCACGACAAGGACTGTAAGTCACTGGGGAGGTCATCTTCACTCAGCTGGGAGGGGTCAGAAGCTAAGAGTCTGCAAAACAGCATGAAAGGTTAGCAGGGAGCGGAGATGCTGCTACACTGTCCCTGGTAAGAGGGGAGATGACTGGATGCCACAGCTCTGTAGGTCAGCGGGGAAAACATGTCAGGCTGGAATTCTGTTTGCAGAACTCACACGCGACCTTTGGTTTCACAGCTGGCTGGTTGCTGCTGCCCTTTACTTAATCATGTGTTCCTTCATACAATTTGAAACATTTTAGTTAAGAAAACTTCTTGTGCAGTATTTGTAGGGGAAGAAGAATTTGTAGGGGCATAAGAACCTGGAGGAGAAACTGCCTGGAAACAAAACCAGAGCTGATTCATTATTTTCGCATTTGTCAGAAATTTGCTCTTGTTTGGCCTTGATGTAGAAGAAACCCGTCAGGACTGTTAGCCTGGCAATTTTGCATTAACCTTGAAATGCAGTGACCAGCCAGCCTCAGAAGAAGTTTCTGTGCCTAGCTCCTCAAGGGCCTGTGTATTCTGCTGGCTTGAGCACCTGGAGGGGGCTTTTCCCAGCCACTGCACCCCGTCGGTGGGGACGGATCAGCGGAGAGTTGCTGCATAAACAAAACTTTACAGAATGAACTGGTGATCTCTTCCATTCAGATACATGAAGTTATTGACACTTAACAAGGAACCCTCAAGCATAGGAAACTATTTTTTTTAGGCAGTTTTTGACATGCCAAATGATCAGAATGAAAAGGTAGTGACTGAATGCACAATAACACCCAGCCTGCCTTCAGCTGACAAAACCGAGGCGTAAGGATGACAGGCTGCTTTTGGTTTAAAGCTCCGTTTTTGATACATTCTGCATGCTCTGTCCCACCTGTTTTATTTTGCCTCTGATAGAGTGTGTGGTACAAAACTGAAATATTGAAATATATTTACAGTAGTCAAAAATTCCTGTGTGGTCAAAACTCCAATTAAAGTCAATAAAAGAACTATTGCAAATGAAGGGCTAAACTACTTTTATTTATGTTATTTTGCTCATGTTATGTATTACAGAAGTCATGGGTATCTTGAGGAGTAAAGCAGTAATTAGAACATGTCAGGAAGTTATCATCAGATACCCAGGGTAAATCCAAAGGGATTCAGGTCCAGGAAAACATCTTTCTCTTTCAGAAGAACATCGTTTCGTTGGATGTAATTGATTTTGCTTTCAAAACAAATGCTTTAAAGAGCTCTCATAGCTATGTTAAAGCCAGCTGCGTGGTACTAATGCGTGTTCATTGCCAAATGACGATGCAGAAGCCTTAAATAAATCTGGTCTCTTGCTGAAGCATCTTTTATGTTTTACACGATTCTAAATCAGCTTAAAAGAACAAGGCAGAACTCTAGTGCCTGGCTGCCCAGGAGCTTTCAGCTCCTCTATTCATGATTTCCAGAAACACCTATCAAAGTTCCCTAAACTATTATCTGGGAGATCTTTAAAGCAGAATGTAATTTATTTGTTTGTCAAAAGATTTTGAAAAGAAGAAAAGAAAAAAAAAAAATAAAACCAACACCTGACCAAGAGCCAAAAGCTCAAATCCTGGCCAAAAAACATCTTCAAATCTCTCTTCCAGCCTACCCTGTTTTCTTTCTCCTACTGTAGTTATAGTGCAATAATTAGCATTGCCATGGTTACCGCTGTTCAGTTATTTTGTGAGGCCTGGGACTTAAATACATAAAAAGACTATCAGGTGACGGCTCTCCCAGCCCGGAGATTGGCTGGATTGGAAGTAAACAAGAGCATTAAATGATTTGAAAACTGGGCAGGCTCATGTCGTTTGCAACAGTTGGGCCCATTCATGGGAAGCCGATAACCCATTGTGCCGCCAACGACTGCTGCCCGGTGGCACGTGGCCTCGATTGTTTTTGAGATTCTTGCTTAATTGTTTTTTCCCCCCCTCCTCCTTTTTACAAACTTCACATTAATCTGGCTGAATGACAGCCGACACACAACACACATCCACATGCCATCTGGCACCCTGGTCCCTGCCAGTCCTCCCAGACAAGTCAGCTCCTTCAACAAATAACGGGGTCAGATGGGCGGCGAGGGTCAGCACCCACTGCACACGCCTCCTGTCAGGCAATGAATCTGCCACATGCCCTCGCCGCTCCTCCGCATGGGACGAGCATCTCCGCACCGGAGGACCGCGGGAGTCACGGTGGGGCTCAGCAGCCTTCCCGGCTTTAGCTTTTGGGGAAATAAAGGCCTCTGCTTCACACTCGCCCTGGGTGCCCTCATCCTGGTGCTCTTTCTAGACGTGGGAATGACTGGCGATACCCTGGGCACAGCTGGATGCCATCAGAAGCTTGAACTACAACTCTCCTATTCGCCAGTTAGCACCGGGCAGCGTGCCCCTCTCAGCATCCTCGTGATGCAGACCCACGCCGCTCTCTCCTTCTCGCACTGACACTGTGGGTCCAAACGGGGGCAAGGAAGGTGACTGAACTTTTAAGTTGATATAGCAGTCATTAAGCTCCCTTTTAAACAGATACGAAGATGCAATAATACATAATAACTAGACAAAGTGTGCGAGTCAGCTCTTTTTCCAAGACAAAGATGTTTTCCCTTCCCTATTCTAGCATGGCACGGCTGTTCGAATTAGAGTTTACAGTTCTTTTAAAATCACCTCTGGCTGTTCACTTACACATTTTTAAATGGATTTGTTAGTTGTCAGAATAACTGTTTTCATTAATAATGGGGAAAAAAGTATATATAATCAGAATAAAATATTTCACATCTAAGGATTATTCTTCAGGTTGTCTTCAAAACCCATGTTGAAATTTCATATGTCTTAAAGAATGTGAAACTGCTTAAAGTGTGCCCATCGCTGTCTGACTGAGGTGTTTTAAATGCCCAGATATATTCTGCAGCATAAAACCAGCTTATCTCACAGTACACAGGCTCAATGTGTGTCCTGCTTTTAGTGAAAAAATGCTAATCTAACTGCCTCTGGAAAGAGAGCTATGCACAGTAATACCTAACATTTTAATCTCACAGGGTTCAATCTTTCTGACCTGAAAAATTGCCTGTGCCAAGGCAACTACGAATATATAAGTACATACTGTTAATATCGTGTGTACTTTGATTCTGTTCCCCTCCACCACTCTTTTCATCTCACGTTTGAGGGTAAACTTCAGGAGTCAGAGATCCTGTCTTTAGATGGGTGTTCACAGCCCCTGGCACAATGGGGCACTGTAGTAAAAGCAGCCATTTCCTTTCAATGCATGTAAATGAGATAAATAGTGATACGCTATAATTAATGCACACTACTGAAAATGTCCCCAGCTGCACATTCCCCAGGGCTGTCTGGTACACAGGCTAAACTACTAAACCCCTACGAAGAAAAGGTTACAGTCACACCAAACGTCTTGCAAACATGATATTATTTTTAAAGGTGTGGTGAAATGATGCAACTCTATTTTTACCCCTCTCCTTTCAAATCTCTGCAGGAAAACACCCTTCTGTTTCCATGTGTTTCTATCCTAGAAAGGCACCTGCGTTAGTAAGAATCCACATGATGCTGAGGATTTAAGCCCCAGTTCTCCTCTCTGTATCAGAGGATGCTGGCCGCCTGTGAAAAGTGCCATGAGAGCTATGATAGATATGATACAGAAATGCTCGGTGGTAGCATTAGTCTTTGCTATCTGCTCTATCATGCACTGCCTAAAATATTTATCTAATCAGGGCAATAGATCTCAGCCACCAGCCAGCCTGCAAAAGTTTACTTTTCCAGAATTAGGAAAAATACCCTTTGGAATGAAACTCCTTTCCAGATCTCCCTATACTGAGCTCCAGACCTTCCTGCCTGCAGTCACGGAGAAATTGGACTCCTGCATTGGTTGCACCTCTGACAAAGCTCACTAGAGCCTGTCAGCAGGGCAAAATCATCTGTTAGATGTACCTAAAGATACCTCTACTTTTTTTCCCCCCATCAAGTACATCCTGCTGGCACAACAGCTAGCTAGATGGAATGAAATTCATTCCTGGCATAACCTTGAGGGAATCTGCAACTAACATCAGAGTTGAATTTCAATCTATATTCATGGATCTAACTTTACCATCTTTCCTCACATTGAGCTGTTCTAACGAGCTGGATCTAAGGTAGTTCATCACCGCAGAAACCGCTGTCAAGGTGAACTATCCACTTCTACATCTGCAAACACCATAGTATGGTGGACTTGTCACTGTAGGGACCGCCTCTTCAAAAGCCTCATAGAACAGTCTGCCAAACAAGTTTGTTAAGACTGAAGGAAAGCTCAGCAACAACAAGCATACCTTAAGATAGTTTATCTCCAGACAGTTTAGCCAATAACTGGGTGTTTCAGTTTATGATATGGTGTGCAAAGTTACATATTTCTATGCATATTGCACCATTCACACTTCAGAGGATTCTGCTTGCTTGTTTGCTCTGGAATCCATCCCTAAAAGACATAAAGCACTCAAACTGGTTGATGTTGTAGGGCAAATCTAATGCTACAGGTTCTCGCAAAGGGATTAGTGCGTGGTGGCAACTCATCATCGCCTCCGTTCTAAACAAAGTCAGACCAAAACATCGCAGTTGCATTTGGCATATTCAACTTCAACCATAGATTTAAGATGTCTCTCACTCAATGGATGATTTTTATCACTGTTGCCAGCACTGACATCTGAGCTGTTTGCCTATGCTTAAGCAATAAAACTGTTCAACAAGTAGGAGCAATCAGGGGTGACAGATTCTCAATTAGCTGTTTGCAACGGTTTATCCAGTGTGAGTGACAACTCAACAGGAAGAGTCCTAAGAAAATCTCTTCTTGAAGTGGTGATGAGAAACTCTTTTCTTTTGTCTGGGATTACGTAATGTCCTCAGAACAAGCGCGGTGATTTCTCATATGTAAAACAACACAAGGAAAATATTTATGTTTTGTGACTCTTCAGCTGTCTCCATGGCGAGAAGTATTCTCCGTTTTATTGAAGGGGTCAACTTCACCGTCTCCTTTTGCTCCTCACTCGATCGGCTCTGCTCCTTCCCTCTATGCACTTCTCTTCCCATCTTCCTCCCTTGCAGGTGCTTTTCCCCACACTCGGTTCTGTTTTCCACACTCACAACCACCTGCCTCTTCCCTGTTTCTGCACAGCTCCTCTCCTGCTTCAGCCAGCAGCTCTCACTGCTGCTTTCAGCCTGCGATTCCTCTTTGCCTCTTGAAGGCACACCACCCATCCAGTCCCAAACTACCAGCCCGCCTTTCTCCTCCCTGTCTTCAATTTCTTTGAGTAATTTCTGGCCTTGCTGGAAATAAGAACAGAAATTAGGCAGCTTTCCAGGGACAACCAGAAAGTCCCTCCTCAGCTACAGCTCAAGAAACTTTGGATTATAGGAACCAAAACTAGTGAGGAAAAAGCAAATAACATGATTACCCTGTCAGGTGTTGCTGTTCTCCTTTTCTTATACCATGGTTCAGAAGAGAAGACAATTCTCCAAAAACCTTCTGCAAAGGTACTTAGCACTAACAGAACAGGCTATAGATGTGCTCCTGGAGACTTTTATACATTTCAGCTCCAAGTTTCACAACCCCTCATTACATCATTTTGGTATGGGATGAAGGGAAACTGAATTACAAGTGACCTACATGATTTACTTAAGCCTAAGAGGAAGTCAGCAGCAATGTCAGCACTGAACTCCCAACCGCTCGCTCCCTGCTGTGCTTTGCCCACGTAACCATCCCTAGGTTTGGATTTGCCAAATGCAGCTGGTATTTGACTCTGCTTTGTTAAAAAAACAAAAAACAAAACTATGACTGATGTCAAAATAAGCTTCTCCTCAATGCAAAAATGTCTTGAAGTACCAAGCCCTACAGGAATGTTTTCTATTAAAACGAGGAGCATTTTTTTCCTTTAACATTGCTTCAGCTGCTGTTTATTAGCACTGAACTTGTCTATCTGCCTGGGATCTTGCGTACCTATTTACTCCAGTGTAAAGGGAATATAAAATATAGTACCCTTTGTTTTGCACTGTTATAAGAACCCATCTCAATTGCATTACTTGCTGCTGCGGTCATGCAGCAGTTCTGCTTTCCACATGTATGAGATTTTTAAAATGGGTAAAATAAGAGTGGTGTGCCATGAGCATCCGAGATCTCACAGGAGTGCTGAAAAAGTCCAAATTCCTTTTCTGTTTCCTTGTTTTGAACGGGAGGTCAAGTATTATTTGTGAGGTAAATATGAATGCCATTCTGGTTTCACTGGAGGCAGATGAGCCTGAGAAGCCTGCAAGCTATTGCTTGGGTACAAGCCAGTCCTTCCCATCTCTGCCTGTAACTGCAAGACAATTTGAGGAGCAAGGGCCACAATTTTTTTTATTAATACCGATTAGCACATTTCAGGAACTGCATAGGAAACTGTTGAGCTAATCCACTTAAATCAATCCACAGTGGCCTGAGTTTGACTGATTCCTAGGAGGTTTCTCACATTTTTTTGAAAGAATGAAGCAACTACTGTGATGAAATTCCTCCGACACATCGAGTCATTATCTCACTCCCTGTCAGACACACATGGTGTCAAGGGAATGGACACTGACATTTTCTTCAGGAACAATTACGGTTTCGTTAGTTATGCATTTGTAACCTTTTGTCTGCAGAAATTTCCTTCATGCAAACTCCCAGACTCCATCCATCCCCTGTGATGACAGTCAGGAGTCCTGAGCTGTAGCTTGTTCTCCAGAAACCAAAGTGCAAAACCAGATATGAGACTACCACTTAGGAGAGCTAAAGTGTACTGTGTGTCATAAAGATAAAGACTTTTCACCTTTTTCACCACTGTAATGCAGTCACATCTGCAATGTATGGAATACAGTGGTTGCGTGTTTATGTGTCTATGCTTCTTAATATGATTTTGCGCTAAACTATGCTAGCATAAAGTAATTATTACAACAAGAATTTCATCCAACTATTGAATGAGGTAATGAATATAGACCAATTTCTTAAGAACCAAAGGGACAATTAAAATGGGGTGAAGGAGGAAATAGTCTACCAAGATGTTGAATGATTAACGATTGAGTAACAACTTTTGATCAAAAAGACATCTATTTAAAACTGAATTCCTGTTTAACATGCATAGAAAATGCATTGCAAGGCCTTGAAAATACTACATAAGCCTTCTATCAACTGGAAATACATAGCAATATATAAAAAAAAGAAACATGGTCCTTACACAAAATATTGAGCTGCAAAACATGAAGTTAATTTATCGTGTTGATCTAGGGTTAGCTTTACATCTTAAATAACATTATTTCTTCAAATAGAATTATACATTTTAGTTATTTCTTTCAAAATATAGATACCACATTGTTAGATAGAGTGATGATTTGATTCCTTAAATTTGGATTTTCACATATTCCAAATAACCCACAGCAAGTTGCTCTTTGTCTCCCTTCTAATGGCCTGTCCTACACATTTTTATTATATAATATATATGTTATAATTATATGATATGATTTATTATATGATATGTAATAAACCACACATAACTGTACCTACTTTGGGAATGGGATAGTCCCTGAGAAAAATAAGCATGCTGCTGCATTTGAAAACCAAGAACGTTGAATTAGGATAATATTGAGTCTTCTTTGGGAGAGAACTTACAGGTCTGCCAGTGTTTTTGCAGTCTTAGTCCAGGCCCACCTTGGCCTCGCATCTGCCTCCCTGGGGCTTCTGTTGCTCAAGCTCTGCATATTAAATCTCATTCTGCACTTGTGTATATCACAGTAGATCTTTTACTTCTCTTGCACTGGTTATGTATGTTAAATCAAATTAGACTGCAAAGGATAGATTGCATATTTCAATTAAAAATATTACTTGAAGACCACAGCGTTCATGAGCTGAAGGACCTTGTTTCTCAGAGACCAGCTCCAACCCCACTGAAAACTGTGGGAGTTCTCCACTAATTTAGTAGCCTTTGAGTTGGCTCTTATAATTCACACAGCTTTGTGCTGAAATAACCGCAAGCGTGCCACTGCATAGCAAACTTGTAGTCTGCCTATTGCTTTGATTTAAACATCAAAATATTTACACTAAAACATAATGTTAGGTTATTAATTATAATTAACAAGAATAAAGCATTAAGGATTAAAAAATCCCAGTGTGTTACAATTCTCTGCTTTTATTCCCTGAAATGTAAAATGACATCATTAGAAATATTTGTCACTACTACAATTATGAAAATATTGAAGGTAGCGGTATTTTCTTTGGGAAAGTGAGAGGCATCTGCTAATATGAAGTATTACTTTGCATTGGTAGCCAGGCAGTGACAGCACCATAAAAACATAGGCATCGGAGAAGATATGATGGCCTTTAATCATTCCTAGATGGTAGGACGTTTTATATCCCACAGGTGGAAGAGATATTTGTCTAAAATCATTTTACTATGGTGCAAATAGTCCTTGGAGTTTGCATAGTAGTCTAATCCTCATCACTACTCTATGATGTGCTACATCGATTTTACTTCAGATGCTTTGGGTCCACAGAAATCAAAGGTCTGCTAAAATCAGGGATTTTTTCTCCTCATCCATTTAAAAAAAAATAAAAGAAAAAAAATCGCATAGTTTCAAACTGTAAGCATAAGCTGCATGAAAACTTATCAGTATTTGCTGACTTGATCCCCTGCTTACATGCCCACACACTCCCTCCCTTTTCAGTGTTTCCTCCTGCACACTCGCAGGAAAGCCTGGTCTCCTCCAAGTCCAACTGTCCCATTGAAAGATTCCAAGTGAGACAGAAGAGTATTCTCAGCACAGCCCCAGCCTCCCACTCGCTAATTGGAGGCCATTCCCCATTTTGTGGAGCCTTGATGCTCCCCCATGGAGAACTCGGGACTGTGGGTTCCAGTCTTGGACTGTGGTGACAGCAGGAGAGTAAACAGAGCTGATAGAATTTGACAGGTCTATTCTTTTCTTAAAATCATTCAGTCTAAAAGATTTTCTTTTACATAATCCAAAGTGTTTTCTCATGAAGTAGGACAAATACTGCTCTGCATTTATGGTGCAGTTCAGATTTTATGCATTTTTATCAGAATTTGACACTATTAAATGAGGTCAAATAATTCATTTTAAAGCTGCATTAAAGAAATCACAAGTGGGTTAAAAACTTTAGAGAACTGGGATCTTCGAGTTCAAAATGTTTAACAGAGAATTGAAAGTAGTTTTAAAAAGCAGATGACTTCTGAATAAAAGAAGAAACTCTTACAGTTCCTTTACTGGCAGGAAGATAAATCCTATCTTTCTCAAAAAAGAGTGGGTTTTTTTGCAGCTATGAGTTAAAGAATAGTTCTCTCCATAAAAAGGGTCTTTGTTAAGGTGGTATGTTCTTCAGGGCACCGAAGATACAGACTTAAATATAAGTACCCAGAAGTCTCTCTCATGCACATCTTTCATTAAATACCAAATAATTTCTTTACAAATATTTACATAGCCAACAAAGATGCCTAGAGCAAACATTGCTTTAGTAAACAGCAAAACAGAGTTCCACAAACCTTTTTCCACAGTGGCTTCAGAGAGTATAACAAATCACTTGTTGAGCTGCAAGAGGCTGCAGTGCAGCGTTTGCATTTTGAATAGAGAGAGGCTGGTAGAAGAATACCTGCGGCTGACCACTTTTACCCATAGAAATGGGTGAAAACACCCTCAGGCTGGGAGAGAGGCGATAGTCTCTCGCTCCTCGTTTTAAAATGAGGAAATATTTTTTTTTTTTTACTGTGAGAACTGGATCGTCTTCTGTTATTCTGTATTTCTTGGAACTGCATCATGTGACAAGATGTAACCTAACTTAACCCAGTGCACTGTAATTCATGCAGAACTATCCCGTGACTTCTAACAGTACTTTTAAATGCTAAATTGATGCACAGTGGTGTAAGTGAATTATCAAAGGCTGTTGACAACTCCAGGTTTGTTCCCACTGATATTAGAAGATTTTTGACAGAAGTCAGTGCTTTGGAGTACTACCTAAGTACTTGTTTTAATGAAAAGCTCTTCTAGTGTCTATTGCACTTGATTTAGTCTCTCCATGACTGCTTCATAACAATGCAAAATGTGATCTGAAAGGGAACTTTTAAATAATTATTATTTAACAAATATCCTTCTGTGGCAACACTCATACAGTAGAGGGAGTTTACTAGAAGGTCAACCCAAGGCTTTGAAAGTGTATTTATCAAACATAGTTTAGTATCAAAATACTTTAAACAGGAATGCTTCTAAATAAGTAATGCATTGTAACCGGTCACCAGCTTAGAAATCTAATTTAGAGCGGAGAAATAATGCAGTTAACTTCTTTTTTTTTTAAAAAAAAAAAACAAAACACAACAAAAAAAGATAATTTCTATATGCTAAGGGATTTCTTTTAGGAAATAGTGAGAAAACAACATCAGTTAGCAGGCTGTGACAGTGCAGTGCGTATTTTTGAAATCAATAAATGCCTCACCTGTACTCCTGTGAAGGGTGGTGATTTTGCCCTGAATTCCTAATGATTCCTGACATTATGGACGGGATATCACTTTCTATCATCTCCTTAGCAAAAGACAAGAAAAGAGAAAGAAGGCGTTGAGGCAGGAGTAGCTATCCAGCACTTCAGCAGCGGGCAGGAGGCAACAGAATCCCAGCTGAAACCCAGGACTAAAGGAAACTAAAGCCCAATTTGTATTACCTTTACCTCCAGGTGCACTGGTTTTATTTGGGCCAGGCAATGCAGTAAAATGTTTTACGGGGGAGGAAAAAAAAAAACATCTCAGAATGGGAACCTTGCCCCTGATGGAGGGAGCATCTGTCGACGGCGGGCACGGAGGGGCGGTTCGGCTGTCGGGAGATGTCAGCACCGGCAGCGCCGGCGCCAGCCGGGGGACGCTCCCGGCTCGGGGCTGCTCTTAAACTGCCCTAAAGCACCCGCGTAGCGTTCAGGGACTGCAAGCTGCGGTAGCGTGCGATGGGCGAAGCGCGCCCAGGCCGCCCCCGGGGCGGAGGGGAGCCCGGGGGAGCCGAGCCCCGCTGCCCGCGGAGCGGCCCGAGGGCGCTCCCCGGCCCTTCGCGGCGGCGGCCCGGCAGCCGGCCGGCAGCGAAGGAGGATCCCCGCGGCCCGCCGCCCCGACACCCCGCACCCCGGCCTGCCCGCACCTCCCGGCCGAGCGCTGCTTGCTCCTTCCACAAACCTGGGCGGGCCGGGGCCCGGGGGGCCCGGTCGGGGCTCCGCGGCTGCGGCCCGGCGCGGCGCGGCGGGGTCTCCCTCGGAGGTGTTTGGGGTGGGGGGGTGCTGGAGCCGGCCCTGAGGGGGACGGAGCCGGCGGCGGCGGCTCGCAGCCGCGGCGAGTCGGCGGCGGGGCCGGGCTCCAGCCCGTTTTTAAATTTCCCTCTCAGGAGCTGTCCAGCCTGG
Source organism: Platalea leucorodia (assembly GCF_965183815.1). NCBI lineage: Eukaryota > Metazoa > Chordata > Aves > Pelecaniformes > Threskiornithidae > Platalea > Platalea leucorodia. The sequence continues at coordinate 8,803,369 of NC_138834.1, forward strand.
AGCATGCGCGGCCGGGGGCCGCCCGCAGGGTCAGGGCCGGGGCAGGGCCGGGGGAGCGCCGCGTTTCCCGGCAGCCGCCGCAGCGCTGCGCGCCCCCCGCGCCCCCCCAGGCCCGCCCCGCCAGCGGCCGCGCCCGGGGGACCTGGCCATGGGGAGGGCGAAGGGGCTGGGCGGGGGAATTTGGAAAAAAAAAAAAAAAAAAAAGACAAAAAAACAAAAAAAAAGGAAAAAAACCCCCCAACTTCTTGCAACTTTTCGGAGAGAGGCAGGGGGAGGGGGACCCACCCAGCGCGTTCAAACGGGCACGGGCGGTTTGAGCCGGGGGGGACAAATGTGTGAGGGGAGCGAGGCGGGGGCCGCCCTGGAGAGCGCCGCGGCCCCGGCGGAGAGCAGCCCGCCCGCCCGCCGGAGCTGGGGCAGCACCGGGCGGGAGCCGGCGCCGGTCCCCGCTCGGCGGCCGGTGCCCGCAGACCCCGCTGCCCCGCTCGGCCGTGGCGGGAAGGGGTGGGGAGGCAGCGCCTGGGTCCGCCTCTCCCTGCCCGCCTTCCCCGCCGCTGGGCCCGCCGCGCCGGCGACCGGCCTCCACCCCCTGCCCCTCCGCGGGAAGGTGCCCGGGAGCGGCCGGCAGCCCTCCCTCCGGCGGGCCCGGCGGCGGGCAGCGCCCCGCGCCCGTCCCGCCGCCTCCTCAGCGCTGAGGGGCTGCAGCGCGGGGGTGCGGGGAAAGCGGCTCAGCGCTGAGGGGCTGCCGGCGGGGAGAAGGTGGCTTCCCGGGCGGGGCGCGGGGACCTGCCCGCCATGGGCCTGCAGCCGGGGAGGCGAGAGGGGCCTTCCCCGTTGCGGGGTGGGCAGCGGCGGGGGGGAAGCGCTCCTCTCCCTGGCAGGGCGGGAGGGCGCCCGGGGAGCTCCCGGCTGTCCCGGGGGACGGAGGGCGATGGGGCTGGGGGTGCCAGGAGGGCCCTGGGTGGGCTGGCAACCAGGCCACAGGGTGCCTGGTAGTCGTGGGCACCTTTAGCTAAAGTAATACATAAAAAATACATAGGAAACGGAGGAATTCATTCTGACAGACATACTTTTACTTCCTCTTTCACCAGAGGCTTTTTACATGTGGTGCGCCCATCAGCTAGTGAAGTTGGACAGTAAAGGCGTGAGGTTAGGACAGCATTACCTCCACGGACCAGAGAGATGGGAGCAAAACGGCTGAACCAAGGTGAAACCCCATGTCAGCGGAGGGACAGCCCCAGAAACTATTGGCCTGGACTTGCTGGGTCTTGAGACCAGAGTTTTCTTCCTGTAAGGCCATCATCAAAACAGGTGCCAACCTTACTTGTCATGAAAGGTAGCCTTTATGTAGAAGCAGTTTGAAATCAGTGATGAAACCAGGTCACTTGGACTCTGCAAAGCATAAATGTGGAAATACTTCAAATATACTTGCAGAATGAAAACCCAGAAGATCTCATGAGAAATTTATTTCCTTGTGCTTGACAGTTTCCTGCATGGTGTAGAGGAAATTAAATGTGAAGACAGGGGAGATCTTTTCTGTTGCTCTTAATGAGAATCTGTTCACTTTGATGAGCATCAAATCTCTCTCTGTTAATTACTGTCAATAGAAATGGAGAGTAATCAATACTTCTTGGCATCAAGGCTTATACCAGGCACATCTGGAGAACCAAAAAGCAGAATAAAAGAAAAAGTACTGCTAGAGCCTAAGGCATAGAGTTTGCACAGTTGCAAGTGTGCCCTTAATTACAGTGATATGTTGTGCCGTTTTGTAACTTATTATAAGGTCAACTTACTGTCAGTATATACTTACCTTGTAACGTAAAAAACACTTTTTTTTTAAAATGCATTCCTGTAGCTTAATATTTGCAGGAGGGGTAAAGATAAAACATGCTGTTTCTTTTAGACTTTCTCGGAATCTGCTGGAGCCATTGTGTTGAACTTTTCGCTTGACTGGTTTCCTTGTAGCCATCCATTCAGTGCGCAGATTCGTTTCTCTCATTCAGGTGATTTGCATACCTCCTGCTTGGAAGGGCCAGATTATAACAGGTAAGGAGTACAAGGGTGGCTTATACCCATCTTGCTCACTAGGGGAGCTTAAACTGAAATGTGAAGGGATAAAGAGCTTAGTTCTCCAAACTCTTAGTACACAGCAAGTTGCAACAAGGAAAGTTCTAGTTAAATATTATGAAGAAAGTTTTCACAATGAGGGTAGTCCAGCATTGCACGGAGGCACAGAGGGATGGTGATTCTCTGCCTTTGGAGGTACTCAGAATTTGACTGGACAGAGCTCTGAGCAAATCGATCTGCTTTGGCCCTGCTTTGAGCAGAGGTTTGGAGCAGAGACCTCTGGAGGTCCCTTCCAACCTACATTACTCTCTGACTCCATAGTGGTGGCATGTAGTACTCCTTGGGAAACAGGCACATGAATATTTGCAGGCTCGGGTTTTTGTGGCCATTAAGCAGAGCAGGTGGTGGAGTCTGCCAGTTACCAGCTAAAACTGTTAAAATTATCAAACAGATTTAAAAGCAGCAAGCAGCTGGCCTTAGAAGTTATTGTGAATGTGTTTGCTGTTACTTCCATATATATTTTCAGAAATTCTTTGACTGTTCTGTGTTATGTCATGTCAGCATGAAGTTTGAATGCAGGTAAACTGCAAGTTGATGATTGGATTCAGAGAGATTGACTGTAGCCAGTTTTTCCTTGGTTTAGGTGTTTTCTCACCCAGTTAATGTTACACTGGAGCCATTATGCTGTCCAAGACACCAGCATGAAAACACCATGAAATGGAATATCGGCATGTATTGTTTCCTTACACACATTAGCTGAGTTCCTTTACGTCATTTAAAATGAGAGAATACAAAATATGGACAATTGTTTTAATTTATAGTCTTGTCTAAGTTAAGGAATAGGGCAAGTTCACCTGACACAACTGAAGTTATTTTTACAGTGAATATTAGCAAAGAAATGTGTATTAGGTATTTCTATTCATCCAGTTTCTACCTAATTTATTTTGGCAGCATGTAAAATCACATGTAGTCTTGAAAATAACGTCATGCTCAGCAATTAAATTCTTCCTTTCTTTGGAGTAGCTAGTTTGTAGTAAATAAATAATGCCATAAAACAACAGAGGCGAAGGAGGGATTTGCTTTGTAAGGGCATTGGCTTCCTTGTGTGTGAATTTCTCCTAAAATTACCTCAAATTTCTATAGACTATCGTTTAAACTGTAGTAGCTTCCTTTGGATGTTGAACTGAATTCATTTTGCTGCCAGCTGAGGTCATCATAAAACAACTTTGTTTTATTTTCCCTGCTCTCAAGTGTGCTTTAGGAGATAAAGTAAAAAAAAAAAAAAAAGTAAGGGATTGAGTTGAGGAACCCTCAAAACCAGAGATTTATGAGAACTCTGTGAAGACTGATGACTTCTGTGTTCCATCTAGTCAGGTTGTAAAATCAAAATATTGCCCCCACCTCAGACCAATTTGGACTGGGACTCGTGGTTTCTCTGCTGAACCCAGCATGGCTGAAAAGCAGCTTTGTGTTTACGCATCATCTTTTTTGTAAAAGGACATTAGCGTGTCCTGACCCTCCATCTTCTTACTCCTTGTTTTCTGATGTCTTCTTACTGCATGTTTTCTGATACTAGTTTTCATCCTTCTTCAGCTGAGTATCTAAAACTGTGGAGAAAATAATGATGTGAATTAAGATCAGTGCCCTCTATTTAGTGAAATGGGGTGCTTCTAAAAGTGGTTAATGCTTCTTAAAAAGGAATAATTTCCTTGCACACTTCAAGCCAGCTTTGTTTTATGTGAAAGAGTGGATTCTTTAGCTCCTCCTTTATTTACCCAGCGCCTTTACAATTCGTCCCTCCATTCCCCTCCGTACAAAAGTGAAATATCCTATTTACATTTTAAACTGCAACTTCATCATGCAAAGTCTCAGTCCCTGAACAAGATGGGGAGTACGTTACACTTCATCCCCCTACCAGCGCACAGATTCTAAGTTTGTGTTTGTATTCTTTCCCTCAGAAATAAAAAGCAGCTACTTCAATTACCCAAAGGTTCTTTTCCTGAGACATGTGCAGTCATATCTGAATGAAACTAAGGTCCAAGCAGATTCCGTACAACCCATTTTAAATACAGGAAACTTTACAAGCTTCCTCCTTTTATTAAAATGCAAAAGCACTGACCGTTTTTTTATTTTAGCATACTGTATCGTAACAAATTATACTTAAAAATCATTTAGTGTGAAATTGCAGATTAATCCCATAGGGATGGGGTTTTAGCACTCGTCTAGCCACTTGGGAGCATACAGATGGTGAATCTGAGTTTTACAAAAGGCACAATCACTGATTACATGCATGGATGTAACGGACAAAAAGGCCTTCCTCATGGCTAAGGTAAGGAAAATACACTGGAGGTCCTAGTGCCTGGCTTGTTCAGAAAAGGCCACATTTTAAAATGCCTTCACTGTTGAAAAGTTTCAGAATATGTATCACAGACAAAGGGAAACCTGCTTTTTACTCCCTTTAGGATCCCATTTTTACTTTCTAACGCAATTACTACTGTTCTTTGTTGTTGTCGTTGTTTTGTTGCATCTTTAGGTGACAAACAAACCGTGATTCCTTTAGAAGGAGTTTGGCAGCTTCTAACTATCACTGTCCTTGTTACTAAGACTAATGCCTGCTGTTCTCTATTCAGCAGGGAGAGAGTTGTCTTGCTCTGTGTGAAGCGCTGGTAGTCTGGCCTGTAAGAAATTAATCTTCATCCTCATGAAGATGATACTGCTTCCCTGTACAGCCGTGAAGTTAAAACTGCCATCTGACCTACTCACTGATTTTAACGTAAAATTGTTAATGCCTAGGAACAAAAGCCATCACACTGTGTAATCCATCGTAGTGTGTCCGGGTTCAGTAGGGTAAGGTGTGTCATCAGAAGGAGAAGCTTCTTTGCTGGTATCCCAAGTTAATTTTTCTTTGGGTTAAGATGCAGTTTTTAGAATGCAGTGTTACTGAATAATTCTGAAGTTTAGGAAAAAAAAATTAATTGGGGATAGCCGCTCTGTTTACCTTAACTGTTCTCATTATACTTGCACGTGTCTTAGAATTTCTCTAAAATACTCAACAAAACTATGCATCTGATACATAATCTCCTCTGAGACCGAAACTACTGTATATTTGCAGAGTGCCTGGAAAAATGGGCCTGTGGCTTCTAAATGCCCCGTAACAGAAATAATACAGAGCCATTATTATATGCACTTCAAAAGCTGGCAGAATCACAAAACCAGACCCACTAGCACGCACAGACCCTGACAATCTGTTTATAATTTAGCCACTTAAACCTAAGCATAGCACAATTTTATCTTTGTGAGTGGACTACGAGAATATTTTGCCTTGATACACGTCTATTTTGGGGCAAAGCATAGTTTATAGATAGTGTAATTGTGCGGTGCAATGGTTATTATATACAATATTATGAAGCAAGTGTTGTAACAAGGGAGTTCTGGTTGGCTGGCATGTTTTCCACCACTTCAAATGTCCAACATAATTGCTCTTATCACAGGCTGTTAGCAGATTTTAACCCTCAAAATTTCATTAACGAGAAAGTGATCTCTGAGAAATGTAGTTTTAGTGTATTTTTACTTAGCCTCCAGCAAAATAGTTACTTTCAGAAGTACAGTGCCTAATACAAGATTGTAGAAACGAGAAAAATTGGGACTGAAGCTAAAATTGCTTCCTTGAACCATTCTGTTTTCTGTAGATACTGTACTGTGTATGACAATTAGTATCAGCACGTGCAGAAGGTAGTATCCCCTTCTTAAAACATGTAGGTGTAAAAGGTTGGAATAAAAACTTATTGTCACCCTGAATTTTTAATGTCCTAAATTTAGACAGTGTTAGGACAGATGTTAGAACAAATCCTTGTACTACATAAGCATAGTATTAATGCTTTTATTTTGCATTTTGGGGATAAAATGTATGCGTTTAAAATAATCTTTTTTTCATATACAGAAGGAAATCAAGATGCTGCTGGCTGCTGGATATAATTTACAATCTAGTTTGTCACTGAAAGAGACTACTTCAGCAACAGAGCGTGCTGCAGACAAAATTGTCAGTTTTGATCTCTTTATTGCTTTTTTTGTAGACTGCGGTTAATTTATAGCTGAAGAACACTTCAGAGAATCATGTGTAGGTCTCACCTATTTCTTCACCATAGTAATGAACTTTTCCTAAAATAATATTCCTGATTGTTTTCAGCAAATCTCTGTGGATTCTGTTGTGCAGATAATGACAACGAATGCTTTTATCTATACCTATGCTCACATAAAGTTTTTCCTCTTTGTAGATGACCAGTTAGGAAGGAAGAAAAAAGGAAAATTTTACAGCTACCTGCTTTCAGCTTTGGGTAAATATACAACTTTTTGTCGTAGAAGCAATGAATGTTGACTACATAAATACTTTGGGAAATTCGTCTCTGAGGGGCTATTTGTTGCCTCAGTTGGAGGCACAGCTGAATCTTCAGCCCTTGAAAGACTAAATCAGTTGCTTCACACAGTGATGGACACCTGATAACTGATTAGCGTCAGAGAGAGCCCAGTCTGGTCCACCTTGCTTCCCAGCAAGGCTGCTGTAATGTCTAACCTTCACAGAGTGGAATTAAGTTTGCCCAGGATGGTACTCGCTGAGCCGCACAGAGAGACAGGCGTCATCTGTAGATCACAATCTGGCTGCATTTCAACTGATATTTCTTACACTGCAGTGACAAGGCAACAGCTAGAGAAAGGCCAAAGTCTAGGTTGGAATTTAAAATTTTGCAGAACTCAGATCTTCTTGATCGCATTAAGTTTATTAACCATGACTAGAAATACTCAAGTAAAGTATTCTTTAAGGTTTCTGGAGAAACATTTTAATAACGAATACACATTTTTTTCTTGGTTTCTATTTCTGCAGTATTTTCAGCATATACAGGGATACATTTTATCTCGAATAAAAAATAACACCCATAGGATGTCAGGGTAATACTCTAAATGTGTAAAGCCCAAATACAGTATGATAAAGGACTTTCATAATCTGTGACAGAATGATCGATTTCCATTTTCTTCCTAGCTTCTGTAAATCTTAGGTGAATATGTAACTAGTTTCACGCATGTATTGTACCTCATAAAAGCAAATCTGCTTTCCTGCCAGTCATTCAAGAACGTTGGGTGTTTTCTGGGATTCCTCATTCTGAGTATGTGAGTATTTGCATAACTGTAACTTTACAGGTGGAAGCATCCTGCAGAAACCAACACTGACAATTCCTTTGAAGCCATTGAGACTATCCACATGAGCGAAGATAAGCGTGTACATATTTTCCTAAGGATCTAAGACTGAAAATTTAATATCCCTTCTCTTAAGGCCATCATCAAATTAACATAATCAAGAAGCAGTCAGTCCTATTATGAACAGCTTCTCTAGCAGGTATCCTGCTACCTCAGCATCTCTGTTCTAAACAGTATCACAATTTAGATGAGTGTTGTTTCATGTTTACGTGACACAGAAATCTAATTAAACCATTTCTGCACCTTCCCTGACCAAAATTCGTAATTTCAGTAATTAGAAGACACCACAGTACAGACACGCTGTTTCATCAGATTTTAGGCTACGAGACTTAAAACTAACATTTTCAAAAGCATTTCATGGTTTGAAAGAATGGTCAATTAACCTTCAGTTTCCTGTGGGGAACCCTGCAAAGAACTGTCAACAGTTCAGTTTAGAGAGATTTGTCCAGTGACCTACAAGGCCACTAAGTTCACGAATGCATGTAACAGTGTCATCATAGATTTGTTTCCTGGGTTACTATCACAAGAGAATAAACCAATTGTTTGGCAGTTTCTGCTACAGTACGTAGGTGACCAACTGAATGATGGGAAGTGCCCCAGTGCTACGGTGCGCTCCAGTGTAGCCTCTTCAAAACTAGAACCACTTAACAGGAAAAAAGAAAATCTCCGGTATCTTCAAGATGAATTATGTGTCTCTTCCTTCCATAAGGTTCTTTTTTTTAAGATGGGGCCGGGGGGAATTCATCGACTGCCTGCTGAGCTTCTTTGTATTTCGAATTCTCTTCAAATGGCAGTGTAAGATAAACGTCTGATTATTCTAGTGGTGACAGTCTTCAGATTTAAGTGATAGCAACATCTCACTTTTTATTCCAAATTAAGGGCATTCTGTGGAGCTATAGAAATCGATTCAGGAGATGCACCTTCTGAAGAAAGGCAGGCGTACCCATTCTGAGCCCTTTAAGAAAGATTACACCGTCAAGCTACAGTGAGCTGATTTTATTGTGAAACTGAAAAGAAACCAAGGGTCTGGTCCTGGCCGTTGAAGTAAAAAGAATCTCTGGTTTCATGAGAGAGGCAGAACTACCCATAAATAAACTTATCTTCTATGTAGGATTTGATACATGGAAACTGAAATCTAGCAGTTGGCATTTGGCTTTGCTTTTACTTCAGAGCTATATAAACAGGATTATCGCATCGTTTTGCAAGCTGCATGTAGAAGTTAATTTTTTTTTTTCTTTTACTCGCGATCAGAGTGTTATATCTGGCCAACTTGACAAATGGAAGTTTGATATATTCGTTCTCATCTTTACTGGTTGCCAGTTGTGTGGATTATTTCAGCGTTTTCTTATGCATGACTTCGAAGGCCATGTATCCTGTGAAGCTAAGTATCTAATTGAAAATACCAGGCAATTCTAAATTATGGCACTGTGCCATCGGGTGAAATGAAAATAGTTCAGTGTCATGTGAACATGGAGTTCCTACACTAAATCTGATTTTCCTGGCTTTTGTCATTTTGTCATACCCTTAGCACTTTCACAAGTGCTGTCAGGGTTGTGGCTTCATGATTGTAACGGTCTATAGCACAGTTTAAAGCACTTCAGTTGACCTTATGTGATGCACCAAACTTCACATTTTAATATATGAAGTAGTCAGGAGGGTTTGCTTAAGCATTGTTTTGAATGCACATCTATATCTTTGGTTAAGATTTTATTCATCATAGTGTGCACTATTGTCTGAAGTAGTTCAGTTTATTACACAGGGCTCTGATTAGAATACACATTGTCATATTTTACCCATTAACGTAGGAATGTAGCAAAAACAAAATTACTTCTTTAAACTGAAAATTATTTACATTTTAGTGTTCCCTAAAAACTAAGAAATTTCACAATGTTTACAGAATGTCTTGTGTGTGTAATATTAGGGTTTCATTACCTTCTGTTCAAGTTATGATTTAAGAAAAGAAATCTAGTCCAAATGCCTTTTCTCATCATGTTTTTCATTTTTTCATTGTTTCCCTTGAATATTGAGAACTGATGCCAAAGGTTCTTCTTATTCCCTCCAAAGGCATATAGCAGAGGGTCATTTGTGAGCATCTGAGGGAACTGGGTAATTCCTTCTTTCTCATGGTTTTGATGTCCTGTATGGGAAAAGCAATTTTGAAGAATTTGGACCACGATCATGCTCTGGTCTCTGGGGTGCAGCAGCTCTCTTCGGCCTGCCTGCGCTGCCTGCTCCAATCCCGCAACATCCCCTGTTGCTGGCTCCAGGCTACTGCACTGCGCACCTCCTGCGGGGAGCTGCTGTGAGGGGAGCTCTGGAGAGGGGGGAAGCTGGTTAGTGGGAAAGAAAATGAGCTGTTGAATAAAGAGCAAAAGTATAGCTGGAAACAAAAGCAAAATTCTTATTTAAATGATTGCAAGTAATGTAGCAAAGTGTACGGAATAGCAGTCACGGGTCTAAACTGGTGGTTGGGAAATAATATCACCTTTCCTAGTGCTATCACAGACCATGTGTGTGGTCTTGCATAGTACAGATTTCCACATTTTCTGAAGTATTTACTAATACTGGATATCTTCACTAAGTAAGTTAGTAACTCATTTTTTCAGCATGTTGCAAGAACTGCTGAATACCAAGCCCTGAATTGAGCTAGACGTCCAAATTAGAACCAACAAAGCTAGAAACAACCGAATTTACTGCATGGTGTTGAAAATGGAAACTTCATTTCCTCAGAAATTTGTTATTTGGAATTAACCACCGAAATGACTAATTAGGTGAGTTCTGCTAAACAGATAGTGCCATAATAGGGTTATCTGTGCCCTGGTTAACTCTTCTGTAAAACAGATAATGCCCCTTTCTATTACTGTGCTAGGGCTTCATTCATTAGTTTTTATAAAACTTTCAGATACTTTGATGGAAGAGGCTGTAGAAATGCAAAAATATCATCATCATTTGCTATTGCAATGAAGGAAGAAAAATTAAATTTCCTCATAGAAAAAGACGTAATTATATGAATTACATGAATTCAACTTGGCCCAGTTCCACAAATCCTGATGATCACAGTTTAGAAAAATGGTCTCTGACTTTGAAAAGCTGCAGAATGGAACTGTAAGCAACCTCTTCCAGATCAATTGTCTAAGAAATGTGGCATCTTTTTGTTATGAGTGCCTTGAACTCCCTTCAAAGTTATGAATTTCATTCAACCACATTTTAAATCTTCATACTTCCATATGCTAACCCACTTTAGATTTCTGACATGAGGAAGTGAATTTCATTGCTAGAGTTTTTCATCATGCTCACATTTGTCTTTCAAAGGTGCTACATACCTATGAGACTCACAGGATGAGATCAAGACAGAGGGATATGAAAATTTTACAGAATATACCTCTTGGCATTGACCAAAGTCTTCGGGCTCAAGTGAGAATGAAGTTAGCAAAACATTTGATTCTTCCAGCTGAAGGGTGCAACAATTAATATATTCAGTAATGCTTTTTGGGGGTTAAAATACACATATATGTGTGTATATATATACAGGTGTATGAGTACAAGGCCACAGAGATCCCTCTGTAAGTTAATAGTTATCTTCCACAGTCGACACTTCATGTAAATGCTGATATGTATGCACATCCTTGGGCTTGTACTCATACACCTGAATTCCCACCAGAGACACACAGCTGTGCATCCTAAGAGCAGTTTTTGTACTAAGTGCAGGTAACACCTGCTACAAATAACAGAATTCTCTAAAACCTCAGTGCTTCTGTTTTCCCATGTGCTGCATGACATGAGCTGGATGTACTTCAGACTAGAGGAAATATATATATTTTTATATTAGTTTTTTAAAAGTGTATAATTTCTAAGGATTGTAATTGAATTCCATGCCCTGTTCTTCTGAGTGTTACACAGATACAGAGATAGTCATGGCTCAGGCTCCAAAGATCTTCCTGCCTATGTTGATTCCCATCGGAGTATAGCCATTGAGTAGTGAACAGATGTACAGGTCAAGTCAAGCAGGTTGTCACCCAGAGCCTGGGGTGACTGCCTCTTGGTGCTTTCAGCCAAGAGAAGACACCGGAGGAAGGGAATAACATCGTTCCTTTGTATTGCCAGTAATTGTATTTTAGCAATGACGTGTTTGTGTTGTTCTAATGTGGCCATAGAGAGTCCCCTCGTGAGGTTCTTGGTGTACAAGAAGGGAAGTATGAAGAAAAATAATGGGTTGAATTATAAATTGGCACATTCTTTCAGAATAAGTCACACTGGGGAGAAGCTCAAATGCTCAACTGTTCTTTCTTTCCTCAGAAGTCACAGAGAATAGATTTAAAATGCAAAGCATGACTTTGCAGGCCTGTACGTGTAAGGGGGGAGGGGAGCAGAGGATAAAATGCCATTGGCGGCACGTTGCACGAGCATCGTTAGACATTGAGAAAGATATCATTAGATTAAAAAAGTGTCTTCACAGAGAAACAAAAGGCGAGCCAAGGCACGGCGCGTCAGGATTGCCCAACGCAAACTTCAGAGTCATTGCTGTTGACAATAGATGCACAGGCAAGCTTTGCCTGGGAGAGGTTACCAATTCCAGGCAGGGTCCAAGTGGTGCTAACAGACACTGCCTGTCATTCTAGGCGAATAAACAGTCAACAGGGCTCCACATCTCCCTCTCAGTTCAAGATTAATTACTCATCTAAAATGACAGCTACTGTCTAGTGCCTAAAAGTTGCCAGGCGCCGTCTTGCCCATTCATGTTTCTTCAAGGACAAATGGTTTTATTTCTCTCAGGCGCGTTTCTGAATTTGTCTGACTGTTCGATTACAGCTTTGAAAGTGCGTAGCAAAAGCTGACAAGTTTTTCCTATTTTTATTGCTGAGGCTGAATATGAAGTAATCTGTTCATCATGTGTAACGTCTATCAGGACAGCTAAGTTTCTTAATACATTCAAATTATCTTTCCTGGATTTATTTTTTATAACACTTACGTAAAATAAAAGCTCGGTGATTTTGCTACAATCTTTGGAGCATTAGCTAAGGAAAATATTGATCCTGCTAAACTCCTGAAAACTGGCGCTGGAATATGAAGTTGGGCACTTATTTTTCTAGTTTTTCTTTTATCTTGTCAAATAGTTTTAACCTTTATGCATTATATATTTTGTTGGCTTAGAACGGGCAGTTTAATGGTTAGATGAATTGTAATATACAGGTATGTCACAGAAAAAAGAATCTGTTGGGGTTATTCATGTGCTTTTGGATTTGATTTACTTCCTACTTCCTTATTTAATAACTAGGTTCCTTAAGACTCCTTAAGCTTGAATGACCCACGTTTTGTTGCCGGGTCTATTCCAATGACCCCTGCCAAGACCCCTGCCCCAGTTCGTCTATCAGACAAAAATGAATCTATTCCAGGAGCTATCAGTTCCCATTATCTCTAATTGAGCCTGACAGTTGGAGACAGGCCTCATTATTTTTAATTGGGCCCTATAGTTCTAGAGTTAAATTAAACACAATTTAATGCAGATAGCTCATATACATTGGTATGACAGAGTCAAATTGTATTTTAAGTTTAATGAAACAACAGTTTTTGTTTCCAGGCTTTGCTTTTACGTAGTTCCACTGCTTTGAGCTCTGCATTATTTAAAACTTGCCTATTGCCTGATGACAGATACATTAATTAGAATCTGACCTGATCATGCACCTGTTGAACCTTTTCACTACATACGCTTTTATACTGAAAATCATAATGTAGGCCTAAGGTGGTGGTGAACAACTCTTTATTCTCTACTAAGCTCAGACTGTCTGTGATAGATTCATACGCAATGGTTAAGATAGATAGTTTTAAACAGATTTGCAGTCACTAGTCATGCAAATATAAGAAACTCCTAAAAGTTTTCCCAAAACTCCTGAGTGGAAGTTTTATTCAGAATTTAAAAATGAAGATATCTCTGTATACCTCAACAAGGACATTTTTACTGCTTCATAACAGAGCATCTGGCCTTTTTCTGTCTTGAAGCAAACATTTTTGTCATGATCAGGTGGTGCTTTTCTGTGAAGACACCACTGAATAAAGAAAGAATTAAACCATCTTGCTACACAGGTGCGTGTTGCTCTAAATACTATAAATGATCATGTACTGAATTTTCATGGGGAAGGAACATACCAGTCCATGCTGATGAAGGAGCCGGCCTCACCATCCTTACTGTAGTAGTCTTCAGCCATACAAGAGTTTGTAAAATCATTCTTTGTCCTCTTTCTTTGCAGCATGTAATGAGTCAGCTGTGGGCTGCAAGAAAAAGTTGAATCTTTTATTGAATCTTTAGTTTTGCCAGAGTTATTGAAGCAGGTAATCCATCAATGATACTCCTCTTTGGATTAAAGATCATGGGACCAAGTTTCCTAATTACAGAAGGCTTGATTAAATACTGGATTTTCAGATGCAAGTTTCCCTTTACACAGGTGAGGTTAACAGATACTTCTTTCAAAAGACATTTCCTTTAATATATTTGCATTTGCTGTAGCTCCCTCTTCAGCTTTGCTTGAAGGACAAATAAATATACTACAACAATTATCTAATGAGATGTGATACATGTAATCAAACTGGACATTTTTTTCACAAAATGTATAAGTTTAGGAATCGAAGACAAGTATTCCTGTTTGGAACGGCAGGAACTCTAGCCTTCTTAAGAGCTCAAATGGCTTGCATTTAGTAATTATATATTGTGTGCTTAATTAACAGATACTTAATCATGGACATTATATGTCATCAAGCCTATAGGCTAGGATTGTCCTGGAGAAAAAGAACAAGGATTACCCAATGTTTATGTAGTCACTCTACCTTTCTAACTGCTTTCCTTGGCCTGCGTGTAGGCATCCTTTCCAGACCAAACGTCAGTTATGCCTTACTTCTCCTAGCTGCCTGTAAAGTTTCTCCTGAAGCATGTTACACCTGCCGCATAGAGCAACATCTGCACACCTTGTTGTCTGTTATACTGGACTGAATCTCTAGCATTTTCTCCCTGCACTGCTTTTTTTGAACAAAGGTGCCATTACAGATGAAAGGTCTGCTCTACCTTTGTTCTTCCTATGGGGAGAGACTCGCTTTCAGCTGGTAGATACCCTTTGACATTTTAATTTTTTTTTTCAATTTATTAATTTGCAGGGATGCACTTTTTATATTTTAGACCAACAGTAGGGAATATTTTCCATGCTGAAAGTCTAATAGGAATCTCAGGTAATACTGGTGTGACATCCTGTCACACACTTCCCCCATCTGCAGCTCTCCAGGGAATGCTCCTCTGCTCCAGTGCCACACACAGCATTCCCAAACGCCAGCATACAGCGTGTCCTCATGTCCATCACCCTCACATGCATTTCCAGCATGTTCAGTTCCTCCTCTCCCAGGGCAGGGCTCCTCTAACTCACTGCGTCCTTCTCCAGAGGTGTAGCCACATTGCACAGGGCTCCTCAAACCACCCCATCTTTCTCCCCCCAAATTCAGTGGGGTCAGGGGTGGGAAGCTGGAGGGGCAGTAGCTCAGATGGGTGGGAAACTGCGGTATGGGTGAGAGGGATGGAGGTTAGCAGGGAGAGAAACCAGTGCTAGAGAGAGGAAGGGAAGAGTCAGGCCAGAAGCTTTCAGGATACAAATCAGTGACAGTGTTCAGGCTGTAGGGCAGAATTTCTTTTCCCCTCTTCTAGAGAGAAAATGGGGGTGTGGGGAGTGGTATAATTTCTCCCCCAAATATTTTTAATTGAAGTAAAAATAGTTACTGAAAATAGTATTTTTTTTTAGTCCAACCAGTCACTTGAAGGTATATCCGATAGCATCTCTGGAATTAATTTTTCATGCCCACATTCAGTATGCACATGCTACTTTAGACATAGCTAAATGCATGAGCTTCTCAGCTCTTCTACTCATTAGGTATTTTTGTTAGCTTTAGCTTGGCCAGCAGAAAAACCCTCTTTTCCTAGCACTGCAGGAGGTCCCTGCTGTGACAGGCTAAAATACCAAAAGATACAAGGGGTCTGTCATATGCTGTTGTCCTTTTGATTGAACTTGGAGAGAAAAGGCTTTTGTATAGTTTGTGGCCAGTTAGCCAGCACACTCCTAATATTATAGGCACAGATTTAGTGACCTGCATGAGAAGTGAGATTGAAATAGATTTATTACAGCTTTATATGACCCTAGAAAAACCTTGTATCTATGTTTGGGATTTTTAATGGCTTCCTCGTACATTAGCATTTGGGCACTGCAGAATGATTTAAGTCTGAGTATTCACAGCAGCCATGTTGTTAGTTGTATTTTGCAGATGGGGAAGTGAAGCTTTGAGGGTATATTTATGTGACAGAGTACAATGCTATGGAAAGATCGAGATGAGGTAGACTTAAGTGGCTTGGATCCTGTAATACAGGCTAGTTTCTTGGGTTTTTATACACATGCTGGCTTTGTACAGGTTTATCCTGTGTGCAGTAGGCATTTTCTGGGTAAATTCACTCTAGAGGCTTGTGGCCAAGCACAGAGCTGCCTCCAGGTGTCACAAATCCTGACCTACTGTATCAGGCCTCTTTCTGTGCAGACATAAGCTCCCTAGATGGGTAAACTACAGATTCATTTATTAAATCATAATAAATGGATGTATCATTCCCAGTTATTATCGGAACGTATTTGAAAATCAAATCTTGCTGGTCTGTTTAAGCCACCTGGTTTTGTTTCTGTCATCACAAAACTATGTCTTGCATGCTGAGCCCTACTGTGGATGCCAGGCGGGAGAGCTTGCGCACAGCAGTTCACACTGGAGCTGCTGGCTCCCGAGCTGACATGCGTGGAGCCGGCAGAAAGCTTCCAGGGACGAAAGACACCTTCTCGGGGATCACAATGACCCCTTTCAGCTACAGAGCTAAAATGCTTCACGTGTCACCCCCACTATTGTTAGCAGAAGAACAAAGTTAACAAAAATATTACTTCCATATTTGTTGTACTAATTAACTTCTGTATGTTCCAGTACTCCAGTCAAGTCACAACATTGCTTGCTCAGTCAATTTCTGTCTGAGTGCTTTCTAGTTTAGGGTGAAACTTTAAATCCTTGTTCTAAGAAATTCCTCCCAATTTCAAGTGCAAACAGAAGGATATGTTCATTTTAAAACAAGTAAGTGAGAAGAGCAAGGGTTTATTGTATTGCATGGCACAATGAAAAAGTATAGACAACATTCTGTCAGACGTGATTTTTTCTGTTTTTTTTCCAGACTGCCAAATCCATGAGAAGACCATGAGACCCAGGCCATGGGAAGGTGAATTTTCCTGTTCCAAACGCCATTCTGAGCAATGCCAGTATAAAACAAGTTCCATTTTACAGGTAGGAAAACCGAGGCATTCACTGAATTGTTCAGTAGGTTGTATCACATTTTCATGATTTCTCGTTGGCCTTGTGAAGATGAACTTTTTAATGGGATACATTCACAATTCCATGGCCTGCGCAACACCACCTTGTTGCTACGTAAGGTTCATGGATTGTCATGGCCATGCCGGAATGATATTAAAGAGTTGTAGGAAAAAAAAGGCTTCTGTTTGTAACAGCCGCTTTTCAGCAGGGTTTTAAAACTTAAGGCGTGCTGACTATCAGAGGGACTGCCCCAGCTCTGTCAAGTAGTCATGTGTATAGGTGGCACATCTCCTGCTCAGCAGTGCTGAGATTGCTGTCTGGGCCTTAGATGCAACGTGAAAATAATGTATTCTAATCTTACAATGACAAAAGTCATCTTTGCATCTTGAAATATTTGATCCTGTGTGACCGTACTATTACTGAAGTGCAGCGTCGTTTGGAGATCCTGACAGAGAGCAGGTTGCAGTTTTGCTGTATTTTACCAGGACCAAATTATCTCCTGTTCCCTCTGGGCTTTTTGTCTGCTTTGTTTGTTTCCTCTCAACTGGCTTGAGAAAGAATGTGGGTTATAAACAAAAGATGTTGAGGATTTAATTTAGCTAGTCAAAAAATACTCTTTTCAAATGTTAAAACTGAGGCTGAAAGAGGTCTGAGCTGCTGGTTTGAAAGGAGAGGACTTTTTTTCTCAGTGCTCTTTAGCCATCGCCAGCCCCAGCAGTGATGGGAGAGACTCAGGTTCCTAAGCTGATGAATCTGCCCCGTGCTGCCTTCTGACACAGCACCACTATTATACCTTGCCTGCTAGCCTGCTTTCTTCTTTAAATAATATATACAGGAAAGCCCCATATAATTCACTGACTAGCTTGTAGTTACACAGACAGCAGATTAAAAAGGAAAACAAAAATATTTTGGAATTTTTACCGGAGCGGTAGAGCAGTCCTATGTATTATTTGGGATGTATGGAATTAATGAGCTCAGGGGTGAATAATTGATAACCATTTTAACACAAGCAAGAATTCAATTAAATATGAACAAGAGGAGGCTGGGCATGTGGTAAAGAATTTCTCTTTCCCTTTTGACTGCAAACAATCCTTTCGGATCTGGTCACTGAAGACAACTGGCAATGAAATGGGTGTGTGAAAGAGGAGGAAACCAGATATTATGTTACTTAAAAGTCATTCATCATGTCACAGGAAGGCAGGAATCTGAACTCCTGAAATAAATAATCGCTAAAGGTGATCTCTCTACACAAAGGTACTGCAGCATGAAGCCGCTTTCAACCGCTAAAATATTCCTTCTGTAATTAGGCCAGGTACCCAAGTGCTGTGCTTGCAGTATGTCCGGGGAAGGACAGGACACATCATTAAAACGATTTCCTGGGTGAGACATCTCCATGAACTATCTGTAGAAATGAAGTTACTGCTCTGTTGTGCAGATGGAAACGCAATGCAGTATCCTCATCTCTATTTTTGCCAACGTGGATGCTGAAATAGAGCAGGATTCTGGGTTAAATTCTCAAGCCTGAGTTGCAAAGACTGTTTGAAGAGCCCCATTCAGATCTGCCCATCATAGCACCTTGACTCCAAGTACAAAATTAATTGTCATTTTGCATTTGTCAGCAAAGAATATTATTTCCTTCTGTCTTTTAGTTCCATGTCTGTTTTTTCCTACTCCGTGCGAAACAATTCCTCAGCATTCCCTACTGAGAATGGATGGCATGAAAAGATCTGTTCAATATTTTATCTGGTGGCAACTTCAAAGTTGTAACTGTCTGAAAGAGTAATGGTGCTTTTGGTGGTGGTCAAGGTAACAGCACCATAGCGCATCAAACAGTCCAGGCCAGTTTACTGAAAACGTACTGCCTTGGCTGTGTAAAAAGACAGTGACTTTGGGCTGAGGATGGGCACAAAAGCTTCTGTCGGCAAAATAAGTGACTATGAGGGATCAATATAGCGCTTACTTCCCAGAGTTTGACTGGGCATGAGCATGCTTTGTTTTTCCATCTCTTGTAACACTCGATGATACACTCAACTCCACTTTCATGTCTAGCCCTACATAAACTAATGAGTTTTCCTCAGCATTTCTGCACTGAAGTCAATAATACACGTTCATATGCTTTTCATCTATGTATTATACTGTGTCATAATATATTAATTTTTTTATTTTCCTCTCCCTTTCCTGGAAGGTGCCTAAAGATCTAAACTGAGTCGTTTTGCAGTGTTTATCAGCATTTCCTATGATGCAAGCATACACAGAAGCTACAGAAGTTAGTCTATGGGACTGTTAGCCTGAACCTTCACTGCTGCTCCGTTTTCTGATGTAAGTACTCATCACTCTTCATTCTGCATAGCTATGCACTCTGCTGCTTTGTTGTGGTTCAGACACCTACATAAATATGCACATGCACTTTAGATGCACCACACAATATATAACGGGGAATGAATTGCTAGATAAACCTGAAAGAATTTAATAAATGTTCTCTCTGTCTTTCTCTTTATTTAAGCAGCTGTAGAAACCGCTTGAAGCTCGAGGTCTAATTTTTCATCAGCTAATGATGGGACTGAGTGTGAGGACGATGCAGCGAGGATGCCAGCAGAGGTAGGACTGCCTCTCCTTAGATCTGGTTACAACACGTCAGGACCCTGTAGAAGAAAAAGGGAGAACGCAATATATGAATGTGAGAGTTGAGTACTCATTCATTATAACACTGTTTTGAGTCTTTCTTTAGGGTAAGTCTGTATCCACACCTGTGCCCTATCACAGTGAGTGGCACATTGCACAGTGGGGTGAAGAGATCGCGGAGGCTGCAGCAATGCAGGGAAGTTAGTAAAATTTAGTGTGTGAGTTGGAATCACATTAAAGATTAATGTGTAGTCTTAGCATCTGTTCCTCCTTTGTAGGATATCTGCACTTTTAATTTTTAAGCATGTCTTAGCCTCAGCCTGGGAAGAGAGATACTATAACCAAGAGAATATACATTATTAACCTTAAAGCTTCCAGCCCGACTCAGCTCCTACAGCCTCTAACATTCTGGTTTCTGAACAAGCAGATGAGCACTCACCACCCAGTCTGCAACACTGGCACGGTCCTGGATTGGGCTGACTCCTGGGGCAGTTTTAAAACAGCAGATGGATGCCCTCACTTATTTTGGTAGCTCGTAATTAACATATAATGCTTATACCAGCTCATCAAAGATCACTGGCGCCTGCAATGTAATCTCAAGGAAGATACAGTTTCTAGTGCTTATCTTGGAAAAGCAGCCACTAAGTGTATGCAAGTACCATAGGACAAGGTCCCTGACTCACACAGTAAATTATTAATGGTACTCTATTCGGGTGAGAACATAGTCTCCTAGCTAGCTGCACAGTGTTACGAAGGACCTTAAACAAGTTCAAAGCACCTTTTCAATGGTTTAGCTGGAATAATTGTTAGCAGCTGACTTTAACAGCATTCAAGATGGATACCCAGGTAACTTTAATTATTAGTGGCTATAGTGATAGATGTATTGGAGCTAGCTAGAGATGTAGTTCCATTTGACATTTCTATTAACTGCATTAGTAAATATTTGAGTAGTGCATTTCCATAGGCTAGATGACGGTATAACGATTCTGAAACAATATTTTCATAAAGTACACAACTGATATAATTCAGTCACAAATACCTAGACTCATTTCAAAAACTTCATGGTGCAAAAGTGTGTGTTGCGTTTAACTTGGACAAAATGCCTTCAGCAGTAAGAATGACTTTTATCCTTGATACCTGTGTATTCATAAATGTTCACTTTCCGTCTCTGCTGGCTAATTTAATTTAGTGGACTTTGACAAAGAAATTTCTTGGAAGCTGTGACTTGAGTGACATCTCACTTGCATGCTAATGAAGTCTTGACAGAGTAGATGACAGATGGAACTCCAGGATCAAACCAGCTACTTTTTCCAACAAGATACTGAAATTCAAACATTTATAACAGCTCTTGCAATGAAGGTGCAGGTTTCTCGGTGTCTGCTGATGACTTTGTCTTGCCATAGACTGTAGCAAAACTTCCAGGGAAAATTCTGTAAGACCTCTGTAGCAGTACTGCATCGCTAACACAGACTGTTTTCCTTAAACAGTCAGGTTTAGTCTTTCTAAATGCTTAGGAAGTTCTGAAGCTGGCCTGTTTGGACGGTGGTCACGGTCTTGGCATGGCGCTCTGCCTCTGGCAATCTCCGTCAGATCTCATCACAAAACCTGGTGATGGTTTTTGTAGGACAGACATCTAGGTAACCTTGATATTCTTGGTCCAGAGCTGACTCGTAGGCGAATGAATGACATGGCGAAATTCTGTGATCTACTTGGCAAATATTCCACTTGCTGCAAAATAACTTGGTTAATCCTCCATTTATTTATTGAGCATCAGCATGTTGAGACCTGCTCAAAGGAAAAGTGGTTCCTTTGCACCTCCCTTTCTCCTCTTCCCCACAGAAAATTGTTGTCTGTGTTTGGTAGGGATAATAGAGTTCGCACTCACGATGCATTTCATGAAGGTCAGTTGTGCAGCAGCGGTGGTGTCCTCAGAGGAACCACGGTTAAAAAGCTTCGCAGAGAGCTGCTCCATCAAGTGATTGGGCTGGAGAGAGCCAGCTCGGCACATAAGGAGAGGGAGGCTCTTGCTGGCTCGGGGGAGTTGAAGTACGGAGTGACACTGAGTTGCTGGGGAGAGGTGCTGAAGCAAAGGTGGTCAGCCGTGAGCAGCAGCAGCGGCACGGAGCCGAGGTGGGAGCTGGACTGGAGCTCTGCAGCTGGCACCGCGAAGAACAAATGACAGAGCTTGATGCCGAAGCCAAAGAGAAGTAAGCAAATTATTCCCAAATAAAAGGTGACAGAGGCAGAATATAATAGAGCATTTCAGCTGCATATTCTGAGTCAGAGAGAGAAATACAGTGACCAAAGGCAAGAGAGGATTTAATTTTTAATTAGCCATAATTAATTCCTTCCACATCTTATGTCTGGTGAGAAGACAGAGTGAGAGGAAGTAATAGTGGGTTTGCTTCGATGTGTCATAGTACCAGAGAGGAAGATAAAGGGATGTATTTTAGTGAGTTGAAGAAATGAGTCCTGAACTCAGAGATGATGTGGGCGTCTGGCTGCGCAACGATCCTGTTAAATCTATTGGAGTTTTGCTTATTGCAACACTGAAGGCTTTTTTACTTTGCATGCAGTTTTCAGTGTTGCTACTCAATACTGCATGGTCTAGCTGAATCAGAGACAGCGGAGCCCCCGTTCAGTGATCCAAAGTTGAGCATAAATGTAAGAATAGTCCATGGGATGTGATAGGTACCTTGCTGTTGAGGCTTTAAACTGATATAGGAATGAGGGAATTTCTTTTTAATAATGGTTGTAGAAGGCTTGAAAAGAATTCTTTCTCAGGAAAAAAATGTATTTTATTTTATCCAATTAATAAAAAAAATTCTTATCTTTCCCTTTTAATGTATATTTGTTTGACAGATCCAGACTTGTTAACAGCTTTTAGTAGCTGGGGGCTTTTGCAACTTTGCTGTGAAAGTTTTGCTTCCCATGGCTATACTATGTGACAGATATTTGAAATAAATTACAATTATCAGACAAAAAAAACCCCAAATGCTCAAAGGAAAACTCATTTGCTCTTGTCAGACAACCCAATGCAGCTTCTTTGGGCCTGCTGATGTTAAACCTGCTCCTTCTTTGTTCATCCTCCCAGGAAAAAACAGCCGGGACCTGCATTTCTCATTTCAAAAAACCCAAAGCAGCATCACCCTGCTCCTTCTTCTCAGTTTGTCTTTTTGAAGGTCAGCTTTAAAGACTATAAAATCAGCACAGTAATCCTAATAGGATCCGTGAGTCCTTCCTCAGACAATAGCCTTTGTGTATCCTCAGCTCGTGTTTCACCAACTCTGGAGCTCCGGTGTTGTGACAGTGCTTGGGTGTCCCCAAGTTCTCCTGGCTCGCCACCGGCTCCTCATTCCCGCAACAGTTTATTAACTGGCCATAATCCGCCGGGGACAGGAGCAACATCCTCCTATTTGCTAAGCATTGAATTCTGGATTTGCAAAAGAGCTGCAAGGCAGGGAGGAGTTTCTCCTAGTGAAAATCAAGCTTTCTTTCCTCCCTGTCTGGTATCAATGAGCGCTGGGCTCGCCGCTCCGGCTGGGCTCGGGCAACTCAGGGCTCTTCAGGGAGCAGGGGGGGACGTGGCCACCTGCCGTGGAAATGGAGATTTTACAAACATAATGAAAGGCAAAACAATGAAAACATTATCTACAGCGTGAGCTGCTGAGAAGCAAACAGCAACTTACATATTGTTCGGGTTTGGCACAGCCTTTATTTTTACCCTTAGACAGGACTCCCTATGTAGTTATTTACTGTATTAGTGACATGAGACAGAATTACAGCAAACGGGCCGAGCACATTCATTACTGCGATAATTGTCGCCGTTTCCACCGAGGCCGGGACAGCCGAGCGCTGCAGAGAGCCCTGAACGTGAACAGACCGATGGCTGCAGGTGGAAAGCAAGAGCGGTTCCTGGCTTCTCCTTTCTCCCCACTGACGCTGCTTTTCTTCCATGGCCTCTCTTTGCTCACCACCTAGCAGAAAGGAAATATTCAGTTTGATTGCCGGGATAATTTTAATTCACTGTAAATAGTCCTCTGTGAGAAGAGGAGTTCTTACAGGAAAGGCTTACGGGTTCATAAAGGAGACACATTCTTTCCCTCCAAACCCCCCTCTGTTTTATTTTTTATATGTAAAGCATTTACTTCGAAATCACTGTAGTTATTTCTACTTCCTCAAATAACATTCAGCTCTAAGTATAAAACCCAAGATAAATAATGTATAAAGCTACTTATGCCCTTGTATGAAACTCTGTAAAAGAAAGATGTTAATTTTAGACTTATTTTTCAAGATGAGAAATATATACTTTAATAGTAACACTTTCTGATTCAAACATGCACCTAAATCAAATAATTTCATATCATCTCCTAATATGCAATGTAGTAAAACACAAAAGCATCTGCTGATATGTTGGTCTTATATTTGTCAGCCTGCAGTTATGTTACCATCTAACTTTTCACAGCAGTTGCCTATACTATGTGGTGAGGGTTTAGTTTTAAAAAATTCAAGCATTATATACAAAAATGTGCTTGTAGCAGAATATACATTTCTCTGTATTCTTTCTTCTTTTATCCTTGTTAAGCACAAATAAAATAATTTCATATAGAAAACATCATCTTTATTCCTAAGTACTGCTAGTATATTAAACCACATCTTCCTTTCTTCTTCCCATGAGAGGAAAAAGAGGTTTTACAGCAGCTGCACCACGGTAGTCATTTTGTTAAGGATTAAGGCTAAGAAGTGATTAATGTTTTGTTGCTCTTTTAAAACATGCCTCTTCACTTAACCTGTTTTACCTATTTTAACAGGTTTTCCCCGGTTCAGATGATTAAGTTTCCCTGTGTCAGCCATTCAGTAGCCTTTTAACCGTAAGAGCAAACAGCTGAGTCACCTCTGCTTCCAGCCTGCTCTACTGTAGTAATATATCATATACAGAGTGGGTAGTTTTGTGTTTTAGAAGGTGGTAGGGGATTTACTTTTTTCTCTTTCCTGCTTGGCTTGCTTTAGGCTACTTTTTTGTAGCAATATGGAAGAAGTGGGGGTAAGTTCTAGAGCTCTTTGTAAGGTGTTTAACCTAATGGGTGCTTTAAAATGAGAATTTCTGGCTAAATGAGGAGGGATAACTGTCTTGGCAAACTGGTAACTGACCTGTAGTGTGTAGGTAGCAATGATTTTCCTCCTTCTCAAAGGAAGAGAGGTAGAACTGTTTCTGGGGTGTTTTGGAGAGAATGGCATGACCAAAGGAGGAGGGAAGCTGCTGACTTTGACCTGCTTGGAGAAGAGAGGGATGTTTTTCTGGTCAGTGGAGAAGGGGGCTTGCAACATGCACACTAGAATACCTGATAACTTGTATATGACTGCTTGAGGAGCCTTGATTTTTATTTAAAAATAAAAAAAAACAGGATAACTGCCCTCTGGTGACCCTGATGGGTGGGCCCTGCTGCATGCAGAATGCTGGAGACCCCCTGCGCCCCTTTCGTACTTGCCATGGAGTAAAAATAACTCGGATGCTCTACGGGGGATCACTGTGCTTCTTCCTTTTACTTCATCTCTGTCCCCATCTGTAACAATTCAGAGCGCTCGCCTCTTCTCTCACTTGGTTTCAGAGCTGCAGGCAGCAATGGAAGTTCCTCTTGAGTACCATGACCAGACCCTCAAAAATAGCTTTTGTGCACTGTAAAGTATCGTGAGGGGTGGTAAAGGGATATCTTCTGAGGATAACTCCCTATCTTTCCTTTACATAAATTTTTCCTGTATTAAGTCTCACCACACTGTTTTCTGCTTAATGCTGCAGGTGGCTGTAAAGCAAACTTAGTCTGTTAACCCCTCTGTCAGACTGGTTGGTTGGTGGGGTGCAAGAGGCTCTCCTGTGGATTCAGGTGGTAGTTTCCAGAATGAAGCATTTATATGGCCTATTGGTAATGTCTTCATGCTTGGCTTCTGAGTTTAAATGCTTATTAGTGAAGTGCTTTGGGTGCAAGGGGGTCCAGGAAAATGAAAACAATAAGGAAGGTCTGATAAAGATGTTTTCTGCAGCAGTTTGAAGGAGGTTTGCTATTTATTCCCAAGAATGTTCCCTGCTCCGTTGTGGCTGTCTCTCCAGGCTCTATTGAAATATTACACTTGCCAGTAAATTTGCAACTAGGTAATGAGTCTGTGCTCACAGCCTCTCCAAATGCACCCTCCGAGTTCCTCCTACCTGCATGCAAAACTGCAGCCTTGGCATCTGATGCTACTTCAAGCCTGACAAACCAGGCCCAGAGCAAGTGCGCGTTCTAGATTAACGTGAGCGTTTGGGTGACCTTTGCTGTAATTCATGTGAATTAGACCTTGTGTTGCAGCCTCTGCAAGTTACTGGTTTGTAGTTGTTACCAAAGCAGCTCTTGATTTTTGCAGGCTCTAGTGCAGAGAAAGACTGGCTTTTGCTATGGGAACTTGAGTTGTAATCTTGTTTTAAACAGCAATTTGTTGTCCCAGGCGTCATTCGTCTTGTCTGCTTTCAGTTTCGACGCTGACTTCTTGCCTCCCTCGAGAGGAGTGATTACACAGGCCAGCTTCTCTTTGCTTTCTTATGCCCAAAGGATTTTATCATTGGGGGTTGTGTTGGAATGCTTCTATGGGAGATGTGATACCAATACTTATTTTATCTGTGGCCTTCTTGCTGTGTCCAAAAGTGTGTGTTTGGGTGCAATTTTCCTCTAGTTCTGTCTTCTGACTGTCTTGAAGACTTTCCCCTACCAATGTTGTGCCTGCTTTGTAAATGCCATGATAGTGTGTTCACTTGTATTTCAGTAAAACTTATGCTGCATTGAGGAGCTGTGATTTTATTTTTTTTTTTGCAGTTTTTTTTTCTATCTGGAATTCTAGCTTAAGAATTAAGACTTGTGATTGTGAAAACTGGAGTGTTCAAGCTGTGAAAGGGGGAGAAGGTGCCTTCGGTTTTCTAGATTTCTGTGTGGCTGGTGTAGATCTGGAACCCGGCCGGAGGGCTGGACCTCCTGCCCACACCACCACAGCTGGGAGAGGTTGCTCTATCTCCCTTTATTATGCCAAGTAGGAATAATGATGTGCTTGCTCTGAGCAGCCCAAGTCCTGGTTGAGACCAAACAAGCAATAATTGTAAATATGGAGGGGCTGCAACCTAATCCAGGCAGAGGAAATACCTGTTACATCTTCCCTGTAGCTTGGTTGTTTGGTTTTGGTGGTGGGTTTTTTTTGTTGTTGTTGGTTTTGTTTTTTAAATTTTCCGGAGGTGGCCTTCTCCTGCTCTGTGTTCTCTGTAGTTATTGGAGCAAAATCAAGGTCTGAGCTGTGCTCTGGCCAACACAGAAGGCATCTTAGCGAGGTGTCTCTTTCTGTTCATCTGCAAGACTTTTGAATACGTGAACTTACTGGTGTTTAATGCTACTCTCCCTGTAACGTATGGACTGTCAGATACTCAAGGACTGCCCTTCTCTTTCCTAGAAGTTCGATAAATCTACTCTCCCATATTTCCAGAAGCTTTAACTCTGAATGTTCACTTTCCAGCTGGAAATCCTGTGCTCTGTTAGCTAGGGAATACATTTTATGGAGTTTATCAGCAATTTATGCTTTCTAATAAGATGTCCTGTTCCGCAATTAATAAAGATACGGGATTCATTAAGGAGCTGTCTCTGGTCCAGCAGCAGTAAATCTAAGCATGTTGGTGCTGAAGAAAACTCTGGCGTTTTTATCTAAAAAGCAATGAGAGCAAGAGCATGCAGTTAGTGTCTTTGTTGTGGCTTGACAGGATTTGTAGCCTGATTTTTTTTTTTTTTTTTTATAGTCTTACATTTCCCAAGTGGGGTGCGATTGCTGTTGCTTTCCTCGCCCATCAAGCTAGCGTGTCTGGGGTGCAGGGGCAAAAGTGGAGTTTTGGGCAGCGTCTCTTCTGCGTGCAAAACAAGCTGATAAAGCAAAAAGATCTTTCCTGGCAGTTGTTACAGGTTTGTCAATTAAAAGGTTATAAAGAAGTGTTTTACGCTATAGGTCAGGTGCCTGAAAGCGTTGGTGCCTGCTGACGGCGCTGTAACCTGGGCGCACTGGTGCAGACTGGAATCTCAGAGGTGAACTGGGAATTTTGGGGTGAGAAGGGCTGTTTTTACTGACCTGGTCCAGAAGAGCAGGCTTACTGGCACTAACCCAAAATTTGAGCTGCTCATATTAACCTGACAGGCAATTGTTTTATTAAAGCTGACGTGCTGAATGGGACTCTTTTTAACGATATTCTTTACCTGTCTCATTGTGTTAAAGTGGGGAAAGGGGAAGGGGGCGAGAGGAGTGAGCAGGGTGAGCGATGGCAGGTGGAACCGAACATCAGCACCGGTTTCATGCCTTGAACTGCCCGGCGCAGCCGATGTAGACCCCGTGTAACAAGAAAGAGTTGCTAAGAACAAATCTCTATTGTTCCCCATCATCTTTAAATGAGTGTCAAAGTAGGCAGGGGGGCTTTGACCGTTAACTGCACAATTTAGCCTGCCCGTTGTGTCCGGCAGCCCCCACCGCCTTGCAGTTTCTCGGATGAGAAAAGGCGGCCTCAGCCCCTTATAAATGGGCCAACTCTTCTCCTTTGTGTGCAGACTGCCCAGTGTGAAATCTGCAGTGACGTTAAATGTTTTCTAATGAATAATTACTGAAAGGAAATGTAGGAATATATGTGTAATGGATTGTAGCGCATTAAAATGTTTTATTTTGGGCACAAAAATGTTGTCCTTCACCAGCGCCGCGATTGTTTCAAGAAGCCTTTTGTGGGGGTTTGATTCTCAATGGATTATCTGTGAGCGCTCGCATTTCAAATAGAAATCAAAAGGGTCCTTTGGCAAACTAATGTTTTTCAAAATGGCAGCCATGAAGCCCATTTAGTATTTAAAGTTTGGGTTTTAAAGAAATGTTTGAACTCTGGAGATTTTCTCACTTTTTTCTTTCTTTTGATTTATGAAAGTGAAGTGGTTCACCTCGACCTCTCCTCTATTGAGAAAGACAGACAGTCACCCTTTAACAAGTCTATAGCAGACTATGCCCTGGAGACAGACAAGAGGCCTTAAGAACTGTTGGCGTTTCCCTAGGCTGTTGATTAACCTTAAAACCCTCTTATTCTGTATTCTTTTGAAAAGAAATTAGGTTACAATGTGTAAATTTTTCCGCAGTATAATTGTATTTATGAATTCTCTTGCCTTGAGAAGTGTGTACAGTAGTGCAAGACGGCCTAAGTTCCTTGTTACAGACCCAAGACATCGCTTTTCTGCAGTGCTGCTGCTGCATTTCCAAGCAGAGTCAATGTATAGTGTTTCAGTTTTATTATAAATGTGGAAGAATTTTTGAGATATATAGGGGCCAGTCTCACTGAAATGTCTAAAAATCATCTTGTCTTTTTGTTGGCTTTGCTGCAATAGGATGACCGTCACTTGGTGGAGATCTGGTCTGCTTTAATCTGTTTTATGTGTGGGTCTTGTTTGTCTGAAAATTACCTTGAACAGATTAATTCTTATGAGCCACGCCAAAGTTTCCACAGTAGGAGGAAAGTATTTCCTTGTCGCCCTGGGCTCACCGTTATTCTTGGACGGTGACATTGCTCCAAGTGCTATTGCCAAGCATACAGCAGTACCAGCTCTTTGATGGTCACCACACCCGAGTTCTCTTTGGGGATGAAGGGGTGGGGTCCTGCCTCCTCCTGGAGCAGATACGGCATGGGCAGCTGCCTGTAGCACCTTCCAGCAGCCCTATGGCATGCTGTAATCTTGACCTTGAGGTCACTGCCAGAGTTGAAGGAAGAGACATGATTGCTGGGACCTGTCTGTGCTTTCCTGCTGACCTTGCCAAGCAGGCTCTTGCAGAACATCGTTCTTTACCACTTTTAATGGTCAAGTGCTGCCGCTGCCCTTTTGGGCAACTTCTTTTGGGAGCCTTAGGTGGAGCAGAGCCCAAGGGGCTTCCCTGTTGTAATCCTTGTAGTGCTGCCATCCAGTTTTCAGGACTCTTAATGAGCAAATTCCTGTTGCGCACAAGGGGTGCAGGACTGGGTCAAGGAGCGCTGCCTCTCGCAGTAAATGAATATTTCCAAAACAGAGCTCTGACGTTTCTAAAGGAATCTGTATTAGCAGTGTTGCTCCAAGTTCATCTGTCCTGACCAGGCCTGAGACTCTCATGTCTGTTTTAAATCAGATGGCTCCAGAGATGTCTGCTTACTGCGCTATGTTCCCGTGGCACGGGTTTTATTTGCTTACATCTCAGGGGTGTAACAACAGAAGAAGAGGCAAAAAGGTCATAAATGTTTGCTGTGACAGCAGATTTCCTAGGATGCCAGCGGGAGACAGAGCTGAACAAATAGACTGAACTGTGCTTTAGGCATGCTGCGTCCAGCGTTAGATAAGGCTCTGGCTTTTGGAGGGGGTGGGAGCAGGAGGCTTTTTTGTGGAGATCGTAACCCAAGTGTGCTCTGGTCGGGGAATTGTCTTACCCATTACTGAAAAAAGATTCTGTTGGGAAACGGATGGTTCTAAAGAAACTGTCCGTTAAACAGGTGCTTCTTTCCATTTCTCTATGGAAATATACATTATTGATGGGGGTTTTTTTGTATTTCATTTTAAGTCTTGAATGTTCTTGTTCATAATCGGTATTTATTAGCTGAGGATAAGTCAGAAATGCTTTTGCCTGACTCAGCTTCCCGGATCATACTGTTTGCCTGTTTTCCTCAATGACTGAGCCACGAGGTAAGATGTCTAACTTCTAAATGTTGCTGTAAGACCAGGCAAAGATATTTTGTGGTGCAGGAAGGGTTCTTCCACTTCTGTAGACCCTGATCTCGCTATAGGTCCCTTTAGGAGGACACCTTTGTTATTCAGTGAGGTTGGACTTGGGTGTGAAGCTTCTTAAATATGGAGCTCTTGACAGGATTGAAAGCCTCATCTGGAGGATAGCTGAACAGAACTGAGAGGTCACTTGCTGCTGCTCATGGATCACTGGCTACCCAAATGGAGGGGTTTTATTCTGTTGACAGTTGTTTATGTGGGGAAGCAGTCATGGGAAAATATTTGTTGTTGTTGTCTTTGACAGCTGGGCAGAGGGGGGGAAGAGAGCTGGCATCGTGTAGGAGTCGGCGGCAATCGGAGTCCAACCAGAGAAGTCATTTTTGGGGGGAGAAACTGTCTGTTGCATGAAAAAAGGGATAATCCGTGGAAACGTCAATCTGCAAATTAAAGTGGGTTTTGCAGTGACCTCTAGTGGGGAGCCAAGCCGGGAGCAGCGGGAAAGGAGCCTGGTATATTTTGTGCCTGGATTTGCTCAAATTACCCATCAGAAAGGTTGGAGTCCGTTGCTTCGTCTTCAAACTCAGACTTCAATGTTTCGGTGAGATCTTAAAATCTCATTAAGTGGTTCTGTCGGCATAAACCTCATCACCGCTTGAGTGCTGACAGCGTGTTAGATAATTCATTAAACAAGGAGGATGTTAGCATCCCTGCCCAAGGAGGGAGGCGAGCAAGCAGCCCGACACATGATACTTGGTGTCAGTGGGCCTTAACTTCAGCCTTGTTAACTCTTTATGGAAGAAGCGCAGGCTGGAGAAGGAGTTGACGGGAGATGGTACGCTGCGGCTGGGGGGGTCCAGGTAAAGGAGGAAGGAGGCACGTGTGAAATAAAAACACTTCTGAATTTGTAGGGTGGTGATAAGAAGTCCAGCATCTCTGGCAGGTTGGGAGGGTTTGGGGGTGTGTGGAGGATCCCGGAGAAGACTTTTCTGATTTTTGTGGTGGGAATTAGCAGCCTTATAGGTGGCCCCAGTAAACCTGGAGTCTGGTGGCTTGCTTGGCATTTTGCTACAGATAAGGGTGTTTGCCTGGCTGGTTGGGTAAGAGGCTAGTTGAAAGATGCGCTGGGTGAGATGGTGCCCACCTGAGGCTCTCGCCTCGTGTTTGTATTTGCATGGGTAGCATGTAGCATGGTTGGTTTGGGTTTTTCTAGTGCTTCCAAAATAGCAGTGGCAGCATAACTGGTCCTCCTCTTCCCCTATACATTAGTCTCTTCTGTTCTATGGCATTAAACCAAAGAAATAGCAACAATTAACTTGGGAGCCTGTTGAAAAATGAAGTTCTGAGCCTCTGGCAAAGATAAGTAATAATTTTGCAAAGTTTCTTTTTAGAAAAAAAAGTTGTTTTTCTAACTATTCCTTGCCAAGTCTTGTTTGTTTGTTACAGACTGGTACAAGCTTTATCAAAGAAACTAATCTCTTGCTTCTGACCTTAATTTAGGCCTTTTTCAAGAGCTGCACATCTCATGAATTTGTGTTGTGATCCATTGCAGTTCCTTGTAGTTTCACTGTTGATAGACAAATCCCTGTGGGAAAAGAAAAAGCCCTCATTGTAGCGAGGGAGAGATTTTCTGATAGAGCTTGCATCTCAGTAGGCGAGAAAGAAATCTTCTGACTCTGAAGTGATGAGGAAAGGAAAATAATCCTTTAAAAAGAGCAGTGTCTTGCTGGGGTAACACGCACTGATGAGTCCTGGGGGGTATCTCTTACTGGTGATGATACCAGGTAAGCACAAAACTTCTCGTAAACTTCCAGAAATGGGGTGGGGGACAGGGCGGTAAATGGTGCTGTGATAATAAAATTACCTGACCTTAGCAACAGCAAAATACTGAGAAAAATCTGAGCACAAAGTAGCCCAGAAAAGAGGTCAGGATTTTTGTCTAACAGGGAACAGTGTTGCTTACCAATTAACATATGAGTGAGAGAATTGGGTTAAGGAAACCTGATCGGGTAGATGGCCGCTGTGGTTTCAGGCTTATTCTTTCATGCTTCCCAGCTTGGAGAGAAAGTAAAAGTCTCTCGTCCAGTTTGTCCTGAGTACTTTCCCAGAAGGACAAATCCGCCTTACGTTGTTTATAGTCCGTCTTTTTAGTAGAATGACAAACTCTAACCTTGTCAGGCAGCCACCGTGCTATGGCCAAACCGGAGTGGAAAAAATGAGTATCAACTATTTGGGGGAAAAATAAGGGGAAATAGTTCAGACTGTGACACAATTTGAGTTCTCTCTGCCTTAGGTCAATCTCAATTTCAAGTTTTCAGTTTAAATTATTTGTTTGGCGTAGTCCAGGGTATCTGTAGAGGAAGTTTGCGTTTCAGGGCATTATTATTTTGATTAATACTGCGTGTATATTTTGAAAGTGAAGCTGTTCATATATTCTCCTTGCTTGTAGTAATTCTGCCAAAAAAGCTGATATACCCTGGGAGAAAAATCAGATGATTTCTTACTCAGACTGTCAAAAATAACTTGAAATAACTGACAGCTGAAAGAAAACAACAGTCAAGGAAGACAGGAGCCTTCATACACCATAAGCCCTAAAACAGGCGGTATGGGATACTCCGGACGAGACTGCTCCTCCTGTATGGCACATTAACGTGTGGCAGTTAGACGCCACAGGCGTATGCATGTGATATCGTAGAAGTGTCTAGATAGGTCTAATTCAGGACGTAGTAGCTTTGGTGTGTTGATAGTGGTCTGGTACTAGAGGCTGCTGACTGAGCAGTTGCCACATGTGCCGGGGTAGGTATCTTGATGGCTTGCTAAAGAGAAGCACTGACCATGCATGGAGCAGAGGGTGTATCGGGAGGTCGTGTTCCTGCAGCCAGGCGAAAGCCTCTGCTTTAAAAATGAATTTGCAATTAAATTCAAAGACATCTCTTGCCTGGCAAGACATGCTTAAGTTTGAGAACTCATTCAACAGCCCTGGCTTCATGGGTTTGGCTGCTTTTAATTCTCTGCTGCTGATTTATTTCATCCTGAACACGCTTGATTTGAGAGATGCACATCTTTACTGGTCTGGGGTGATGGTAAATTCCTTCTGTTCTTGACGCGGAGCTAACAAACAGCTGGTCTGTTAAGTCTGATAAACACTTGTCCAGCTTGGTCGTCTTAAGAAGGTTGTGTGCCCCCCCAGCCTGGGTAGGTCAGCCCTGCTGGTAGGGGCTGGGCTCCAAGCTCAGCTGCCCTTGTAGCAAGATCAAGAAGATCGACATGATTAAGACAAAAGTTTCCCTGCTAAATGGTAAAGGAAGTTTTAGGGCAAAAGAAATAAAAAATATCTATCTCTAAACTCTGTCATTTTGTTTATGAAATGTATACTTGTGTTTGTTAGATAAAGATATTAACCTCACAGCAACTTCTGTGGAGCAGATAGTGTTTCTAGATGAAAAAAACACTTATCTTTTTGGTAACACAAAATCTGTAGATTGCATTGCCAAATAATATTGAATACTACTCAGATGGGATAGACACTTAACAAAAATGATTTCTCTGGTAATTTGCACTATAGCTGCTCATTTGCAATACAGTGAAGTTGCAAGATTGCTAAAAATGTTTGCAGAATAGATTTTTGATTTGGATATTACCACGGCAACTATGCTCAATACAAAACCAGGTACGACTGAATGTTGTGTCATCTGTATTAGTCCAGAACAGTGACACTGAAATGATTACTGTTATCCTACTTAATACTGCAGTCTGAAAAGCCATTCTGTCAAGTCTTCCAATGATTTTGCAAAGCGATAATAATCTTTTTGGGAGATGTCATGACTAGTGGGGTGACTAGTGGTGTGGGAACACCAGCACTAGCAAGTATTAAACCGGCTACTTGGTTTAGAGGCACGTCTTCAGAATGAAAGTAGTAATGACTGTGACTAGTGGTTTGAATATCTCCTAAGTTCTTGAAGTTTATCGAATCAAATTAAATGTTTACTAGGACAATGAATAGGAGAATTTTTTTTTTTAAACTCTCTCCTCCCTCCCCACCCCCATGTTCCTCCCTACATAGGTAGTTAGGTCTGTACAGCTGGTTTGAGAAGCTAAGTCATCCTTTACATTGTCTTCCAAACCAGTGGAACTTGAGCTAAGGACAAGCACAACAAATGGATAAGATATGTCATGTGCAGAGGAGGAAAAAAAAAAAAAGGGGCTACTAATATTAAAATGAAAAAATGTAGGTATCTTTCCAGCAGAAGAAAGAAGTGTTCACAGTCACGTTATGCTATGGCTCAGGAGAAACGAGGAATGCTACCTCCTGCCAACCTAGAGCTTGTAACACAGTCAGCTGGAAGGCAGTGGATGTAAAAGGCAAAAAAAGTAATTACTTGTATGTGAAGTTAGTGCAGGTATGATTTATTTTTAAACTATGATAGGATTTAAATAGTATGCTTTCAGAATATCTTTCTCTCTGGAGTATTGTGGTAATGTTACTGCTGAATATAAATCTCAAAGCTCAGATTGCTCTTTCAATGTGATAAACGGATGAATGTAAAGAGCAGGCTGTACTTAAAATGAGCCTAACATTAAAAGTCCTGTTTAAGAGCTGACTCTTCTGAGCTTCCCTCAGTCATAAAGAATATTGTGCAGTTGGGTCCTCTGCTTTTCATTGTAGTGAAACCCTGCTTCTAGATCCACCAAGCCT
The DNA here is from genome assembly GCF_965183815.1 of Platalea leucorodia. Classification (NCBI taxonomy): domain Eukaryota; kingdom Metazoa; phylum Chordata; class Aves; order Pelecaniformes; family Threskiornithidae; genus Platalea; species Platalea leucorodia. The sequence continues at coordinate 8,838,133 of NC_138834.1, forward strand.
TAGCGTCCGAAGTGCTGTCATCTTCCACCAGTGCCATGCAGGCTCATCCCAAAAGCCTACCTCCAGAGTCAGGGTTTGCCAAAGCTTAGCAGAAACATTTTACATTGTGCCTATTTACAACTTGTAAAGCTTCTGCTTTTAAAAAAAAAAAATGCTAGGGGGCAAGTGATGTGGCACTGCATAAACAGACCGTCACTGTCCTTTTAATGCTTGTTCAAAATCTTACACGCAATCACACAATCTTCTTGAGCAGTGGAGCAGCAAAATGTAAAAAGCCAATGTCACGAAGGGCAGTATGAGAATAGCAAAGGTGCTGGGCTTCTGTGCACATCCCTGAGTCTGAGGAGCTGCTGCGTGCGTTCAGCTGATGGCTGCTCAGCCAGTTTCTTTCCCTTAATTTGCAAAGCCTGGGAACCCTGAAAGGTAAGCTCCTCAAAATGTATTAACTTCATTTCTGTCATAAGGGAAGTATTTTATGCATTAGGGTAGGAATTTTTCTCCAAATGATGTAATCCTGGTGTCTTTAAAAAACAAACAAAAAAAACCCCCTGAAAACACCGCTATAGCACAGTTATTCCTATAGAAAAGAATATCCTGTTTTTCTATTTGCTAGCATGAAATTATCAGCTTCATTTAATTAAATAAAAAGCGTACAATTTATTCTTAGAGCCTGGGAAACAAGAGCTTGATCGTCAGCAGTGAGTATTTTCAGTATAAGATCAACTTTCACGACAAAGAACGGGAAGTGGAGTGTGCAAAAGAATTAAGTTTTGTCGGTGACCTCCTTTTTGCATCTTTCAGCCTCTTGAGAAAGAGGTGGGGTGTGTGCTAGTAAAGATTTAACTGTTTCTTCAAATTGCTGTTTGATTACTTTTATCAGCGTCGTGGACTCGCTGTTCCCTGCCCAGGTCTCTCACTGGCGTGTGGAGACATCTGCTGCCCAACTCTGAAAGTTGACTTCAATCTGCTCGCGGAAGGCATTGGGAATAGTGAAGCAGTCTTGTGCAGAGTAGTACTGTAGGATTAATCTTTTTTCCCCTAAGGTCAAGTCAAATGCAGCCTTTTCTGGAGATTCTCCATTTTCGTAGTTTTATCTGTATAAAGTAGTTGCAGGTGGTGTTAGGAACTCGCAATTTGTCTGGTATCTTCCACTGTTAACTTCCAACTTTGTGCTTCCAACTACCGAGTTAATGGAATGTCCTGGATCGTAACTGCATATTCGGAGCTAGGTTTGTCTCAAACAACTGTTATGTTAGTGAGGGCTGCCTGGAAACCTTGGTTTTCCTCTGTGATCACAGGAATGAGCCTCAGACATCTTGACTGTAAAGAATTTGGAGTGCAAACTCACATGGTATGAAGTTGCCATCTTTGGGGAAGGTGTTAATAACAGCTTGGATAACAATCTTTTGGCATTACCCGTGCAAGGGGGATTTGGCCCTGGGATATGGGGAAGGACTTAGCTGACCCTTAGGGTCCCTATCTGCTATCTCCTAAATCTGTTTCATACAACCTCTGTGTTGTAGAAAGAAGAAGTGGAAGATAACACCGACGCAAACATGGAAGGGGCTCTGATAGCCCGGGACAGAGTCGGGGTGCAGGACTTTGTGCTTCTGGACTCCCACACCAGTGAGACTGCTTTCCTGAACAACCTTCGCAAGCGATACCAGGAGAACCTCATCTATGTAAGTGCTGGGCATGTGGATTCATGTAGCCTATAGTAGGTGAAATGTCCCTAAGTGTGGCATACACATATATATAAAAATTGTTGCCCATCTAGATGGGATGCAAACTAAAACTACAGGGGCAGGAGGCACTATCAATACAGAGAATAATCTCCTAGCTTTGGTTTCATCGTGTTGAGACACATTGCTAGATGTTAGTAGTACACAGCAGAGTGATCACCCAGTAGTAGTCTGTCTGCTTTAGCTAATGAAAGTAATAGTCTCAGCCTGCTCTGAGTTGCCTTACAAAGATCCAAACAATATGCAGTAGATAGCGCTTCACTTTCCTATTCCCTTACTAACTTTGAAGGCAAGGCAGTGCTGAGTGTGGTATCTGACTTGTATGAGAAGTGCTGAGATGGTGCAAAATAAGATGACTTCACAGCCATGTCCATTTTGTCAGCAGCCCCAAGGTTATACATTGGCTTACAGCACTGGCAAGTAGTCTCTAAACATGTCCTTTGTCTAATGAGGACTGATAATTGTATAACACTAATGGAAAGAATTGAAAAGAAGGTAGAACAGGGCATTTTGATGTGCTGAAAATGTATGCAAATAAGGGAAAATGTAATGTGTCCTGAAATGTGTTATTTGATCGCCTTTTACAGTCAGGAAGGAATTTTCTCTGTTGAACAGCTGTCTCTGGAACAGACATCCTACTTGGCTTTCCTTCACAGCATTAGTTATTGGTCATTTCCAGAGATTTTTGTGAAACAGAGCTGGGATAGTAAGTGCATTATTGTATTAACTTTAAGTAGGAAAAAAAAAAATCCCATAAGAATCATGAGATATCAGGACCTCGTATACAAAATGTAAGGTTCTAAGCTTGCTGTCATTGTCCAACTCCACTCTTAACTGGGCAGGTTTTGGAAGAAGTTGGTATTGGCTTTGAAATGGCGATGTCCACGGAGGGTTTTCCTGTGGGGTGTTTTTTCTTCTCTCATAACAATTTCTGTACCATCTTTCCCAGTTGTTCTTGCATAATGTCCTGATGTACTTGATTCCCCTTTTCGGAGCTGTCGTGGTAGTGATGGAACAGGTTTCCCACCTGTATGCATTCTTTTCTCCCTGCAGACATATATTGGTACTCTTCTTGTGTCTGTCAACCCTTACAAAGAGCTGGATATCTATACCATGACACAGATGCAGCTTTATCGAGGGGTAAACTTTTTTGAACTGCCACCACATCTGTAAGTAGCACCCTTAAGATTTCAGTTTATATCAATAAATTGGGTTTTCTCTGTAATGCTATGTATTAGCAGTCACTAGGTCTGGTGAATGCTGATGTTCTTATCTTCCTGTAGGTAAGAATGTGTTTGTCTCTGTCTTCTAGCTGACTGTGAGAATAAAGGGGGAACAAAAGGATTGCAGAGTGATGTTGGGGAAACTGTAGAGAAAGAGTTATCTTAAAGATTACTGTCCAGACTAGTGCTCAGTGTGTCCTCCTTACTACACGTGGTCTAGCCAGACCGCTGCCTGACTGTGTCCATGTGCAAGTCAACATCATTTCCTTCAGTTGTCCAAAACACTCTGGTCATCTCGCCTTGGGCTCTGAGGCCCTGTGTCAGTGCAGGCAACCACAGGACTAGCACAGTGCTCCTGCACAGCCTCCACTTGGGCTTCCCAAGAGGAGAAGGAACATGAACTTCTGAACTCTGAGCTGGAATTTTTTTGGTAGTTGGAAGTTGTTGCGTGGTTTGCTGAGTAGGTTTTCTCTTTTCTTTTTTCTTTTCCTTCCTTAAGTGGCATATTGGTGAAGGCTCCACTACTGGTTATCTTTGTATCTGTCTCTATCAGCAGAAGTTGAAGTCTTTGCTTTACTGGAATCAAAACTGGCTCTTCTGCTTTGGAAGAGGGAGTCCCTGCTGTGTATAAACTGTATTCACCAGGAATACATGCAGCCTGTATAAAGCCTACAGCAACAGTGGGAAAGAGAACAATCCCTATCTGTCCCTCAAATACAGACTGGGTTTTTTACTCTGAGACCTTGAGTCAGACTCATGTTTTGAGCTGTGATTTCCCATCACTCACACTACTGGTAATGTTAGACGAGGAGTTAGTACTTCTGAAAAACCTTCAATGCTCTGCCTCCTGTTGCTGTTTCTAACGGATGCTTCTCCTCTGAATACTTCTTGTGATCCTTGTTCAGATACGCCATAGCTGACAATGCCTACCGGGTGATGTGCAGTGAGTACAACAACCATTTCATCCTCATCTCTGGGGAGAGTGGAGCTGGGAAGACGGAAGCATCCAAGAAGATCTTGCAGTATTATGCAGTAACCTGTCCAACTACAGAGCAGCTGCAGATTGTCCGTGATCGTCTGCTACTTTCCAATCCTGTTCTGGAGGTAAAAAATAAATAAAGGTACAAAATGCATTTTTGGCATTGATGGCCTCGCTCCAGGAATGGCCTTCTGTTTTACATGATTTTGCACCTGCATATGTAACACAAATAATAACATACATTCAGCCTCTTGGCAGCACAACCTCTGAAAGGATGCTTGGGATTGAATATCACTTAATGTTGAGGAATTTAAACTTGGGTTTTATAGTGGAGGATAGCTGAAACCTGGGTGTACAAGGAAACTGTACAGCATACAACAGTTCTTCATGGCTTCAGTTATGGGTCATACAAGAAAGAGCGATAATTTGTTTAGCTGAGTTCCACATTAAAGCTAGGGAAATACATTAGTTTAGAATCATAGAATCATTTACGTTGGAAAAGACCTTTAAGATCATTGAGTCCAACCAAAAACCTAACACTGCCAAGTCCACCAAGTTTGAATTTCTTTAATCCCACTAAATTCAGTAGTAGGACTCAGCTGATGCAGCAAATCTCTGTTTCTGGAGCTTTGTCCTACTGTGGGTGTCAGGCTCTCAGTAAGATGAGAAGTGACTTAATCTATCTGTTTATCTGTAGGCTTTTGGAAATGCAAAAACTCTGCGTAATGACAACTCAAGTAGATTTGGGAAATACATGGATATCCAATTTGATTTTAAGGTGAGAACAAACTTAATGGACCGCTGTTAAAACAAGCTGTATCAGTGAGCCTCTTGGACACTTACCAGGCAGCACAGGATTTATGAAGACTTACACTGCAGATTTCTGACCCTATTTTTACAGGCGTTGCATTTTGCAAGTAAAGTGACTAGTTATACATCCTGAAAGCTTCCTACATTAGTGGCGATACTGCCAGTGCTCAGTAGAAAGCTAATATAAATTGTTATAAAGCACAAGTTACACTAGGACAGCAAACTCTTTAGATACAGCTTGTGCTGTTGTTGGATGCTAACTCTTAAACACAAGATGGCAGATAAATAACAGCAGAAACGTGTTTCTCCTGACACTGCTCCTTGTTCCTAGGTGTGGAGGAACAGCCGTCACAATGATGTTGTTTATATCTGACTGCTTTGTTCTGCCAGGGAGCTCCAGTGGGAGGGCACATCCTCAGTTACCTAATTGAAAAATCCCGAGTTGTCCATCAAAACCATGGAGAAAGGAATTTCCATATCTTCTACCAGTTATTAGAGGGTGGAGACAAGGATCTTCTTTGCTGGCTTGGGCTGGAGCGCAACCCCCAGAAGTACGCGTATCTCATCCAGGTCGGTGAGAGCTTGTCCCTATCTCTTTATCTTACATCTAGAATTGTAGGGATTGCGACTGCAGCTTTCTTCACTTAAGTGTGCTGCTGAACTGCTAAGAGAACCTGCTGTGTGTCACATCATAGCGAAACTCGCAGGCAGGCTGGTTGCAAACATATTTGCTTTGGGGTTGTCGGACACTGTTGTGCCCTGGGTGCTTTTGTAGCAGGAACTGTTGCTGCTGTTATGGCCTAACGATGCACATAAGTGGCTTATAAGGGGTCGTATCTCTTATTGGGTCAGCTGATATAGTTGTGGGGACAGAAAGAAGCTTTTGAGCAACACGACCCAGTGACAGCAAGGCTATCAGAGTTTGAAAAAGGTTGCTTTCACCAGGTCTGTTATTGATTGATTGATTGTGTATTCCCCGTGTTCTGTGTGTGCGGAATGGCGTACTGCTGCTGTGAGAATGTAAACACTCTTAAGCAAATGTCACCAAACCATTCGATGACCCTGGTCCCTCTGGTATGGTCAAGACACTTCTTGATTCATTGAAAAGAGCAGTCTGAGCTACTGAACCGCAGAGTAGTATCTGTCTGCAAGTTACACTTTGTATAAAGGCATGTCTTCGAACGCCTCTGTGTCAGGACCTGGTATAAAATGAGTTTCTCAGGTTTTATGGACCTCGTATTATAGAGATCCATAGGTATGGTTATGCAGCATACAGCTCACTTCGTGGTAGTGCTCTCAGTTTCCTTTCTTCCTTGGTGGTGAAGAATACTTGGGCAGAAGGTATTATTACCATAAAAATGGAAGATGGCTGTAAGCTCAAGCTCTTCACAAGACTTAGCCATTTTATGGTAGTCACTATCTAAGCTCAATGCTTTAAGATATCTGAAGCTTTAAGTATAAGCTGAAAGATCTGATCAAATGAGCCCCTTTCAGGATTAGCAGGAGTGAAATAAACTTGCTAGCTAGTTGCAGACTTCATCTATACAGGCTGAGGAAACTGGAAATGAAAGTAGTATGCCCAGTAGTATGCTATGGTTGTTGCTGATAATAAAATTGCTTTGCCAATTAATTGGACTAATTCATCTTTCTTTTACTGTATAGGGTCGTTGTGCCAAAGTGTTTTCTATTAATGACAAGAATGACTGGAAAATAGTCCGCAAAGCTTTTTCTATCATTGACTTTACTGAAAAAGATATAGAGGTATGCGTGTTAAAAAGGGACTGAGACTACCAAAGGGAATTTAAGTAAGGAGTGCGCTGCTGCCTTTCCTTAAAAATGATGGAAGCAGTCTTGCTTGGGAGAGGTGTTAAGGATGGAATAGGACATCATTTGGGGGGGACTGAGGGAGTGGGCGGGTGAAGAGCTCTATCACTTGGTACAGCATGATGGCAACTGGCGGTAGCACCTCTCTGAAGCAGGTTGTCTGACTCGCCTCCTTCAGCCTAGCCAATATTCTGTTTATTAGCACGCATAGCAAAGGCTAGTGCCATCCCACGGAGCTGTAGGAACCTGCTTTCTAATGGTATATCTCTTGTTATTAGCATCTCTTTGGAATTGTTGCTAGTGTGCTGCACCTCGGGAACATTCAGTTTGAAGAAGACAGCAATGGACATGCCATCATTCGTGACGGCACACAGATCAAATGGATTTCAAAGGTATCTCTTCTGAGATAGTGTCAGTATTACAAGTGCTATGAAGAAAGCTTTAACGTTGCTGTGTTTTCCTCTTAAGGGCAAAATAATCTGTTCCCAAAAGCAGTATTGCTATAGAAATACCCAGCTCTTGTTACAAACTATCTTGAATTATAGGGCCCTTTTTCTCTGTAGCACATCTCTCTGAAACTTCCTTACTTATTGTTGCTCAGAGATGAGTATACCTGAGATCTACCAAGGCTGGCATCCTCCTGAAATGAATGGGAATGGACTGGAGGGGTTATGCCTTACTGATCACACAATACTGCTTATTTAAGCAGTCTCCTGCTGGCCATACTCTGAGCGCAACTATTTCTTTTTCTGCAGCTACTGGGTGTGCACTTGTCCATTCTGCAGGAAGCTCTCACCCATCGGAAGATCGAAGCCAGATCTGAAGAGGTATCGTGTAGTCCCACATAACCCCAGGCAGCTGGGAGTCACCCCAGCTAGCGGTGGTGACAGATCAGGAGCTCTGTTCTTAGCAGTGTTACAGTAAAAACAGATCACTCTGGCTGTCTCTCTCCTCCGTATTATCTTCCTCTTCTAGCCTGAGACATTAAACTAAAGCATATTCCCAGTATGGGAGTTTTACTGCTGAATGAGGTAGTAATTGCTAAAAAGCTAGGAACAGGGACTTGCAGGCAGCCCTGTGTTTGAGCCAAATAATTTCCTTTTGTTCAGTCCCTGGAGTGCTTCCTGGGAAACTGGGCCACATAAACAAAGAAAAGCACTGGTAAAAACTGTTCTTTGAGCATTTTGTACTAAGTTTAATAAAATAAAACTAAAAAGAAGTCAGAATACTTCTCCCCACTTGTCTAAATTAGTACTCTCCAAAGCATACTATCACAGTCCTGCTGGCATATGGTCATACACCAGACTGAAGTAACGCTGATGGTAAATAAAGCTGTAGGCAGCTACAGTTCAGATAGGCTGAGCACTGTGCTGTGGTGTACAACAACATGGCTGGTTCTCCAAGCCACAAGTGTCAACCGGCTTTGCAGAAGTTTGCTCTGATCATCTGTGGTGTTTATCATCTCCAGTATATCTTTATTTTTAGGTCCTAAGCCCATTGAATGTGGATCTGGCGTTCTACGCTCGGGATGCAGTAGCAAAGGCAATTTATGGACGAACTTTCACTTGGCTGGTCAACAAAATTAATGGCTCTCTAGCCAACAAGGTTGGTTTCTTGTCTAGTGTCCTCCTAGACGCTGAATTCTCCTAACATGCTGAGCAGAGTTTCTCCAGTGAGGCCCTACAGCACTCATCACCAAATATCTTAGATGCTTGGTAATTGAGGTAGGGGCATCCCACAGCACTGAGCTGGAAAACCGCTTAGCTAGGTGTGGAAGGTGGTATGTTAAATAGTGTTAGCAGTTCATTACCTGCTTTAAAGTGGCTACTCCATTGGCATGTGATACAAAGCTCTCAAAGAGAAAGCTTAAAATTTAGGTGAAGAAAGCAACATGAAACGTGCAGGGAAGAATCATCAGCTGAAGCAGCAATTACAGAGCAATGGTGTCTTTAACAGGACTCAACTCGGAAAACAGTTATTGGCCTGCTGGATATCTATGGTTTTGAAGTGCTGGACACAAACAGGTAACAGCAGCTCCTGAGGCATGGGGTAATGCCTCATGCTGGTGGGGGCACGTGCTGAAGTCCTACGTGGCTTCTTGACTGTACTCTTACCCTAGCAAGGCAAGCTACAGGTGACTGCACAATCTGAGTGCACTGGGTTAGCTGAACCCCCTGGGGAAAGCTTTAGCTTGGACTGCTTGCCTGGACTCGAGCCATTGGTGCAACAGTGTGGGAGGAATGTATGGGTTTGATCTGTATAGAAGTGGGCTGGCTGGCTGGAAAACAGTAGGTAGTGGTGAGAGGAGTAAAACTGTCCATGCAATAAATAAAAATTAATGCTTATTTAACCACTCTGAAGCTTTGAGCAGTTCTGCATTAATTACTGCAATGAGAAGCTCCAGCAGCTGTTGATTGAGATGACCTTGAAAGCGGAGCAGGAGGAATATGAACTGGAAGGAATAGAGGTAACTCATTTTCCCCCTTCCTTTTTTCTTTGAACTGCCATTACACTGGATGCTTTTGATCATCCATGAAGAAGACATCCTGCTTTTTTCTTTTTTTAGTTTGCATTGTTCATGTGGGAGGTGTAAGACAGCCACAGGTCTCATTCTGTAATGCTTTTTGCAGTGTAATTTAGCCTAGATTTAATTTATGTTATTTAAGAAAGGAATAGGATATTCCCCAAAACTCAAAAGGTCAGCAGTGACAATGTCCATGTGGAAATGAGGAGCTCCAACAGTGTAAGACACTGGACAATGGAGTGTATTAATGCAGAGAACAAGATCTGGGCTGCTGGAAGCAGGAAGACTGTAGTGTGGGGTGATGGATCAATGTGCTGTCTTTTTTTCCTCCAGCAGCTTGGTTGGTCCTAATTTACAACACTGATCTTCACTGGGATTGGAGCCTGGCTCCAAAGAACTTAAAATGTAAGGAAAAGACCTTCCTCTAAAGCTTTTCTTCTTTTTTTTTTTTTTTTTTTTTATTTTCTTATTTCCAGTGGGAGCCAATTCCGTATTTTAACAACAAGATCATCTGTGACCTGGTTGAGCAGAAGCATAAAGGAATAATCTCAATTCTGGTAAGAACAGAATTTGTGCTACTGAAATTAAAATGCATGCCTGTGCCCTATTGCAATGGTCCATTATTGTATTTTTTCCGCTAATTATGTGATGGGTCTGCATTATTCAGAATGTAAACAAATAGACCTTGTAAACAAAGACCCAAAAGATTAAGGTAGAGGACCTGCTTGCTAGAGAGCTGTGTTTTCAAGGTGGTATGCTGCTTCCACAGCAACTGTGAGTGCTTGAGAAGGCAGACCTAGGCCATTCTTTGTACTTTTTGTACAGTACTTTGTACTTAGTGTACTGGAGACACTAAGACGTAGAAGGAAGGTACCTGCAGCGACCTGGCTGGCTATAGTCCGCAACAGGGATGGGACCCAGGCTTCTCCAGCATACCATTAGGGAGACTGCAGAGCACCAGGAGTGCTTCTCCACAGCCACCTGAAGCCAGACATCCAGGCTCTTGTAAATAAGAAAGAGGACAATTCATCGCGTCTAATTGCTTACATGACTTCCTAGCCTTGATGTCTGATGCTTCAGAAGGGCTCAGCTAGGAGAGAAACCTGAGAGCTGCCTGCCTCCTCCTGAGCTGCAGGTCTTCCTCTTGTTTCCTTGCCCTTTAGTTGTTGCTGCTCTTAAAATACTGATCTGTAGAAGCTCCTCTTTGTGCCTTTGTAGGGATAGCAGGAGAAACAGGAGAGGCTGAAGGCAGCTCCCTACAGAGCCTTTGATAAGGAGCTTGTTCTGCTGAGTAACATTTTTCACTTCAATTAAGTGTGCAGTCCCATGGGGAAGAGTCTGAGCACACAAGCTAACTACCGTGATGATACTTCTTGAATGCAAGCAAACCCTAATTAGTAAGAAATTGAGTAATCTTCCTGTAGAGACTTGTAGCCAAACTTGAAGTTGAATTGTCCCTTGCCGCCATCTCTGACATGTCCACAAAGCTAAGAATTTTTATCACCTCAGTACAGGAGGCAAAGGATTAGTACATCGTAATCCAGAGAAGGTGCCGCTGAAGCTCAGCGCTAGGTTCACGTTGCAATGGATTGCTCTTTCAAGTAGGGCTTTCTACACATGGTACAATTGGGGGAGCAGAAGGAATTGTGTTTCTTGGGTTAGAAAAAAGTCTTCTGTAAGCTTGTCTTTCCCCCTCCAACTCTGCAACTCATCCAGATCGAGAGTCCTTCAGGTCCTTCTGGATTTTGGTGTCTAATGATGTCCATCTTTCTCACCGTTTTTGTTTAAATGAACAACAAATAATAAAGGATGAGGCAGGGCATTGCCAAATTGGGGGGAGGGGGGGAAAGCCAGATTTGGCTCTAACCTGATTTATCTTGACAGTTCTACTGAAAACAGATAAACGAAGCTCTAAATTTAACTAGGAAATTGCTTGTATAAAACAGAGCTCATCTCAAATTGTAACCAAGCTCTTTGGTTTCGCATAGCAAAATTGTACTAAATGTTAGCGAGGAGGGAGTAGTCTGTTCAGAGCAGTGTTTGATCTGGTGTCTGCTGTTCTAGGATGAAGAATGCTTACGACCTGGTGAAGCAACTGATTTGAGCTTCTTGGAAAAGCTGGAAGAGAAAGTAGGAGATCATGCCCACTTCGTGACGTATGCATTTACGCTCTGTATCCTATCACAGAGGAAACTCTTCCCATCTCTTGCCCATAACAGAGTATTGGGAAGGGAACAATTTTTGCTTTGTACCAAAGAAAATCAAGCAGCCCATCCACTGTCTAATGTTGTAATGTGCTACGCTGGTAGAGTATGACCTGGGGTACTGGGGAGGTGGCGGTGGGGGTTCCTGTCTCTTTACTGGTGTGATGCTGATCTTTGACTCGTTCCACACTAAAATTAGAGACTAAAGATTAGATGGCTTTGGCCCATGAAGGTTAGATGGCTTTGGCCATAGATGGCTTTGGCCCCCATTGACTCCAGGGAAAGCTGAAGATATTGTGAAGAGGAGCCTAAGACCCTAGGCTGTGAGGGGTACATAAATATTTAAGTCCATCTTGATATGTGTGAGCTTTGAGTATGAAGAGGAAAGAAGCATGCTCCTGCTGAAATCTCCCAGATGAGTGGTGTTCTGGTTAATACTCAATTTGTAGTATTTTCGCATTCAGTTTTGGTGGCAGATGAACATGTTGGCGCTGGGCTGTTCTGGCAGTTCTCAGCAGAAGCCTACCGAAAGGCTTTGACAAGTCATCAATTCAGAGTCATGCTGCTGAATTGTCACCGTTTCTACATTTCTGAAGTTCATCACAGCCAAGTGGAAAATTTGTAGCCAGCTTCCTTGTCACTACAATGTGCCTTAATACTGTTCTGCCTGATTAAAAGCTTTAAATAGAAGTGCTACAGCTACTTAAATGGGATCTGTACTTGGCAATACTCTTGGAAGGGAGCTTTGATGTACTAATGTGCTGTTGTGACACACAACTCTGCTGTTAGTGACTGCGTACAAAGCTGAAACTCAAACTGTTAAGTTGCTCTTTTTTTTTTTTTTTTCCTCCCCTCCTGCTCCCCCCCCCCCCCCCCCGAGTCCTTGCTTTCTAAAATTTTCCTGCTATTCTTGAAAATTTTGGTTCCTCCTTTGTATTTGGGTTCTTGCTGTAGGGCAAAATATCTCAAACAATCCTTCCCTCCCCGGTTTCACTTTGAAATTGAGTAAGCTGGTGATCTATTCCTCATGCAGGCAATAAGAACATATTTACATGAATGTTATGGGAAGAAACCTTCATAATTCTGGAAAGGGTGATCATTGCCAAATGGCAATGGATAGGTCGCAGATATTCTGAGGAGTTTATAGTAGCTGACTCCATTCTCTGCTGCTAGCTGTTCAGAATAGGCAGATAGATGATAATTTGATTATGGGCAGTAACTGTATAGTCAGAGCCATGTCAATAGGAACAAACATTAGATTTCCAGCTGTCCTACAGCTGCTTTTTGTGCAGGTGACTTTCTACAAGCTGAGGAAGTCTGTTTGCTGCTTTTTCTTTTGGTGTGTTTTTTTTTTTTTTTTTTTTCCCCTGCAGTCGCAAGCTTGCAGACCAGAAAACACGGAAATCCATTGACTGGGTGGATTTCCGCCTCCTCCACTATGCAGGAGAAGTCACTTACTGTGCTGTTGGTGAGTGTGAACAAAGTGCCAGTCTAGAAGTTACCTGAACTTTCAAGCCAATGTGGTAGATGATAACCTGGCGGGAAGATGAATTACAAAATATCTGCCCTCTGAAGGCACTGTTACTTGGAAGTTGTAAATGTGAATGCAGTGAGAATTTTGAGGATATCAACATCCGGATTTTGTGCTAAAATGTGTAGCTTACAAAATAATTAAACTTTTTTTTTTCTTCAGGATTTCTGGAGAAGAATAATGATCTATTATACAGAAACCTGAAAGAGGTAAGAACAAAAAAGGGATGCTGTTCTCTTAAGTTACCTTGCTTGAAGCAGGAATGTTTTGCAGAAGATGTATTTAATCTCTGTAGCAAATAAGAACATATATTTCTCCTTAGCAATGTTCTTTAGGCATTAGGCACCTACATATATGTCCCTACAGCTGTGCTGCTCAAGCTTAGAAGCATTACAGTAGGACTAGCATGGCTGCTAAATAAGGCAGCTTTTCATTTCTCCTGTTTCAGGTGCTATGCAACTCTAAAAATGGCATCATTAGAGACTGCTTTTTACTATCAGAACTAGACAACAGGAGGAGACCAGAGACTGTGAGTTTCGTCTTTAGTCTTAACTTTGAATATGAACTCAACTTCCCAAGTCTTGATTTAACCACTGATCCTGTCCTTAGTCCTGAAGTCAGTGGATTTTTTTGCTGGTGTTACACCCCTGCTAGCTTTCTGGTAGTTGAACAATGGTGTTGCTGAGACAGCAGCTAGCAAAGTGACATACCTTAATGTTGTTATTAATGCATCCTTCTAAAACAAGCCCTGTGCCTAGCATCCAACAGTGGTTAGTTTCTGAAGGTCTGCCTTGCGTGTCCTGCCGCATGGCAGGGGTTCAAATATTCCAGCTAAGCACTCTGTCCAGGTAACTTATGAGTGACTATGCTTCAAAAGCTTTGTGGTACTAATGCATATGTCAGCCTTTCACTTACAGTTTTGAGATGGGTGCAGGCGATGAGTGGATTTCAATTACTGCAGTGATGAGTTCCAAAGCTAAAAAAGTTCCTTTCAATGTCATCTTAGGTTGCAACCCAGTTCAAAAACAGTCTGATGAGTCTTATAGAAATCCTGATGTCCAAGGAGCCTTCTTATGTCCGATGCATTAAACCGAATGAGAACAAGGAGCCTGGTAAGGCATTGGGTTGAAGACACAGTTGTGATAAAGGAATGAAGTAAGGAAGACTTTAGCTAGGCATATATCTATATCTATATATATATATCTCTGTGTGTGTGTGTATATATATATATTCTTACTTAAGCTAGCAGCAAAGTCATCACCTTAGATAATTGTGGATTAGATTTGTTCCTTATTCGTCCCAGTACATGGACAAGCGAGTGAGCTTCCACAGACAGTATTTACCTGTGAATGTGTGTTCTTACTACAGGGAAGTTTGATGATTATCTGATCAGACATCAGGTGAAATACCTGGGCCTGATGGAACACTTGCGGGTGAGACGAGCCGGCTTTGCATATCGACGGAAGTATGAACTGTTCTTGCAAAGGTAAGTGGAACTGTTTTGCCCTCTAGCCAGGTAAACCTGCCCTCCCACGAGGGCTTCAGAGCAAGGTTTGTTTAAATGTCAAGTCCCAGTGGAGGGTGTCAGCAGACACTCTTCTGCATCGAAGACAACCTTTGTATGTGTCTTCTGTCTGTATCCATTCTGATCTGCTTTGGCATCTTCTGCCTTGAATAAAGTAGTAGGAATTTGAGGGGGAGAGTTTCAGGAAGGGGTTCCTCAAACATCAAGTCATTTGTGTTGATGTCTTGCTGGTGTTTCAGGTATAAATCACTCTGTCCAGCTACCTGGCCACATTGGCATGGGCCAGCAGCTGAGGGTGTGGAGAGGCTCATCAAGCATATTGGTTACAAGCCTGAGGAATACAAATTAGGAAGGTAAATTTCCTTTCTCTGGCTGTAGTCTCTGCTGCTTGGTTGCATGATGCTTGCCATATTTGCTCCTCTGTCCTGTCTGACTGCAAGTCACCATATGGCCCTTCCTGGAGAGCAGCAAGATGTAGTGGTGTGAACAGATCCCTTTAGCTTGGCTCTTGCTTGACCATGTGAACGGGGTGGACCTGCCTGGGTCTGCAAACCTGACGGCTTCTGATTAGTGGCTTCTTTAAAACAGTCCAAAGTAACCGCACTGCAAAGGTATACAATGCATAGGAGCAAGGAGACAGATAAAAGCCCAGATGCATAAATTTCCTCTTTATTTTTACCTTCCTGTTTCCATGGAAGCTTGAATCCAGCTGAGCTTCTTCTGTCTCTGGGTTAGGGGAGATAGGCTGCCTTGCTTCAGCTCCAGGTCTCCCTGCATGCTTTGGCAGCCAGAGGCAACTTGCCTGTCTTAGGCTTGGGTTCTTTTTTAACTGCCTTTTGCAGCCACTCCTGAACCACAACCTTGTCCTCCCTGCTAAAGACAAGGCATGGGGCAAGGCAGGGCTCTCTAATGTCACCTTCAACCTGTGGCTATCGGAATCCATGAATTAATATCTAGGATAGTAGCTAGACAAGGAAACCTGTTTTCACTGGGTTTCAGCTGCTTATCCTGAGCTCCACAGCTCCTGGGAAACTTGCAGGGATCACAGCATTGACATCGTGTGCTCAGGTGGCCAAGAAGGCCAATGGCATCCTGGCTTGTATCAGGAATAGTGTGGCCAGCAGGAGCAGGGAGGTGATGGTGCCCCTGTACTGGGCACTGGTGAGGCCGCACCTCGAGTGCTGTGTTCAGTTTTGGGCCCCTCACTCCAAGAAGGACATCGAGGTGCTGGAGCGTGGCCAGAGAAGGGCAACGAAGTTGGTGAAGGGTCTGGAGCACAAGTCTTGTGAGGAGCGGCTGAGGGAAGTGGGGTTGTTTAGTCTGGAGAAGAGGAGGCTGAGGAGACACCTTATCATTCTCTACAACTACCTGAAAGGAGGCTGTAGCGAGGTGGGGGTCGGCCTCTTCTCCCAAGTAACAAGTGATAGGACGAGAGGAAACGTCCTCAAGCTGCGCCAGGGGAAGTTTAGGTTGGATATTAGGAAAAACTTCTTCACCAAAAGGGCAGTCAGGCACTGGCACAGGCTGCCCAGGGAAGTGGTTGAGTCTCCATCCCTGGAGGTGTTTAAAAGACGGGTGGACGTCGTGCTCAAGGACATGGTTTAGTGGTGGACTTGGCTGTGATAGGTTATCGGTTGGACTCGATGATCTTAAGGGTCTTTTCCAACCTTAACGATTTTATGATTCTAATTACAAGTCATGTAAAGGCCGAGGTCCCCACACTGCACCTTCCAGGGCACCTGGGACCTTGCGCAGTAACCGGTGTTTTGTTTCCTTCCCTCTCCCTGCCACCCATTGCCCAGTCCTTTGCACCCTTTCAGGATGTGCCAGCTAGAAAAATGAAGAGTGGTTATGGAAGGAGATGTAACTTGTCAGTATTACAGCTGGTTGAGGACTCTGAGCCTGGTTAGGGCAGCTGAAATGATGGCTCACTATGAATAAGTTGTTCATGGTCTCTTTTTCAGAACCAAAATATTCATTCGGTTCCCAAAGACTCTGTTTGCTACTGAAGATGCATTTGAATTCAGAAAGCACCTGTTAGGTATGGTTCCAGTTCCTTTTATCTATATATAGACTAAGAAGCAGAGCCTGAGTGAACTGTGTTTCTGGGCTCCAGGTTCATGCAGCAGATACACCGTGGTGAGAGCTGAGACCCCTGCTCTGCATAACTCTGGGGAGTCCAAGGAAAACTTAGTAATCTTTTTCCAGGGTGGGGAGAAATCGCTAGCTATATTACTTGAGTTCTAGATACATATCTCCTTTAGAGCTCCTCGGTCCTACTAGTAACTGTTGGTCTATGTCTAGATGCACTAAGTACCTTCCCCTGGGATTGGGATACCACCTGTCTCATCCTAGTGTTACCTGTTTGTACCTGCTTGAAATGCATAAACACATGGGGCTGCTGAAGGCACGTTTACCTACGCAGGCTACTTTTGGTCCTGTTGGTGTCTTGGCACCTTTGTTCCTTGGTGATTGTGCAGACCCTCCTGTGCCTTGGCAAGTGGTGTCTGATTGCTGGGAGCACAGCTCCTGAATGCTGCGATCCTGTAGATACGAGCAATGTCTCTGCTTTTTTTTTTTTTTTTTTTTCCTTCCCCAGTTTCAAGACTACAGGCCAAATATAAAGGATGCCTTGGAAAGAGAGAGTACAAGAAGAAGAGAGAAGCAGGTATGGGCTCTAGAATCAAGGATTCTCTTCTTAGGGCTATGCTTTCCAGTAGGAGTTGTAGCTTTGGGAGGTCACGAATCTATGTTGCTGCAGATAGCACTCGCGGTTCCCCTACGGGGCTGTGGGTCTTGGGGTCAGATGCAGGTGGCAGCTGTATGAAGAGCATTCAGAGGTCCCTCTAGTTCTGTTCAGCTCCTCACATCATGTGCTGCTCTTGGCCTCATGCAGGCATCAGCTGTGCGAGCAGCTCTGTGCGGCAGCAGCACCCTCTGCTGTGCATGTGGGGATGTTCTGGGGTACCGAGGGAATTGCTCGTTAACTGCTAGGGAGAGAAACCCTCTTATCACAGTGGACAGGCTGATAAATAATGCTGCAGACTCAAAGGCCAGCTTTCTGCGATGAGCTGCTTGCTGTGTACAGTACGTTGCCACCTTGATGTTGGGCTCTACAGTGCAGGTAGTGCCGGATCAGTTATTATGGAGAAGAAAAGTTTGAAACTTCTTACTCTAAACATCAGCTGATGGGAAGAGCTGCAAAAGAGACAGTTGTAACTTCTGCTATGTGAATTTAAAGGATAGTGTGGCACAGGACCTTTCGTACTAATACAAGGACCTGGTTAATTCTTGCAGCTATCAAGTTGGAGGCTTGTTGGCGAGGAGCGCTGGCACGGAAGGAGGCCAAGAAGAGGACGTGGGCGGTTCAGATAATCAGGAAGTAACTATCGCTGTGTGGTGATCGTGGGGAGGGCTGTGGGTCGCAGCCTGGTGATGGTCTCTGAACAATGAGTCCAAAAGTACTGACAGTAGAGTGAGTCAAAACCATCTCCTTCACACCCATTTCTAAGCTATCACAGTAGTTAGGAGGACAGTTGCCAGATGGGGTTGATCAGAAATGCCTGTCACCTCTTCATGAATTCTGTGACTTATGCAAATTTCTGTTGCTCTGCTAGTTTATATTGGTGCAGAGGATCTCCAAACCAATACTTTGCGTGCCTGTCCATTCCCTTACGTAGGGTCCTCCCTCTCCACTCCCTTAAACTCAGCTCCTGAAGAGTGCTGTAGAGCTGATCTTCCTTTCTAACTCCAAAGCACTGTATTTTGGTCAACAGAACTTGGAAAAAAAATGTTAAAGTTTGGCATATTATAAAGCTTAAGATTTCCCTTGCTGTAACACAGGTGACAATGTACCCGAGTTAACATCAATGATCTGTTAGCCTATTGTGTGCCTTCTGTGACTTGCCTTTCATTTCCATTGGTTTCTGAAGGTAACATGTAAGTTCTGGTTCGGATATTTTCTGTAGATTCATAAATGGCTTCATCAATCGGAAGAAACCCCTTTGCCCAGAGAACATTGAATTTGTGCAGCTTGTGCAGTACAACTACTTGATGAAGCTCAGAGACCACGTTCCAAAAAATGTCTTGGACAAGAGCTGGCTCCAACCTCCTTCTATCCTGGAAGAGGTGAGGGTCGCTGCAGGCTTTGGGAGAGGTGAAGATAACTTCTGTTCTGTGGTTGCTTGTGGCACGCCTCATGTAGGAAAAGAGCATCTGTCTCCTGCTGGCTTGTCCTCTGTTCAGGCGTGATGGCAGAGCCTTTGGAAGACCCTGAGATCCTCTGTATTTGGGGGAGGATGGGAGTGGGAGGAATGGTGCTGTTGTTTCAGTTTCCAAGGGAAAGGAGGGAGCTTGGTGCTTTTGTTTTAAGCAATAGAAAGGAAGATGCACTGACAGAGAAGTGGGCTCATGAACCCTATTAAAGATAAAATTGATCCCATGATGTTTTAAGCTTGCAGCACAGATAGACTTGTAGCCTTTCATCTAGTTTGGGCTTTGGCAGGACAGGTAGCCTCAGTGCACGAACTGGACAAACTCTAGTTGCTTCTAGCAGAACTCTCATTTAGAAACAGCTGCTGACACTTGTTATGGCCCCTTTGGTCCTGCCCGTAGCCTGGCTCGGGACCAGAGCAGATGACTCCCACGCTGGCTGTGGCCAGTGCTCGGTGGATGAGGTGGGCCCAGTAAACTAAAAGCTCAGGCAGAAGGTAAGGTGAAGAGCAATGCTAATGGTACACTACGTGTGCAGTGCCGCAGTCTCGTCTGGCGGTGACGGATGTGGTTTGCTGCTTTTAGTAACTCTAGTAGTAACTCAGCTGCTTGGTGTTCTGCGTCCTTCGGCTGCTGCTGGGCATTAACCCTTCTCTGGTAGCAAAGCTCTTTGGTAGGTGGGGCTCTGGGCTGGAGGACCTCAAATGAGTTGTGATTAGACGTTAAAAACAGCTTGCACCAGGCAAGTATTTGTTAGGACTGCAGCAGGAGTTGCTTGCACAACTTCGCTACTTTTTTCTTTTTTTTTTTATGTAGACATCTGAGATGCTACAGAAAATCTGCATTAGGAACCTAGTAAGGAAATACTGCCGAGGTGTTACTGCCGAGAGGAAGGTGCAGGTAACTAATATGTGGAATGCAAATGCATGAGTTAAAACACACTGTGCTCATGTGATATCTTGCTCTCTGTGAACTGTCTGAAACGCAGGCTGCACCTTCTGACACACCACTGCTCCTTTGCTGAGCAAACATTCCTGAGCCTGGAGTCAGGTGTTTGTTTCGGTGGCACTTGCAACGTACAGGGCAGTTCTACAGACACATCGGTCTTAATCTTACGGCATTAAAACTGCACTTCATATAATTAGAAAAGATCCAAAAATAAGAAAAGATCCGTAGGACTGTTTAGTCTGTACTACCCCTTTATTTGGGGTAATACAGGAATAACCTAAAGGTGTTGGAAGAAATGCAGCATGAGTCAGGTAGATACAGCATGAGTAAAAGGATGATGTTGTGTAGTAACGATGCCTACATTATAACTGCTGATGTTAACGGTGGAGAAACTCTAAGAGGTTAAAGGCTGTTCCTTCTCTAAACAGTTACAGCAAAAAGTGGTAGCAAGTGCTGTTTTCAGAGGGAAGAAGGAGGGCTACCTGCAGAGCATAAACCAGCCTTTCATGGACACCCGACTGAGTGAGTACACAGCAAAGCCCTGAAGGACTTGGCCACGTGGTCCTTGCTCAGGAAAATTCTGTTTGACAAAACGGATATGGTTTCTAAGAGAAATTCCCATCTGACAGAGGCAGCGTCTCCTGCTGCGTTTGGGCCCTACCATTGAGTTCCCTTGCCCTGTTGTGTCCAGTGACACTAAACACGGAGATCGATCTGCCAGACTTTGCTCTCAGACTGGGGGTGCCTGGAATCCCTCTTGGGATAGAGAGCCATAAACCCAAGCAACCTCCCTTATGGGCTGGGGTGGATCAGGACCCACCCTCGCTGTGCTGGACGGGGCAGGGAGGCTGAGTGGGGACGTTGCAGTGCAGCATTGCCAGCTGTGGGGATCCAGTCCCACAGCTCCCAAGGACTGGAGCTGCTGGGAAGGAGACATGTGAGTCTTGGGAATCCATGCAGCTGGTGTTAAGCACGTTAAAGGCGTGCGAGGAAAGCCCTAGTAGTGCAATGGCGGGGCGAGGGATCTGGGAGATGGGGTGGGGTGTGGTAGCAGTGGTGCGTGGGTGAGATGCTGGGGTCACTGCTGGAAGCTCCCAGAGAGCTTCAGCTGGAGCACTGTGCAGAAGGAAAAATGCTCTGGGTGGCTGTCGGCACGAGTCCTTCTGTGCCAGGGCCTGAACCAAGAACAGACCCAAGAACAGCCAGTATTCCCAGTGTGAATTACTTGTCAGGCAGGAATAATCACTGAAATGGGTTTAGGGGTAGCTGGAAGTGAACACCCGCGGTTTAGAAGGGAGTGTACCAAGGGGACAAGGACTAATGGGATGAAGACAATTAATGCAGCTCTCTGGTGTTTTGCTGGTGGGAGCGGTGGCCGTCTGTCACCTACACTCAGTTTATCTTTCTGGTTTGCTCCTCAGAAGAGAGTGATATAAACCCTAAAGTACTGCAGCTCATCCACGGTGAGAAGATCAAGGTAAGGGAAGGACAGCGGGAGCTCAGCAGCCCTCAAACCAGCTTCACTGGAGTCCTGCAGCTGGTCGGTCACACAGACTGGGCGATCCGTCATGCCTGAGGCTGTCCTGCAGCCATGCTTATGTGGCAGGGCAGGCTGCTGAATAGCAGTGTAGCGAGTATTTCCTTGCTTTTAAATTTGAGACAGGTCTCAAAATGCACCTAGACAAAAATTATTTAAGATTCCTTTTATTAAAAGCTTAAAAAGCATCAATAACCCTATTTGGGCTGTAATGGGCAGGAGAAGTGCAGGTGTGTGCACTGCACTTCCCATGGTTATGGCATAGAGGGCACAGGTAAACCATTTTTCTCAGTGCGTGATTCTGCCATCTGAATTTCCAAGTATAAAAACCCAGATGATTATAAGTAGAGGTTGGCAGCAGCTGTTGTGAGCTGGGATCCGCAGCTCTGCGGTGCAGTGCTGCTCCTTGCTGAACCGCTTCCAGCGCAGGACCCTGCGGCAGCGAGAAATGCTGATACCAACTCGTTGTTTTCAGTATGTGACCCCCGTGGTAAAATATGACAGGAATGGGTTCAAAGCACGAGACCGGCTACTTGTTCTGACCCAGTCCTCGGCGTATGTGGTGGAAATGGCTAAGATCAAGCAGAAAATAGACTACGCCACTCTGAAAGGTAATGGTGGAGGTCAGCCTGGGGCTTCCCTTTCTGCCAGCGACCCTGGGGGTGGAAAGATGAACTTCTGAAACTTGGTCTTTCAAAGATATTTGAAGCAATGATCTATCTGAGAATGCTTTTTCCTGGGGGATGGATAAAGGGTCTGTGTGTCGGCGTGCGGTTCCCTGAAGTATAAATTATGAGTAAGAGGACACAGTTCTTTGAAATACATAAATGCAGGAGAACATCACTTTCTGTTAAAATAGAGGGGAGAAAGGAAAAAAAAAAACACAACCTTTTCTACCCCATTTTGTAGGTATTTTTTAATCCTGCCATTGTCTGAACTACAGTCCAGGGGTAGAATATATACTTTCTCCCTCCTCCCCTACCAAAACAAAGGTAATGTGGAAAGGTACAGAGCAAACGACTAACGCACCGTGTTTAAATAACCACTGTTGGAAGTGTGTTACGGACAAGTGGGTGACAGAGAAAGTGGTCTTCAGAAGGTATTTTGAAAACTGGGAAGATGATGGTGGTGTAGAACTGTCTTTGGTAGTTTTTTTCCTCTAATTCTTGGATTTTTTTGAAGGCATTTCCACCAGTAACCTGAGCGATGGGATTGTAGTCATTCATGTTCCCGAGGACAACAAACAGAAGGTAGAAAATTGCAACGTAGCTACTGTGAGCTTGTGGTTAGAAGTAAGGTCTTGTAGCTGACAATTCTAATATTTTCCTACGAAATACTGGGATTACACAATTACTGATGTTCACTAATTCTGTAATCAGCTAGACCTTTACATTCTTGCTGTCTCACCGTGAAAGCTTTCACTTTTTTCTTTTTTTTTTTTTCTTTTTTTTAGAGCCAAAGTCACTATAAATCCTAAATAGTCCCTGGAAAGGATGTTTAACAACCCAAACTTGTACTTGACTGTTTAACTGCTGTGTCGTTATTGGTCCCATCTGCACTGCAGTCCCTACCCTGGCATTAGGAAGGAGTTTCTCTGAATGCGCAACCGCTGCGCGGCTTACGTGCTGGGGCGATGCCAGACGACTCTCTGCCTCTTTTTTTATTTTTGTTTCCAGGGAGACGTGATACTTCAGTGTGAGCATATCTTTGAGACGATCACTAAACTCTGCATGCTGGCCAATAAGCAAAACCTTGTTAAAGTTGTGCAGGGAAGGTAAGGAAGGAAGCTGAATGGGTAGTATTGTGTGGGCTGTATTTTATGGAAGAACCTGCTTCAAAAACT
The DNA here is from genome assembly GCF_965183815.1 of Platalea leucorodia. Taxonomy (NCBI): domain Eukaryota; kingdom Metazoa; phylum Chordata; class Aves; order Pelecaniformes; family Threskiornithidae; genus Platalea; species Platalea leucorodia. The sequence goes on from NC_138834.1 coordinate 8,861,035, forward strand.
TAAGGCCTGGACTACTTAAGTCAAAACTATTAACATCACCCCAGCAGACAGTGCCCTGAACTGATTAGAGGTCTGCTGTGCAGTAGCACAGTTGTTTTCATGGCTTCCTTTCATAGGCACAGGGGAAACAAGATGGGATGCACAGGAACAAGAAAATATATTAAAAAGTCATTACAGCCTATTATTTCCCAGACTAACAAGGCTTGCTTCCGTGATGGCTGTGGTTGCACCTTGCTAGGTGTGCTGCTCTGCTCTAAGACCTGCCCAGGATCCATCTGCTTAAAACCCAAACTTGTTTACAGGTGACTGTACTTGAAAACCACTTTTTTCAGGCTTCTGCTGATGTGACCTGGGTGTGAGGCGGTGGGTTTAGCGGTTTCACAACAGATCTCATTAGCACCAGCTCTGAGGAAAGCCTGCTGGGCTGAGCCTGTGGGTCACTTCAGGATAAATGCTCCTCTCCCGAAAAGATTGAGAAGGCCCTGAAATGTGATTGCTGAGCACAGGAACCTTCTCAGTCACGCCACCAAGCTAATGGCAGGTGGATGCAGTCTGTCTCTCAAATCTCTACACGAATTGAAACTGGCATATGAAACCTGTGCTTCTGCTCCAGCTTTTCTCTCTGGCCTTTGCGTTTCAATTGTAATTAGATTCCATGTGTTCAGTGGTTTTCTCCAGGTCAGATCTGCTTATCTTCTAGTGCTTAATTGCACCAGGAAAATTCAAATGCCCAGACCAGACAGGCATGCTCCATTCATCAAACCCTTCTGGGTTGTGTGGTATAATGCAATTGTTTAGGAAATTTACCTAAGCTGGAGGGCTCTGATCTTCTAATCTAACGAGATTTGCCAAGGGAACAGAAATAAAGGGGGCTTAGAGTAAAGCCTATTGCGAGGAAAGCATCTAATGAGTAATTCTGTCTGTATTTGCAGTCTTCAGTTTCGCATTGGCTCTGGGAAAGAAGGGACAATGGTGTTTACCGTTGGGCAGGAGCCTCAGGTCTTTAAAGCCAAAAATGGACAACTAACAGTGGTAAGGCCTCATCTAAGCGCTGGGAATATGGCTCGTGCTTTCTCCTTTGATGCTCGACCCCTGCCGAGAGCACAGCTAAGCTCTAGCAAGGGCCCTTTGTACGAGTTCTGGAGGACTCGATTCCTCTCCCAGAGCAGAGAGGTGCATGACACAACTACCCAGTCAGTATCTACCTGCATAAGAAGGTAGATAGAGGTTTATCACCTCTTGTTGCCTCCCTCAACCAAATTATTTCTGAAATGGGTTGGGGGATGGAGGGAAAGCATTTCTTGTCACCCAGGCAGGTTATCGGAGGAGGAAGGATCTGTCTGACCCAGTGGCAGTCTCGGCAGAACTGCTACCAAAGGGAGAATGAATTCTGGCTCTGTACGTAGCTATGGAAAATGGGGGATCTCTGCTTCTGTCCTTGCTTCTGGTCAGGGAGGGAGGTGTGCTAAACCTGCCTCCATCAGCTCACAGCTGCAAGGCAGTAAATGGCAAGTGTGGCTGGAGGAACAAGGAAAGGTGTGGGCCTTTGCTGCTTCACCAGTGAGCTTAGCGGGTTTGGTGCCGTTAGCTGACAGCTTCAAGGAAGCATTACACGCTGAGGTGTAACGCCCCTGGGCACTGGTTAGCTGTCCTTGCAGGCCGGAGATGAAGGGAGTTGTCTGGATGTGCCCGTTGTTAAACAGAAACAGGCTGCCTCTTTTCCCCACAGACAGGACACCTCAAGGACATAACATTTGTACTTAATTTAATGACTCCTTCCTTTTCTCGTCCCAGGTGTCAACCCAGGCCAAGTGTTGATGAGAAACAGCTCCTGTTCCTGGTCACTGTCTTGACTACGAACAGAATGGAGCCTGCAGGATGAGACCAGCACTCACATCTCCTCTGGAATCTTTGATGCCATAGGGCTGCTGTGATTTGAGAGTTTGCTTGCATCTTTTAGGCTCTTTTTTATAGCTTAAAAATGTTCAAGTATAGCTAAATAAATTCCATTATGTTGCTGTAACATTCCAGTGAGCATAGATGCTCATTACACACTGTCACAGGGAAAGGTTTAAACCAAAAGTTGCAGTTCCACACGTAAGATGTCCGCCTCTGTGCACCCAGTAAGAGCCGAGAGCTCTGACCAGGCAGGAAGGATTAAGACAGAAGCAGAGAGGCTTCTCTAGCTGTACCTTGAGTCACAACCTGCCAGGAGAACTGCATCAAGTGCAGATCAATGAAGTTAACTGTGGTCTGAAAATGCCTTTTGTCTCGGGCAGACTGGCAAAGCCTTTAAAACCCGCAGCTCGTCCTTCAGCATGTGTAGAGATGGCTAAATGTAGCAGTAGGGCTGGTGCTGGTATTTTTGAGTTGGTGCATCAGCCTATGAATGAAGCTGCTCACCTGGAAGTCTCAGCAAGCTGCTTTCTTGTCTACTCTGACATGGAGGAAGATCGTTTGCTTTTAGAGTAACACTGTCCTGGGTCTCCCTGCGCAGCAGCTATGCATGGCGTAATGGAAGCAAAACCATAAACGATGACCAAAATGCCCCCTCTTAGAGGGATGTGCTGGCTTGGTGCAATCCAGTTCAGAAGAAACCAGTCTCCTGCTGCTGAAGAACCTTCATCTCCACCTACGGAGCTGGACTCTACTCACTCAAGAGTGTGGTAGGCGCTACTGTTCCCCTGAGGCATAGTGGGGCAGGTACGAGGGGAGAGGGTGGAAGGCAGGAATTCCCTCTGCTCCCTCCTGCCTGGAAGCTGCAGCCGTACTGCCGCTCGCTGCATTCATAGCGCTTACTCTGCTGCCTCATGTTGAGGCAAACTCTGGTAGCTCCTGCTCCAGCTCGCTTTGGCTAGGCTGAAACTGCAGCCTGCAGGTCCTTGACTCGCTGCCGTTAAATCCTGGGGTCTGCAGGGTCCTGAGAGCCAGGTGGCCGGTGCCTCTGCCGTGAGTGGTGCCAGGAGGTAAAACGAACAACCCAGGGCGAAGGATGGTCTGATATTTCTTCCTGAAAGTTCCTTCCAGCTCCATGGACCATGAGGGAAGCATGCTTCAAACAATAAAGCAACTCACATGTAAATATGAAATATCTTCTAATTTATTGTGTTACATTTAAAAAAAAAAGTACATATTGCAAACATCAACCATACACTGGAATCCAGCTCAAGCTTTTTTGTGCCTAAGTATAAAGTGGGAGGGGATGATTGTACAGAACAGATGAATGTGCTGCTCTTGTCCATGAAACGGGACAACTCCATTAAGACTGGAAGGTTCTGCCTACCCTTTGCTCTAAGGTAAGACTGGAGCTTGGAGCCTTCTACAAAGGCTCTAACCAGGTGACGGCCTGCAGCAGGATCCAAAACCTGCCTTGTGGGAATACCGGAGCAGCTGCTTTGGTGCTACACTGACCCAGGGAGTAAACGCCCTGCCAGGGAGCTGGTGGTCACTCTTGCCTCTACCATGCAGCCCCACCTGTGTTACAAGCTGCAGATTGTAGCCCAGCTGTTTGGCATTATGCTGATGGACAAAATCACTTCCACAAGTACGATTTTAGTCAGCTCTGCTCTGCCGTACTGTCACTATTCATGCCGGTTGCGGGCTGCTGGAGAATCGAAGCAGACGGGTCTGCGCTCCCCGTTAATACGAGGTAGCACTAGATAATCTAAAGAGCTGCTTGGGAGCGGGCCAGCTGCCCTGTACCCCATCCTCACCTGAAAGCTGGAGAGGCAAAACCATTTACAGTAAAAAGGCTCAAGAGCTGAGAGCATTTGTGCAAAGGCATTAACTAAGTCTCTCTCCACAGACCAAGGACAAGTGGCCACTAGGTGAAGGACGACAGCAGTACATCTTTACTACACAACTACAGCACGCAGAGGGTTAAGTCAGGACTGTGTTAAGGCAGAGTCTGCCCATAAATGCAGTAACAAAACTGAAACTTACTCAAACTCTCCTGGAGTGACTTACTAAACCAAGAGCTATATAAACCACTGTACAAAGATTAAAAATAACCATCCCCTGGTTTTTAAGAACTTAGTTTGCAAAACCTGAAGAAATCCTGAAGCCAGTTAAGAATCTATTTACAGAGAAGTTAATCACATAGCTGTGATCTGTCAGGTGCTTAGCACTGGTGTCACACACGTCACCTCCTGGAGCTGAATCTGCTCTTGCGCCACAGGACGTGACTGGATTTTGTTTGAGCAGCCGGTGCTGGGTTGCTGGAGTCTCCCCGGCACTGTATGGGGAAAGCAGGTAGTTCAGCACGGCTGAGGATGAAGAGGGCCTCTCCCCCCTGTCTTACAGGAGAGAGCCAGCTCTCTAGCGTTAATGAAGCAAGCAGGGTTTGCTGCAGGACTATCAGCATGTTCTACAGTAATCGGCTGGTGTTTCCTTTTTGCTGGCAGGAGCAGTGGGACTGTGGAGACAGGGGAATTAAGCTGAACGGCTTTACACAGTGCAGAGTCTGGGCCCCTTCAAGGGCAGTAGGTCTGTTATGGATGCTCAGAAACCCATAAACAGCCCAGTAACGTGCCCTAAGTGTCAAAGTACACAGTGCTGGAGAAACAGAGCAATTCAGAGGACTTTCTGTCCCCGCTCCCCAGCTTATCACATAAGGAAGGTAAGAAGGGAGAGGCACTGGATCCATCACGACAATCTGCACTATGGACTTCTACAAACCCGAAGTGAGTTGCAAACACAAGTAAGTACAGCTTAAAATAGCAGCCCGTAACTGTCGGGATGTAGCTGAAACTGCTGAACTACAGTGGAACTGATAAAGCAGTAGCTGAAGAAGAAAGAGTAGAGGAGACAGGTACATGTTACAGACACCAGCTGTCTGTAACTTAGAAAAGTCTTTGGTTCCTAGAAAGACGACCTCCGCCTAACTTTGAAATCTTTTTAGCTTTACTTGATGATCCAAAATTGTACCACTGAGCAAACACAATGCTTTATTTTAGCCTCTACAGACAAGCTAGACAGAGTTTGGGACGTAACTGCTATTTGAAACAGAAGCATTGGAGTAACGTAGCTGGTGATGCTGACAACACCTTTGGTTTTTAAAACGTTCGCATGCCGTTAACAGCCCTGAGCCAGGAGCGGGAATCCTTGCAGCAGGAAGTTGGGCAAAAACAAATAACCACCTCCGTGAGGAACAGGAACAGGGAGCTGCTGCTCGGTATGAGATGTCTGGCCATTAAGACCAGCAACAGCTATTCCAGATGAAGGGTCAAAAAACTCTAGAGTAGGCCAAAGTACTCTGGTGTCTGCCAAGGTGCCAGCCTGATTGCACGTTTAAGACTTCCTACCTCAGGTTTCTCTCCCTCTCAGGCTGTGTTACGTTAACCATTACAGCTGTGGCTCTGCTCATTGTCCTTTAGCATTCAGTCCTATTGAATAATACACAATCTTCCACAGTAATTGTTACTTGACTCCGCAACAGGCAACAAGAGACAAGGAGGTAGATAACATTCATTTATAATAGAAAAGCACTCTTAGAAAACTAGACTACTTAGGTCTTCTCTACACAACATTTTAGCTCTGTCCTTTCACACACAGCTGCCATTTCTGAAAAGACTTGGAATATGCTCAGGATAAAGTCAAACAAGGAATAACGGCCTCTGGGCCACTGCCTACTCCTCTTCCCCCGGTACTTGCGTTGCCCTCGCTCAAAGCAAGACAATGCTCCTGTATCAGTTACAGAACTGAACTACGGCTGCTGGCCTCCTACCTACGCTGGGCTGGCACGGAGGGTTTGAACCTGTGACGACTACTGCTTTACCTGTAGTAAAGAAAGCACAGCTTCCTGACCTGCGATCCGACGGAAATAAACTCCCCGGCTGAGACCTGGGGTCAGGCAGAAACTCTAAGTGCTAACTGGTAGCAACACCACCCTAAGGAAAAGCAATCACATACAATTTGCTCCTGATCTTCCTTTTGGAGGAATTTTAACATCTTCCACCCTTGAACTGCACGGATAAAGCAGGGGTGGGTCTCCACAGTTCAGTGCTGTAGAAGCTCCACTGAACCCTTAGGGGAAAAGGTCCTGAGAGCTGCAGGGAGCCACAGGCAGACCCCGGCAAGCCGAGCCCAAGCAGCTCCCCCGGCTCCCTCCGCCCACCAGCACTGCAGGAATCAAGTCAGCACGTGTCATTTGTCCTTCTGGGAGTCACGCCAAGGCACTCCTGAGCTACCAACCCCGTCACCTACAGGCCTGAGAGAAAGGGAGCTCTGCAGGAGCCCTGGTGTGTTTAGATCATTGCATTTCTCCCATGCCCGAGTGCCTAGGAGGAGACAGGGTCAATGAGTGCCTGGAGGGAAGGTATATGGCTGACTGACCTTTTTTTCTTTGCTTTTTGTTTTGTTTTTAAAGTGCAGGATAATTACTAAAGCCAAAGGAAGCCAGCCCTCTTCCTCTCTAGCCACAAAAGAGCAAAGACAAGAGTGCTAAAAATTCAGGGCATTTCTCCAGATGCTCAATAGGTCCTTACAGCATCTATCGTACGCCCAGTAACCTTATTTATTCTTGTCCTAGAACTACTGCATTTAAATACCCCAAATAATCTAGTTTGTTACAAAATGTAATTTACAGACTTTGCTGAACAGAAGTTAAACCGCCTGGTCCTCTGCTGCAGATAATCGATCAGACAAAGGGCAGCACCTTCCAGACAGAGCTGCGCAGTCTGCGGCTGTCGCTTGGCTCACTGATGCAGATGGGCCCTGTCATCCGGACGTTTAATATGAATTCTTCGCACGCGTTCAATGCGCTCTCGCTCCTCGTCTTCATCTAAGTGATGGGAGCGGCCAGCTGCCCCTCCTGTGGCTTCCAAGAGCGCGTTGTCAGGTCCCCTCCCGTCCTGGGACTCGTACAGCAGAATGTTCAGTGTTTCCTCGTAAATGCGGGCTTCTGGGAACTCCACCTGCCCACCCAAGAGAAACAAGGTCACTCTCACCTATTGCCAGTCACTCCGGGCACCAGGTTACCCCATTTTTAATTCCTGATACCTTTCTGGTTTTACAATTTCTTAATTTCACTCTAGCCACAGCAATCCTTTCTAGCACAATCGTTTCTGTTCTATTATTTGCTTTCAGCTTTTGAGACCCAACAACCAGGTTGGGGTTTTTTTTCAGAACCGGCCTGCCCGCAGGGCAGCCTCAGACAGATTTCTCCTGGGAAAGGTCAGGTTGCACGGGGAAGGCATGCCATCGCTCACCAGGATCCGTCTTTACGCAGAGATGTAAACCAAACTTGGTTAAATGCACGAGTTTGTCTAAAGATAAAGAACTGGACTGAACTTGCATTATGGACTATCACAATTGCCCTGTGTTAAGTGCCACAGCCAAGCAGTCCCTGCCCTGATGAGCTCCGCTGTGCTGCTCCCACTTTGACTGGCATTGATTATTCTATAGAGATGCTAAACAATGCAAGGAGTGTTCAAAATGGAACAGCTGTCAGGATGCCAGTCTGACAGCAGCTCAGCCCGTGGCTGGAAGCATTCAGGGGTTTACTCGTACCTTTGTCTGTTTTTTCTCAGTAGCATAAACAATGGAAGTGCAACAGACTTCGGCAATCTTCCGCCCCTGCCCGTAAAACGACCAGCAGCAGATCTCATCTCCAATCACATCTTTTATAAAGAGCACTCTCCCATTAAACCTCAAGGACAGCTTATCGAATAGCTCGATGTTCTTCAGCATGTTGTCGTCGGAGTTGCTGTGAGAGACGAAGGCAGGCAGCAGTCACGTTAGGGGAATTAAGACAGCACACAGAAGAGAAGGAGGGTTTGGGCAGTGAGCGTTTACACGCCCAGCTTCCTTTGACTTACTGTGTCTCTACCAAGGTAGTGTTTACAGTTGGTATCCAGGACTGCAGTGGATAAATCATTTGACTACTACAGGCAGGAAAACCTGCTGCTGAAGCAGCAGTAATACGACATCAACAGTACTGTGAGCAATACTGTCCAAGGCCGTTTCATTTGGGTACAAAATTCTGTCACCCAGATGAAACCATTCCTAAACTCAAGCTCAGCACCAGCTGGATGGAAGCTGCCCTATGTCATGAAACACATGCAGACAAAAGGGAAGGGGGACAAGGTCCCAGACTTGATGATTTTACCGCTTATTGAGAACACTGCACCGTGGAAGGCTTCCTGTATTCAACTGATGTGCTGTAGCCCGTGGGGAACACAGGCCAGCAGTTGGCCAGGCGTCTCTGCCAGCTGCACCTAAGTACTGGAGGAACTCCTCTGGCACAGAAACAGCACACACTTAGCCTTCCATTGATGACAGTAGGCTCCCTTCTGACTAAAGTTTGAAATTAATTGGGAAAAAATTGAGTGCGTGCCAGCACCAATCTGTCACTGGTTCTGAGTGAAGAAAAAGCAAACGCTTATCATGGATTTCAGTCTATGAAAAACTTGAAAGAAGCCCAGCTGAAGTCATTTACCTGGTGTAGGAATATTTGTTGTTGCTTCTGTTATATAGCAACTTCACTGCTGGCTGTAAAAAACAAACAACGGATCAGTTACAGGAAGTGCAGTAAGAGCTGGAATCTCAGCTCAGCCCAAGACCCCACAGCAGAAAAGCTGCAATACGATATGACACCATCAGGCCCAAGCCCAGTGGGATTTTGTTGTTGTTGTTACTGCAGAACTGTCATGCACGGGTTGGCAAGGGGCTGCAATCCCTTCTGAGCCCTTCTGTGACTGGATCGTAATCTGCTCTCGCCCACCCTCTGCCTCTTTGCCAAGGCTAATCATTATCACCAGCATCCTCCCTTCTACCTGCCACAGCGAGCAAGCTTCCAGAAACAGGAGACACGGATTCACTTTAGCTAAAGAAAGCATCTGTCGTTAAGAACCAGAGCGGACAAATAAAAGGAAGATCTAACAGCCCTGAGGATCTGCTCGATCAGCCTGCTACTGCCTACGCCCTCTATTTTAATACCTGACGCAGAGAAACACACGGCCAGGCCCACCCTGAGCAACATTTGACTTTTAATTCAGAAGAAATGTTTAGTCTGCTGTAGATTTTCAGTGCTTTGCAGCTCAACAGTTGTATGTATTTTAGGGTAAGGCCATTGTTGAAAACTAAAGACCATTTTCTAAAGAACACTTGCTCAAGGTCCCACGCAAGCCCGGGGCAGCAGGCCAGCACCCTCCCAAGCCACGGCACAGCCTGGCCTCTCTTACCTTGTTAGAAGTGGCTATAAGTTTTTGCTCTTCTTTGGAAGATGTGATGACTGGTACCTTGCAGAACGGTTCATACGCATCTTTGTTCTGCTGAAACAAGAATCAAACAGCAGCTGAAGGTAAATAGGCCTTCAGGCACACTCATATTAAATGGGAAGGTCCTGCGTAGTCTGTGCTTAAGAGTTCAGCATGCAACCTGTCCCTATACCGCACCGAGTGGCGGCTTCTGGTCCATGCTCTGAACCAGGCTGGCACTCCAGCTACCGGGCAGCATCCCTCTGGGACCACCTGAGGTGTTCGCTTCTGCTCTCTACCGCTCTGCAAACACAGGGACTGAATGTTATGTACCTATTTAAATGGCAGAATCTGGAATTTGGCTTCACTGAAACACAACACCAGTAACAGTGGCTTCAAACCTAAGACGAGCACCTCAGAGGGAAACAAAGAACAAAAGTGGATTCCCAGCAGCCTGCGGCTACTGTGGATACAAGCAGCTGCTCTGGTCTGGCCAAAGGACCTACCCCATTCTGGTTGATGCTGGAAGCATTAACTTTTGTCTCAGAGCTTGCGCTGCTGATAGATCATTTCACCATGTTAAGACCCTGACGGCAGCGGAGCACGCTGCAGAGGAGCCAGCAGAGGGAAACTGAGCAACTGTTTATCCCTCACTGTAACTGGGTAGCACTACATGCTGAGAACAACTCAGTACGTTTTTCTGGATGTGACCAGACTCCAGCAGATCAATGACATGAAGTATTTCAATTTCATCCCAGCCTCAAAAAGGCACCAAGTGGAAAACAGCAGAAAATCTTGCTCTGCCCAGGTGCTGCTTCCCACCCAGAGCAGCCTCCTCTTCTTGACCCCTCACTGCAGCCAGAGCAACCTGACTCCTCCTTAACTCCACAACCTACCTGCAAGGCTGCTTGGCACTCGTCCACCAGCCCCTGGACCAGGTAGTACTTTGCTTCAGCCAACAACTCTTCTATCTCCCTGCGGCTCTCAGGGAGCGGCACAGCCCCGTCGCGCAGGTAGTTCAGTATTGTCCCAAAATGTTTTCCACAGCGGTCGATCAGGATCCAGCCTAGGGACAGAAGACGACCACAGTACAGCAGAAGCAGAGGCAAACGTGGCAAAAGACCTTGACACTGGCCTGGGACTGCTGTACCCAGTAGGTTCCTGCCAAGAGAGACTAACTCCAGTTTCTTGCTTGAGCTGGCGAGCAGAGGAGCAGAAAGCACAGGGAATTTATCATCTCCTTCTGCGTTTCAAGTGGAGAGTATGTGGGAGTAAGGTAGGAAGCTCACTTGTTTCTCATAGTTCCCCAGTTATTGACAAATGATTAACTGAAACAGAAGAATAAATACTTCTCATTCTCAAACTAACCAGCTCTGTTCTTCCTCTGCTCCTGAAGCCCTGACACATTATTATTTTCTTGCTTTCTGTCTGAAGGCCCTGTTACATATACGTGTGGCTGCTTCTTACAGCTTATTAGAGCCAGCCAGACGTGACTGTCTAAAGGCTGTTGCACCTGAACACAACACGGGGACCCACCGCGATCCACCATCTCCAGCAGATGTGCAAAAAGGTCGGCAAGAGAAAGGCAGCACAGGCTTTGGCAGTGTCACGGCAAACGTTGTTTCAATCTCTATATTCCCAAAGTGCATTAACTTGGTAGAACAAAGTGGTTATTAGCACAATGTCTTAAACTGCTGAAAGACGTGACGCGACAGCGTGCGTAAGCAGAATGTAACGTACAGCCTGTGCCGTGGAGCTCACCAGCGCTGCTATGTACTGACAACGGTGTGAAGAAAAGAAAACAGTTACAACCGAAACGCTCTCCTGTTAGCTGGCGATAAAAGGATCTGCGCTTCACCTCTGGCTGCCAGTCTGCTGCCTGAATCAGGCCGGACCCTGAGAATTGTTAGGCAATGTTGAGGCTCGGGTTTCCATAAATGAACAGATGGCCACTCTTACGGGCTGCAGCTCAGGAATGCAGTGAGGAAACGCTTGTGGGGAAAGAGTCATATTTTGGACAAATAAGGAAAGTAGGTTAAAGCAGACCCTGTATGTTCTGCATGAATGGAATTACTAGTAAAGTCTGAACATTTGGTTCAATTTGGAAAGTGAACACAGCCCTTTCATGCTGCTCTGTGGAAAACTGAGATGCTCTCCAGCAGTTTACTACAGGCTTTCCATCTCCCTCGTTACCCTGCTGTCTACATAAAACATAATGTATGCTTGCAATTGTAATTTTACAGACTGTAATAACAAACTAGAAAGCTGGAGGCAGAACTAGAGACAGAGAAATCAAAGAACAAAAGACTGATAGAGGCTAATGAATACAGTATACCTAACCAACCAGAGCAGAAAAAAGCCCATTTGTCAATGCGGAGGTATGTAAAGCAAGATCTCCCATTTTAAAGAGAAGAGGGAGCACAAGACACGGCAATAAACAAGGACATCCATATTCCACAAATGCAGCCGTCGACAGAGTTTACTAGAGGACACCAACACGTAGGGAGGTAAACGGCAGGCTGAGAGCAGAATTGTGATCCCCAAAATTCTTTTATTATCTCTGCTGTGATTCCCTCTGTAGGCTGTAAAAATCTGATGCAACTTTATGTTTCCAGATGGTGAAACCAAAGCAGAATTGCTCACTTTCATGTGGAGGAGGGATGAGAAAACATTTCGAGCAGCATTGCAAAATACAAATGACTACTCAAACAGCTTTCAAAAACCTTCTGTTTTAACCAAACAGCCAAGGGTACAGCCAGAGCGAGATGACTCACAGGAAAGCGACCCTGCTGCCACTCAGTCACGGCTGTGCGGAGCCTAAGAAGTGGGTTTCAGCTATAGTCATTTAAAGCCATTTTTTAATTGCAGTGCTACAAAAACGTCCTGTGATCCATTTACTGAGGTAGGAATACATAATCCATGAAACGTACACACATTAGACTTTTAGGAAATAAATCTTTTGTTTTACAAGAAGTCTCAGGGACAGCATCCAAACACTCAGACCAAACCAGACTACATTTTCTGACCAAGCCTTGACAGATGAAACAGCGGCCTGGCACTGAAGACTGCCTGATGCTCAACAGTCTTAATAGCAGCCAAACAAAAAACATGCGTCTCGATCAACTGGTTAACAGCAGTGGGGAGTAAGGAAAGAAATCACACTGAAGAAAAGAAAATTGGAAACAGATGGGTGCACCTGGAAAACTCACATCCTTCTATCTGCTCATTACCATCAAAATAAAATTTTCAAAATATGCCAATTTGCTACAGTTCATGAACAATTTCTAAGCCAAAAATAATCATCTGCCACCCACCACCAGAGAACTCCAGTCTTTTCTCCTACGGCCCAACTAGCAGCGTGGTGCAATTGTTAAGCTTTGAGAAGGAGCTGGGGAGATGGTGCTGGGGTCAGAAGAATGCATCGAAACAAAGAGGAGGACCCCGGGTGACGCATTCCATGGACCGTTTAAAAACTTTACTCCTTCCAGTTTCTCCACAAGTTTGGCTTCTTTTCCTAAGAAACACTTTGTTTTGTGCCAGGTTTTGGGTGTGACCAATTAGCAGAATTTTGAATAATTTCAGATAAAGAGAGTTTCCCTTAGCAGCTATAATGCTATTGTCCCAGTTTTCAGCATCAGGCCCGGCAAGGGGAGATAAAGCAAGACCTACTGCAATGGGAGTGTCTCAGTTACAACATACAGGAAGTATCAAATTCCTATTAAAACACAAACTGGCTAAATGGAACAATCCCACACAGACACTGTGGGATTCACAGCAAAGTAAACTTGCAATTTTATGTCTCAAGCGTGATATTTTAGCAGATTAAACTCCAGTTACCCTCATATTAGCAGTAATATCGTCAGCTGCTCTCCAGCAAGAAGTACCTGCACTTACACGGACTCCAAGCCTTGGGAACGCGATGCACCAGCCCTCCCGCAGTACCTGCCCAGGACGCCCGGAGGAAGTGCTGAGACCACGCCAGGGTGGGCTTCCAAAATTAATTTGGAATTTCTCATCCACTTCCAAGCTGAAGGACTTGAGAGATCTTGAATTATCAAATTTTGTGAAACACAGAGCAGCTTTAGGGAGGGACAGGAGGATACTTTTGGAGTTGCCTGAAGTTTAGCAGCAAGGGGAGAGGTCTTCAATGAACTGGTTCACAGCCTTTCCACTAGAACACCCCTCCAGCCTTCCCAGTAAGGGTGCCAATTCCCAATTCCAATTTGACAGTTTTTTTTTTCAATTTGACCCACAGGCTGGCTTTTTTACACAGCCTGCACAGACCTGTGACAGGTAGCACAGAGACCCTTTGATCTGGAGCCCACAAACCACAGCACCAACGTTACTGCTTTACAGCAGCCGAAACTTGCAAAAGGCATGGTACAACACCCGGAACAATGCAGGGTTTTTTCCCCGGCTTAAATATAAGGACTTCTAGCTAAAACAGGAATATTCAGATAATTACATTGTATTTTTTTTTTTACAATTTTTTCCTCCAAATCCACTTCCTCCTATCTCAAGAAAGCTTATCACAAGATCCCTACTAAATCCATCGCTTGTTCTACATGACCTCTAAATATAGACTATTCTAAAGCACTCAAAACTAAGTCCAATTCATCTAACCACATATTACATTTTCTATGCTTTTGGCAAGTTCAAACAGAATTTTCAAATAATTAACTAATCACAAGAAAGGTGTTTTGAACCTTTAGGCTCAGCGATGCACTGGCTATTATTAAAGACAAGGTATCTAAGTCTGTAAAAATAGTTATGGGCAAAACATCAGTGCACAAATAGAAAGCTGCGCTTCCAGTTAAACCCTGAGACATTCCCACAATATGAGAATGCTGATATAAAACTATGCTACCAGTTGCAGTTATCACAAACACATTTTAGCTATATTAATAATTTAAACATAAATATTTTAAAGAATTTCAGCAGAAGATAAAATCAACGTATCTGGTATGGAAGTGAAGTATTTGAGTACTGCTCCTTTAGAAGACCGTAGTTTGACATACTGCACATTCCTTCTTTCCGTTTTCCACATTTAACGTGGAGAGACCCGTTTGCTAGCTCTCTCCTTTTATTGTCAGTAATACTGTAGCAAATTTTCTAAAAATTTTGCAACTGGTTTTGTTTTAATGAAGCCAACAGTCAATACTCTCACAAGAAAACAGTTTCATTTTAAAAAATCAGCTTTTAGCTCACAACCCTCCTCCAATCTTTAGAGCAAATTTTATACTTGTGTTTGAGGTAAGGAAACAAGATGAGGGAACTGCCTTCTGAGCTTCAAGGTAAATAGGCAAGTCCTGACTCATAGTTTCTTAATCACTATCCCCACCATTTTCTATACGCCTAAGAGCTTTAGCGTTAGTATTTCAAAAGAAGAAGACAGCCTGTGCTATCTGGGCCTGACAGGAGCCTTGGGACTTCTTACTGTCCTTTTGTTGTTTAGACAACTATTCAAGTCATACGTGTCTTTTGTTCCACATCTTTTCTCAGTTGTATAAGCTACAAGTTTTAACACTAATAAAATGTAGAAATATCTGGGCCTATGATTAAGATGTTCCTCTCTGTTCTCTCTCTGTTCTCCAACCCCTGAAGAGGAAGGAAGCCAGCGCGAGGGACGCGGGGAGCAGCCCCTTACCTTCGCTGTCCGTGAGGACTTCCATTCGGCCACTGAACATGGCCTTGAGCATGGTGTCCTGCTTGGTCAGGGTCTGCATGGTGGTATAGTAGAGGGCACCGCCTATGTTCAGCTTGACATACTTGGAGCTCGGACTAGTCCCTTTGAAGGAGGTAGTGCGAGTCGCAGCCGCCGGCACTGCTGAGCTCACCACACTTTCTCCCGACATCTCTTCCTGCAAGCAAGGAGTTACCAGTCAGACCTGCAGTTCCACTGCCTGACACCCAACTTTGTGTTACCGTCGGTCATTTTACACAGAAGTAGTCATAGATGTGCTGGGCACTCTCAACCTCAGCTCCCCTCTGTGTCTTTGCAAAGTTCTCAAATGTTTTAGACGTTTAACTTCGTCTTCTTTCTGACAGTGACATAAACCATCGAAAGAACGTAACTCAGCCAGCAAAGAACGCTGTGAAAGCTGAGCAGCATTTTACACTGCGAAAGCCGGTGCTTTCCCACAAAACTGTGTTCGGTTCTTTCACAACTTCTAAAGCTTAAGCTCTTACTTCATGAATAATCTGGTATGTAACTGGGCAATTCCCAATAGACGGAGCCTGAGCAGATGATTCCTATGTGTTGAAATGCAGACTATCCACAGATTTTCTGGAGGCTTTTTGTCCTTCAAGGATACGTGGCTCTACAGAGAGCACACACAAGCTTCCCACTCTCTTCCCTGCACTCCCACATTTCTCAGCACACCAGAACCCAATGCCCAACATCCCCCACTGCCTCTGCCAGCAGTCCCCAGACAAAGTGGACTCCAATCAGCTAACGAGGTCACATGCTGTAACAGGAACACGTTAGCTTAGCACCGCAAATGCTCCAAGAGCCGCTAACAATAAATCCTTAATCAAGCTGTGTCTCTGCAGTTAACTGTTTTGCCCCACAACATGACAGGATGGGACGATTAACGCCCCGCCGTCTCAGACAGACCCAGTTCCTACAATTTTGAGACGACGCTGGCTGACTGACTGGTTTTTGCTCCACTGTCATGAAAAGCAGAACTATCAGACGGCAAATCTCAGAAATGTGGTTACATGTCCAGATTGCATTTCACAAGGTGAAGCAGTGGGATGGCTAGAGATGGCCACAGGGGGCCATTCCCTCTGTCACGGAGCCTGCCCAGGGTTCTCTGGAGCACAAAGGCACCAGCCTCAGCCCCACACTCAGGCTCTCTCCTCAGCTGAACGCCCCCATCGCTCGGCCAGGAACCGTGCCCGGGGTCCCAGCGCGGGCTCCTGCGCTGCAGCGTGACCCAGCGCGCCAGCCCGCAGCCCAGCACCCTGCCACCCACGAGGCACGGAGCCGCGGGGCTGCACCCCGACCCCCCAGGCCTGCCCGCCCCAAACCACGCCAGCCCCTGGCCAAGGGCCAGCCTGGCACGACCGGACCCTCCCCGCACACAGGAAAACCAGACCGTGGGCACCCCAACTTTTGGGAACCGGACCCCTGCACCTGCTCCCCACTCTCTAAGCACCCCAACCTCGGGGGCTGGACCACCCCCACACCCCAAACCCTCCCCCCTTTCCCAGCACCCCGCCCCTGGGGACTGAAACCACCCAAACCCCGCACCGCCCCCGCTCCCCGTGCACCCCACCCTGGAGGCCGGATCCCCAAATCCTGCCTCACCCCAAATCCCGCCTCACCCCAACCCCCCCCCTCAGGCCAGCGCCCCGCCCCGGGGAAGGACCCCCACCCGCGCACTCCGACCGCAGCCGACCAGCCCCACACACACCCCCAGCCACCCACCCCCACGGCCCAGAGCCCCCCCAGCCCCGCCCGGCCCCCCAGTCCCCCCCCGCCGCCTCACCATGAACGGCGCGGCGCAGCCCCACGGACCGAGCGAGCGGGAGCGCCGGGGCGGGGGGAACTTCCGCCCCTCCACCGTCACTTCCGCCACGGCCCGGGTGCTCCACCAAACCCTTCCGATGTTCCGCTCGGCCTCCCCCAGCGGTGCCGCGCTGCTCTCCCGCCTCCGGGAGCGGCTCGGCCCGGCCCGACCTACCCGGTAGCAGCGAGACCCAGAGCCTGCTGCTCCCTCTGCGCCGAGCCGAGCGGAGCCGGCGGGCGGGCGGGCGAGCGAGCGAGCGGAACGGCGGCGGCAGTGCGGGTTGCCGGCCGGACGCGGAGCGCGGACACGGGGTACGAGGCGGGGGCTGCCGGGCAACGGGGCTGCGGGCCTCGGCCTCGGCCTCGCCGGCGACAGAGCTGCCCTGGGGCCGCTCGGCCCGGCCCGGCGCTGCCCTGCCTCCCTCGACGGCGGGCGAGGGTGAGGGCCCGGGGGGCTGTGGGGCGGCGGCGGCGGCGGACTGCGGGGGGCGCCTGGGACCCGGGGAGGGGCTGAGGGGCAGGTGCTTGGGACTGGGAGGGCGCTGGGACGGGCACTGGGGGCTGAGGGGTCTCGTGGCGAAGAGGGGGACGTGGGGATCCCCACTGGCTGCTGACAGTGGCTTGGCCAAGTCCCACGGTGGGTCCTGCCCCCGCTGGTGAAATGGGAGCCGCTCACTGTGGGGCGGCTGCTGCTCAGGTCTCGCCGGTGCCCAGGGCCCCGGTACGCTTGATGCTGGCCTTCGCTTTTGTCACACATCGGATTGTTTTCTCCCCACTCTGAAGTGTCAGGAGATATGTGTGCCAGCGGTCACAACTAAGCGGTGGTGCTGCTTTTCCTCTCCTGAAGCTTTTCTGACTTCACATTTTCTTGAGAGTGTAGTGAGAGGTGAGTCTGGTCAAAAGGACTTAGAATTGCAAAGGTAAAGAGTAAATCCTCAAATCATCTGCAGGTAATGTGCTTATCTGTGCAGGAGCTGCCTGAAGCCAGTGGATGAGGATCATGTTTGTGTACGAATGATTATCATGCACTTCTTTTGAAAAAGTAAGCCCTCAGGTGAGTTCGTTGTTAAGTATTTATAAAGCTGTTGTTGACTCTGTGCATTTTGTGTTGCTGAGTGGCAATAAATTAGCTTCCAAGTGTCTCTTGTGCCCTTCCTCTCCTATCCTTGCCTATAGAATTGTTCATATATGTTATCTGTAAACAAGAGAATGAAAACAACTAAGCCTGGAATGGGGAGTTGGAGTACAGGGAGTGGAACGCAATGACAGCACACTGATTTTTTTTTTATTTTTTTTTTTTCTCATAAAATCTGCTTACCTGCATTAGGTTGCAGGCTTTGCTGGAATGATTTGGATATCAATGTGTTTTCTTATTGCAGTCCCACTGACAAGTAACTTTGGCTTTGCCTAGGCTGTATTTTGCACACACTTCTTTCTGTGCTGCTGGGTACTCTCCTGCCCCTATTAAAATGTTGGATGCAGGTGGTCAGTTCATAAGTTATGTAAGGAATTACCCTTGCCTGTGTGTTTTGTCCACTCTGCTCCTAGTTTTCCAGGTGTTTGCTGCAATGATTCTTTGTTTCCTTAACTTTACATTTTGGTAGGTTATAAAAATGTTCAGTGCGAGCCAGTCCTCCAAAGCCCAGTTCCTCGACAAAGCACGCCAGGCTCGGGAGGAGCGGAGGGAGCTGAAGGAGAGGGAGCGTGCTGCCATCCAGATCCAGGCTTTGATCAGGAGATTTCTCTGTCGATGCCGCCTGCAGAGGGAGATAAGGTGTGTGAAATTCTACCTTCCGCGCTTTGCTCGTATCTGGAGAGCTGTGCTTGATTTTTTAACTACCGATGCTCGTTTTTCCTACTTTCCTAGGAGAGAAGTGGAGGATTTCTTTGGGGCAAATGAATCTGGCTCAAGTAAAAGAAGTGCTCTTTCAATCTTCAAAATTGCTAGGAAACTGCTGTTTGTATTTAATCATAAAGAGGACAAAGAGGTAAGGTTGCTACTCTGTGACATGCTTTTCTTCTTTCAAGTACATATTTTAACAAGTTAAATGAGTTTGATTAGTTATGTAGTGATCCTGTAGGTTCCTGCAATGTATTTTGGCTTCAGGAAAATGATCTCTGTCTCCTAGTCCTTCTTGGAGAGATCGGCCTGTAGGAATGAAATAGAAGAACCCTTGAATTTTTTAGTAGCAGTTCTGTATTCAGGGCATAGTTTAATGAATATTTTTCCTGGGGACCCTGCCAACTTCAGTAATTGAGCAGTGCCTTATGATTTTGTCAGCTGCATCGGTTCCCCGGGCAGGTACATTGTGGCAAGCTGACAAAGAGCTGTCCTGGCAGAGTGTAGCATGCAGGCTGTTTGTATTGCAGCTGCTTTTCTGACCGTGCCCTGAATTTGTGGTTTCAGAGTGAAGCCCTTTGCTATAGTGTCTATGAAATGATGATATTTGCCCCAGGAAACTGTGAGGGCTAATTATAAGGAAAACAATTGGAAAATGAAGGGCTGTATTTAAATTGCAGCAGCAGCGGGTGACTTTTTTTTAATCTTTGTTCCATTGAGCTCCTTTTCTGTTGATGACAGTAAAAGTACTGCAAATGCAGTTTTCTGTATTTACAGCGTTACAAAAAAATGTGTATATTACGTACAAATTTTTTAAGTGCCTGGCATCCATTTGAAGTTCTGCATTACAGTAATTGGGTGCATTGCTGAAATATGTACGTTCTACTTCCTCTTCTTCCCCTTCCAGCAGCAAGTCAGTCCCTTGCTGGGCCGAGGACAAGGCTGTGCTCGTTTCCACTCTATTTCTGGACACCACTCTCAGTTAGGATAATCACAGCAGCCAATTCTGGAGCTCAGAATGGCTTTACAACGTGCAAGCATGTGACAAATACAGCTGGACTGAAATAATAATTAAGGCGTTCTGGATTTGATCGCCAGGTTCTGCTGAGAGCCGTGATGGTCAGGAGTTTGGAACACACCGCTGTGCTCGTTAGCATTGAGCTCTTCTTGCTGAACCCCACCAGGAAGATGCTTTTCCTGGCTTCAGCCTGTGCTGTTGAGGGAGGCAATTTAGCAGGGAAGGCTGAGAAATTCCTCCTGTTGATGAGCACTGTGTTCAAGGAGGAAACTCTTCTGCATAGCTGTAGCATGATGCGTAGATGCGCTCTTGGGAAAGGAGCCATAGGCACTGTCTGTAGCGAATATGTTTGGAACATTTGTTGTTTTGTTATGGAGGTATCTTGCTCCCTCTGCTGAGCTGTTCCTAGTGCTTTTCCAGAACAGCCCTTCCTGTAGTTACAACTAATGCCACCTTTTTTTTTTTCCCTTCCCCCAGAGATTTGAAAAGCTGTGCCGGTGTATTCTTAATAGTATGGATGTTGAGAATGAGCCCAAGGTCAGCAGGACGTTTTTTTAGTTTGGGGGTGGGAGGGTTGTTTGTTTGTTTTGTTTTTTTTTAATTCTATGTGGGGATTTAGGTTGGTGATATTTGAATTTTTAGCATTCAAAAGCCCCTGAACACTGCTGAGATTACGTGGTGAAAGTTTGGACAAGTTCTGTAGTATTCCTCTGATATTTTTACTCTCTGTACAGCTGCAGGAGTTAAAGGGCAATTTCTTTCTGTGGTGGGTGGTATGCTTTGACCAGTGAATTCTGGGGAGAGAAATAACTTGGTTCCACTGCTGGGTTGAGTAGGGCATTGAGGAGGTCGTTTTGTTACAAAGCTTCCTGGTAATGTATTCTGTCAATCTGTAGCACAGCTACTAGTCACTGCTCCTGTTTGTATCCTGCCTTTCTCAGGTGTGGTACGTGTCACTCGCGCTCTCCAAGGATCTTACACTCTTGTGGATCAAACAGATCAAAGACATTTTGTGGTTTTGCTGTGAATTTCTCAAGCAGCTTAAGGTAAAAAACATTTTCGTTGTGTTTTGTCTCCCTGCATTTATCAGTTCTGTAGTTTAGCACAAAGCTAATTTATTAACATTGCTGTTTGTTATCGCAGCCCGACATCTTACAAGACTCCAGACTGGTCAATTTGCACCTCACAATGCTTGTCACCTTCACAGACACTTCTACGTGGAAAATCCTTCGGGGAAAAGGTTGGTGCATCCAATTCAATACTTTAAGCCACGGATCTGGGATTTCCTATTAAAATCTACTGAATGCTGTTTCTGCACCTTGTCTTCTCCCCATGCTTACCACAAAGATTCATTGTGCTTCTGTGCTTGCACAAAGCATAGAATGGGCAGCAAGGATTCCCTTGAGATTAGACAGGCTATTTCCCTTAGAACAGAAACAGTTACAACGTTTTTATAATGCTCCAAAATCTCGTGCACAAGAAGTGTTCAGAGGATAATGGAATGTGGTTTTAGCTCTGGGTTTTGTATGAAATACGCATAGAAAAGGTAGACAAGTATCGTGAGGAAATATGACTCATACCTTAAACAAGACTTGATGTGAAATGCTGCTAAAATGGTGGTTTTGCATATAAGGGCAAGGACTTTGTGCAAGAAGGGCTTATGAATTGACAAACTGTTTTATAGTTTGTAAGGAAGTAAAGAGTGGAGCTGTGATGCTGATTTAGTAACATCAGTGTTTTAATCCGGAAGGTGAAACCCTGAGGCCTGCCATGAACCACATCTGTGCAAACATCATGGGACATCTAAATCAGAAGGGATTTTATTCTGTGCTGCAGGTCAGTCTCAGGCTGATACAGTGATGTCTTCTCTTTATTCAAAACAAGCCCCAGTCCTGCACTGTGCTCCTGTTCTGAGGAAGTTTTTATGATCTCTGTGGTGGTGTGTCAGGGAGAAGCTGGTTGTGGTGCACTGGTCATCTGTGTGTGGTCATATTTTTCTTCAAAGCACTTGAGACCAAATACACCAAATACGTGTCCTTTTTGTCGCTGTTGCTGAATCTAAATCCTACTTAATCATCTCGTAATGAGATGGACAGAAAAGACTCGAATATTTTTCCAAACTGCTGCTGCCATTTTGTATGTATTTGATTTGTTTACTGTTCTGATGAGAAAGGAACTGATGTAATTTTTCTTAATCTTTTAAGTGAGAGTGATATTACCAGCTATGAGCCTTGCCTATTAATTTTAAAAGGCCTGGGAACACTGAGTACAGGTCCTAGAGAAATAAGTACTGTAGAGTGTCTGATTTGACTGCAGTTTCTCTGTTACGCTGTTATTAACCTGAAGGCCTTCTAGTTCTGCCAAGTGACTTGTAGTAACTGGTTTTTGGGTTGCTTTGGTGTTGTTCTTTTCCTCTGCTCTGAAAATAAGCGTAATGTCTTCCAGGAGTAATCATAATCTTTTTCTGAGTACTGCAGGCATTTTTGTTTTGGTTTTATTCCAGATTTTGCTAACTAATGGCTTGGCAAGATCCAGACCTTCCTTATCCAAAGGCTCTTTAACTGCCATCTTCTCTCTTGCATTGCGGTAAGGCAGCCATAGCTGCTTGGGATGATATGCAGCCAAAGTTGTCTTTATTGGGTTTTCTGAAGACTTCTCGTTCTACCAGTCTCTTTGTGCCATTGAGAGTATCACCCAGATGAAAGAAGCTGCTTTGGGCAAATAGCTCACTTTCCTGTCATCCTGTTTCAGATCAGAACACTCTTAAGTCAGTAATTAGTGTTCGTATGAACCTAGACTTTGGAGTGCAATTCCCGTTCAGAGTACAGGATCTGTATGTCTTTCTGTGGAACCATCAGAAGGGGTTGGAGTTCTCTAGATAAGTATGGTTGTGCCTCTTCATGATGAACTGCTGATGCAGTTGTGCCTGTTACTCAATTTGCAGGGGCAAAGTTTGTCCCTGAAACGAGTTGGCTGCAGGTCTTTCTAATGATTCAGTCTGTTTTCTTTTAAAAAAGGAAAATACACTGTTACCCTGACCTCTTGTCTCTTCGCTTTGGAAATCTGCAGCCAGTAAGGAGTATTCTTTTAAGACTTCAGTGGTTAATTGTGTGCCCCTTGTCTTCTATAGCTGTCACTGCTGGGATGATGAGGTTGTGATGTTCAGTAGAGTAGCAGTGGATGTTCTTGAATATGTCACTTCTTCCTAAGGAAAACAACTATTTAATTACTGACTTTGTGGTAGTGAGGAGAGGAGGGGAACTTAGGAGATGAACCACATAACACTTACAGTGCTCTGGGTGGTATGGATGTGCTGTGTAAAATACGTTATGCTGTGAACTGTTTGGCTTATATTCCTTTGAGTCATGAGCTATGATAACAAAAGTGTAAGTGAATGTTCTTTTTCTAGTGATGCTTCTTGATGAGGGTAGAATCAGCAGCCAGTTCTGAACAGCTCAGTTAAAGACTGTCTTACTTTGCTAGGTCAGGTTACTTGCACTGAAGTATTTTTCTCTCTGTAGCCCTGTGGTTGCTGCACAGTTCTCAGACAATCTGTTGAGGTCATTTCTGATCCATATCATGTCTGTGCCTGCTATAATGACTCATCTTGCTACTCTAACACCTGAGGTAAGTGGGTGATGTATCAAAAATCCGCTGAATATCACATAAGGCCACTTGTTATTCCATTTTATCAGCTCTTGGAACAGAGGATTGGTATGTATTTCTTTGCCAGTTTCAACTCTGTTGTCGAAGCGCTTGATCCTTACACCTGCCAGATACTCTGGGTTTCTAATACCACAGACGTTATTAACACCAGTGGGATGATGGTCTGAACTGCCCTAAAATAAATAAAATAAAAATAAAGGCATATGTGACACACAGCCTGAATTCTTGCATGTCCTTATTCTTCCATTTGTGTAACCATAGACACAGCCAAAGGAAAAATCAGTCTGTTGTGTGGCACAGGATCTGTGATGGTAACTAGTAGGCTGTCCACTAATCTACTTTAATTTGACTGCTCCTCTGTGTAGCTTCGTGCAGGCGGGCAAGTTTTGTGCCAAACGGGTGTTCCGTATTCTTGCAGACAGACGGTTGCAAAGGTCTGTCTACAACTAGAACATGGCCTGTTCACCTGCAAGGTTTTTTATTTCCTAGACCAGCTTCACATCAACCACTTACTCTCTTCAGCGCAGCGGTCTCAACTTGCTGCTTTATTTGGAAAGAAAAGACAATCGGAATTGCTGATGGCAGATCAGGTGTGGTTATTCTGTGTGGTGCTTCTCAGCCTCACTGGCAGTTAAATTCTGTCTTTCAGCGTCTGGCAGTGATAGAATCTCATGATCTTTTCCGCAAGTTCATCCTTTTTTTAAGTCGTGAAGCACAATGCCGAGATGCCTGCGTGTGCCTAGAAGGAAGTCACACTCTTTGTTTGTTGGGTAAGCAGCTGTAACACTTCTTTTTTTTTTTTTTTTTTTTTTTTTTTTTTTTTTAACTGTGCTTGGAAAAGAGTCTTGAGTCAAATCTTCATTCTCCATGGGTCAGAGCTGCCTCCAACTCATGATTTTTTATCCTTATTTAGATGATTTCTAAATAATAATTGAGATTTATTTGGTGATATTGCAAACATGGTTTAAGGCCCTTGCAAATGGAGGAAGGGTCAGAGACTTCTTGTATACATGTCGTCATACCTACACTGTGAAGTATTATCTCCGCTAGCTTTTCACTTGGACTCTGAGAAAGTCTTGCAGTGTAGCAGACTTGAATCTAACTTCCCTAAATGGGTGTGCCACTGAAATATTTGAGTTCACATTTCTGTAAAAGTAACAAGAGGAAGAGTTGGAACTCAGAAATAACCATGGATCGGCTGTAGCTCATAGTACTTTGTAGAAGGTGTGGGTGGGATATAGATGAGAAGGCGGCCAAAGCGACATGCCACCTTAGTGGTTGATGTGTGCTGGAAATGGCTTGCTGCAGGGTAGCCTCTAATAGTCATTCTTCACAGAAATCCTCTCCTGGACTTGAAAAGGGGCGTGAGTTCATTTCATCTGTTATGTCTGTAACCACTGTCCTGCAGCATCTGTTCCTCTTTTAAGTCTTGCTGTGCTGGTCATTCTGCCAGGTAACCTTGTGTACTTGGGCTCCTTGAATGATAAAGTTCTTGAGGAGGAGACAGCTCATTTTGTGGGTGTGCTCATTCACATGCTCTCCTACTGCCAGAAGTACGTTTCACAAAAGAAATCCAACCTCACCCACTGGCATCCTGTTCTGGGCTGGTTTTCACAGACTGTGGATTATGGGTAAGTGAGGAGGACCTTATGGTAACAGATGATTAAGCCTCTCTATTTTTCTTTCCTTTTTTTTTTTTTTATGCTTCAATGTGTTTTATGTTTTGAGATGAACAGTGTGACCCTATTCAGAATAACTTCTCAGATATTTCAGGCTATATCTGCACAATACAAACTGCTGCATTCATACACAGGCTATTATATTACATGGGGAAATTAATTTAGTATAGTTAGGCTGGTAAACAGTGGCCATACTGGTACCCTCGATACAGGACCTGTATATCAGCTCTTCCTATGAGGGCCATCTGTAGGGTGGGTGCATACTCCATTTTGACTGTGAGCTAAATGCATCAAAGTATCACTGTCTGGTGTTTTATTGCAGCCTGCCTTCTAACATGTCTCTGTGACTTGTCTTTCAGATTGAATGAGTCCATGCCTCTACTGACAAAGCAACTGCAGCATCTCTGGGGAGTCCATATGATCCGCATCCTCTTCAGTGATGTGCTCAGCAAGAAATTGCTGGAGAATCAGGAAATAGCTCAGCTGCCAACACAGCCAGTTTCCCCTCAGAACAGCCTTCCTATGAAGAGTCAGTTCTGGAGAGTTGCTTTTTTTTTTTTTTGTGTGTGTGTGTGTGCGCGCTTACACGTGTCTTTCTGTCTCGCAGACTCACAGGGCTTTGACTTTTCCACTTATACTAAAAGCTTTGAGTAATTACTTGCAGCAGCTGCTGCTGCTTAGGTGGGGATATGGTCTCTCCTATTTGTAATTCCTGCTCAGAATGCCTCTGTGACCTGGGGCAAGTCTCTTTCTTTGGTGCTGTGAAAATATTTGCTTATTTTAGCAGTTTTTTTCATTGTTTCTCAAGTAGCTGAAGTGCTTACTGCATAACTTAGTACTTCCCAAGGCAGGATGGGAGGCCAGCTTCCCAGGTGAAAAGCAAGATGAAGCTGGCTCGTGGACCTGTGGTGCATGGTGATTCGACAGAAGAGTATTTGGAATAAGATAGCTGTAATCTAGCTATTTTCTAGCTGCCGCCCATAGCACTAGATCCTGTGGTCATTATTTACTGCAGTTCTGGTAAGGTTTTAAGCTCTAGAGTAATGCCCCCATTGAAATATTCTTTTGTGTTACTAGCAGCTGTACAGTGTTCTGCCAGAAAAGTCCACCAAAACCTACTGTCTGTGGAGTGACTTTGCTTAAAATCCTCTTTATCACATGGCTGCCAAGTGGCTGAGAATAAGAAATGGTTTAGAATAGCACTTCTGTCTCCTAAGCCAAGATCTCATGTGCTTCTCTGTCACCAGATCTTTTCAAGAGAGCTTTCCAGAAGTCCGCATCTGTCCGCAACATCCTCAAGCCCGTTGGGGGCAAGCGAGTGGACTCAGCGGAAGTGCAGAAGGTGTGCAGTATCTGTGTCCTGTACCAAACCACGCTCGCAACACTAACGCAGATCCGTCTGCAGATA
The DNA here is from genome assembly GCF_965183815.1 of Platalea leucorodia. Lineage (NCBI taxonomy): Eukaryota > Metazoa > Chordata > Aves > Pelecaniformes > Threskiornithidae > Platalea > Platalea leucorodia. Next base: position 8,887,356 of record NC_138834.1, read on the forward strand.
CTCACAGGTCAGGGCACATCTGTGCTTTTCGAATCACTTAAAATGTAGAGAAAAAATAGATTTTTCTTATTAAATTCTGTTGACTTGTTGGTAGTTTTATTACTGACAACAGTTTATTGACTGGCTGGGTGGAAGGCTTGTTCCATCCTGAATCATACATCTGATCAATAACATTCATCACTTCTTTATCAAGCATTAACTCTCCAGAATACAAATTGAAGCAAGTTTTCCTATAATGAAACCTTGCTTACTCCATATCAAACTTAAGACTGAGTCAGTGTTTTTGAGAAGCCTAGCAATATTAATCTTTATGCGGTGCAAACACTGAATGCTTTCATATGTCTTAAGGACAAATTACCTGTCTTAGGAATGGATGGAGGAGGTGATAAGCACTGTTTTGGTTTAGTGGCTAGAGCAGAGGAATGAGTCCAGAGCCTTGGATGCTTTGTTTGTGGCTATAGTGGTGCCCGCAGGTACAACCCCGTTCTTTGTGTTCTCATCTCTAAGATGCCTGTAACAGTGATTGGATCACAGGAATTCTCTTCTAAAGTTGCAAAATAATTAGTGGGAAAGGGCTTCAGATGTGCAAATGATAAATGCCTCGTTAAAAGCTTTTTTCTGCTTTCCCGGTGATTGTACATCTGTTAATGCAGACAGGCTTGGGAGCCAAATGTGATGCTTATGTTCCCTTCAAGTGAAGTGTTGCTTTGCAAAAGGATCTTTCAGCTCCAAGTCACGTTTGTCTCTTTGAGCCTGCATAAACGAGCAGGCAGAACAAGCTTTACTGACTGTGCTTTATATTTTTCCACTGCTAGGCCTCACTTACCTGGATGATCTGTTGCCCAAATTATGGGCTTTTATCTGTGAGCTGGGACCACAGGGCGGGTTAAAACTCTTCTTGGAGTGCTTGAATAATGATACGGAGGAATCCAAGAGGCTGCTGGCCATGTTGATGCTCTTCTGTGACTGCTCCCGCCACCTTATCACGTAGGTAGCAAGCAGAGGGTGCTCTCTAGATTTGTAATGTGAAGCTGTTGTGTTCCTTAAGTTTCAAGAGGAATAGTTAAGGTATTGCTGCCTTTGCATAAAGATAACTAGGCAGAGTAAAGCAGCAAGCTTTTCAGATAGTGTCCTGAAGGACTTCCAAGGGACTTTCCCCCTCAGCCGTGTGCTGCTTCAGGAATATACAGCCGGTTGAATTGGTAACAAAATATTACAGCACTGGCTGGGGAAGGGGAAGAAACATTTCTTCTTCTGCTTACGGGCAACAATTGTGTCAGTCCAAAGCAAACACTTCAGTGAGTCCAGATGAGCTTTGAGGAACAATGTTATAATACTGCTGCAAGAAAGCTCCCCAGCTTATGTGCTTCTCTTTACAACTCCTTTGCTGTCTCGTTCACAGACTTGCAAAACACAAAGGATGGGAGAGGGGGTGGAAAGTTGCCTTTGCTGGTCAGTAGAGACAGTTTTCTTAGCTTGAATGATGAAGAGTTTTCTTGGGGATGAGTGCATATGTCCTTTTAACTATGAAATACTGGCTTTGCTTCTGTCTCAGACCTTTCGTACTGTCTTCTGTTAAGATCAGATATCGATCAAAATCAATAAAGAAGGTTTAGTTGTTTATGACTTTAGATCCTCATGGGTGTCAGTTGTCATAGAAATAAGAGCTGCTGCTAAAGGATAATGTGCCTTTATGAAAATTTCAAAAGGGAATTAAATTTACCCTTGTGCATTTGCATTTGTTTTCTCCGATAGGATTCTTGATGACATAGAAGTCTATGAAGAGCAGATTTCATTCAAACTGGAAGAGCTTGTTACCATCTCGTCTTTTCTGAATTCCTTTGTATTTAAGATGATCTGGGATGGAATTGTAGGTAAGTGCTTTTAGTAGCTTGAGTTGACATTACTATTAGAACAACAAAAGGCATTAATTTTGGAATTTGGATGTTCTGCTAATCATTACTTTGCACAAAAAATCATACTACATTGTGTGGCATGAGAGTGTGTCCAGATGCCACCATTGTGCTTGGCACCAAATACAGTGCACTTTTCTGTTTCCATTAAGAATTAGTGTAACAGACGTGATGGGGATGTTGGTTTTTGTCAGAGACAAAGTTTAACATGACTGGGCCCTGTATTGGACAAGAATGTAATACAGCGCTGTGACAAAGCAGAGCAGGCTTGCTAGGGTCTCCATAGATGTCTAGCGTTGATCTATATGCTGGTATAATTTGGGTACAGCTCAATTCTGGCACTTAGCTGAGATAGTCCATTTCTGCTGTGATGGCTCAGTTGGAGCTGGCTGAGATGGCTGGCTGTCTTCTGGGAGGCTCAAAATCCCTCCCTTCCCTCTGAAGGCAGTGGAGGTTAGGAGAAATACACCTGTCCTATTAGCATGGGGCAGATGATCAACACGTTGCTCTTGGACACTCCTGTTACCTAGGGTGCCTGGACATTGCTGCTTTGTTCCTTTTGTTCAGAGAACGCCAGAGGGGAGACCCTGGAGCTGTTTCATTCTGTCCATGGCTGGCTCATGGTCTTGTATGAAAGGGACTGCCGCCGGCGTTTTGCTCCTGAGGATCACTGGTTACGGAAGTAAGTGTTCAGCTCAAGGCAAGGACCGTGTGCAGCTGTGTGCTTCTCCCAGTGCACCAGCTCCCCTGTGGGTGGCTGGTTTGGGATCCCTTACTTTAAATTGAGTGCCTCTCATTCTACCTGTGAGATCAAGGTCAGAACTGCTCCCCATGTTTGCATTTAAGGACGCCCCTCCTATTGTGCGTCTCTTCTGTGGTGTAAGGATTAGCTGCTGCTCGTGGAGGGTGATGCTTTGAAAACTGACTCAGCGCCTAACAGCTTGAGTGTCTCTGGCCTGCTTAGATGTGTACACCTGAGCAATTAAGTCATCTTTGAAATCATTACAGGTTTCCTCTCTCTCCTACCCCCAGCTATTTACCACACCTGGGCATTTCTCAGGGATCTCTGAATCTGTACCTTTCTTTGTAAGGGACCTCAAACCCAGCGTGCTCTTCCAGGAGCTGGACAAGGACAAGAAACGAGCCCAGCTGCTCCTGCAGTACATCCCGCATGTCATTCCTCACAAGAATGTGAGTGGGACAGGGGCAGAGGATGGAGGCTGAAAAGTCAGTGATCTGGGTGGCCTGGGATGGAAGGGACATGTGTCTTGAGCATTTTGTGACATGAAGCTTGTGATTGAAATGCCAGTTAAACAAAAGTCTTCTCCTCCCTCCCGACTCTCCCCAGTACGTTTCCTCTAAACTGTCTTGATTTCTCTCTTTGAGAGGGAGCTTATTGGTGTGGGCAGCAGTCATGACGTGGCTTTGGAGAAAGTCTTTATGCAGAAAGCAAAGTGTCTTTTTGCAGGTAGCAAATCTGCAGAGATGACAGATTTTTATGTGGTGATAGGAAAGGTGCTTTTGTTTTCAATATTGTCAGTACCCTGTCCCTGCCAAAGCAGTTTCAAGGATTTCTCTGCCCCACTGGGGAACAAGGAGGCAGATCTCACTGTTCCTAGTAAGTAGGTGACAGTGGTGTCATTGGGCGTAGCTGGGAACAGGACAACCAAGAGCTAGTTCTGAGTGTGCGTCAGGAGCATCTGAAAGCGCTGCTGCACTGGAGGATAAGGATCCTTGTGGATGAAGACTTCCATTTGTTTTCTTTTTAAGAGGGTGCTGCTTTTCCGAAATATGGTTACAAAGGAGAAGGAGAAGCTTGGACTGGTCGAAACCAGCTCCGCATCACCTCATGTCACACACATCACTATCCGCCGCTCACGTATGCTGGAGGTGAGTGACTTCACTTGCAGAAGCCAACCAACAAGCCAGTAACTTGACCTGACAAGAATGGGGCGTGAACATGTTTTTATCTTCTCTGTGGATGCTGAGGGACCCGGTACCAGTTCTGTCTGCTTTTGTATGAAGTGATGTTACAGGAAAATGCTGGACCTTAGTTCAGTTCAGACTGCTACAAACCTGGAGTTTTGACTAGGAAAAATGCTGGTCTTTTTAGAAACAAAATGCAGTGACAAATGCAGATTTCTGTGGTGTATGTCTCCTGTCTCTGCTGCATGTCTGCCTGGGTGTTTTGCATGTCTCCCTGTATGATTGTCCTCTGGCTCTTCTGGTCTGTGTAGGATGGCTATGAACAGCTACGGCAGCTTTCCCAGAATGCCATGAAGGGAGTGATCAGAGTGAAGTTTGTGAATGATCTGGGTGTCGATGAGGCTGGTATTGATCAAGATGGTGTCTTCAAAGAGTTTCTGGAAGAGATAATAAAGAAGGTGTTTGACCCCGCACTCAACTTGTTCAAGGTATGATACAGGGCTGCAGAAGCTGCCCATCATGACCCATTGCGGAGAGAAACAGACTGGCTCACGGTACTGTTATCTCTGTGTGCAGACAACCAGTGGTGATGAGAGGCTGTATCCATCCCCAACATCCTACATCCATGAGAACTACCTACAGCTCTTTGAGTTTGTGGGGAAGATGCTTGGGAAGGCTGTATATGAGGTGAGCCAAAAGTACCATGTTAGGATATTGTCACTGTTGGTATAGCACTGTTCAGAAGCAGTTCTGTGATGGTGCCCCTTGCCTTTGAGAGCATCTGTCATGTGCTTGGGGAGGTGTTATTGAAGAGGTGAGATTGGAAAAAATGACTTGGATAAAGATACTGATGGTGGAGCAGTCTGGCACTTCTTCAGGCATGTATTGAAGTAATTTTGGAGTTAAAACCTGGGACACACCTTGATTATTCTTCTTGGTGCTGGGGACACTAGCTGGAATAGTCTGTTATTTTGGTGTTACACCTTACGAGCATTCATTTGTTGGTACCTTACATAAAAGGACATGTGGCTAAAAGGAGGATGGGATGACAGAATGACCCTCTCCATGTAAGGTACTTCTTTTAAAGGAAATGTGGAGTTCTCCTGTTGCCTTTTTGCACCTGCTCCATTAATTAATGGATTTTAAGAGGATGTGGTTTTCTTAGCTGATTTCAATGTCTTGCATCTTTGCACTTGTTCCACAACACATGATCTGCCTGCAGGCCTCGTAGGTAACCAGGAACGTTGCACGTAACAAGCATGCGGCGGGACCTTACCTATGCATTCTTGTTGTCTGCAGGGAATAGTTGTGGATGTGCCGTTTGCTTCCTTCTTTTTGAGTCAGCTGCTTGGGCACCACCACAGTGTCTTCTACAGCTCTGTAGATGAACTTCCCTCCTTGGACTCTGAGTTCTATAAAAATCTCACTTCAATTAAGGTTTGAGCATTACTTTTCCTGTTGTTCAACTCCCTTATTGTGTTGTTCAACTCCTGCTGCTAGAAATACTAGAATTGCAAATGCCTTTGAGGTACCGACCATCTTTAAAAACACCCTGGAAGTAACTGGTGATTCTGAGGCAGGTTGGCAGGTAGCAGCCCTGTGTTTTTACTGGGGCAAGCAGGGATGAGAAAGGAGTCTGAAGGCGTAAACCTGGAACTGGCAATCAGGAAATCCCAAGTTTCAGCCTCAGCTCTTGTGCAGTCTTCCCATAACCTGAAGTGACTCGTGTATTTGTTATGCTTTGGTGCCTCGCGCCTGCTGAGGATCACTTAGTGGAAGAGTAATACAAAAATGCAGAGCTGCTGTTCCTGCTGCTAAACACTGACCTTCTTTCCCTTTCTCTGTTGTTCCTCTAGCGTTACGATGGTGATATCAGTGACTTGGGCTTAACGCTGTCCTATGATGAAGATGTGATGGGTCAGGTAGGCTTTTATTCAATGATTATGTTGGACCTTATCTCTGCTTTCTTCCAAACACCCTCGTCATGCTAGGTGGTGACGAGCAGAGTTCTGGGCACTGATAGTCAGAGTCTGTGGCCCTGGCTTAGGCAATCCTTGTTTCTCCCGGTTAGATCCTAGCCGCTTCACGCAGGAGCATCTCCCTCACTTGTCTGGCTGATGCTACCGGGAAGAGCCTTTGAAGCACTAAGAGGGATCCTGGGGATCGCTGCCCACTGCTGTGGGAAAGCCTGTGGTGCCAGAAGTGGCAGATTGTGAATATAAACAGTTGGCAGCAGAACTAGTTTTTATTAGTCCGAGTTTTTATTAGTGTCCTTAGAGCAGAGAAATAAACCTGCAGTCTCGCTTGCCAGCAGAAGACAGCTATTATTCTCTGCTGAGCTTTCTGAGGACTGGTCTTGAGCATCTAAAAGTCAGGCAGTCTGCCCAAGCTCATGCTACACAGAGTGCGTTTTACTCTGGTCCTCGTGTTTCTGGATATGTCAGGTGGATGCTCTGTGTGGCCCATCTGAACAAGAATCCTGAGGGGACTGACTAGTAAATGACCTTGTGTTTGATTGTGGTTAGGGCTTAGCTCTGCTCTCCTTTTACAAAAAAATGCCTGTGCTGAAAGGCCGGCTCAGCTTCAGGGGTTCTCTGAACTCAGCCATAGGATTCTGCGGCTTTGTTCAATATTTAGCTGTGGGCAGAGAACAGCTTTATCCACAAAAAGGTTGCCTTCTGACCCTTAATTTTTCTAGTGCCAGGTTTTTTTCTTTTCTAGTTGAAAAACATTGTTTTTTCCTTTCCCTGCATAACTGGTTTTCCCCTCTTTTAAAAAGAAGAATCTGTGTGAGTACGGAGGAATTCCTTTTCTTTAAATGTAGCCATTTCTGTCAGAGAAACTTGAAGTGTGTCAGGAGGTCTCTTGCCCTTGAGAAGAAAAGGCTGTTTGTCAGTCCCTTATGAAGGCTTGAAGGTTCTTGGTCGCACTTGTGCGTTGGGTTCTGTGATGCTGTGTGTACGTAGCTGGAAAATACGGATAGATAAGATAAAAATGTCTTTGCTGTCTGTGTATGCTGCAGTTGCTGCAAATTCTGTGGGGAGACCCCAGCTAGCGCTAAGCCTGAGCACTGTTAGCAGTGTAGATCCAGTGGCACAGAGCTCAGAGACCACTAAGTCATGGAGTGTTTATCCGGAGCAGCTTGTCCTTGAGAGCTTTGCGTGCTGCAGTTTCTTATTCCTAAGCTGGCTAATTTGGACCTAGCTAGCATACATCTGATAGCAGCAATAGCAGTGCAAATGCACCTGCAAAGCTGCGAGAGTGAATGGGAAGACAGCTAAGTACTGATAAGCCCTGCTCTGCACAGGTGAGCGGTTGTGCCCACTGCACAGTGGGCTGAACGCCTTGCTGCTGCCTCAGGATTACTGAGGTTTCAGCTTTGAGGTTTTTTCCATCTTAAAACTAAAGGTAGGAAACAGCATATGAGAGCCCAGCAGTAAGACACGGAAGGCTGCAGCACTCAAAACTTCAAAATAAACCAGGGGACTCCTGTTTGCCTTCTGCTTTGGCCATGCTGAAGCAGCCAGGTGGGGTAACCCTGTGATTCCTGAAGGAACTTGTGTGTCCCTGCTAGGTACGGTCTGTGTTGGGCACAGGGGAGCTGAGCTCATTCCCTGTGCTGGGCTCCCTTCTGACCTTGGAATTCACCTGGAACTGAAGCACAGAGGCCACTGTAATGTGCGAATAACGACTTTCTGCCTCTTAGCGTTGGTGCAAAGATGAGTCATGAGTCCCTTGCTGTAGCAAGCACCCAGAGGGTCCCTGCCGCTGTCTCTGAGCAGTGCTGTCCGCTGAGCACCAGGCCCTGGCCTGCCAGGGCAGGGAGGAGATACTTCCCAGCTGTCTCACTTTCTGAGCGCTCTCCGCTTCATGCCTTGAGTGCCCAGCTTGAGGGACGGTGAACTCCAGGGAGCTCTGTCACTCAGGTGGCCCCAGATGAGACCTGTGGAGCAGACAGTTTTGGATTGTGCTGTTAGACTGAGCTATGCGAAGGCTCTGAGCTTGTTCAGCCGCTGGGTTCTGGGATTGTGACAGTCCCCCAGGGCTCTTTGAATTGATTTGTGTGCGGTTCAGCAGTGATGGATCACACTAGAGAGGAGGCTTCCTCAAAGAAGGGCTGGCTCCGCTGGTGGGAGAGTCGGAGTTCCCTACTGTTCAATTACTATGTTAATAGTTAAGTGAAACTGGTTTAGGGCAGAAGCAGGATTATTACTTAAATTTTAAATCCTACTGTTTTATTGTAAAAATAAATGTTTTATGGGGAGGTAACGGCTTAGCATGGCATTTCTTTCCATTGTGGTTCCAGGCAGTAATTAGCAATACAATCATTTCTTCCCTCAGCTTGTTTGCCATGAACTTGTTCCTGGAGGGAAGACCATTCCTGTTACCAATGAAAATAAGTAAGTACAGCAATTAGATTTTTAAGGTCACCACTGCAAAATACTTTATTCTAGTTCCTTGGGCTTGCATCTGGAATGAATTGAGATAGATTGGAGTAGAAGGAGCACATAAATATCTTAATAGAATTTACTGGTTACAGTTCATCAGCAGAAATTGTATTAAATTCGATTTGCAAAATAAAAATTGACAATTTACTTCTTGAAACAGCGCTTCTGAGGTCAAAGGCACACAGTCTGTGAGATTCTGCAGGATTTAATGATGGTGATAGATACAGACAGATGGATTCAAAGCAATTCAGGCACACAGTCCTGAACATAGAGGGCACAGATGCTCAAAGACACCTTGGAGCAGACAGATCTTCTCAGAATGATAACATGTGGCAGTTGTATAAAGCACTGTTCTTCAGAAGAGACAGTGGTGAATTCAAATGTAGTCGACAGTCATACTTTAGACACAGGAAATCAGAGGAGACACTGAGCCCTGTAGCTATTTTCACAGATAACCGGCTTTTAGATAGTTATCGTAAATGTCAACTCTGGAGCCTGAAAACCAAACCCACCTTTTTGTTCCCTACATTTTTTTTTCTTCTCTGTACCCTTCAGTGATCATAAAAGCAGGATAAAATATCTATTAAGCAGATGTGTGTTTGAACTGGGAATCTGGGGGTTGTTCTCTTTAATGGCAAGTGAAAGCTGGATCCTACCTGAGGATTTGTCTTTGTTAGCATGCTTTTGCAATCTGATGTTTCCAATCTTTTCCCTTCTTGAGCTCTGACCAGGGAGTTTGCATTTGAAAGGATCTTTCTCTGGCTTGTCAGAAGTCAGCTCAGGGAGAAAGTTGAAAGTCCTGTATGTTACTCTACTCACTTACAGCAGAAACTTTGAAGCTTTTGTGCAGATGTGCACACAAATTGGTAGTTGGGAGGGAGCAGGAGAAGCATTGTAAGTGGAAACAACCTAGAAACAGTTCTGTCTGTTAATGGTGGAGTGAGGTTACCCAGCTGAAAACCCAGTCAATGTGATTGTGGTGGTGTCTGCCTGGGAGCTGATGAAGAAGAATCAGCAAGCTCGGTTGTTTTGACTGTTGGTGAGAAGAGGAAGCCTGATGGTGCCTCCCTCTAATAAACAGTGCACCTCTTCCATACTCCTGGGATGAAGGTGGAAATCTCCTAAGTGTTTCTGCAAGTGTTGATTTTCCAGCCGTGGGTTTCGGTGCAGGCGGCATCAGGGCCCAGGCAGTTGTTTTTCAAACCTAGAGGAGTGCCTGTGACTGGGGATCTGATCCTTTAAAGAGGAGCTGGACACATGCTTCCCTCTGTAAGCTGCTGTCTGGCCAAGGTTGATCAAGTGATTTATTAGAGTCAGCTAGTCCCTGGGTTGGGAAGAAGCTCTAAGAAATGAGCAGACAGTCCCAGAGGCAGAGGGTGGAGGGCAAAGTCTGGGCAGAAGAACAGCTCTTTCTGCTTAAATAAAGAGCAGGGCCCTGGAGGGGAAAGTGTAATGCATCTCCAGGCAGTGCTAGTCCCTTTTGGGCTGGAGAGGCAGGTCAGCAGCCTTGTTACGGCACCAGCAAGGTGGTTGTCCGTTGTTGCTCCAGCTCCCTCACTGTCACCTTCCCTGTCACACACAGGATCAGCTACATCCATCTCATGGCGCACTTTCGGATGCACACGCAAATCAAGAGTCAGACAGCAGCACTCATCAGTGGATTCAGGTCGATCATTAAGCCTGAATGGATTCGTATGTTTTCTGCACCAGAGTTGCAGCGGCTGATCTCCGGTGACAATGCTGAGATTGACCTTGAGGACTTAAAGTAAGTGAGCAACTTGGTCTGCTGGTCTTCTCACTCAGCAAACCAAGCCATTTTATTATATAGCTGTTTGGAGGTTTGCAGGGGACTGACTCTTTCACAACTTTCTGCTTCTCCTAATTGAAATTTGAGGAGCAGACAGAAATGAATGGAGCTGGAGAACATGTTCCCTAAAGCTAATTTGGACAAAGTACTAATGAATGGGAAGGGTCCTTTCTTCCACTGGCTCCTGAGCAGAATTTTTCTCTGCCCTTCCCTTTTCTCTGATCAAGTGCCCAATAAGTGTTGGTGGGGGCTCAGTATTGGCAGAGCGAACCCTGACTCGTGGCAGGTATTGATCCTTCCAGCGCTTGTCAGCTGGCAGCTGTGACCCTCCTGCTGCAGTGCGACACAAGCCTATTGCAACCTTTCTCTCCCCAGAAGACACACAGTGTACTATGGGGGCTTCCATGGCAGCCACCGGGTCATTATCTGGCTGTGGGACATCCTAGCCAATGACTTCAGCCCTGAGGAGAGAGCCATGTTTCTCAAGGTAAATGCAGTCATTTCAGCCCAACCTGCCATTTGGGGTGGTTGAGCCAGCGCTGTTCTCCTGTTAGCTGGGTGCTTTCTGCACTAATAAGAGTGTCAGAATGCTTGACGCCTTAAAATCAACATCCTGCTCCCCTGCAGAGGGGCAGCTGTGGAAGCAGAGTTCCTATAAACGCTCTTGTGTCACCATGAATAGTCCTGTTTTCAAAGGCTAGCAGAGCTGTGCACTAAAGCTCGGCAGTATTATACTGGGGGGTGCTCAGATGCCAGTCCAAGCAGCTGTCTGCTGTGACTGCGTTAGCCGCGTGTCTGTTATAGCCAGGCTGCTCTCGCTGCTGCTGTCTTTCACTGTCCATCACTCTTTCAGTTTGTTACCAGCTGCTCCAGGCCTCCACTTCTGGGCTTTGCCTACCTCAAGCCTCCTTTTTCCATCCGCTGCGTGGAAGTCTCTGATGATCAGGTAGGCACCCTGCTTGCTCGTGTCTCATGGCAGCCTCCTTCCCTGCCCAGCTTCCTCATCTCTGTCTGACCAGGAAACTCGTAAGGTGTAAAAATATATGCTCTATAGGGCAAGGTGAAAACAACCTTATAGGATGCATATGGCCGCCCCTACCTGCTCCCACACACAGCCACACTTGGGCTCTTTTTGCCTCTCTCCAGGGTTGTGTTTTTCTCCTTGGGACCTCCCTGTGCCCCGTGCCTCTGATCCTGCTCCCCTGTGCACCCTGCGAAGGGCCCCTGCGTGTGTAACGGCAGCTGCAGTTACAAGAGAAGCTCCTTTCTAGCTGTTGTGGGGGACGGGGCTTTGAGGTTTGACTCTCCCAGTTCGCAGGGTTTTGTGTTAGCGCCTCCGCCCTGTGTATAGGCACCCTGCTTGGAAGGAGCACAGCAGAGAAGTGCAAGGGTGATGCATTTCTGCCCTGTTCCAGGACACCGGTGACACACTGGGCAGCGTGCTACGGGGCTTCTTCACAATCCGCAAGAAAGAGCCAGGTGGGCGTCTCCCAACCTCCTCTACATGTTTCAACCTCCTCAAGCTTCCCAACTACAGCAAGAAGAGCATCCTGCGGGAGAAGCTGCGCTACGCGATCAGCATGAACACTGGCTTCGAGTTGTCCTAGTTGCCGTGGCCCTGGACTCTGCAATGGGGGCTCTCAGAGCTGCTGACTGCTGCTGGAGGTGGAGGCCTTCACGCACAGAGGGTGGATCAGCTCTGCGGGAGCTGACTGTTCACTCGAGGGCTGGAGAGATGCAGCTGATAATAGAGGTTTACAGGAAAGAGCTTCTGGGCTAGACAGGGCTGGCTCTTCTTGGGCACTTCTCCAGGATGAAGGAGGTGATGGGCCTGACCCAATACACTTCACTTGACACCCACGTAAATCGTCTTTAAAAGCAAACCCCGGGGGAGCATAAAAGGAACATTAAAAGTGCCAGTCAGATTAGTGACCGTAATACCCCCCAGCAGGCTGTGCAGTCTGGGCAGCTGCTGCTGTGGGAGTGTTTCTTCTTCCTTTCCCAGGAGACGGTCCAGTTTCTTACTGGGTGGAAGTCAGTCTGTGGGAAGCTGCACAAAGGCAGAAGCCTGACAGAGCCCACAAAGAGACGAGCACGAGGCTGCAGCGTTGGATGTGCCACAAATGGGCACTCTTTACTCAGGACAGGTACTGCGCGGGGGCTTCCTGATGCCCTTGCTCTGTGCAAGGCCCTTGCGTTTGTCTCGGAGAATGAACCACTGGCCCAGACTTGAGAAGCAGCAGGTTAAACGCAAGCAGATGGACCCTGCCATTCTCAGGAAGGCTTCAGAGTGCTGTAGGTTAAGAACGCAAGCAGCAGGCGTGGGGGTCAGCGTGCTGAGCCAGCTGTGCCTCTGCCAAGCTCTTGCCAGAGCCTGTGCTTTGGACGAAAGTGGTTGTTGTCTGAATTTGCTCAGGAGCAGAAAAGGTTTAAATTTATTTAGTTTCCAGAGGACAGGAGCTGGCGCACAGCTCGGGCAGCCCTCGTTCCCCAGCACAGTGCTCAAGTGGGGCAGGTGCCCCCTGCGCTCTCTGGAAGGGGAATGTGTCAAGCTGCCGAGAGCCCTCTGGAAACCTCCACTGGCAAAATTCCTCTTACTTGGATAGAAGTTTCACTTTGTGGGCTCTTTTGTTACGGAGATGTGCTGTTTCAAACCAGGACTTGGCCTCTGCGTAACAGCCACATTTGCTTTGTTGCCAAACTATTTATTTTGGTTGCTTTGTCTTTCTGGCCTTATTTTTAACAGTTGATGTTTGCCTGTAGCAGGCAGCTTTTTCAGGTTGTTCTGAAAGGGAGGGTGTGAGTGGGGGGTGTGCACGTGTGTGTGTTGGGAAGGAATGGACCCTTCCTGCTATTTCTAATGAAGTCCAGAGCCTGACTTGTAAAGCGTTTCTGCAGCTTCCCGGCCTTGGTCCCCCGTGGTGCTGCAAGTCCTGCCTTGGCCTGGGCCAGCTGAGAGGAGAGGCTTCCGTCTCCTGGGCTGCTCTGTCCTTTCTGGGTTTCTGGCACAAAGGAAAGCCACGTACGTTCTCCTGTTTGGGACAGGATTAAAAATCAGTCACCTTCTCCCCTTCCCCTGTTGCTGCTCACTAATAAAACAAGCTCCCACAGAGGCTGCTAGTATCTCCCCTACCCTTTCTTACCCCTCCTTACCTTCCTGTGGCACTGGCGACCCTCACCCTGCGCTCTGGCCCCTCTGAACTGGATGGGCAGATCGGCTGGGAGCCTTGCTGCACAGGTCAGCTCGCAGCAGTCGCTCCGGTGCGAGGCGGCCGTACCCTACCTCATCCTCTGGCTTGCCTTGCTCCATCTCGCGGGGATTCGCATCCCCAGGCGTGCTCAGCGTAGCACAGGTCCTGCACGGAGAAGGCTCGCTGGGCTCTTTGGAAGACCCTTTTAACCACTATAGGTTGTACATTTCAAACAGACCAGAAAATACTTGGCGCCATTCAACCAAGAGTGTAGAGATGGCCTTTGCTTCATCTTTCTCTTCTGTCTTGCTTCAGCAGATTTTCAGAGAAGTAACCCTTTTTTTAGAACCAATGCCTGGAAATGCATCTGGAAAGCAACGTCGGCATCCTTTTTCTATGTCAACTCAGTAATATTAAACAGGAGTGATTGGAAGTGTTAGTGAGGACAGGAATGTCTGCATTCAGAGGATTCAAGATACTGGACTAAGTGAGTCCAGAGAAATTAAACATGATACTAAATTTCCTTTTTTTTTTTTATTTTTTTTTTTTTTTTTACATAGAGCATTTCAGCATTAACAAGTTGTTGACAGTGTAGTTGAGAGGTTTAGGCACTGACTTGCACCTATTGTAGTTTAAAATATCACACACAGTCTCTTTTTTCTTCTAGAGAAATGCAGTGTCTAAATAGAGCACAGCGATTGTTCAATGAAGTGAGTTGTTGAACACAGTGAAATAAAATCTTTGCTCCCCTTTTTTCCTTCATTCCTCAGGAGTACAATTCCTAGAAAAGATCTTAATGCAGACTTAGCTAGGTCCCTCCAAACCTGGAAATATTGCACTACAGGACACTACATCCAATTTTGTAGCTAGCATATAAAACGTGATTGTCTAGTAAACGCCCTGGTGGCTGTGTGCGCAACAATAATATTTCTCTTGAGTAGCCGATTTCTGTATGACTGGGAGGCTTTAATACATTTTTACCGAGCAGAAGGCTGCGAATGTGTGTCGGTCCCTGCCTGCGCTGCTGTATTCTGCGCGGGTGTTCTTTGTAGGGCAGGGATGGTTTTGCCATGGGAGATTAATGACTATTTTTTCTATAGAAGACTCGCTGCTGTGGAGACCTTGGTTACATCCCTTGTGTCGGAAATGCAGGGAAGAGAAAAATAAACCTGGTATGAATAAGACGATCTCATGTCTCCTCTTCGTTTCCCTGGGTGTAGCACTCCTGCTTAGAGCGCACAGCAGAGGGGAGAGCAGAGCTTTGGGGTACTGGTGCCTCTGCCAGGAGGCTGCGAGGCAGGGGAAATCCCTTTTATCAGGCTGGTTCCTGGTGCGTGTGCTCAGGTGTCCTGGAGAAACGGACTCCGTGGGGCGCTACTGATAGTGATACGAGTGCCTCTGAGCCCAAAGGGACCTGGCAGGGTGGTTTGAAGCAGGATTTGTTCTTGTGTCTTGGAATACGCTTGGAGAAGTGTTGCTTGGTCCAGCAGGGTGCTGGGACTTCAGTCATTGGTACCTTCATGAGGGCACAGGTGCTCCTTGGATGTAGGGAGTGTTGAGCCTGGCCCAGGGCAGGGGCTGGGGTTAGCAGTGCTCTGTGCACGACGCTGGTCAGCTGGGAACGGTGGCTGGGGCCACTGGTGGAAAGGAAACCGGACTGGAAAGCCAAGCAAGATCGCCCAGCGCGGGAGAGCAGGGCAGCGTGTCCCTCTGCGCCCAGTGCAGATGCCCTATCGAGCGAGTGCTCTTTTCCGGGAGCTCTGCCATGGGCAGAAGCTGGAGGTTGGTGGCAAAGCTGCAAGAGCCAGGGCTGGGTTTGGACAGCCAGCGGGGCCAACTCTGGATCTGGGCACCAAGGAATCTGACACCTCTTGGTTTGGGGAGGGAGAAGAGGCACAGGGAGATGTGGGTTTGTGGGGCAAGGCTGCGCTTTGTATTTCAGAAGCTGCCCTAAGGACCAGGTACTGGAGCCAACATGGGGTTTGTTGTTAATAATAATATTATAATAATACAGGCATCGTGTTTCTCCCCTCACCTGGCTCTGGGAGCATCCTTGTAGGAATGGGAGCTGTACCTGCTGCTGCTGCTCCAGCTTCTCCCCCCCAGCCCCTGAGTTCAGGTTTGGTGCGTGGCAGCGTAGCCCTTCGCTCGCCAGCTCCCCCAGCTTCAGAGCCGCGCTGCAGCCCTCCCTGCCCGATCTCACCGCGCCGGTCGTGCCTGGGAGCCCGGCGCTCGGGGCCAGCCCCGTGGGCGCTCGGGCTTCGCTGGGGAGAGGGAGCTCGGTGGGAGCGAGGGAGAGGGCTCCCAGTCAGTGTGCAAGCGCCATTGTTTTGACACGGAGGCATATGGCACCGTCAGAAACAGCAAAAAGAAACCCCACAGCAGATGCTGTCAAGGCAGAAAGCTGGCAGCAAACAGCCAGGCCTGCAAAATGCCTGCTTTGCCGTTGCTGCGTGGCGGGCCAGCGCGGCGCGGTCTTGCCGGGGCTGGCTCTGCGCACACCGCTGTGCCTCGGGGCTGACCGAAGGTGAAGTCTGACCGCGGCCGAGGCACTTGGAGCACGGACGTGCTCGGTGCTGCCGGGGGCGGAGGGATCGCTGGAGGCTGGGGCTCCCTCATCGGCGGTGCTGGGGTGTCCCAACCGCGGGGGCTGCCGTGCGGGCAGGCCCTGGCCAGGGGCACGCCACCGCTGCTGCAGTGCGCACACAGGCGTGTTTTGGGAGAAGACAGCTCTGCTCGCTGCTCCTCTTCTGCTCCTACAGACTGTCCCAAGCCCCTGACTGACGCCACAGACTGGTATTCTCTCCGTTTTGATACCGCTGTTTTG
The DNA here is from genome assembly GCF_965183815.1 of Platalea leucorodia. Classification (NCBI taxonomy): domain Eukaryota; kingdom Metazoa; phylum Chordata; class Aves; order Pelecaniformes; family Threskiornithidae; genus Platalea; species Platalea leucorodia. The sequence continues at coordinate 8,903,468 of NC_138834.1, forward strand.
CACAACCTCTTGGCCCGCGCTCCATGCCAGGGTTGGTTGCAGGTTCGGACAGAGAGGGAGGACGGTCCGCATCCCTGAGCAGAACGAGTTAAGGTATTCCTGCAGCTTATTTTTGTGTTTGTTCACGTTTACTGAGATGTGCAGCAGCAGCTCCTGCAGCGTGTTAGTGACCTGCGTGGGCAATGGAGTGGTCAGACCTACATGGCACTGGCTTGGCACCGCCGCCTCCTGGGTGAGTGGTACTTACACTGGCTGTTCAGAAATGCGCTTTTGTGGCTGTTTCTAAGGTCAAGTTCTTCGATACCGGCCCTCTGCAGCTTTACCTTCACCCCGGGGTGGCTGGAGCACTAGCTATGGCACTCTGCCTATCTGCGCACGCCCCGAGGAGCCGCTGTAGCGGGGACGGGGCACAGAGGTGGGCGCTTTCTGCCAGGTTGCAGCAGAGGTAGAGCTGAGGGACCAGGACAGCCCTTTCCTCAACACAAACGGGCTGAATCTGCTTCTGCCCGTTGCAGGGATGGCAGCTCTTACCCTGGGGCACCCTAACTGCACGCCTGCCCTTTTCTAGCCAGGTCTTCCCTTGCTGTAGCACGAGCTGTTTGGATGGAGAGGGTTTTTCTTCGACCCCTTCCCGGCAAAATGGGTATTTCAGGGGCCTGCGACTGCAGAGGATTTGAGCTGATGGCAGATGTGGTCCCTTCTGGTCCTCCAGCTTGAGAGGAGGAGTGCAGGACTGCTGCTGGCTCCCCATTGCCGGGGCTGTGCACCCAAAGACTTGCCCTTCCGCTGCAGCACCACGGCAAGCCCGCGGCTGGGGGGCCAGCACGTCCTGTCAAGGTGGGGGCACGCACGTACTAGTCCTGCCTTCTGCATGTTAGCAGAGGAAACGCTGCCTTGTATAAATTTACATACGACTTGGCAAAATGTATGTTTGTGTCATTTCTGCAAGAGCAGCAGCCGGCTCTGCTGCTTGCACATTGTGGCGGTAATAGAGGTGCTTGAGTTATAGTGAAACTTATTTCATTTTACAGCTCCTACAGCGTTAACAGATGTACAGGCGTCTGATCCAATCATGCAGCAAGAGATTTTGGGGCCAGTTCTTCCAGTTTTGACAGTGTGTAAGCTAGGAGCAGCCATACATTTTACAAACAAGAATAAACGACCCTTAGCAACATATGTCTGTGCTGGCAGCTCCAATGTAATCATAAATAAGGAACCCTGCTAGGCAGGAATGTATCTGGGCTCTGCATACGGTCAGTACGGACAAAGCATCTGCCTTCTTCCCATTATATTAATGAGGTGCGGGCACTGGAATCCCTATGCTGTATGGCTGGATTTCCTGGGTGGGGACAAAGGACTTGGAAAAACAAATGCTAACCCAGAGCAACGGAGCTTTATTTGTTTTAAAGCCTGTATTTCATTTTAGTGACACCTCACTCCTACCCGCTCTCCTGCCTGCTGTCTCACCAGGCTCTCGTGCGTTACTGCGCGCTGCTCCGTGATGGTTAGCAGACGCCAGCTCGGCCACGCTAGAACTTCTTTGCTAAACCCCCACGGCCAGCCTCTGCTCCCAGCCCCGTGCGGAGGGCACACTGGGGCCTGAGGCCCCAAACCTTGCTGCAGCTTAATGGCCAGCAGCTCCCCCGTGTACCCTGGGGACAGCATTCAGGACAGAAAGGTCCCTTTTATACAGCCGAGTGCTGTACAACGAGGTGGTGAAGCAGAGGACAAATGCTGCGCGCTGTGAACCCTCAAAGGGCCAAGCACGGCCCCTGCGGAGCTCTGCTCTGCTCTGCTGAGCTGCAGCAGCCCACGAGGCTGGGCCCACGCTCAGCCTGATCTCTGCTCAGGCCTAAATTCAAGTCCTGGCCCGCTGCGCCTGCGTAACTGAAAGAAGAGGGTCACCCCAGACGCCAGCCTCCCTCTGCTGCAGCCCCGCAGAAACAATTGCACAGACGTCTTTGGGTAGAAAGGGAGGGGGGAGCTGGAAGCTGAGTGCACCCTAATAAATTTAATCTCTACATCCTGTTAAAGTGTAGTAGCTAAATTTATTTCTCCTTGCAATCAAAACAATACTAGCTTTGGTCCCAAAACAGTAGTGAGATTTCTTCCCCCCAGCTGGAAAAAAAGAAAATACTATAAATCCATCCCGGAGCTGATTTATATAGCATTCATGAAGAATTTATATTGCAAAGAATTTTATTCAATTAAACTTGAAAAGCCTCTAGATTCTTGAGGTTCAATAGTGATCACTGAGACAGAGCTATCATAAAACTGGATGGCCTGTCTGGAGCAGGCATTGAGAAAATGTCTGATGTGACATTGCAGCTGACGGTACAGTCCAAATCAAGAGCATTTGTCATTGGGATGTGTTACAGGCTAAGGCTTGGAAAATTACTCTGTGAAAAATGTGCATTAACAATAGCCATGAAATATCTGTTTAAAAAAAAAAAAAAGTGAATAATGAGACAGCAGTATCTATTAGTGCTGGGCATTTTTCACTCTGACCCCACTCTGATTAAAAAGTTAACACAAAAAGCCAGAGACTCTTTCAGGAAGCAAGTTTAAAGTTGTTTCTACTTAAATAATTGAACAGAGGAAGCTGCGTGACTGACTGAGAAGCTCCCGCCACTAGAAGTGGCACCCTTAGTGCAGGACGAGCACCCTCGATTTGTAATCACCTCCCCGCCCACAGGTTTCCGTGATGCTCCTCCATGTGCTCTTCCCAATTATATTTCCAAGCTGTAAGTGGCTTGGACTTCACTGTGAAACTGTCTGTATTCTCTGTGCAGCACAGCTAGCAAGGTGTTAACTCGTGCAGTTGGCTATAACGCACTTGTTTACATAGAGCGTGTGTTTTTTGGCAGTTTTCAGTCCATCAGGAAGCTGGAAGAGAATGTCTCCTCTCTTGAAGTACTGCCTTCTGCTGTCGTCATGTTTGCGGCCAGATTCCCCAAGCTCTAGGACACGCTCTAATCTACTCTGCTGAGGGTTCCGTGACAGTGACGCTCCCGAGGTCACCGCGGACGTGAACATGTGTGAGATACGAACCCCTTTAGGTGTTAGCCTCTCCCTTCCAGGCCTAGCTATCGGCTGAGGAGGCGCCAGGCCCCTGCTACTCATCACAACCCCTTCATCAGCAGACTTAGTGACTTGAGTGGTCCCCAGTAGACAGATACTAAAACTAAAGAAGGGCTCTACTCCTTCAGCTGGTACCTGCAGCCAGGGGGGATGCTGTGACCAAACTCAGAGGGGTCTGTGCGCTCGGAGCGGCAGCTCCACATGGAATTAATCCCAGCTACCTAAACAGAGGTTGGAATCCTAGAATCATCTTGCCGGCACACGACCTGTAGGATTTGGCCCTTCCTCCTTTAATCCCTCTATCCTGCGTGAGCCCCGTTCCTGGCAGAGGAGGCACTGGATTGTCAGCACGGAGACATTCTTCACGTGCATAAAGAGAGGCAGCCGGAGCCAAAAAATTCTTAGTGCGTTCCTGTAAATCTACACAGCTCAGCTTCAGCCAGGGCTGATGGATTGAAAGCAACTTAAAAAAGAAAAGCACGCTGGGCTCGGTATTAAAGTATGACAGTTAAGGGCCCTTTGGTACAAGTAAATCACATTTATTATTCCAAAGCTTGTGGACAGAGTTCCTGAATCTCTACACAGTTGCTGTTCTGTACGAGCATTATGACTTACAAAGAGAAGCTGATTGTTTTCTCCTCTTCATTCCTCAGAGTCCTGTCAAAGCCTTTGCACAGCACCTGCCACTGCCCAGGGAAATTAAGACATCTCTAGAAATCAGCTGTAGTGAAGTCTCCTGCCTCAGCTCCGACCCAGGGCAAACAGTAACTCTGATGCCATTCCCACAGTGTTATACAAGGGATATTTGGACAAGGCCCAGTGAACAGAACAGCTGTGTTCCTCACAGTATTTATGAACAAGGTCCTAGTTATTTAAGCTGGAAGTTCTTGGCAGCTCACATTTCCAATCCAGGCTTGTTCTCTTTCCCTTCCTTGATGGGGGAAAGCAGTTTGCTGGATTTAGCTTCCCATGATCAAGGAAACAAACATTCCAGCTCCCAGTTATGGTTCAGGCTTTACATATATTTTCTCTTCCTTCCCTTCCTTCATTGCAGCATAACGTGCCAAAACGAAGAGATAGTCGCTCAGTCTGGAAACCAAGGGAAAAGCAGTGAAACCACTTCTTGCACCAGGCGTTTGTATCCAGCAATGCACAACTACACAGCAAAGCACATTTGATTACAGCACAAGAGCTGCAGGTAAAGGAAGGCAAAGAGAGACCACACGAGAAGTGATTTCCAAAATGGCCTTCAATAAGAAAGTGAAGTGCCTGCTCCCTCAGCACCCCGGCAGTGTCTGTAAACATACTTTGCAGCCTTGCAACAACACTTTTTAACAAGCTGTTGGTTGAAGCTTCAAAGATCTTATTCTAGAAGGGAAGCTTCTTGAGAGGTAAAACCCGCAGTTTTATCCCAAGATTAAGGGAACATCACCAGGCACGCTTAGTAGTACAGAGTAAGGGTTTGGGATTTTATTTTTTTTACCTGTTTAAGTATTTGGCCACATTTGGATCTGCTTCCCCTGCTTGTACTAAAGGAACCACGCTAGAACAAGAAAAGGAAACTTTTAATGTATTTAACTTTCTAGCTCTGAACGCACAAATGACTGCGATTTGCTGCAAGGCCGACCTTCGCACCCCAACCTCACCTGGAGCCCCCATTCTAACTCCCCACACTCCCCACAGCACGCTGCGAACGCTGGTTACTTCCCCAAGAAGAATCTGTGGTGGCTACATAATGCAACTAATTTTTGTAACTGTTCTGGAGGACTGCAGCTCTGCTCCTCTAAAGGCTGCTCATCAGTGGCAATCACTGAACAATGGGAGCAGTTTGCAGGTGATTAATACCCTGAAGGATCACTATCCTTTTCGGCAGGTAAATGGGGACTCTTCTTTGGTTGAGGGAACAGAGCTGTTCCTTGCCTCCTGACTGGTGTACAGCCCTCATTCTAGCTTTCTTTTGACAAGAAGACCCACTGTGATGTTAGTTTTTCGAAGATCATGCTGCTCCGGTGTATCTTGTCCGAGTAGCAGTCCTCACAGCAGAGCACATCCACAGAAACATCTCCCTGCACATCGGCGGCTTCAGTAAAGAACCCCCAGCAACTCAGAACTGCTGATGAGCACGTTCAGGCTAACCCAAGAGACTTTGCATGGAAGTGATTTACATAACGAGCAGACAAGACTTTTCTCCTAGGGACCTTACCAGAGGAGCTTTAATCTCCAATAGAGAATTGAGAGAAGGTAGGTGTGGGCAGTAACATCTTAAAGCTTCCCCGGGCCTCACACCTGCCAGCGCCCCAGCTTCCATGTGTGCTAGCCTACAAAATACATTCAGCGAACCAGATACGAGCTGAACACGTAGATGCATCTCAACGTAAACCTGTCTGCTCTTTCTGAAGTTCTTAGGTCGGATGACCCAGTTCAGGGGAGGGAAGAGAGAGTTGCTTTTTGCTGACTGCACTCCTGGAATTTGACTAATACAAACATACGAAGCTTGACTCAAGCTCTAGCTGAGTGCAATACAGCTACAGTTGATTGCTCTGACTGCAACGATTTGCTATCATTGTAGCATTCTGATCACCTTTTATCAATTTTATTCTGTTACACTACAGCCAACACTCACCACCTTTCAGCTCTGCGGCAGACAGCTCGGGAAAAATGGAGAGCAGCACTGCTTTTACCTCCTGACTGAAACAACAATGAAACAGCACATCAATGTCTGCTAACAAGAGATACAGCCATCCACCTTATTGTGTAACTGCAGCAAAGCTTATCGCATCTCACATACACGTGCAACTGAACACTGTGTTACGGCTAGGCAACTGGGAAGAGATACCTGAATGCGGTAGGATGTGGAAATTTAACTCAACTGGGTCCTTCTCTCTGCTTTTCTTTTGGTATTTGTCCATGCAAATAATGACTTCACAACCTGTTTTCCCACGGCAAGTGGTAGAGCAAGTTCACCCTAACAAAGCGAGCCTGCTCCAGTCAGTGAGAGGCATAAGCAGTACCTACTGGCAAGATGAAAGCTCTGAGTGGAGGAAGCTGCTCTGAGTAACTGTCAATCCACTGCTCCAGCTCCAGAACTGGCTTCTCACTAAAAGATGTTCGTTCTACAGAGGTAAAAGAAGAATCAACTAAAAGAAACGCAGAAGTGATTCAGTCTACAGGTAGAGCTCTACTTTAGTATTTCTTGGATCTTGGTCCTAAGAAAGCATCCCCAAAAATCCTCCTGTTAGAGCAGGGCTGGCTGCCTATGCAGCAGCTGTGGCTGGGTGTCAGTGTCGGGGCAGCGCCCCAGGCCAGCTTATGTCCCTTGAGTCACACACAGGCAGCAGCAGCAGCTTGTGGGACCGTGTGTGACTTCATTCAGCACCAGACACACAGCAGAGCAGCCCCGGGGCAGCTCTAACTACCACATACCAGAACAGCCTCCCCAGTCTAGAAGGGCAGCTGTGAGTCAAGAACTGTTATCCCAGGAAAGGTACTGTGGGGCTTACTTAAGTGAGCCTCCCTGGCTGAGGAGAGAGGCGTCGCGATGTTGGAGCCCACATCCTGCAGCATACACTGGACCTAGATGTGGCAATCAGGACAAAAATAAGAAGCACTTTCATTAACCAGCCTTTGATGCTCCGGTACAACTGCAGCAAGCTCTGGGAAGCGACAGCTGGTTGTGCTGATTAAAGAAGATCCTACCCTTGTTGTTCATCATCCCCCAGCCTGCTGGCAGGGGGGATCAGATAAGTGCTCCCTAATTGCTTTATGAGAAGCCAGATTAGTGCATGTACTTGTTTTCACTGGCACATTAAACCACCCTGGCTGACTTTGCAGAAAGCAGACTGGGGAGCGCTCACATAATCCCTTTGCTGGTAGGACACTGAACCAGTAACCTCTGGAAGAAAGGCAGCGACAAACAGCTGCAGACAGTGCTGGCTTGATGTCACGTCCGCTCCACAGCCCGGGATACTTGAGAGGCAGTTTGGTAAAGAATTTTAAAATCTCTGATTAGCTTCTTCTGTGTTCTTGTGCAGAGCGAAGCTGGTTAGCAAAGCTCACGGACTGCCACGGCAGGACCTGCCTCCCACCATCGTGCCCATGTGGTACTTTGCCCCGATTTCAAATCTGAGGCTATGTGACAACAAGACTTGTGTCCATAACTGTGTACAGTAACAGGTCTGAATAAATCTAGAGATGTGTTTGTCAGCCCATAACTAATCACTTGATCTAGCAGTTTCCTTCTTGGTTAAAGAAATGTATTTCTTAGAGAGTAATCAAGGGTCAGAGTCTTAAGTATTTATTTAATACTAAATTTATTAAATTCCTGTGTGTCAGTGGGAGCACTGTGTCTAAAATTAAAGAGTTTAAGAATATGTTTCAATGGCACAGATGAAGTGACTGCACTGGGTAAGGATTATCATTAATACTCACTTTGTGAAGTTGTTCCACAAACGTGTGGCCCTTTTCACTGCTAAATTCACCAGCAAGCCTAGGTTAAAGAAAAAAGAAGAACAGAGTTAGCTGGAAATGAAAAAATTACCACGATTGTACATATACATTTTTCCATATGAAAAAGACAGAATGTGGACACTCCTGGCTGTTTGTCAGCGCAACCCCCCAGAGAAGTTCGGTCCACGGCGCATCCCCTTTCCTCCTGCTGGGCAGTGGGGCTGGGAGAGCAGTTCCTAATGGAAGACGATACCCAGAAGACCCCACGGAAAGGGGCTGGGACAGTGTTGCTAGGCCTTTGTGCATGTGGAGGGCCTGGGTTCGGCCTACCCAGAGCCAGAAGTCCCCGGGCTGGCGGTGAGCTCCCCGGAGAGCAGGGCCACCCTGGCAGGACAGGGCTGGGCCTCCGCGGCCCCTCCGCCCGGCAGCGGGAGAGGGTCCTGGGGCAGGGGGTTACCCGATGGCCGAGCTCAGTTCGTCCGTGGCTCCCAGGGCTTCGAAGATCCGGTCACCCTTCGGCCTCCGCTCCCCCGTGAAGGTGCTGGAGAAGCCTTCGGAAAAGGCCCGGGGGAGGCGCTCAGAGGCCGGGCCCGGCCCTGCCCGCGCTCCCTCGGTGCGTGTCCCCCCGCCCCCGGTCACTACCTGCGTCTCCCGTCCTCGTGTAGATCTTCGGGGCCCGGTCGCTGCGGGGGCCGCGGTCGGGGGGGCCGCCCTCGGGGCTGCGGAGGCACAGGCCGTGAGAGGGGGCGCCGGGCGCGGTGCCCGGCGCTCCCCCCGCCCGGCCCCATCCCCGCGCTCACCTGCCCGCCCCGCTCCGCTGCCGCTGCCGCCGCCCCAGCGGCCCCCGCAGGCCCCGGCCCGCCGCCGCCGCCGCCGCCGCCCGCCGCAGCAGCGGCAGCAGCGCCATCCCTCCCGGCCGCCGTAGCCGCCGGCCGCCGCCCCCTGACCCTCGGCGGCCGCCGTCCCTCCCTTCGCCCACGCGTGCTGTCACCCCAGCGCCGTACCACTCCGCGCCGCCGCCTTCCGATTGGCCTTCCCGAAGACCCGCCCCCGAGAAGATCCCGGCTATTGGTTTAAGCGCAAGGAGGGCGGGGCAGAGCGCGGCTCCTATTGGTGAGCGACGCTGTCAGTCCGCGTGATTGGAGTTGGGGAGCTGAGGCGGCGGCGGCGGCGCGGGATCCCTGAGAGGCTGCGGGGATGTGGGAGCGGAGCCTGGTGCTGTCCGCCCCGGGGAAGGTGATCCTCCACGGGGAGCACGCCGTGGTGCACGGCAAGGTAAGGAGCCTGCCGCCGCCGGGGGCTCCCGGGGCTCCGGCCCGGCTCCCCTCGCCTCCCTGACGCCGCTTCTCCTTGCCCGCAGGTGGCCTTGGCCGTGGCGCTGGACCTGAGGACCTTCCTCCGCCTGCGGCCCTGCGGTGAGGGCAGGGTGTGCGTCCGCCTGCCCGGCGTCGGCGTCGTGAGGAGCTGGGACGCTCCCCGCCTCCAGGCCCTGCGGAGGGGCTTTGCAGGCGAGCGCTGGGAGGAGGAGACCGCCGCCCGTGTGGGGCTCTCGGTCCTGCCCGGTGACTGCCCCGGGACCCCGCAGGGTTATTTGTTCCCCCTGCAGAGTGTTGCTGGGTCTTGTCATCTGTGACCGCGCTCAGTGCGTGCTTAACGAATGTGTCCCTGCACACCCCCAGCTCAGGCAGCCGCACTCCCTCTGTGTGTGCCTCCTGTGACCTGCCTGGTGCTCTGGTATCTGCGAGTGGCCCTTGCTGTGTCCTCCTGTTTCAGATTCCCAGGGGCTTGTTCTAGTGCTGCTGCTGCTCAGGTGGTGGTGTAATACATACAGAAAACAGCCAGGGACCACATCCAGGTGTATTACTGATGGGGGGCCGAAAAGGAGTCTCCCTGAAGCTGGTCAGAGTTGAGGGCTCTTGGGGAAGACAGGGATGTGGGGCCTCTTTTTCTGCCTCTCTGCCCCATGCCAGCCCTCACTGGAATTTCTGCAGCATCTTGTACTGGGTGGAGCCCCGGGCTGGTGTTTGTGCCGTTTCCTTCCGGAGTACCTGGTGTTAACTCCTGTGACCCTCACGAGCACCGTTTGCTTAGCAGAAAGCAGAACAAAGTCTGAGTCAGAGCATTGGTAACCTCTCAGCACTGACCAAAAGTTCTCTTACGCTGATGCCTGCTCCTGGCCATTTGGAGTCCAGACTCGGTGTGCAGCACATCAGAATGTCCATGTTCTTTATTAAAGAGTTTGTGATTTGCCAAGTTCTACGTAGTGATGGGCAGGTGCACTGGAAAGTGTAGTCAAGGAGACAGTTGCTGTAATACAGTGCAGGTGTGGGATGTGGAAACACTGGGATTTCAGAGTGGCTGGTGGATATTTTGCTTTTATTTTGTCATGAATCCTCAGGCAGAAAGTTTGTAGGTGAAATCTGAAATTGGCTCGGTCTGTTTCTGCCTGCTATAACAGGAGATGTTGTTCTTGTAAATACTGCTTTCAAGTTTAACAGTTCCCTGGTTTCGAAGTGTTTAAATTCTCCCCTGCTTGCTTCCATAGCTGACTTTGATGAATCTAAGTCCCCCAGCGTAGAACAGCTGGATACACTGAAAGAGTTTGCCGGAATCGCTGCTGGAGCCTCAGCTCCCGAGAGCCTTGCTACCCTTGCCTTTCTGTATATGTGCCTGGCTATTTCGGCTAAGTATGGGTAAGGCTCTCTTCCTGCCCTAAAATAAACATGCTGTCTTCAGTGTTGTTCACCATTAATTCCTTCTACAAGGTCACAAGAAGAAACCAAATCTTTGAGGCAAAATAAGAAATTACAAGGAATCTCACTTCATTTAGGTTCTGAGCACCTCAGGAGAAGCTCAGAGCTGAGCTGTTTGGTGGGTGGGGTGCCCCGAGCAGGTGGGCTGGGAATCATCTGCTCTCATTTAGGCAGCTAGCTTTGAGGTGCTTAAGTCAGAGCAGTTCATCTCACCCTTCCTGTGTAGTCAACAGCAGCACAGACGGACATCCCTCCCTCCAGCAGGCAGCTCATTTCATCCTGGCTTAGGTTAGAAAAACTGCTACAGAAATGAGCTGTGAATTCCTTGTCTCAGCTACATCTGAACCCTCTTGTGGGCTGAATCTCCCTAGAAATAGGAGAACTTGAGGTAACCGCAGCTCAGGGCTGTTCCAGTTTCTGAACTTGACCAACACTGTTGATGAGATCAGTGTAAGTTACTGGACAGGTGCTCAGGGCAATGTCTGATGCAGCACTGCTTGCTATTTTAAACCAAGTCAGAACCTGACTTCAATATTCATAGCAAAGGAATCAAAGGTTAAAGAATTATGATGTGTAGCTGCATCGTGTTTTGCTTTGCAGTCTCTGAGTTGCTTGGTGATAGCACTGGGGCTGTCATCAGCCTGCTCTGAAGCCATCAGTTCGTAGTTCACGTCACTCACCAGCCAGTGAAAAGCTCCTGGGTTCGATGTTAGGGTCTGTAACACAACCCGGACGCGTTCAGTGGAGAAAAGGGGGGCATGTGGGCTCAGATATGTGCGTGTTTCATCTTCCCCATCAGCTTGTTGCTCCAGTGGGATGTAACTATGCAGTTAGGGATTTGGGATATTTAGGCTTTATTTAGAAATATGTTTAAAGTCATGTTAACAACAATCTTTGAAGGGTCTCTTTATGGTGCTACTCAAGTATTTAGTTACTAAGTGCCCCCGCTAGCAGCTTGACAAGCTGTGCTAATCATAGATCCAATTCAGCAAGGCTTTGTTCTAGTACAATGGCTTAGCAAGGCTACTCAGCTGTGCTAACTGAGCACTCGTGAAGCCCGTGTGTGTCGGATGCATATGCATGTGCTGATGTTGCCAGTTTTCAACCAGCTTGTCCTGTGATCAGCCCTAATTGGCATCTTTTGCCTTTGAAGTGTGGTCTCAAGATAGAATTCAAGGTCGTTGTGTTACATCCTGTGTGTTTGTGTTTCAGAGATGTTCCGAGTGTGGACATACTGGTGTGGTCTGAGCTGCCGACGGGAGCTGGGCTGGGTTCAAGTGCCGCCTATGCTGTTTGCTTGGCGGCGGCCCTGCTGACAGCGTGCGGAGCCATCTCGTGCCCTCTGAAGGAGGGAGAGTCCACAGCCAGGTAACACGCTGGGGAAGCTTCCCTGCTTCGGATGCACGGCCCAGGGCAGCTCTGCTCTCTGCGCCCCTGTCCTTCCTTTTACCTGCACAAATTCTGGCACGGGCACCTCTCTCGGTCTCTCTGGCCAGCTCCTGGGCTATGGCTGTAGCGGTGGCACCCTGAGCCCAGCTCCTTTCCCTTCCTCTCCTATTGCTGCCCCGCATTCCCAGTAGGAGGGACGTGCCCTGTCCCAGGGCTCTGACCTGTGAATCACACGTTTACAATTTGCTTCTGATAAAAGCAACTGGATGCAGAGACTTGGTAAAACTTGAACCATATCCCTTGTCTAGTGTAAGATATACATAATTAAAAAAAAAAAAAAAGCTTTATTTTGCCAAGCAAATAAAACACACACTTTCATTAAAGTGAATTTTTTTTAACCTCTATTTCCTCTCTGTCCATGAGCATCTTCCAGGTTTTGCTTTGAGTCCTCAAGGAGTCGAGGATCCTTTCTGTTTTTTCTGCATTTTCATATTAATTTTTTTCTGCACGTGCTACATTTCCTTCTGATCTCCTGCCTGAGTTTCCCCTTTATCAGTGGCTGGTGAAAGGGAGTTTCTTTCCTTCTGCCCTTGGGTTGCTTTCCCTTGGAGTTCAGTCTTGAAAAACTGGTCTGCTCTGCTGTGTGTCTGAGTAGGCTCTGTTTAAAGATGCATATCACAGCTGGAGCGTCAGAACCCTCTATTGTTCGTTCGGTGCCAGGTGCAAACCTTTTATGGTTGGCTTCTGCGGATTTTGTGTGGGACTGAAAGTGAGACAGCAAGAGGGGGTGACTGTGTTCTGCTTCAAAAACAGAGTTTGCAGCCTGACCCAGAAACACGTTCCTAGAGTGGAGCAGTTTGTACGCCGTGCTCAGGCAAATCTCCCAAACAGTCACACAGCGTGAGAAATGAAAGGCCAGTTCCAAACCAGGCAGTGAGCAGCGAGGATGTCTTCATTCCCTGCTCGCACGTCTTAGCTTCAGCTTGAATACAGCGTAATTTTTTTTTCTCTTCCAGCTGGCATGCAGAGGGGTAAGTGAGAGATGGGGGTGTCAGACTTCAGAAGGTTTTTGCTTAACGTCGCAAGAAAAGAACAGCGTGATATGATGACTCCTGTGTAGAGAAGAATCGCAGCCTCTCAAAGAGGGTTAAAAACAAGTGGTTTACAGCAAACTGCGCTTCTATTTTGAGTAGCGGTGGTGTGAGCTGTTTTCCTGAATGCTTCACAGATTAAATATTGGCAAGTGAAATGAAAGGTGTGTGGAGATGGATAAAGACATTCAGCGGAGGCCCAGGGAAGTGGGGAGTTAAAGGATGCAGCTTCCAGATAGCAGATGGCTCTCAGAATTTCTGCCTTGCCTTAGCAGTGGTCAGTGACTGTTCTTGTTATTTCATGCAAGACTCTGTGATGCTTTTCCAAAATCCATGTTTGTGCCTCTGCTCCATCATGTAATACCTGTCCTGGGCCCCATATTCTAAAATCCTGTGGAATGCACGTTCTTGCTGCACCAAACACCAGCTCTGATCTCTGCAGAACATCACTGATGCTGGGATATCAGATACCACTCTGCATTAGGCCATTTGAACTGTGCGCTGTGTGTCTGGACTGCAGAGCAGGCAGCGCCGTGTTCCAGGGGAGGCTCAGAGATGTGTATTCGTGTGCCTGCGTGAGCCTAATTGTGTTACAGCGGGGTGCGGGAGGGCTAGCTGGCTCCCCGGGGTGCCAGGGTTTGAGGTGGGCCTTCGGCGTGGAGTGAGTGAGTGGGTTTGAAATAGACGGGAGAGTTCTGAAGGTGGTTGTGTGGGTGCGTGCCTTGCAGAAGCAGGCCCAGAGCGGTGGGGTTTTCAGAGGCGCTGTGGTGGAATTGCAGTGAAGTTGCAGCCAGCAATTGCTTTGTAACTGGCAGCTCTGCGTTTGCTTTCTGTATTGCTACAGTGCATTAATTAGTATGTTCAGTCAGGGGCCTTGATCCTTGCTGAGTTTGACCCAGCACCAAACTCTTTGTGCCGGCATTTAAACTCTCAAAGCACTTAGCGATTTATGTGACTGCTTTTAAGACAACAGAAAGACCTGTTTTTGTGGTTTTAGCATAACACCTTCTGTATCTGCATTTGGTTCCCTTCTGTGCTCCAAGTGCCAGCAACCGGTGCAGCTTGAAGTGTTAGGAGTTAATCCCTAAAAATCAAAGTCTTTGCTGGAGATAGTAAATCAGTTCTAACTACACCTTTTGACCCAATTTGTGAGGCTTCTGCAGCTGAGCAGCTGGCAATTAGAGGCTGAAGTTGCACGTGTGAAATGCAACTTTTACTGTTCTCTTCTCACATTGTGCCTTCTGTGTCTATAAATACACCGTCCTGCCTGTTGGTGAGCAGGATCTCCGGCCAAGATGTGTGGTAACACGCAGAGTCGGGGAGGTGGGGATAGGTCTGGACTTGCATTCAGTTAAAATTGATCTTCACTAGGCCAGGGCTAGGATCTTCTCCCTGAATCTGCTCCCTCCCTCGCCGCTGGCCTGCAGCAGGAACGCTGGGTAGCGGTTGAGCCCTTCGTGCTGTCTCTGTCTGTGGAGCAGCGCCAGTTCCCCTCACGGGCCTGGATGTGTTCTACACGCTGCCGTGCAGAGAAGTGCCGGTTAGGCGCTGTAAACAGCGATGCCCGCTCTCTGCTGAAAGAACGCAGCACACGGAGGGAATTTGTGGGGCTGGTGCTTCCCACAGCAACTGGGTGCCTTGAATGGTTCCCGCTGCTTTTGTATCTCCTGCAGCCTCTGGTGCTTCTGTCTGTCCCTCTGCACGTGCTGGTTTCGGTTGTGTGTTGGAGTCATTTTCTTGCCTTTCAGGTGGACAGAAGAAGAGCTGACTTTGATTAACAGCTGGGCCTTCCAGGGGGAGCGGGTGATCCATGGCAATCCCTCGGGTGTGGATAATGCTGTTGGTACCTGGGGTACGTGTGCGTTTGCTGCTCCCTGGCACTGAATGTGGGTGCTGAGGAGGGGCTGATGGCGTGGCAGAGCAGCAGACATGTTTCCATTCTTCGCTGCAGAGTGTGCATCAGCTGTGGGACGGTGGTGAGCAGATGCCACAAGTTGCATTTCTCCAAACAATAAGGCTTGGTTGGGGTTGCTGCAGAGACACTGGATCAGCAGGTTGCCTCACTGCACTGAGGTGCAGCAAAGGGACCAGAAACTCCCAAATTCAGGTCCCTGTTTTGACCCGAGCAGAGGGAATCCTTCCCTGTCTTGGTTTGCCTCATCTGTCAGCTTGGGCTGGAGCCAGCTGGGCTGTTGGGGACCGGCTGCAGTAACACCAGAGATCTGCGTCCCCCAGGCAAGCACTGTGGGGCAGAGACCCTGCTGCAGATAACTGAAATTTAAACATTCTGGCGTGGACAAAGAAACCTAATCCTGTCCCAAGGATAATGCAGTAGAAAATGCAGTTGGACAGCTGTGATTTAGTTTCAATTAGCAGAGACTTCCAAGTGTTTTGGAAGTGTCCTTGGAGGCTTTTAATAATCTTTCTAATGAGACCTAATCGCAATGCCTCTGTAAAAGTAGGAGCCACGTGAGACGTTCCTTCTGGACAATGAAATTCCATGCTGAAGGACAGCTGCTGACATGAGTGCACACGTTCAGTCCAGTTTGAAACCTGTATGCTTGGCTCTGCCACAGGGAATCGCTGCTTGATTCTTTTTTTCAGTAAAGATTTAATGCTGGCCGAACTCTTTGCCTTTTAAAAAATATTTAATGTGATCCCGAAGTAGAGGAGAGCAAAGGGAAAGGCATTGGGTTAATTACGTCCGGCCAGACCCTCTCATTAAGTCAGCAGGGTTAGGCAGATTCATGCTGTCTGAGAACATGGTTCATTTAGCTGGTGTTTCTTGCAATTACTGTCATATGCTCTGGGTGAGGTTCTAAAGATGAAAGACCTTCTGTCTCTTACGACACTGTGTTATCTCTCAGCTTGCTGTGTGCTGAGACAATGCATGTATTTTACTTTAGGTGGAGCCCTGAGATACCAATCAGGAAAAATCACACCATTAAAGAGGTAATATTCGAGTTTAAAAATAACACTTAGATACGGTGGGTGGAATATGTCAAAGAGGCATTGGGTGGATCTCGTAGGGTATGAGATTAATGGGAGATCGCTAACAGTGTGGTGGAAGGGCTTTGTAGCCAGATTTTGCTGTGGGTGTGGTGGCTAGCTTGAGTGTTGTCTTGGTTTGGGGTGGACGGGAACAATGAAATGTTTGGTCATTATCTGACGTTAGATGAACACAGCACAAAGGATCAATATTAATTTCATGGCATTATGGGCAGCAGGAACGGATCTGCTCCTGGCAGCAAATGACCTTGCGGGGAGGGGGGACTTTTTGCTTACCTGGTGGTAGGACTGTGTGAAAACCAAGCTGCAGAGACAAATCCAGGTCCTGCATGTTCCCTCTGCTTCCTGCCAATGAAGTATAATCTGACTCCATTAAAATCTTTCACAGTGCATGAAATTGCTCTATTAGCAGTTAATGGCTACTGCTGGCTAGTCTCGCAGATAGTATTTCAAAGGAAAAATTTTGCTTGAAAAACATGGATTTCAGTAAATATGTTACAGTCCTATTTATAGCACTACTACAGTTGTTCCTTGTATCTAAGATGAACAAGCCTCAACCTAGCCAGCACTTAAGCGCCTGCTTAACTTTTTTAAAACTAATGGGACTCCTTTATCTTGGGTGCCTTGCTCAAATAGGCCTTTTGAGGCAGAAGGAACTGTGGCTGTCTGGGCCTTGGGAGCTGCTGGGGTACTGCGAAGGAGAGAGGCAAGGAGATGTCTCTTGTTGCTTCCAGGGTGCCGATGCTGAGGATTTTGCTGACTAACACAAAAGTCCCTCGAAGCACCAAGGTCCTGGTGGCTGGTGTCAAAGAGAAGATCCTGAAGGTGCAGCACCTGCATGGTCGCGGGGATGGAGATGTGTGCTGGGGCAGGGCAGGGGGATAGCCCTCACAAGCTCAGATCTCCTCATGTGGGATTGCAGGTCTCACGGGGGTTTCTTGGGAGATCCCTCCTGTGGTCACTGCATTCCTACCTGCCGCTACCTAACACCCAGCTGCCCTGGGAATGGGGGTTCAGGTTGCCTCCTCCCTCTCCAGTGCTAACAGGGCTTGCCACAAAAATCACCAGTTTCTCTGGCCTGTTTCCCTCTCTTCCTCCGGTTTCTGCAGGTGGGAGCAACTTAGCATTGCCCTACTCTGCAGGGGGGTGGGGTGGGTCTGTGAATGAGTAGCCCCAAGTGGGGTGAGGAATTGTCCACCTCCAAGAGACTGGGCCAGTCTTATCACAGTGGTATTAGAAGACTAGCGAGCAGTCTCCTCACATCTTGCCTCCCGCCCTTCTCAGTTCCCTGCTATAATGAACCCGGTGCTGGACTCCATCGATGCAATTTCTCAGGAGTGCCAAAGTGTTCTGGAAGCGATGCCTGCAAATCCATCACCGGAGTATTACCCTGTGCTGGAGGTAAGGGGCTTGTTCGCCAGTATTTTTAGACACTGTTACTGTTGAACATCAAAATGTCATTTAAAGAACATTAGGTCTAAGAAAAAAATTTGATAGCAGGAAATGTTCAGTTCCGAGTGAAACCGTGGTCTGTGTGTGCTGCTTTTAATGCCCTTCCTGGAGCCAAGGGACAGAAAATGCTGCTGGTGTCTCTCCACAGTGGTGCACAGGGAGGGAGGGAGGGAGTGGACTGGTGCTTTGTGGACCTGTAGCTCCAGAGGTTTTGTTTCCCTTTGCTAAGAAACGTGGAGTGAGTTCAGGCCGAGACGCTGCCTCCCTGCGCCGCGGGCCAGCCACGCTCGTTCTGGCAGTCGCTGCCTGTGAAGCAACTGCTTTGTCATTGCCAAGGCTGGAGTGAAGCGCAGAGAGCCCAGCAGCCACTGGTTTGTGATGGACTGGTTACGAGCCAGCTCCCATTGCTCTGCGCTCATCCTGGCTCCAGAGAATAACAAACAGAGTTGTGCCCAGAGCTGACCTGACATTGATGCATGAGGTGCATACAGAGATCTGTGTTTGTCTTGGCTTTGTTCAAAGTAGGAGAGGCTGCTGTGGTGGGGGGAAGCACGCTTCCAAGTGGAAGATGTTTTTTTGCAGTGCTGAGAGCACTGTAACACTGATTCATACAACCATGGGGTGAGGATGTGTGGCAGTGTCCCAGCTGAGGCAAACCTGGCCTGGCCCTGGGTGCCAAGTGACTTGGACAGTCAAGAACCATTTGGTACCAGCGGTGCAGTTCCT
Organism: Platalea leucorodia; assembly: GCF_965183815.1. Taxonomy (NCBI): domain Eukaryota; kingdom Metazoa; phylum Chordata; class Aves; order Pelecaniformes; family Threskiornithidae; genus Platalea; species Platalea leucorodia. Next base: position 8,921,415 of record NC_138834.1, read on the forward strand.
TGTTGGCATCTGGATCCCTCCCCTCGGCTCTCCCGTGAGGACTTCTGCTTGTCCTTGCTCTCGCTGGCAGGTTGTCCCTTCCACAGCCATGAGTGTGTTCCGGAGGTGCGGGAGGGGGCTCTGGGGTGGGACAGAGCTGCTGTCCCAGCTCAACCCGTGGCAGCAGCGCAGGGCTGCTCTGTTAGCAGATGGCTGGTACCACCTTCTCCTCTTCCCTTCAGGCTGTGTTGCACCTCACTGCCTGGGGGTGAGCTGCTGCTGGGACTGCAGCGAACACGGGAGGGTCTCCCATGGGATTCACAGCAAAGTCCTTCTGTTCCCTTCGCACCAAGAGGGTGGTGGGTTTCTGTACCCATCAGGGTGGGCTGAGTCTAACGAGGGCTGAGCTGGCATCGGCTGCGGGAGATCTGGAATCTGTTTACAGCGCAACTTCAGACAACTCCTCTCCACCTTAATGCATTATTGCTCAGGCTGTCAGAAGTATTGGGAGACAGGGAAGAGGAGGGCTAATTTGAAGTGTGCTTTGAGATCCTGACATGAAAGATGCCAAAGCAGCCCTGTATGCAATGCCCGGGAAGCAGCACTGCAGTGAGCAGGTTTCTGTCTTGAATCTCTTGTTTCGTCTTGTGCTTGAATTGCCCACAGAGGCACAGTTGATTATATGCAGCATATATATATATATATATATATTTGGCTGTTTCTGAAATGTGCAGTTCTGGACAGCGTTGTAGTTGAACCATCGAACTAGTCTACTGTGTCATAAGCTGTCATCTGATTCCTGGCAGATTTTGGATCAGGAGATGACAGGTGTCTTGGATCATCATAGACAGTGCTGTGCCCTCACTCAGGCATATAAAGAGGCCTCTAGATGGACGTCTGTCCAGCCCAGCACAGAACTTGTGATATATGCGCTCTGCATGCGACTGGCTAATTCATCTCCTCGCATTTGTTTAAATGCAGTACAGAAATGCTCTGGAGCGGGGGAGAGGGATTATTTCTGCATCGTCCCCTCCTGTGTGGTGTTGGCAGGAGACCCGTGCGGAGCTGAGGGAGGGCGATGTGACTGATGCCTGTCACGCTGCAGCGTGGCTCCCGCTGCTCCCTGTGCGCAGCATCCCTGCCGGCTCGCTGTCAGCTGCAGGCAGGGAAGCACTTGGTGGCACTGGCTGGAGGAGGGAGCACAGGGCTCCTGTTAGGGAGCCTCTCTGGGACTGGTCCCGTCTCAGCTGGCTCCCTGCTTGTGACACCCTCTGGGACAGCGAGGGGAACAGCCGCCACGCGCCTGGGAGTTGATTGAGTTGTGGTGTCAGACCAGCGTTGTTGAGAGTGAGGTTCCTCCACTGATGGTGCTGATGAGCTGGGAGGGCACTGCGGTGCTTGAGGGCCTGGTGTTGGTTCCTGGCCCTGCTCCATGCTCGCTCCAAGTGCGGGCCAAGCCCTTCCCTGTTTCTGAATTCCTCACCTCTAGTACTGGGCGGGGAAGCTGTAACTCGCACCTCTGTGTGGTGTTGCCCATTCCTTGGGCCGTTTGGACTTTGCTGCCATGGCAGCTTTCCCCAGGAGGAGCTGGGAGGCTGGCTGGGACAGCGTGGCAGAGTTGCACTTGCAGCTCACCAGAGCTGGGCAGCTCTACTTGGAGGGCGGCCTTGCTTGGAGAGTGGCTTGCGCTGCTCTCCCCTGAAGGGAGGACCCTCTCGACCCCACTTGAGCTGGGTGCCAGATTCCCAGCGTGGTGCTGGTGAGAGGCCCCTTGGCTCGCAGCCCAGGCCCTGCCTGTGACGAGGGAGAAGTGCTGCACAATGCAAACAAGGGGAGGTAGCTCCGCGTCACCTCTCCAGCAATGTCGTTTCAGACTTGGCTGTGTCAGGAGTCCCCTGGATTTAGTTATGCTGGATGGATTGCAGAGCAGGGCAGGGTGACAGCCAGGAATGAGAGATGCTGGCTTAGTGCCCTTCCCACGGCCAGCAAGGGGGCTTGCACAGTCTCCTGCTCAACACTTGTGTGACAGGGGAGAGGTGAAGCAGTCGGGAGGCATCGGGGAGCTCTGATTTAGCGCCTGAAATAAATGCCTGCTGGCAGCTTGCGGTGACCAGGATTTTCTTTGTCCTCCCCGAGCAAGGAGGTCCAGAAGTTGTTGTACCACTGTCACTGTGGTGGGCAGCAGGAGCACAAATCATGAGGGGGACAGGAAGAGCTGAGCAGCCCAGGGCTCAGACCCTGGCCTCGACCTCGCTGTGCAGTGCTGCTGAGCCGTGAGACGTGCTGGTGGCCTAACTCCCTGCAGAAATTAATGGCTGCATGGGGATGTGGCTGGGAAGGTAGGGCAGCTCGCCTGCACCTTGCTGGGGAGGGAGCCACCGCTGTGAAGAGCCTCTGTCACCATGCATGTTCATCTCATGTGTGTGCGGTTGCTTTTAGGAACTCTTTGACATAAACCAACACCACTTAAACGTGATCGGAGTCGGCCATCCCTCCCTGGACAGGCTGTGCCGGGTGACGGCATCCCACGGCCTGCATAGCAAGCTGACCGGGGCTGGCGGGGGCGGCTGTGGCATCACCCTGCTGAGACCAGGTCAGTAACCCTCTGCTCGCCCTGGGCATCCTTCCCTGTTCCACGCAGCCCTGCCGGTGGGGTCGGGTCTGGAAGCAGAGGGATACGATGCCAACGCTTGTATGGCTGTACTGGGATGTGGAGCCATGTCATGAGTGTGGGATGGTGTCAGGCAGAGCTGCCTGGCAGTGTGCTTTGCAGTGTTTCATACAGGGGCGATTCAGCACGTTCATTTATGTGTGTCAGATCTTCAGGGCATTGGCCCTGCTCCAGGGGGCAGGTGTTTAAACGTGCAGTGGCCCATTTTGGTCTCCCTGCAGTGGCCTAGCTGACTAACTGGCTGCTCTTGCCTTCCTCTTGGCAGACACCTCCCTGCTGGCCGTGGAAGCAGCCAAGCAAGACTTATGTGCCTGTGGATTTGAATGCTGGGAGACCACTATTGGGGCCCCCGGCGTGACCCTGCACCACTCCTCGTCGTTAAATGCCAAAGTTCTGCACGCGCTCTCTGAGAGTTAAGCTTCTGCCTCTGGCAAGACTGAACTCTTGGCACCGCGTCCTCGGAGCGATACCTGTGTGTGTCCTGATGCCTGGAAACATCTCTCTTGCTCTCCTGTGTGGCTGTGAGCCTCTAGATGTGGGTGCGGAGCCAATTTCGGGCCTCGTGTCGCTGGGAGTGGGGTCTACAATGAGGACCCAGGAGCAACTGCTTGCGCTTGGGCTAGGCGCAAGTTTGACCCAGGGTCTCAAAATCCTGTTTTGAATTTACTTAACTGCTGTGCTAATCCCAAGGGGCAGGAGGAGAGGGTCTTGGCTGGATTCCAGCACAGGTAAAGACAGTTTGCTTGGTTCTGCTGCTTCAGATGCATGTGGTGTATCTTCCCTTCTCCCCTGGTGTCCTGCGAGGGCGGGCAGCGAGGCTGGCAAGGTGGATGCGCAGAGCGCTTTGACGTTTTTGGGTGAAAAGTGTCTTGGCAGCTCAGGGCTTGACACTTAGGTCTCCATTTCTCCTGGACTGCAATTCACAGTGAAGAGGAAACCTTTAAACACAGCTCTTACCTGCTACTAATTAAGAGTTGGATAATTAAAATGAAAGAAACAGGACACTTTTAATGATACTATCACTGTTTTCACTCTTTCCCACAATCTCTGCCTGGGCTGATAAGCGGGGTCCTGTAGCCAGCCCCTGGTTCCTGTTCACGTGCTCAAGATCAGGTTCAAACAGCAACTGTCACCTGCAAGGAGGGCGGCTGAAGGCAAGGAAAGTCGTAACGTTTCTCCTTGCAGTAGCTGTTCTGGGGTCTCTCACGCTTCAGTCTTAAACGAGCGTGTCCTTGCCCCTGCCTCTTGGTGGGTGTGCAAAACGTGCCACTGCCAGGGCGAGGGGGACGGGGCGCCGAGGGGGGTCGGTGACAGAGCAAATGCGGACTTGTTTTAGTTGGAAGTAATTAGTTTTTAAGTAGGGGGGGAGAAAAAAACCACCACCTCCTCAAAAGCTGACCATAACTTGCAATTGGCAAAATATAAAACCTAAATGCATTTAAACTTCTTACGCAAATGTAAATGCAGTTTTTATTTTTGAAATTTTAATGAGTTGTACCACGGAACTAAAGGGAATTGGCAGGTAAGTGTCTGAAGCCGGGGTATTCTTGAAGTAATAAGCTGACTCTTAGTGGCTGTGGTCTCTTCTATACCCGCCAAAGAGATTTTATCATTGTTCTGTTTGTCTGGGGTTTTTTTGTTTGGTTTTTTTTTTTTTTAAGTGTAGTTCTGTTCAAGAATTGCTTCATTCAAAGCTGAGTAATAAATTGGCAGAGGTGGGGGAGCTTCCCTTCCTCTTCCAGTGCAGAATAAAAAGATCAAGCGCGAGAAGTTGAGATGTACTAGCTCTGAAATCCAGGCATCGTGATGACCAGCTTTAGTTCGCTGATCAGATGTAAAACTGTCTCTGGTTTTAATAAATCGATGGGGTTTTATGTGCAAAGTGTTCTTTGATAATTATGCTGGATACAAAAGGGAAAATGTACCTTACACTGCTTCAATAAAAACAGGTTTCTAGATGCCGGGTTTCTACATGTCTAATTACAATTCCAATTTGCATCCAAGAACAGCTTTACACTAATCACAAGTCAGAAAGCCTGATAAATAATTTACCATTTTCTAATACAGTGTAATCAATGTGAGTATCTGGAAGCGTGTTGACTCTATAACCGCTTAAATGTGTCTGTAGTTTCTCCTGGTTAGCACAAAGACATGCCAAATCCAGCGCGAAGAAACTTCGCTTCAAAACGACATGTCTGGGCTGATCCTCATTAGCTGCTTCCCGTGGAAGGCGGCCTCGCCGTCACGCTACCGCTGCTGGAGGAGTGCGGAGGAAAAGAAGGGAATAAAAATGTTGATTTGCTCGTTTAAATCATAATTAAAATTGGTGATTTAAGTAGACTAACTGACCAACTCAGGTTGTTGTGGGGGCCTTCTGTTACCGTCCTGCTGAGCTGCAGCCGTCCTGTGCTGAACAGCAGAGCGCCAGATCCTGCAACTGGGCACGCTTTTGCCTGCAAACTTCCAGCCTTCTCGTGTCGGGCTCTGGTTTGTTTCTGGGTGTGGTGGAGGCGCAGAAGTGAGAGAAAGGCGGTGGCTGAGCCCGGCAACGGAGGCGTGTGAGCGATATGGATTGTGGTGGGGTGCAGCGTCGCGGCACACTCGGTGCGTGCAAGCGCCCCACCCCGGGAAGGCTGTGGCCACCCCTGGAGGTTTCCTCCAGCCTCGCTTCCCTGCCAGAGCGGAGGTGGGTGATGTTCCCAGGCTGGGTAAGGGTTTGCGGCAGCAGCCGCCCCGTCCTGGTGCGGGTGGGTGGAGGGTGACCCTGGGCTGGGGTCTGTGAGGCTCCGCTGCAGGAGGGGCCCTGCTCCGTGCCGCCCCTGGCCCAGGGCAATGCAGGCAGTGGGAGTGCTGCTGGGCACGGTGCTGCCCGCCCTGACACCGGGGCTGTGCCAGCACCCGGCTCTGCCTTCCCCGCGCCACGGGGACCAGAACTGCCAAAGTCAGCAGCTGGAACCAGTCCCAATTTGTTAGAAGTAAGCACGGATTTCACATCCATCTGCGAGCACAGGAGCACCTGCTCTCTCCTTTCTGTATTCTCCCTCCCCAGCTCCATCAGAGCCTTCGCAAGACCGCGATAGCGGGCGGGGGGCATTTGGCACGTACCTGACCCCAACTTTTGCATGGGAATCACCTCTTTGCTTGCACTGACTTGCAACCACGTCCTGCAGTTCCTTGAGCATCGCACGCCTGCTTGGCAGTGGGGATGTGGGGGATGCAGGGGACCCCATCCCTACGCCGCGGGCAGCAGGAGCGACTGCTCCCTCAGGACTCTCGTGCCCTGCAGGGGCACGGTGGGTGCAGAAGGAGACACAGCCCTGTCTCTCTCTGCGGTTGGCTGCTTTAGGAGCAAAACTGAAACACAAATTAAGCCCAGTGAGCGTGTTCTCCCCACGGACTCATCCCCTCCTCTCCCTTGGCCGCGCCACAAACACACGAGTGCTTTCCCGTCTGCGCTGCCCCGTCTGCTCTCTCCGGTCTCGTTTTACGGATGTGCAGCGGAGCAGCGATTGTTGCTGAAGGATTAGCCTGGTAATTTGGCTAATTTTTCTTGAGCTTCATTTTTCACATTATGAGCTTTGCAGAAAGACTAACGATCCTGGGTTTGCCTCTAATAGCCAGCACGGGAGTGGGGAGGAGAAGCTGTGCTCCATCCTTTTACAAAAAAAAAAAAAAAGGTATTGAGGCACTGGGGAGCGTGCTGGCCACCCCGGCCAGGCTGGCGTGGGCGAGCGTGGCTCTGCGGGCAGCCTGGCTGGCAGCACCATGGGAAACGGGGGGCTTTCCTCCACTGTGGGACCCGGCAATAGCTGGGGGACACTGGTGTTTCTTACCAGCAAAAAGGAAAACACTTTGTATAAAAAAACTCATTTGAAATCTTTATTTTCCTTCACTGCCTGCGGATGCTGCCAGTGCACGGGGCAGCATCGCCGCCGCAGCGTCCGCAGCGAGTGGGCAGTGCCGGGGTGTCTCTCATCGCCCTGGGGGGCTCCCGTCCCCCACCCTGTGGGGCTCCCCCCGACCTGAGACCCCGCCGCTCGCTGCCTGCGGGGGCCCGGTGGGTGCTGCCCATCCCCTGCCAGGCACAGATGGTAGTATTTTTTTGAAATCCGTGTCAGCAGTGGCTTCTTTCTGCTCTGGTGAATAGATGCTGAAGAGGCAGTGACATTATTTGAGATAACAGAGAGAACAGAAAAAGGGTCAGTGAGAGAGAGGAAATGTCAGCGCGCAGCCACGGGGGGGGCGGGGGGCTGCTCGGGGCCCTCGGGGCTCCCCGCTCCTCCTGGGGTCCCTCCTGGGGCCAGGGGACCCCCCTGCACGGCTGGCAGGGCTCAGCGCTGTCTGGTGTGTGCTCGGCTCTGCGCAGGGAGCCTGAAGGGCTCGGGGCATCTGGGGGTCCCCCCGGGGCTGGGGGTGCCCCAGCTGGGTGCTGCTCCGTGACCCCAGGAGGACCAGGGGCTCCTGGGTGAGGCGGGACCCCCCCGGTGCCATTTCAAGGGCAGTTTGCAGCTCTTGCATCTGCCGCTGCAGAAGGGCTCCCCGTGCCCTCTGCCGCCCCGGTGCCGGGGATTTCGGGGCTCCCTCCTTCCCAGGGTCTGGCCAGGGCTTGGCACCGAGCACGCGGGGTGCCCAGCTGCACCCCGGCGAGGCGAGCGCCCGCGGGGAGCCCGTTCCCCCCCGTATCTCTCTTCCCTCTCCCCTCCCGGCACGCTGAAGGTTTTGAAAGTTAAGTATTACCGTCTGCTTTGTTGTTGCCTAACTACGACAGACAAATTGAGAACTAGTTGTCAAAATGTCAGTGCACAACAAATCAACATTCAAAATGAGTCTCAGCGCTATGTGGTGTATAATTAAAAAAAAATCCTTTTTAGAAATTTCAGCAAGCGTTGGCTCCGCTTTATATTTGTCTGTGTGATTAATAAAGGCAGCTAATTTTCAGACTTTAAAAACAGCTAGAAAATAGCTCCTAATTACATATTAGGTTCCAAGCGGCCCCCGCTGAGCGAGGCTGGTATTGGTGGGCCAGAGAATTTGGCAGGGGCTTAATTACATTCTGAGCATCATCTAATTTTAGTTAAATGTAATGTAATCAGCAGCAGATGTCTGAAATAAAATATGAATTATGAATATGATGAAATTTCATTCTTGAATAAAAAAGTAATTTGCTATTTAGTTCATTAAAGTCGCAGAGGTTTATTAGGGAGCAGGTATACGGTGTGGCTGGGTTGTATTAAAATGATATTTCAGAGAGAGTAGGAAATTGCATTAAAGGTGCTAAAATATTCCGCCGGGACGATGCGCCGGTTGGGAATTAACATTTACAAAAATAACGGAGCCCCTGGGCTGCTGCCAGCCCCCAGCGCCGGCAATTGGCTCCGGAGCTTCTCATTTACGCAAGGTGACATCCCGCATCCCGGGGTGGCCCTGTGGACCTGCTCCCGCTGTCCTGCTCTGGGCGTCCTGGGCCGCACCTGGGTTCGCCACGCCGATGAGCTCAGCCGTTTCCCCGTTATTTGGGGAGGAGGCTCTGGTGGGGACGAGAGGCCCCGACACGTCCCCAGTGCAGGTGTCCCCCTGCCACGTGAGCGCGGGGCCATCGAGTCGGGCTCCGTACAACTTTTTCCAGCTTGGCCAGGAGAGCGAAGCATCAATTCGCCCGTCGACGCCAGGGCTGCAGTGAATCCCCACGGGACGGCTTCGCCTGGACATCTCTCCCCGCAGCATCCTCTGCGGTTTCAGCTCTGAAGTTTAAATTGCTTTTCTCTATTCCTCGGTGGCCCGGACTGACAGATAAGCATCTTCTGGAGAGGGAGAAAGATGGCGTGTTCATTATTTCCTTGTATTACAGATGCTGTCATTTTAATCCCTTCTGGATGCCGGGAGAAAGGCTGCGCCTGGGCATCAGCTCAGAGCCCTGCCCGCTTCCCAAATGTGGTCTCCGAAGAACAGCCTGTGGCCGATTCCTCCTGCACACAGCAGGCAAGCGCAGAGGAAAGCCCCGCTCGCCACGTCGAGCCGGCAGCAGCAGGCAGCATCCCTGTCTGCCGGGTCCCGGCAGCTCTGGTGTGCCCGGCGTGGGTGATGCTCATCAGCAAACACCGGTGCTGGTGCCGACGCAGGCTCTTGTGGCGCAGCCAGGCTGCCACGCTCGCTCGCGTGGGTTAGCAGTCCTCCCTCTTCTATTCATCAAGGGCATGACAGCTAAAATTCATTTGAAGATGAAGAAAGTGCCGGCTAATCCTTTCTGTGAGACAGTGATAGACTAGCGGCTCGGGAAGAATTGCACAGCAGTAATGAAATTAGGCTAAAACTGCTGGCGGATAGCAGATAATTGCCCTTGTCTGTCACGAGGAATAACATCTCCCAAACACAATGATTGTTAAAGTTGCAGGAATTTATTTTATTTTATTTATTTTGTGGGATTGGGTTTGGCTTTCCAAAGGCCTTTCCCAGAAAAAAACATGAGCAGGAGCTGCGTGCTCTCCTCCTGTCTTCCTTCGGCGCTTCCACTGCCTCTGCCACTGCAGCTCGTCAGCCTTGACGAAGCAGGCGCACACGCACCATCGCTGCGATGCCGAGGACACCCCGACGCGGGACGCTGCTGGGGGGCTGCTCCTGGGGAGCAGGAGATGAGGCAGCCGGCATGCTGTGCTGCTGCTCGGTGCCGGCACCGTGGCTTTGCAGGCGTAGGGAGTCGGTGGCAGTGCTGCTGCCGGTCCATGCCCAGCTCCCACTGGACCCAGTGCTTTCCAGGGGGGATCTATGCCCCAGCACCGGGGTCCTGCCTGGCCCTGCCTGCCCCAGCAGGACCTGCCTGCACGGTGCTGGAGCCGGTGCTGGAGTGGGTGCCGGTGCCGGTGCCGGGGTGGCCACACAAGCCCTAGCACCACGTCAGGGCTGACCACCAGCCATTTATTTTGTAATTTATGGGGGGCGGCAGGCAGCACAGCGCGGGTGAGTGAGTGCACTGGCCGGCAACTGCGATGTTTTATACGCAAGGGCTGGCACGGGTAATTTACTGCGGCCGGCAATAACATATTTCACTTTCCGTCTCCCAGATGAAGATTACTTGTGTTTGAAAGTGCCTGAACACACACTCAATTCTGCTTAAACGCTCTCAGCCAGCCAAACACAGATCGTCCCGGCGGCATGGCCAGCTCAGCCCTACACTGGGGTGGCACGGGGATGAGGACGGGGACAGGGATGGGGACAGGCTGGACTGTAGCCCGTGCACCCATTGGAGATGCCCACGGCCCTGGGGAAACCCACCCGCAAGCACCCGGTGCAGTGGCTGGAAATATTCAATGCACCTTCCCTGACATTTAATCCGGCCGGGTGAGGAGCTCCGTGGCATTTCCGAGAGGGGCTCGGGAAAGGTCAGGGGGTGGAAAAGGTTGGCAGGGTCGGTGCTCCCACCTCGCCCCGCGGCTCCTCCTGACCCCCCCCCGGGCAGCTGCGGCACAGACACCGCATCAGCTGAATATCAGCTGCCAATGACTGGTGCCCGCACGCTGGGAAGTGCCGCACGCTGTCCAGGGGGATGCCTGAGCCACCTGAGAAATGGGTCAGAACACATGGGGGGGGTCACATCTGCACCCCCGGAAAGTGTCCCTGGGAGATGCGGGGTGTGGAGGGCAGGAGCTGGGGCTGTGGCAGTGGGCGAGCAGCCGCAGCACCCAGCGGGTGGGTGCAGGTGCCGGGTGGGTGCTGCGGGGCCTTGGGGTGAGAGGAGGTGGGTAGTGGGGAGCTCCTACGCCCCACGGCATGGGAGCAGAGCTGGGTGGCAGCTTGGCAAGTGCTCGGAGGAGGTGTGAAGTGCCCTGTCCCTGAGGCTGGGGTTAGGCAGGAACAGGTGTAATGCTCTTTCTTCATCTCTCTTCTTTTTTTTTAATTAGCAGGACTAACATCCAGCCGGGCGCGGAGGATGAGGGGCTCAGAGTGATGAGGGAGGACCGACGGCAGGGCCATGATCCCGGCTGCCCCGGCCCCACCGGGAACTCGGCTTTGCTCGGTGGCAGCCTGGTTTGGGCGCGACGCTGCTGGCACAGGGCTGAGACCGGTGCTGCCGGGGAGTGGAGGGGAGCCAGCACGGCTGCTCCAACGGGGCTGTGGGCACCCTCCCACATGGGGGATGCTCCAATGCAAAGGCAAAAAGAGCAACACTTGCTTCGTGGGCTTTTTAAAACCCTGGCTCACTCTCTTCTCCCGAGGTCAGCTCTGTTCATCGTCTCCTTCCCTTGTGGTGTGCATATCTGTTAGCAAAATGTGGGATTTCTGCAGCTCCCCGGGCAAGGAAAGGTGTGTTTTGCCCCAAAATAACGAGGAGCCGATGCTGGCTTCAGCCTCCAGAAGCAAAACTTAGCGGGATGCTGACACCGAGGTGTGAGTGGAGGGGATGGGGAGCCCGAGTAGGGCTTGACCCCATCCAGCTCCTGCTGCCTTTGCCAATGGCCCCAGGCAGGCTCCAGCTGCAGGCAGAGCCAAGGTGTTGGTGCAGGAGCCCCAGGGCTGTGCCGGCACCGATGAGCCCCCCAGCACCCCTGGACCCTGTGGAGTGGGTGCTGGAAGCGGGACTGTGGTGCTCTGCACACCAGCCCGGGAGCTGCCGCTTCTCCTGCCAGCGCCAGCGCGTCTCTCCAGCGCTCCCCGGTGCAGCGCTTTCGTTAATGGATGCTAATGTGTCACCCAGCCCATTTGTCTTCATTTGGTGCCAGCCGGCGGCACGCGGGGACACAGCCAGGGCCGGGCACGCAGCCCTGCCGCCTGCCCCACACTGCTCCCGGCACGGCTCAGCATGCCGGTGCTGGTGTGGCCGGTGCAACCAAAACCAGCTAACGATGCCCAGCCCATTCCCATGTGCGCATCCCAGGGAGCATCCCCAGTTGCTCTGCAGGCGTGGGGCTGCCAGCCTGAGACCCCAGCAGGGCTGGGGGGAACTGCGGGTGAACCCCCCCATCTGCTGCACAGCCTGCACCTTTCTGTGCCGTGGTGCCTGCTGATCCAGCGTCCTGGTGTCCCCGTGCCAGCACCAGTGGGATTTCGGTCTGGGTCTGAGCTGGGGAGCAGGGAACATCGAGCCCTTGTGGCTCTGGGCTCATGGGATTAAATGGGAGCTGAGCATGGCTTTTGGGGCATGGGGAGGCTGGGATGGGCTGGGCTGGCCCAGAGGCTCCTGTTGGCTCCCCACAGTCACCTGTGGTCATCCACAGCCACCCATCCTCCTCCCGCGGTGGCTGTGCGCAAGGGGGATTGCGACGCTGCTGCCGAGTCCCACCAATTCCAGGATGGAGCCTCTCCACTGGAGCTGCTGGTGGGTAATTTCTGATTAAGGATTACTGTACCATCGGCTTCAGTTTGATTGCAGATGTTTTTAATTATATCGTATAAGATCGTATTATGTAATTGCATTTATCTGATTGAAGCCTTAATTGTAGGATTTCATAATGGTATGACTGGGTAAATATACCATTGCGTCTGTTGTCCCCCAATGAAAATTAGGTGCTTCATGTCTTTATTGCATTATCCTGGAGAGGAGTTTAAATTGGGAAGAAAGAAATTAGGAGAGAGAGAAGAAAGGAAAGGCAAGTTTGTCCTCCCAGTCTCAGCAAGTGTGGTCCCCTTCCTGGAGCGGGGACACACGGGATGTGCTGTGGTACCCGGGCTCTGCGCTTTGCCGGCTGGAGCCGCCGGCAGCTGCTGGAGCACTGGCTTCTGCTCGAGCGTCGCCTCCGGCCGGGCACCCCTGCCCAGGGGTGGCCGGGGCGGGCAGAGCAGGGCAGAGCCTGGCCCAGGGCACAGCCGGGGTCCCAATGGCATCGTGGCTCTGCCGGCCCGGGCTGCCGGCATGGGGCTGAACTGCCCTTCACCTCGGCGCTGGGATGCAGCCGCCTGGGTTTCCTGCAGTGATTTTTGCAAGATCTATGTTGCAATTATCATTTGGTTAACGGCGGCTGGGACAATACATTAAGGGCAATTACAATTAAAGAGCAGGAGGCCGGGAAGGCGCTGGGCCGTCGCCTCGCAAGCTGCAATTACACCTGATGGGGGAACCGAGCCAAACCCTCCTGACACGTTCCCCGTTCCCTCGGCTCCGTCGGCCTTTAATAAGCAGGCGAGGGAAGGCAACTGGGCGCTGCCGAGGGGTGCCGGGGCCGGAGGGCAGCGGGTGTCGCTGGAGCCGGGAGCACCATCGCGGTCCCCGTGCAGCCACCCACTGCAGCCTCACTGCTGCCTTCCAGCTGCTTCTAAAATAATCTTTTTTTTAGGGGTGAAAAGAGGCACTTATGCAAAATTAATATTTCCATTAATAACGGCGTGCGGCAAAATAATTGGAAAGCCCTCCACCTTAATTGCGGGCCGCCTGATTCCTGAGGAAAGTGCTAACGAAGTGTTTGCGAGGGGCTAGTTAGCAGGGGGAGGTGGGAGGCCGAGGGCTCTGAGCCCTGGCGCACTTGGTGCACCTCCCACCGTCTGGGGGTCCCGCATCTTTGTGCCTCCCTGCAGGAATTAAGGGAGGTTCAGGTTTTTGTTGGAGCCTATTTTCCGGCCGTAATCCGCAACATGTGGTTCGCACGGAGCCTCCTGGCTAATGGGTTTAGGATTACGGGAATAGGCACAAATCCAGTGTCTCGCTGTCACTCTGCTCGGCGCAGTAAGGTGATTTCATTAGGATTTAGGTTTAGAGAAAAGTCTCTCTCTCTCTCTCCCCTTAATATTATTTTTATTCAATTACATCAGCAATTCATGAAACTTCAAAGACCTTTCATCAGTGCAACCCAAATGCTGCTGGATCGCGCGCTTGAAAGAGGGGAAGAGAAAGAAAACATAAGCTGCTGCTTTAATGGAATTACTGAAAGGGGCTTTTTAATTAAAAACAAAGGTTGGGGATGAGGTCTATCCATAATTTAGTGCTGCTGGATGTAATATCTGCTAGTGGTTTAATTTTAATAAATGTATGTATTATTAACGGTGTGATCTATATTTTCCAAGCCAGAGGAAGGCCCAGCTGTCCCCACAAGTACGGCTGTCAATATTTGTGCCACGGGGCTGGGTGAGGGGATGCTCGGTGGCCGCGGGGCAGGGGATGGGGATGGCTCCCGGTGACCCCCCGGTGCCACACTGGGTGCTGGAGCCACCACAGCCCTAACAAGTTAATTACTGGCTAGCACCGGCATGGGACTCCATCCCCTCTTATTGATGATTTCCTTTTAATTAGCTTTTATTAATGAGACGTGACCTCGTCCAGCGTGCTGGTTCCTCATCACCATCTGCCAGGAGGATGCCCATCCCGCCCTGGCGTGGGACAGGGGTGTCCCCAGGGCCAAGGGCAGCCGGGCGGTGGCTGGGGGGGACGATGGCACACAGCAGTCCAGCTCGCTGCCTGGATGCTGCTCTCACAGGGATGGCCACGGGGAGGTCCCCATCCCTGCTCCGCTCCGGTGGGGTGGCACCCACCCCCCCGCCATCCCGTCTGCCAGCCGACGCATGCTAATAAAAACAAATTAACTTGTATAAGCATTAATTTTCCAGCATCCATCCATCCCGGCCTCATTATAATGGTGATCCCAGGAGCCGGGGGTTTGGGCATATTGTAATGAGGCGCATGCGGTAGTAAAAGTCCTTCTAATAGGATTTATTTACTGTAATTGTGATTCGAGGCACAGTGCCATCGCCCAGCGAGCCAGCGGGGCTGGGAGGAAGGGGCATCGCCACTGCTCCGCGGTGAGGCTGGAAAACTGCCACAACTGAGCGGGGTAAGGCTCCCAGGGGGATCCAGGGGGTCCCACCGGATCCAGAGGGTCCCACCAGACCAAGGGCATGGGGTAGGGGCTGTCCCTGCAGAGCCCACCCCTGTCCCTCGCTCCAACAGAGGTTTCGCAGAGGATGGAGACTGTCTTGGTGATACCAAACTGAACAAAAGCCCAAATGGCTTGAGTTTCCCCCCAAAAGCCAGGGGGTGCTGCAAGGAGGGATGGGGGATGGAGGGAGCACGGCACTAACGAGGTGCTGATTAACTTCCCTGCAAGACTAAATATTGGGGCGCAGCAGCTGCTGGCTGAGCCCCATTCGACCTCCCCAGACCGATAGAGGGGATTTGCACAAAGCCGCGGCCCCTCGGCCCCCCCACGCCCCGGCTGCCGCGGATTCATCCTGTCGGAAGGCGGCTCACCTATGATTTCATTAAGGGAAAGGTGAAAGGGGAGAAATACAATTCAAATGAGATCATTAAAAACTCAGATTAGCAATTACAGGTGGTGTGGTGTGCTGCCGGCAAGCACTGCCGGGGCTGCGGAGGGGAGCACCCATCCTGCCGCTGTCCTCGCTGGGAACCACCCTGGCACCCACCACCACAGCCGCTTGTCCTGTGCTGATTGCTGGTGGCGGGGACTGCTCAGAGCCCCTGAGGCTGGAGGGATGCTCCAGCACCTGCCCCTTCCCCGAGCATCCCGCCAGGAGCTGCTGAGAGCGTTGTGACACCGTGCATTACCAGGGGACAGGGTCATCCATCACATTTCGGGGTGTCCCGCTGGAGCCGGGCTGCAGGAGCTGCTTTGGTGGCATGCAGCTCCTCCCCGGCCCTGTGCACGGCACATCTCCATCCTCCTGAGCAGAGGCAGCTCGGAGATTTGGGAGGCGTGACCTGCTCCGTGGCTGGAGGGATGCTCGGGTGGTGCTGGGGCCACCACTCTTCCATGCGGTTTGGCTGCCCAGCACACGCAGCACCGGCACGCACCAGGGAGCGAAGACCAGACCCTGCCAGGGCCAATCCCGCTGCCGGGGCCTGTGATGGCAGCTCCGCTCCCGCGCCGGCGCTCAGCCCGGGCACTTGTAATGCACTTCTACTATCGGAGGTACCCAAACCCTCTCAGGAGTCCCGGAGGAGGGACCGGAGCCGGGAGAGCTTTTCTCTTGCTCGCACTTCATTATTGTTGCTAAGGAAACCTCTTCCCGGGATCTCGCCTGGAACATGTCTGCCTCGGCGGGGCCGCACATCCATCTCGCCGAAACTGGCCTGAAAGCCGGAGCTGGCGCAGACAAAGGCCGGGACGGAGGCGGGAGGCTGCGCGGGGGCCACCGCCGTGGCGGCAGCACCACGGGGACACGGCCCCGCTTTGAACGGCGGCCAGGCGCCGGAGGGGACCCAGACGCCCCGGCTGGCTGTGCAGGGATGCACCATATAGGAAAGTTGACAGGGATTATTATACAAGAAAAATAAATAAAAATAAAAATGAAAATGCCCTAACCACGCCCAGCTCTGGCCAGCAGCAGGATGAGGAGTTTGCAGCCGTGTCCTCTGGCACAGGGCTCTGAGGGCTGGCACAGCAGCGGGGGTGAGCGTGGCCACTGCGCTGGCCGGGGCGGCTCAATCCTGCTCTCATTTCACCCCATTATTAATTTTGGTCCCTGGCTTATGGAGGAGGCTGATGATCACGGCCATGGGGCGTGGACGGGGGCACAGCCCCGGCCCCACATTCCCCCTGCTCCCGGCTAATGCTTCCCACTGTAGCGAGACATGTTCCCATCGTTAGGAATGGGAGCCTCGTGCATTGATTTGTAGCTTCCTTTTGATGCAGCAAGAATTTATTTCTCGGGAAAGCGCTTTCTATGGCCATCAAGGGATTATTGATGGCATTGAACTCCTCGCTGCCCTCTGAATTGCAACCGGCCCCGGGTGCGGTGCAGTGCCCGTAGGATGGTGTGAGGGAGCCGGGACACCCTACTTTCAGCATGGCGATGCAGCCGTGCTCGCCCCATGTAATGACTGCTGGGAATTGGCCACTGGAGTTTGGGAAAAATATTAACAGGGCCGGGATGGCTGTTGTGCAAAGCATTGGCAACGCAGTGGACCCAGCACCCATCAAACCAGTGCTGCATCTGTGTTCGTGGTGCTGCACCGGCACCAGTGTGAGTTTGTGACACAGGTGGCTCCGTCCCTTGTTGCACAGCTGGTTGCACTCGTTCATACCATGAGCTTGTTGCATGTCCCACGTGTCTCTGCAAGACCCTTGCAGGCCGGGAGCAGTGTTCAAGCATGATTTCCAGGTGGGAGCTGTTGGGAACCACCGGTGCCCTGCGTGCTGCTGTTGCCACCTCTCCTTCTCCAGGGATGCTCCCAGAGCCCTGGGGGTGCCTGGCCCCTGTGGGGTCCCTTCTCCCCTCCTGCCCTCCAGCTGCAGGACTGGGTGGCCCCGTCAGAGCAAAGGTGCCCGCGGCAGCGTGCGAGCCCAGTGCCCTGCAGATCGGGGCCGCAGCAGCACCCTATCCTCCAAAGCCCCGTGCCACGGAGAGGCCTTTTGTCTCGCCCTTGCCAAGCCGCTATCTCCTCTTCTCCTCCTCTCTATTTTTTCCCCTGCATTCCTCATTAAAGAAGACTACAGATTTCCCAGCCTGTCTCCTGGTTTTATATTGAAAAGGCTAAATGATATGCTGACACCTTAATTATACCCCATTGTCACAATGTAGCATGGAAGTGGTGTGAGTGATATGAGAAGAAAGGGCTGCAGCGTGCGTGGCAGCTCCTTTGATTCGCGGTGGCAGGTTGGGAACGACACAAACGGGGGCTCGCGCCAGCCTCACCCCTGTGCACGGCGTCCGCAGCCCAGCCGTCCCGCCAGCCACCGGCACGCCGAGCCCTGCCGCCGGCTCTCTGGCATCAATCAGTCTCTGAAGAAGGGTGGATTTGGGGGACAGGGAGGGCAAGGGTTGGTGACACCAGCATGGGGACCCTTCCAAGGCTAAGTGATGTGACCAAAGCCAAGCGGCGTGGGTGGCCCCAGCTCTCCCGGTTGCCCTGCCCATCCCCGCATGTCCCTGCTCTCTCCCCAGTCCCAGGCTGCTCTGCTGGCCGAGGGCACGGGAGGTTTTGGGCTGCGACTGCTGGGAGCGACGAGGCTCCCTCTTTGGCAGAGACCCCAGCCAGGCAGAAATGTGCCAATTAAGCAATCGCTCCTGATTAGCAGGGGCTGGGGGAATTCATTGTGCTGGGAGAGCGTCGCCCTCCGCTACATGCTGTGTTTTTAAAATCAGCATCATCCGAGCCGTGGCAGTGAGGGCAGCCGGCCATCCCTGCGGCCGGCAGCTCCGTGCCTGGTGCCAGCTCCCATCCTTGCTGAGGGGCTGGCAGGCGGCAGCAGTGGTGGCACACCGTGCCCAGCTAAAGATACCCCCCCCTCCTCCTGCAAATTTGGAGATGTTTGAATATCTCCAGCGCTTATTGTCACCACTGTCACAGGGTCGATGGCTCTAGGACTCCCTGTGGGCTTGGCTTTGCCTTCTCAGCAGCCTGGTGCATTTC
This sequence comes from Platalea leucorodia, assembly GCF_965183815.1. Classification (NCBI taxonomy): domain Eukaryota; kingdom Metazoa; phylum Chordata; class Aves; order Pelecaniformes; family Threskiornithidae; genus Platalea; species Platalea leucorodia. The sequence continues at coordinate 8,939,360 of NC_138834.1, forward strand.
CCCAGGGGGAGCTGGCTTGGGGTGCAGATGTGGTCTGGCCATGCCTCGGCAGGGAAGGCAACCTGCACGGGACCCCCAGCTCTGCGAGACCCCCAGAGGAGCAGCCTCCCGGGGTGCCCTGGCCGTACCCGGCGGCTCGTACTTCCCCGGTGGGAGGGTGCAGGTGGCACCCCTGTCCCCTGGGAGGCCCCGCTGCCCCCCTTCCCCACCGTGACTGGGGGGACAGGCATGGCTCCCCACAGCACCCACGGTCAGGGCTGGGCTTCTTCCTCCTCCTCCTCCTCTTCCTCCCCACACTGCTGCTCCTCATCAGAAATTTATGCTCCCATTCACTGTGTTACACGTTTAAAAAAACTCCACTTACCGTCCCCCATTGATTTGCTGCCAGGTAGGGCAAGAGGAGGGACAGCGTTCCTCGAGTGGCATGGTGCAGGGGTCCCGCCATCTGCAGGGACAGTGGTGCCACCGGCTGCCCCGGCCCCCCCAGATCCCCACCTCGCCGCCCAGCAAAGCCAACATGTGCGGGCACACAGGGCCAGGACAGCTTGATGTTGCGGTGAGAGCAGCCAGCACATGCGAGGACAGCGGTGGTGGTGGCACATGGGCAGCTCTGGTGGCACACAGCTGGTCCCCTGTCCTGTCCTGCATCCACTGAGTCTGGGAAAGAGGAGATGGAACAGCCACAAAATGTTTTCCATTAACAAAATGTTACCTTTTAAAATGACATGATGTGGGAACAAGACATCAAACAGCCAGACGGATTGCCCGACTGAGAGGCACTTTTCCATATGCATTCAGCAAATGCATTTGTTTTTGAAAATGAAGTCTCGGGGGAGCGCAGGCGTGGAGTGGGGAACTTGTTCAAATAATTGTAAATGCCTTTGTACGATAAACAGCGGAGTCGGTATCGCAGAGCCGCTCGCACTCTGACAGGGTAGCATTGCAGAGCTGACGTGCAACACACGGCAGCGGCACACCAGATCCCGGGCACCGCGGGGCTGGCGGCTTCCCTGGCTTCCCTGGCATGCCCCATGTCCCAGCTCCCTGTCCTGCCCTGTGTCCGTGCCCTATACCCCAGCTCTCTGTCCCTGCCCCATGTCCCTGCCCTGTGTCCCTGCCCCATGTCCCTGCCCTGCAGATGTTGGCGGCTCAAGCTGGTCACTGCAGAGCAAAGGGGGGATATGGGTCCTGGCTCGATGCACCATGCCGGACCATGCCGTGCCATGCCATGCTGTGCCATGCCATGCCATGCCATGCCATGCCATGCCACAGGCACCCAGGCATTCCAGGACAGTGGGCGAAGACCAGGGGAGCTTCAGGTGGGGACAGACAAGACACTGCTCTGAAGGAGCCAGGGGCCAATTTACATGCAAATGTCCTTATTAATCGAGGACAAGAGGAGGAATGAGCAGAAAACACCAAATACAAGGGCAGAGCATTTTTTACACGGGATGCTTTTCAAAGTTGCTAATGAGGCATCAGCAGCTCTTTTCATATCCAGATTATTTGCTGTCTGGATTCTCCAGCCATCCCGTCTCCTCCTGGGGCTGGGGCTGGGGCTCCCTCCACTTCCCACCATCGCCCAGCCCGGCAGAGCACCTTGTTCCCGGCTGAAAGGCCAGCGGTGGGAGAAAAACCAGAGCAGGGACATAGCCGCAGCGCTTGCAATGAGAACGATAAAGCATCCAGTTGGTAGTGCCTTGGCCACGCCTGCAGTGCTTTGCTACAGCACGTGAGGACGTGATCCCGCTTGCTGTGTCACTGTCCCCATGCTGCGTCCCCAGCTGCCCTCCCCAGGGCTCGGCCGGGCCATGCCTGCACAGAGGGATGTGGCCCCATTTCCATCACTCTTGCACGATCACTTCGTCTTCTCCCACTGGCAAGAGGGCCCAGAAACCCTCCAGAAATGGCTTAGCCACCCAGAAAGGCGCTGTCTTCATTTTCTGTGTGTTTATCCCTGTGTCCCCGTGCTGCCTTGCGTGGGGTGAGGACCCCTCAAGGGGACGTGGGGCTGAGCCACCTCCGCTGCCACTGCAGCCACCCCACTCCCAGGGCTCTTCCCGCTTCCCAGTAGCCCCAGTCTGCTCCCACTGCGTTTATTCCTGCACGGGGCTTTGTCTGCTGCCCTTAATCTGATTTCATGCAGCTCAGGGCCGGAATGCCGCCCTGCAAAGGGGAGCCTTAGGAGAGGAGGGGGAGAGCGAGCTGGGGGGCTCGGGGTGGGGAGGTCTCTGAGACTTCGGGGAGGACCCCCGAGGCCATTTTCCCAATCTATCTGGTCAAGTTTCTTGGTTTCCACCCTGCGATGGAAGGGTTGCAGAGGGGCTGGAAACCTGGGAAGCAAACTGGGGTTACAGGGTACTCGCGCTCTCCTGACCATCCCTGCGGTCCCCACAGCCCACCCATGTCCCACTGAGGGACCCTGACCAGCACGTCCCCAGTGGGTGACCACACACCTGACCCTGCTCCCAGCCCAGGGAGGAGATCTGCCATCTGTGAAGGCAAAAAGGATGTCAGCACCTGGCACAGGGGCTGAAATGAGTCCCTCAGTCTCCCTGCCCAGGAGTGCCACCAGCTCCCTGGGCTGTGGGACTTGGGGCACCCAGGGCAGTGGGATGCTCAGGGACATTGAGGGCAGTGGGATGCTCACGGATGCCCAGGGCAGTGGGATGCTCAGGGACATTGAGGGCAGTGGGATGCTCGGGGATGCCCAGGGCAGTGGGATGCTCACGGATGCCCAGGGCAGTGGGATGCTCAGGGACATTGAGGGCAGTGGGATGCTCAGGGATACCCAGGGCAGTGGGATGGTCGGGGATGCCCAGGGCAGTGGGATGCTCGGGGATGCCCAGGGCAGCTGAGGCTGGAGCTCTCACCTGGTGATTGCAGGACAGGAGGGATGGCACCGCATGTGGAGGCCAGTGCAGGTGCGGGCAGCATGCCGGCAGGCTCTGCCTGCACTGGCAGTCCCATCCCCACCATGTTGGGCCAGTCCCATCCATGGATGCCCAAGCAAACCTGGGCCCTTGGATTTCACAGCTAAAAAGCTGGACCCACTTCATGTCCATCAGCAGCTGCTTTCCCTGCCCAGCCCTGCTGACGTGCTGCAAGGCAGAGCCAAAATTAAAAAATACTAATAAAACACAAAAGTAGTCAAAATAAAATAGACTTGTTACAATGTACCCAACCTGAACAAACAAACAAACACTGCCATGATTCAATTAATGAAGCAGTTAAGCATATAATATTGTTAAGCAAAGCAAAACAGCCTTTTGATGTGTTAATCATACTTGTGCCTGGCAAAAATCACTGAAAGCAAAGAAATCTGGGTGTCCACTTTGCGGGGGAGCCAGCGGCACAGGAGCGGCAGCTGGCAGGCGTGGGGAGCGGGGTCGGGGCTCCCCGGGACCCCGGCATTGCCCCGCGGCCGGGCGGCAGGACGGGGATGGGGCAGGGCAGGAAGGGGCCGGTGGGGATTCCCGTACCACCACTTGCCTTTGCATGTCTAACACGGCCTTGATTTTATTTCAGTTTCATTCAACTGAGGCAATTTCTAAGTAGCCCTGGGTCTGCGGCTGGCAACGCCGACTGCAGCCGTTTCTCTTGAATTTTATACAAAACGTTCTCCCAGTGGGAAAGAACCAATATCAGAGATCTCAGGCAAAATCTGCCCCTGGCTTAGGCATGAAAATAAAATAAAATGGGAGGTGTGCAGAGCAGGGGCAGGTGAGGTCCCCAAGACTGGCCGCAGGCTGAAGCATCAAGGGGACATTTCAGCCTCTGTGGGTTCTCCAGGTGACTGCTGCAGCTGGTCGCTCCCTGGGGTATTCCCACCTATTCCTTCTCAGTCCCACCAGGAATCTCGGCCCTGAGAGTGGAGGAGAAGGCTGGTGAGATGGAGGGGCTGCACAGAGGACAGGGACTGTCCCTCTCCCTGGGGACGGCTGCTGCGGGCATGTTGTCCCACAAGATGGGTCCATTACCCAGTGTGCAATAAGCCAACCTACACACAGAGTCAAGATACCGATTTATTCCATGTCTGCACAGAGATGGGTGCTAGGTGGTCGGGGTACTGACTACAATACCCCCTTTGAGACTTATATAGGGGAGCAATTCCTATTTAAGTCTCATGCAATTTTCTCATACACCTTTCCAACCAAGGAGCAGCGTTTAAAGGTACACTGCACAATCACACAGATGCAGACAAAGATTAACAACACTATTACAATAATTAAATCCTTTTAACCCATAGGCTCGGACCTGGAAACCAGAAAGTCATCCAGTTCCACGTTTCTGCAAATCCTCATGAGATATCATCCTTTTGTACTTCACATAGGGTTTTAGTTTGCTCCCAGATTCTGTTCAAATCAGTGGCTATCCTGCCACTCTGATCTACACAAACTCAACAACTGGTGTTTATCATCGTACATACTCCTCCTTCAGAGGCCAAAAGCAGGTCCAGAGCCATTCTATTCCGTAAGCTGGTTTCGGCCAGCTGGGAAATTTCTTGCTGTAATGCAGCGATTGCATCGGCAGTATTGTTTCCAATACTTTCTATTGCAGCAGATATATTAACTATTGCTTTCTCTGATTCACTTACCCCCAACCATGGTAGAAAACACCTAGCAAAGCAGTGGAAGGTGGTTGTTTTTTCTGTTAATGGGTTTGACCAGCTTTATCTTTTCATAAATGATCGTAATCACAATTACTCTCTTTTCTTTAATTTGCCCACAAGGGCAATGTTCAGAACTACTGCTCCCAATGTACATATTCCTGATCAGTTTGGGGATAGCACTTTTTTAGCTGTGTCCCCGCATATCCAATACCATCTCTTTCCCTCCAGAACTGGGAAACTGAAGTACTGTCTACCTACTATAGGTATTCCAACTGGAATGGTCATATTACAGCTAGAGTAGCTACCTACAAAGGTCGCATTTAAAAGACAATCCAACTTCTGTTGTCCTTTAGGAGGGTTGCTTCCTTGTATACATTTACAATAACGCTCCCTTGGGATGGGAACCTCTGTCCTCCAAGTAGTTTGTTTCATCCCTTTTTCCACTAAAATTTGTCCTTTTCCACACATTCTGCCAGGAATCAGTATCCCAATCGACAGAACTCCTTTTTTCCCATGCTCAGGAGAATGAGTACAGACCCAATGATGGGTTCAGTTTGCTATTTTCACTGTCTCCTGAGTCAATTTAAAACAGAGGTTCTCCTCCCATGGACTTAGTTTTGACTGAGCCTGCAGGTCTGTGATACATTCTAATAAAAACAACAGAATTATTACTTTGACACAAATGTTTGAACGCATACTTTAGAAAAGGTATTAATATTAGCAATAAAATGCTAAATACGACAATCAATCCTTGAACACATTCTAACTCAGAATACGATTCAACAGTTTCCCAGCTGCGATTCATACAGTCTTAGAGATCTTTAACTTCAAAAGCTGAAGTTCTGTGGAAGTCCAATGTTCCTGTGGGGCTGCTTTTATCCATGTGTAATGTATCCAGGAATTTATGCCTTCAACCTTAGCAGCAGTATATGTAGTTAACAATACCAGGTACGATCCTTTCCACCGCTCTTTGAAAGGCTCATCCTTCCACGTCCGGATGTAAACTTTATCACCTGGTTGATATGTGTGTAGTCTATAGTATTCAATATAAGCACGTCTGCCTCCAGAACTGGATTTCCTTCATTCGTTTGCCACCTTGGCCCCCTTCTTTTGGGGCACTCACTTTTCCAATGACCCTCCTCCCTACAACAGGCACAATGATTCTGCCCCAAAGGTCCCTATTTTGGTGGAGCAAAATTAGGTCCCCTGGCTCTTCCCCTCCTAGCTGTGTCTCTGCGTGCGGCCCCTTGCCTTCTCGCTCTACCCCTTCCCATATTTCCTGCAACAGCTGCTGCTAACAGAGTGGCTTGCAGCTTCTGATCCTTTTGCTTTTCCTTCTGTTTTCCCTTCTTTTCCATTTCATCTCTATTATTATGAACTTTATATGCTATTTCTATCAGCTGTGAAGTCAGCAGAACTTCCACACCATCCATTTTCTGTAACTTTCTTCTAATATCGGGAGCTGACTGCCCAATAAACAGCACATTAAACGTTTTTCTGTTATCGTCATCATCTGGGCTCATATCTGTTCCTGCCCACTTTCTCTCAACCTCGCACAGCCTTTCACAGAATGCTGACGGGCTCTCGTCCAGTCCCTGCTTTACTTCATAGAGCTTGGACGAATTCTTTGGTCTGGGCACCCCATTTCTTACCCCGAATAATATCAGTTGCTGGTATTCTTTTAATAATGCCAATTGTCCTCCCACATTGGGATCCCATTCTGGATCCGTTCGAGGCAAGTATTGGTCTGGATTTCCTTGCCTCTGTCTCCTTTCACCTTCCTCCTGTGCCCTGCTAAGTACCGTTCGTGTTTCTTCTGCTGTGAAAAGTGCATTTAATAGTGCTTGGGTATCTCCCCAGTTAGGATTATAAGTGAGCATAACGGTCTCCATAAGCTGATGCATGCTCTCCAGATTTTCCCGACACGATCCAACTGACTGCCTCCAATTTTGCAAATCAGAAGTAGAGAACAGGACATGCACATTTACAGGTTGCCCTTCTGGACCCACAGCTTGCCTAAGGGGCACCGGTACTACGGGACGCTGCCCTCTGGTTCTCCCTGCTACCAGACTAAAACGTCCCCTTCCCTTGTTGCTTCATCAGTCACGGTCATTTTCCTTGCTGCCATCCCCCCCTTACATCGTCACCCAGGGGGGCTGGCGCTACCAACAACTGCACGTCCCCTGGCTCCTCCGAGCCCTTAATACAGCCTTTTCCAACATTACAACACCTCGGACTCGGTTTCTTTGGTCCACTTTCAGCCAGAACAAAACCACCATTCTGATCTCAACTATTTACATTTCTTTCTAGTTTCATGATCGTTCCTCAAAGTAAAGAACAAATCAACGTACGGTATTTCATCCCACTTATCCGTCCTTCTACAAAACAACATTAATTGTAAAATAGTATTATAATTTAAAGATCCAAATTCAGGCCATTTTCCGTCATCATCTAACTTATACATTGGCCGCCATTGTTGACAATATTTCCGCATTTTATTTTTAGTCAGGGGATCCCCACCAAACTTATTCCAATGTTTCCTAAAGGAGAACAAGGGGGCACCTCGGTGGAGGAAACAGTTCCCATATTATTACCGCTATTATTTTCCCAAAGGAACTTTAATCAAGGCTTCATACACTCAGCTAATTAGGAAGAGCAACCTTTCTCCTTCCTTTGTGTGTCCATATGGAGAAGCTACTTACGCTTCTGCGGCGCTCCTTTACTGGAACGACTTATGCAGAGCTTTCAGAACGCCAAAACAGATGATACAGACTCCAGACACCAAAACAGAGTTTCCTGCTCACCAGACCCTTGCTCCTTTCGCTATCTCTTTCAGCGTTACACCGTTGTGTCGCTTACCGCTCTGGCAGCGGAGCTCGAACCGCTGGAGTCCCCGATCAAAAAGGTCGGTGAGCACTGGAGTCCAACACAGCTCCCTGCTCCCCGCCGGCGCAGCAAGATGAACCGGGCAACGCATCTAGCGTTGTCCCACCTGGGTCGCCAGAAAATGTTGTCCCACAAGATGGGTCCCTTACCCGGCGTGCAATAAGCCAATCGACACACAGAGTTGAGATATCGATTTATTCCATGTCTGCGCAGAGAGGGGTGCTAGGTGGTAACTCCCCAAAGCTGGCACACCTTGGCTAACATGCAGTGGCGTTTTATACATTCTGAGTAGCTGTTATCGGTGTTTTTACAATTCCGCTTATTCATCCTTGCTTCTATTGGTTCTCGCAAGCCTCCTCTCCACTTAAAGTTACAGTGTGTTTTAAATTTACAGTGCATGCTCAGTGGGCAGGGGTCTTCGCTTGGGCCAGGGGCTTCATTGCTGGACCTGTGGTTTTTACTATGTTAATTAGGATCATTCACTCATGGTTCAAGTGATTCTCACTTCGGCTTTATCAGCGGCCTTGTTTTCTCGTGCTTATCTTGGTATTTTCTTGCTAGACTGTTTTATGGTGTCCTCCTGTTTCTGCTCTCAGGCCGGATATCTCCAACAATCCGCTGACTTAATCCTTGTGTGGCAACTTCTCAGCCCCATGACCGGGAGACTCCTCTTTATCAGTCTTTTGTTTCTTCTTCAAGGTTAACTGTTCCTGATTAGAAGTTCCTCATTAAACCGCTTCTGTCAGTTCCAGGGTATGGACTACAAGCTCAGCCCCGTAACAGCCACTGGAGAAGCCATTGCCTGGGCTCCGCGGCACAGCGGCAAGGAGGGCTGATCCCCCTTATTTAGTTCCTTTAGAAATGTGATTTATTTACATCTCACCCCCAGCACCCGCCACCCCATGGGAAGAGCTGGCAGCACCCACGGTCCCTGCAGCACCTGCAGGGACAGCACCGGTGCCTCCGGACCCGACCCTGGGGACGAGCGGTGCCTGGTGGGGTCCCCAGGATGGCGGCGTCCCCCGCGCCACAGCGTGGCTGCCGGCCCCCGGCGCGCACGGCGGCCCGCCGCAGATAGTGCCATAAATCACAGTGACACCTCCTCGGGGCAGGACAGGGGCGATGACAGGGACCATCCATCTGCGTGTCACCTGTGCTGAACTGCTGGGGCAGAAACGGGGGCGGGAGGGGGCGGCACAGGGGGGCCGGGGGCGGCATCCATGGCAGCCTCCTTTGCCAGTGGCACCGTGGGGTCAAGGCCCTTGGGATGACGGAGGTGGGAGCCGGGTTTTTCCCCCTGGAAGCAATGGGGAAGCTCTGGAGGCGGCAGCATGCCAAGCATCGCCCCACACTGGGGCCAGATCCTGGCCTGGGAGGGATGGAGCCCCGGGCATCGCTCGCTCCCGCTGTCAGAGCAGCAAAACAAGAAGGATGCCAGGCGCTGGGCTGGAAAAATTGCTGTCAAATAAACAGAAAGTTTATTCAAATCATTCGCACTGCAAATTGTCTCCAGAAATGAACTTGAAAGCGGTTCTGGAGCAATTCACTGGTTTCACAGAAGTCAAAAGCGCAGGTTAACAGGGCTCAAGTGGATCCCATGGGAACTGTAAATCCCTCCAAGGGGGCTGGGTGGGTGCTGCTCAGCCATCACGACGCCTTCCCTTCACCCTCCCAGCAGCAGAAATTGAATAACTGATGTAATTTGAATAATGCTAGGATTTGTAACGATATTGAAATGTAAAGATAAAAAGGAATGTAATCAAAAGCTGATGGCAAACAGTTGTTACTATGCACTTGGGGCAGGCGTGTTGCAAGGAGCGTGCCGGTGATGGGCGCGCCGCGAGCAGCGTTAATGAGCAGAGAGGGGAGGCAGCACTGGAGTCAGAAATAAGAAGCAACATTTCCACCCGACTCAGCAGAGCCAGCACTGAAAGGGGAGAATTATTTAAATGCAAAATCATTATCATCCCAAATTGTATCCAGAGGAATTGATTGCCTTGCTCAGGCATTCTGCGGGGTGGGGGAGAGGGGCTTGACACTGTGTCAGTCGCCCACGCCACTGCACACCGGCTGTCCTGGCTCTGCTGTGGCCACACTTCTCCTGCCACGGGGCTCCTCGGCAGAGCCGCTCCGGCGGAGGGTTCCCATCCCCACGGGATCACGGCTGCCACTGGGAGGGTCCCCTGGTCTCCTGCTCCAGCCCTGGCGTGGGGCTCCACCGTGCCCCACCGCTGCCCTGCTGGAGCCACAGCTGTGCTGCCAGCAGCCCCTCTCGCAGGTGGGCTGCTCCTGCACAGCGGGTTGTCTTCTTTGGCAGCTTTGGGGGATTTGGGGTGGGTTTTTTTCTTTTTTTCCTTTTTTTTGGTAAAACCCAGCAGCACACCTCACTGACACCAAGGAGGTGGGGAAACTCACTACAGCACCCAACACACTGCCATGGCACCCATCACATCACCAATGGCACCCACCACACCACCATGGCACCCATCACATCACCATAGCACCCATCACACCGCCCCAGCACCCACCACCACCACCTCCTGACACCCGGCCACTGCTGCCAGCGGGCTGTTTTTTGGGAAACAAACTGCTTCTCCATCCACGGCATCGTGGCAGTGGCAGCCGAGCTCCTGCCCTGCGTCGAACAGAGTTTGCTGAATAATTTCTCCTGCAAGTTGCGCTGAGTTTAGTGATAACGTCTCCCCTGGGTGTCTGCAAAGCTGGTGGCTCCTGCCAGAGCCCCCCACTCCCGCCACATTCCCAGAGTCCCCCCGAAGGTGCTCTCAGGGAGCGGATGGTGGAGAAGCAGCATCCCCTTGGAAAAAGCCAAACCAGGATTTTTTCCCAGCTATACGTATTTGCCCTCACACCCCTCCGTGCCCTTCTGCCCCAGCTGGGCTTCGGCTCTGGTGCCTCGTGCCGGCGGCGCGGGGCTGGAACACACCCGGCTCAGCCGCGGTGACGGCAGTGCTGCTCCCGCTTACGGCTCCATTTAATCCCCCGCGATAAATAACAGCACAAAAGACTTTCTGAAGTTTTCAAAGCCACGTTTGCCGAGCAGCCTCCAGGCACTGTTTGTGAAGAGAGGTTATTAAATTGATTTTTTTTTCCCCTTTACATGCTCAATGAACATTAAAATTAAAGTTCTGCTTAGTCTCCCCCTGGGGCGAGGAGGGGCCGTGGTTCAGCGGAGGTATGCCCACGTGCCGGCACTGTGTGCGGAAACCGGAGCAGCTCTGCCACACTGGAAGGCTGATCCCGGCGTCACTGCGGTGCGTGGGATGGAGATTGGTGTGGCTGGAGAGGGGGGACCTTGTCCTCGAGAGCTTAGGGGCTCCTGGGGCCAGCGAGCACCCAAGAGAGGGGCCGGGAGCATCACGATCTGGACCAGGGCGATGGATGCTGGGAGGGGGACAGGGCTGCCCCCGCTCCAAGATCAAACACCCCCAGCGCATCTGGTGGCCTGACCCGGTGCCAGGCTGTGCATCCCCCCATCGGAGCATCGTCCCCAGGGGCCAGCCCTCCTCCCAGCATCGCAGAGCAGATGCCAGAGTGGACCGGGCGCCCAAGCAAACATGGAGAGCTGAGAGTGACAGCTTAATTAGGGTGACTGATTGCTGGCAGAGCGGCAAGGAGGGGGTTGCAGGTGCTGTGTCGGGACCAGGGCCGGGGTGGCTGCTGGCCCCGCCACTGGGGCACATCTGGCACTGGGGCACATCTGGGTGCTGGGGCACATCTGGGCAATGCTCAGGGCAGATTTTGCAGCACCACAAACATCTGCCAACCCTCCAGCTGTACAGGGCCGCGAGGGGTGACAGTGGAGAGGTGGCAGCCCCCTCGTCCTGCCCAGGACAGGGTCTTTGGGTTTGGGCTCGGGGGGGGGGGTGTGTGTGTCAGGAAGAGGCTTCCCATGGCCCCACCTTTCCTTCTCCTCAGCCCCATCACTTCTGCTCCCGCTCCAGCCCCAAGGACTCGAATCATTGCCTAATTTAGAAAAATGACGGGGAGACGGTTTTCCACTGACACAGTCACTACTGAAAATTTACTTCAAGGTTCATTGTTGGCAATGTCAAAAGTGATGAAAACCAATAAAAAGAACCAGCACAGCATGAATGTCTGGGTGACAGCGCGCGGGGGGGGCCACCCCAGCCCCCTCGCTGCAGCCTGAGCCTGTACAGATAAAAGGTAATTGAAATGTTAGTTCCATTAATATTTCAGCGTGCCCCATATCTGACAGCCGCGCTCCTCACGCTCTCCCAGCCCTGTCTCTTTAGCTCCCCGGCTGCTGGGGGAGGAGGTTTCCCACAGCCCCAGCCCAGCATGGGTGTCAAGCAGGGCTGGGTGACACAGAGGGTGTCCCCAAGTGGCACCGGAGCGGGGTCCCTGGCACCGGCACGTGATGCCCATTGCCTCCTGCGGCGCAGCTGGACTCAGCCCTGGTCCTGCAAGAGCTTGGGGTCATCCTGGCATTGGCCCCGGTGTTGGATCGGAGATGGGCACCTCGTGCCGCACACTGTGCACCAGCACACCAGCATGTCACACACCATGCACCGGCAAACAGCACGCAGTGCACTGGCACATCTCACACCGTGCACTGGCACATCACACACCAGCACATAGCACACCGGCACATCACACACCACGCAGCGGCACATTGCACACCGTGCAGACGCCCCCCGCATCTGACAGAGTTTTTCATCTCTCTCCGCGCCTGCCTCGCCGCATCCTCCTCTATATCAAAGCATCAGGCAAATTAAATTGTTTGCAAAGTACTGTCTGTGCGTCTGTTTTATTCCTGCTTTGGGAAAACACGATGCTGCCGAGCCGCCGCGGCTGTGCCATTTTGTTGAGTTTTCTCTGTAATGCCTGTTCAAAGCGCTGCCGCCGGCCCCGCGCGCCCGCCTGCCTCCCGCCATCAGGCTAAGTGCCGCCGCGCCGCTGCCTGCCACGAGCATCAAAGGCAGCGTCTGATCCCCACATCCACCCCAGCACACCCCTGACAGGGAACACGGGGAGGGCCTGGCTCGGCGAGCCTGCTGGGGAACGGAGCGGGGGTTTACCTAGTTCCTCTCCAGTTTGAAGGCTGGTGATGGGGAGGACGAGGGGAGCGTGCGAGCAAGGCATCGCTCCGGGAGACAACACCGAGGGTCCCTCCTGGGTCCCAAGGGAGAAGAAGGAGGATGCTGTTTTGGGAGCCGCAGGGCGTCAGCCAGCCCTGGTTTGGGCACCCATAGGTGACACTGGCTCATGTCACCCCCCAGCTGAGCCAGAGTGATTTGGAGATGCCAAAAGGGCCCCTTGGGACGCCAGTGATCGCACCCTCCCCAGACCCAGCTGCCGTCACAGCCCAGGGTCTCACACCACCCCGGCTGCGAAAGCAAACAAACAAAATAAATTCTCGCCACCAAATTGCTTCCCATAAATCCTCTGCTCCCTGCTGTGCTCCGGAAAAAGCCCTTTTTCTTCTCCATTGACTGGCGGTGGCTGGAAACCACCATGTCCCAGAGCCCGGGCACGGAGCCGGTTGGGACATTTGTCACTGTCCCATGGAGCCAGGGCAGCAGTGATAGGGAAAGGGCGGATGGCGAGTCACCTTTTATTGAATTTCAGCTCTTCCTTACTGTTCCCCCACTGTTTTTTCCCCCCTTTCTCACTTTTATGGAAAATAATGGGATTTAACTTGATTTATTTAATCTGGTAGTGAAGCCAGCCTGCCTGCAGCACTGCCAGCCTGGCCCAGCAACACCCAGGGTGCTCCCAGGGTGATGGGTGATGCCTGGATCTGGCCCTCGCCACGGTTCTCACTTCGGGCACCTCCCCGCTGGGGGCTGGGGAGATTATTTGTGTTAGCAAAAAAGCAGATTAAAAGCCGAGAGAGCAATTCGTTGCTGCTGAATTGCTAACGCGCTGTGTGCAGCAGGATCTGCTGCAGTTGTCTTGGTCCTGAGCCACGGTAATTGTATTCTATGAAATATTTATTCATTTTCATTTCAATTTCATTTCCAACATGTATTTCCTATAAAATGATGGGGGGGGGGGGGGGGGGAAGTCACCCTGGATGCATTTATCATCATCACAGGTTCCTTCCCAAACCTTCCCCGAAGTGGCACCGCCGGGCAGGACCACACAGGCTGCCAGATCGGGTTTTTCTAAAAACTTTAAATGCCATTTTTCATCCTGCCGGGAGCCTGCAGGGATCCAGGTGATGCAGGACCCACCAGAGCCTGGCTCCCAGCCCTCGGCCGCGGTCCCCAGGAATCGCACGGCACCGAGTGAAGTACCCCTGTGCACCGCGAAATGCACCTGCGCGTGGTAAAATACCCCTATGCAGAGTAAAATATCCCTAAGCACAGTAAAATATCCCTATGCAGAGTAAAATAACCCTATGCACACTAAAATACACCTACACACACTAAAATACCCGTATGCACGCTGAAATACCCTTATACACACTAAAATAACCCTGTGCACAGTAAAATACACTTAAACCCACTGCAGATCCCGGGCTCGATGCCGGGGCACAGTGCCCGAGGGCATTTCAGACCCCGCACCTGCCTGACATCACGGGGAGGGTGGCACCCGCTGGCCGCTGCACGTGTCACCTGCGCACCCTCGGGACCGTGAATTTAAGGTGATGACCGCATAATCTCCATCACAATCTACGTAAAACTCTTACCCCAGTTATTATTTCCAGGCTGATTGTATACACCATCTGATAAACAGTTGATTACTTCTCCTCCCAGCCCCGTGCCCAATTTGCATACAATAAATATCGCCCTCGGAAGCGTGCAGGGGAGAGCTGAACCTCGGCTCATGCTTTATTTATGAGAAATAAACACGAGATCAAGTTTGCATAATCAACACATATTTAATTTGTGAGCTCTTCCACTCGGGTCTCTGGCTGTAATCAGGCTCCGTGCATGCGTCTGACAATCAGGTTGAAAATATCTTCATTAAGTGGCTGTCAGGTTTCGGAGCCGATGTTCCATTGCCGATGGCAAAGTGCTGCAAGCCCCGAAATGCTGCAGCGGGACAGAGCACGGCCGGGGAGCGGGACTACCTACCTTCTCACCAGCTTCACACACGGCTCCCGAGAAGTTCCCTTTACAGCCTTTAAAACCGTTTTTTACTTTACTATAATTTGTCGATCTTAGCTTCCTTGGGCATGCTAATATATGCAAACAACACTGGGGCTCCTATTAAAATGCCATGAAAATCTAACGAAATTAATGTTGGCAACAAATATTACCTAATGGAAGAGCCTCTGGGAAAAAAAAAAAGAGTGCAAATATATATTTGCACATATTTAAAGGACTCTGTCAAGTAGTTTAGCTTCACAGTTTAGATTTTATTAAAAAGAAGGGGGAGGAAGCACAGAGAGTTTCCCAAGCCCAACACGAGCAGAAGGGCTTTCATGAATTATATTTTTAATTTCAATGAAAACTGTTGCTAATATAATTGAGACCCTCTCAGCTGCGCTGGATGCTCAGGTAGATGAGCCCAGGGCAGAGGCGGGAGCCGAGCCGTGGAGGAGAGGTGAGCTGGGCACTCTGCATTGCGTCCAGCCAGCGTCATGTCCACCAAGCACTGAGCCTGGTGAGCGTCCCGTCCGGCATCATGCCCAGCAAATAGCCTGTCCAGCGAGCATTGCATCCAGCGAGCACCCTGCCCAGTGAGCATCGCATCTGGTGAGCATCCCATCCGCCGTGCATTGCATCCGGGGAGCATCGCATCCAGTGAGCATCCTGTCTGGAGGGCAGCCATCCAGCAAATATCACGTCCAGAGAGCATCCCATCCACAAGCATCCCATCCAGTGACAACTGCATCCAGCGAGCATCCCATCTGGTGAGCATCCCATCCGTCAGGCCTTGCATCTGGGCAGCATCCCATCCATCAAGCATCACATCCAGGCACCATTGCATCCAGGGAGCATCCCGCCTGGAGAGCATCCCATCCAGCAAGCAGCATGTCCAGCGAGCACTGCATCCAGTGAGCACCAGATCCAGTGAGCACCCTGTGCTGGGAGTGCAGGACGGGGCAGCACCCATCCATGGCTCTTCACTACCAGAGCCTGGGAAAGCTGGGAGTGACTGCCAACCCACCACTGCAGGCGTGTGCTGCTGGTGGGGGATTTCTGCCTCAGCTCGGCCCCACGGCACAGCCGATGCTCTCCTCAGCCTCCCATCCCAGGGGTTAACAACCCACAGTGAGGTGGCGTCCACCCAAAACTCAGCCGAAGCGAGTCGGCCGCTGCCCACCGCCGAGCCGTGTGCCACTTTCAAACACCATCAATAATTCACTCTCATTTCTAACCTTCATGGCAGCACAGCCCAGCACAGCAGCCGGCTTTGTGCTCGATGATTGGGTGGCAGAGCGGGGAAATTCGGCGTGTATGCCTTTTAGCGTCCTCTTAGCCAAAGGGGCACCTTGCATGGCCTGAGCCACACGTGAATTAGCCGGCTTGGCTGGCTGCAGGGTGCTGGGTCCTGGGTGCTGGGCGCTGGGCGCAGGGTGCAGGGTGCCACGCCGCTTCCCAGCCACCGGCTGCTGCCAGCCGCCCCGACACAGCTGCTTTGCTGCTCACTGCAGCGGCCCCGAGGCCTCCCTGGGGAGGGGACACCCAATTATACATGTTTATTAACTTACGTGTTAATACTCTAAAGCCATCCGGCAATGACAGCTTATTACAAGCTTATCTCTCACAGAAGGCTACTCCTTGTCGGCAATTACAACAGCTACTATTAATTCCTCTTTAAAGGAGCCTTGGCAGGTAATATCTGCCCCTAAATTTAAGATTTGCAAAAAATCCTAAGACCTTAGTGCAAGTATTCCCATTAATTATTTTATGTTTGGGTTTTCTTTTTTTTTTTTTATATTTTCAGTAAACACGGCACGTTTCTCCTTCAGGCTCACCAGCAGCTTTCAGGCAGTTTTGAAAGTCTCTGTAAAGAGGTGTCCTTGTCAAAAGCTCGGGGGTGAGCCCCATCCTGGCCCATGGGGGGGTGAGAGCTGCCCATTCATGGCACCCAGTGGGGTCCCCAGGGCCCCAGGCAGGGGCTGTGCCTGGGAGGAGTGATGGGGATCTATCGCTGATGGTTGGAAAACACCAGCTTGGCTGATGGATGTGAGTTTTTGGGGGCTGGATAATGCCCCCTCCTCATCCCCTTGCCGCAGTCCCACCCCCAGGACTCAGGGCATCGCCTCCGCGGGCGGGACGGGGCAGGAGGGGACCGTCCCCGCGGCACCCACGCCCCACTGCGCCGCCGATTGCTGCTCCAGTGACTGCGGCAAGTGGTAATAATAGATTTTATGATCCATAAAAGCCATCTTTAATGCTTAAGAGCTTGTATCTGTGGTGTAATGGCATTAAAACGCTACTGGCGGGCAGCCATCCCGCCTGCCAAGGCAAGGGCCTGCCTGCCTGCCGGATTTTTCCCGCCGTGTTGCTGTTTTACCCATGAAAACAGACTGAACACACCGAAAGGAAAATCTGCTGCGACGCCTCCAGTGCCGCATGGCTGCTTGGCTGGTGGGAGTGCAGTGGTGGTGGCTGAGCCCTGGCACGCTTGAGACACATGTGCCGGGGACACAGTGCCACACCATCCTGGCATGGGGACAGCCAGCCACCAAGCCATGTCCCCAGGAAGGCACACCGAGGGCTTCAACACCGTCCCCGGTCCTGCATGGCAGCGCTACGGGGATGGAGATGGGGACGAGGATGCCAGTGTGGCCACCTGATGGGTCGTGGCATGGCAGGGCATTGGGGTGCGCAAGGGGCAGGGCACCGACCCTCAAATTGCACCTTGGGGGTTGGATAAACCCTGGGTTTGGGGTGGGAAAGGAATGCCGCGTGAAATAAGGCTAAACTGGGCAAATGCACTTGAGCCACCCTGTCCTCGTCCCTGTCATCCCCGTCCCCGTCCCTGCTGCTCCCCTGAGATTTGGAGGCTGATCCCCTCTCTCGCCCCTCCTGCCCATCCATGATTAACTTTCTGTTTGATCTCCTTAATCTCCGTGACTTGTATTGCACCGGAGCTCTGGCCCCCAGTGGCTGCCTGCACTCCCTAAGCCCTTCTAATTACACGGGAATCCCAGGCGAAGCCGGCCCGGCCATGTTCCGAGGGGTTTCAGCCGCAGGATCCACAGCCGCGGGACCCTGCGCACAGGGAGGGACATAGCAGCTGGGCATGTCCAGGCACAGCCCTGGCACCACACGGCACAGCCGTGGGAGCCCCGGCGAGCGGCTGGGGGCAGAAAAATATCAAATTTCCCAAATTGGATTTGCAGTCCCGGCTTCGCATCCAGGAGGGAGCCGCATGCGTCCCGCTAAGCCAGAGATGCAAAGGCCATCTGGCAGCACTGAAAGCCCAGCGGCTGCCCCTGCCCGGTGCTCATGGCCATGCCACCGTCACGGCCACGGCCACGGCCATGCACGCTGAGCTGGCCCAGGGCGTGCTGCCCCATGCGAAAAGCAAGCCAGGGGGGTGGCATTTCAGTGCCCAAAGGGAAACAGCATGGGAAGGGGCTGCTTTGACACCAGGGGCACATTGACATTTGTACTGGAAAATAATCCAGAAAAAAATTTTTTTGGGTCAAACCAAGTCATCGTGTTTGCCCTGAAACACGAATATTTGGGATTTCCTTTTTTTTTTCAAGTTAAGCCTTTGCAAAAGTCTTCCCATCAATGTGTGTGTGTATATATATATACATACAAATATGAAGCTCTATTTTTATACTTATATAAAAATGAAGTCCATTTTCAACCAGTGGCATGTCCAGAAAAAAAAGTGGCAGAATTTCACCTGGGAAGCATCTGGATGAAAAGCTTTGAGGCCTGGGAGCCGTCCGCCTGCAGATCCCAGCCCAGAGCCCCTCTGCCTCCCCCAGCCTTCCCGGGAGGGGGTTCACTCTTCATTTTAAAAACCAATAACCCCCACCTCACCCATCTCTCTTCCCAAGTCCGAAATAGCTCCAGCGGTATCTGCTCAGCTCATCCAGAAAGGATTGTTCAATATTTCTCTGCGAGCTGTGGGATGTCTGATGTTAGTGAGCACATTAAACAGGGGTATAAATTCGTAATGAGAGCCCTGAAATGAATGGTGCTTATCATTTATGGATGGAATAATTAAAGATACTGTACTTGGAGGTTTTACATGGTCCTGTAAATTGTCGTCTGTGGAAGCAGGGGAATAAGTAGAATTGAAACACCTTCAATTTGGGCAGTCGAGGCAGCCCCTCGGTGCGCCCAGGGCCATGGGACCCTGGAGGATGCCACCGCCAGCAGTGGCTGCGGGGATGTCCCCGTTCCCACCATGGTCCCCATTCCTGGCTCCCAGAGAGAGCAAGCCTGGGCTGTTGGGAATTTGGAGATTTACGCTTTTTTGATGACTTCCCTGCCCTCGGAAATTATGTGCTGGCAGAGCCAGCCCTGGGGCTCCTGCTGGCTGCTCGGCCCTGGCACGGGGCTCTGCCATGCCCAGGCACGGCACGGCACAGCACAGGGTGCCGCGGGCCGGCGGGTGATGCTCTGCTCTGGGCACCTGGAGATTTGGGGGATTCCCTGCCGGTGCCCCCTGTGGTCCATGCACAACCCAGACACAGCACACGGGGCCGTGGGGTGTCTGGCTGTGGGGCACCCTGTGCCATGGGGCAGCGGGTGCAGGGGGGCACCCAGCCCACCCAAGCACCCCTGGGACCCCCACAATGCCCCAGCGCACCCCAGGGGGCAGAGCTGCCTCTCCCAGCACCGCGTCCTCTGTCCTATTTTAACTCCGATCATCTAAAATACTGTAACTATGGCAACCGCTGCAGGTGAGACTCATTACAGTTAATCCTCTAATTACTAACTACCTCTTCAATCAGTTGTAATTACTTTGGGGACACAGTTAACCTCTCATTAGAAACGCATGGCCACGTTTTACCAAAAGCACAAACAGTGACATGCCTGGTAATTTAGCACCGCGGCACTCAAGGCCACTCTCCGTCTTTTATGCCGGCACAATCTCATCCCTGTCATTAACCAGGAATGGTTGTCATGACAATTAATCATTCAATCCCTCATCAGCAACTTTTGCCAAATGTCACCCTGCTCTTGATCAAATGAGAAGGGAAAATTAAATGAATCAATTCAGCACCCTGGCATTTGTGCCTATTTTTTTGGGGGGAGGGGGGAGTTGGTGGATAAATTGGAGATTGCCCAGCAGCCAGGCTGCCCCGCTCTGCCCATGCACTGAGGGCCTGGGGTACCTGTTCCTGGTCCGGGGGGCACCTGGTGCCCTCCAAGGAGCCCCCCCAGGGCTGGGGGTCACCCTCTGCCCCCCGGGGCTCCCTGTCCAGCCCCTAGGGCCATTGGGCCATTGGCAGCCCCAGGTCACTGCCAGATCCTGCTGTAGCCACTCAGATGTGCCATCTCCAGATGTGCTGTCCCCAGACGTGCAGCAGTGATGGCTTGGCCAGCTGGGTTAAGGCTGGTGACCTCCACAGCAGAGCAGAGCAGAGCAGAGCACCCGCTCCGCCGCCGTGCCCCAATTTTGCAAACAATCCTCTCTCCGATCATTTTCCTTTTAAACCTGCAATTAGCTGGAGTCATTTGCTGCATGCAAATCCCAGCCCTTAATTGCCAGCACTAACCTTGTGCAGCTCTGGGGCTCCCAGCAGCCCCAGCCCCAGCCTCAGCCCCGTGGCCATGCCGGACCCCCTGGCAGCTCCCAGCCAGGTCCTGGGCCTTGCACGGGGTTGAGGGGCTGCCAGGGCTCTTGGTCCCACCAGAAAGGTGTCGGGATCTCAGTGCCGTCAGCTGGTGACGGGCACTGTGCCATCCTGCCAGCCCCAGGGAAAGGTCGTGGAGCCCCGTGGTGGGGCACAAGCCCCCCAAAATATCCTGCCCCGATGTGGCACTTCTCCGCTTCGGGCTTCATTTATAATTCCTGGGGGCTGATCCAGGCCAGCCCCCATGGGGAAGGCAGGCGGGTGCTCACCCGGCTGCACGGACCCCAGGGAGATGGAGTTGGGTGGTTGTGCATCGGGGTAGCTGGGCATCAGCATGGCTGGGCATCGGTGCAGATGGGCATCGGTGCGTCTGGGCATCGGTGCAGCTGCATGTCAGGGTGGCTGTACATCGGGACAGCTGTGCATCGGCATGGCCATGTTTCAGGGCAGATGTGCATCGGTCCTGGGGGCTGTGTGCTGGCAGAGGGTGCCAGCTGGCACCCCAGGGCACCCCAAGGCCATGGCTCATCCCAGAGGGGTGTTGACCATCATGGAGAGCACGGCATGGTCTTTGCGGGGGATGCACCCATGATCTGCATGGCCCTGAGATGGGAGGGGAGGCTGTGGCAGGCTGAGCAGGGCTGAGTCAGTCCTCCCCCATTGCCGGGGAAGGGGGAAGTTTCGAAGCGACTCAATTATAGGAGATTGTAAAATCGCATTAGGAAAGTTGGCATTTAAAGCTTGATGCGTTTGGACAGTGTGTCTCTCCCTAGCTCGGGGAAATTGATTATCCGTCAGAGGGCCGAGTGGGCTGGGGCGCACCGCGCGCACCGCGCGCACCGCGCACCTCCTGCCAGCAGCCGGGGCTGGGCAGCCCGGGGACCCATGGCTGGGGCAGGAGCTGGAGCCAGGGCTGGGGGGTCCCCCAGGGCACCCGGCTCCAGTGTCCCCCTGGGCAGGGCAGGGGAGGGGTGCCTGTCCCAGGGCCAGCGGGTGCCCGGGTCCCCGTGCCCCCGTGCGGGAGAGCGGAGGGCTGGAGGGTCCTGTGGGGCTGCTCCCATCCCCCCACGGCAGCAAGCAGCATGGCTCAGCGCTTTTTTATTTAATAGCCTTGATTGTGAATTCCCGTCCTGTTTGCTCACACGTGCGTGGCTCAGCTCGCGCTCCCGCCCCGGAGAGCCCATCTGCTGCCAAAAGCCCCCAGCGCTGGCACCGGCACCCGCCTCCCTCGGTGCTGCTGAGTCCACGCCGGGGCCACGCTCACTCCCCAAACCGGGTGCGGGGTGGGTGACACCATTCAGCGTCACCTCCCTGGGACGACATGGGAAGTTTCACTTTGCCTTAGGCTCACTTCTTTCCGTTCCATGTCCCACTGCTCTCCCGGCACCTTGAGCAGCCAGGATCCGGCCCCACTGTGGTGTGGGTGGGGATGACTGGCTCTGGGCAATGGGATTGCTGTTATATTGGGGTGTCCTCCAAGGGTCCCTCTGATGGGCCAAATTCCCTCTGGGCACAGGGAGAGCACTGGGCACCTCTGGCATGGCTCCAGGCACTGTTGGCAATGCCAGGCTGTGCCGGGTGCCGGCATTGCCCTTCCCACCCTGGCTGTCCCGGCTACCCGGCGAGCCCCTGATTAATTCCCTGAAACCTGCAGTGCGCAAATGAGTAATAATCCCAGCAAACGCTAATTGGTGAGCTGCATCCGGACAAATTGATTTGCCAGGGCAATTGCACGGCAGGGCTGTGTTAACATCGCACGCCTGGCCACCCCTGTGCCCGCCACACAGGGGAGTCGTGCTGGCCTGCCGGGTGTGGATCCTGGAGCCACGGCATCGGACGGCTCCTTCCTTGTAGGCTCTTCCCTACTGGGGTGGCCAGAGACTGTGGGTGAAGCCAGAGCAGCACGCAAAGCCCTGCGACTTCACCCCACTTGGGCTCAGGGGCTGCTGTCCTCCAGACATCACAAGTCTCCAACCATGGGAGCACCAGGCAGGGCGGGAAGGCTCCAGGGATGCTCCAGGGATGCTCCAAGGGCTGCCAGTAGCCAGTACTGCCACGATGCTCCCGTGCCACTGGCTTACACCAGGAGAGACCTGGAGAGAGCCAGAATGGTGCAGCCAGGCTCAATCTCAGTGCCTGCGAGTGGGATGAGTGGGGACAGTCCTTGCAGGGATGGGGACAGTCAGAGAGGGCATTGGGACAGGCAGTGGCTGGGATCCAGCACACTGTTGCCACACCTCTCCTGTACCCTGGGTGACATCCCCTGGGCTGGCAACAAATCTCTCCAAATCTGCCCTTGCCCTCCCAGCTCCACAGCAGGCAGAAGCACCCTGGGGAGAAGCAGACCCATCTCCCCAGCGCCCAGGTGATGGTGGAGCAGCGCCTGCTCCTGCCTCCCCACAGCTCTGCCTGAGCCCCTCCATCGCGGGGCCGGGGTCCCTGCCCTCCTGGCAATGCCGGGAGAGGGACCACCCCGGCCCCAGGTGGTTTTTGGGGCAGAGGGGCTGCCTGGAGTGGGGAGATGGGGGTTCAGATTGGGGATGGACCCAACAGGAGATACGGGACCGCATGGGGGCACAGGCAGCCCCCAGCCCTCCAACCTTGACAGGGTCCAGCGAAGGGGCTCAGGTGGGGTCAGCAGGGATGGAAACTTGGGAAGACGCATTGGTCCCCACCATCCTAGCTCACCCCAGCTCTGGCACCCGCGTGGCTCGGCCAGCCTCACCGGTGACTTGTTGCTGCCGAGCTCGGCAGGCAGGAGCTGGGCAGGAGCCCGGGGCTGCGCCGCTGCCGCTCGCTCTCGTCAATTCTTTATGGCGCTGCATCTTTAATAGCTTTACAGAGCCCATTTAATGTGCTCCGAGACATGAAGTGCTGTCTAATCAGCACATTTAGGAGAATTGCCCACATCCTGGTCTCGCTGCCATAAAACAGTGCCCACAGAAGCATCTGTAATTAATGCTTTTTTTCGCTCGCTCCCTCTCTCTCCCACTGAATCAATTTATAAAGCGCGGACTTCCTCTGCGCTGGAGCTTTTAGGCTGTTTTACTCCGGCATCCGAGGTGACTAGGCAGCGCTCGTCAATTAAGCAGCTGTGTATAATGGATGCTTCAGAGTAAAAAACACAGTCTGATTCCCAGAAATGATCAATGCGCATTTTTCTCACAAAAACACAGGCTCACACGTACCCATTGGGCTCCGCTCACCCTCCTGGGGCTGAGCGAGGCCACCGAAAAGGAAAGGGGGGAGGTTGGAAAAGAGCTTCTCTTTTCTCCTGCCTTTGGAAAGGAAAAGATAAAATGGGCTGGGAATTAGGGACAGAGCTAATTACCATCACCCGCCTGGGCAGGGACCTGCCTGCTGTCACCTGGAGCAGGTGTGAGGTCCCTGGGGAAGGCATCGACCCCAAATTGGGGGTCCTGTGCTGGGGGGAGCGGGCCAGCATGGCCATGGAGGCTGGGAGAGAGCATGTTGGGACCCCTGGGGGGTCCTGTGCGGTACAGCCCCCAGCACGGCCCCCAGGACCCCAGCTGGGGCTCTCCGGGAAAGTTTGCGCGTTTTATTGCATGAGCCGGAGGTGGCTCCTAATTGGGAAGAAGGAAATAAAAAGGGAGAGAAAGCGGGGCTGGGCGGGAGCCGGGCTGGCAGGGAAGGGCCAGCCGCCCCCCTGCACCCCCTGCTCCATTTTGGGAGACTTCAAAGCCCCCCGGCACACAAAGGCGGCTGCCTTTTCTTTTTCGCCATGTGGATCAAAGCCCCACGGCAGGGAGGACATCCGCCACCGCTCGGAAAGCCTAGCGATGAGCGATGCCAAGCAGCCCCCAGTCCCCCCAGCCTCCCAGCTCCCCACGATGCCCAACACCGTCCGGCATTGCCGCCTCCTCCCTATTCCCACTGCCATGGGATGCAATGGGAGCCGAGCCCTCCCACACCCCATCCCAGCCATCAGCCCGCTGCGGGTGTCCATGTGCCCCCAGCATGCTCCCTGCACCCCAGTGCCCAGCACCGACTCTGCCTCCCTTCACCCCATGAGACCTGCTGCCCCAGGGATGGGGATGGGGACAGCCCAAAGCAGGGCACCACCCTGGTGCTTGGCACCATCGTATCCACCAGGACACAGGGACACAGCCAAAACATCCCCATTCCCCTCTTCAGAGAGCTTTCTGCCTTCCCAGCAGCAATCTGCCATTTCCAAGGCAGCAAGTTTGGGATGCTCCGGTGGTGCCAGCACAGCAAACAGGGGCCAGTGCCGCCGCAGGGGCTCAGGAGTGGGATGGTGTGGGGCGAGGATGTGGGGTCAGGAGCAGTTTCCCCCAAGCAAGGGCAGCCACGGGCTCTGGCAGAGCTGCCAGCACCCAGCCCCGAGCTGCCCTGCTCTCTCCCCGGTGGGGAAGGTGGCCTTCCCCGGGCAGTGGTGGCTGATGGTAACCTGCTCTGAAATAGAAAACTTATAATGGTGTTTAAATTGTTTTTAAGCAAGGCCTAATTGGGACCATACACCTGGGCATCGTGCTAGTTTCCAAATGATAATTGGCCTCGTAAAGTGTTGGGGGGGGGCAGCGTGGCCGGGCTGTGGCGAGCGGGATGCCGGGAGTGGGATGCTGGCAGCAGGATCCCGGGAGCGGGATGCTGGCAGCAGGATCCCGGGAGCGGGGTGCCAGGAGCAGGGTGCTGTCAGAGGTGGTTGAGGAGCCCATCCAGGCTCTCGCCTCCAGCAAGGTTGCATCAAGTTATCCTGGAACAACAAGGCTCTTGCCACGAGAGCCATGGCTTTTCCAAGCGGGATTTCAGGGTCGGCTCTGCACAGAGCCTGGCTCGGGGGCACACAGTGCCTGATTTGCACGGTTTCGGCAGCATACAAAGGCGGAGCGGCGCCGACGGTGACGGATGCGCTGGCTCGGTCACCAAGGCTCGGCTTCCTCCTCCCCAGCCCCGCTGTGGCTCACATGGTGAGGATGGTCCCGCAGGGGCAATCACAGCCCAAGCGGGGCTGGGGATGCCTGATGCTGCTGGCTGGGCTGTCAGAGAAAAACAAGGTGCTGCGGAGAAAATGGCTTTTGAAAAAACAGGAGAAAAATCCTGGTTTAAATCAATTATCTGCCTTGGCAGCAACAGGCTTGGGAACACCCTGCTGAGGACGCAGGCAGATTTTGGTGCAAGGTAGCAGAGACAGCAAAGGAAGCAGATCCTGAGATGGCACGGATGGATGGCAGAGCCCGATATGGCACGGATGGATGGCAGAGCCATGGCACTGACAGTTGAGACATCTGATTTCTCTTTCCTCCCGCAATGTTCCAGCTGATGGCCGTGATGAGACTTTTTATTTCTCTCCTGCAAAATTACTGATTTCAATCACTATTGCCATGCCTCCCCAGGGCTCTTGCAGCCTTGTGCCTGCCTTGTCCTGCCGAGACCCCGAGCGGGGCCGTGGGGGGCAGGCAGCATCCCATGGGGACGAGACAAGTGTTTCAGTGCCACGGTGCAGTGGTGCCCTTGGCATCCATGTCACGCTGTCCCTGGCACCCAGCAAGCCAGCGCCAAAACGTGGATAAAACTCTGATGGTCCAAACTGGAGCATCTTTGGGCAAGCAAGCCTCTGCAGGCAGGGGCCAGGGGGCTGGGGAGGGGGCTGTGGGACTGGGGACACCCCCCAGCATGGCCACAGCCCTCCCATCCCTCCCCTAAGGGCTCCCAGCCAATGCAGGAGGTTTCTCACTCCTTTCACTTTGTTTCCAACTTCGCCCTAATAAATCCTCCCGGGAGCTGGAGCACCCTAACAAACATCATTGGGGAAAATGCAGGGAGATGGCGGGTCCATGGATCAATCCCAGCCCCGTGCTGCTCCCATGCCTGCCCCGCTGACCTCTGCTGCGCCGGAGCAGCCGGTGTCCCCTCTGTCCTCCACTCTACGCCTGAACCGCCGTAACCGGATTTACGGCCGCGGGCTGGAATACATCATGTGGGGACGGAGCCGCTCGTACACTCTATATGTCTCCATTAATCTTCCCTGGGTGCTGCAGGTCATCAGGCCCTGCTCCTGGGGAAGGGACCCACTGCTCCCAGGAGGAGAAGGGGCCTCAACCCTGCCGGGGGGCAGATGGGGCAGGAGGAGCAGAGCCCAATGCCGCGGTGGCTGCGGTGCCATGGCCAGGCTTGACCAGGGGGATAGGCAGAGGTGTGGGCAGGGGGCTCTGGCCCATCACTTTGCTGGCATCGTGCTCGCCCGGCTGCAGCACAATACTGCCTTCCCGGAGGTCACGGCTCAGCTGTAATGCCTCCCGAAGCCTGAATGGGTTTGCCTGCGGCAGTCTGCCGAAAATTAATATGCAGAGTGGGGGGATCCTTCCCCCCAGCGCGGGTGCCACGGCGGGAGCCGTTTGAGTGAGGGGAACATAAACCTGAGCTGAGCACGCCTGCCACGGGAGAGGCGCAGGAGACGATGCTCTTATCAGAGCAGCGACACCGACAACCGGGCTTTATACATTTTTAATAAATCATTTTAAATTCTTGACTGTCAGGAGGATTGAATCAAGTGCTTCCCTGCTTGAAAGGCTGAGGGGCTGTGCCGGCTCTCCCGGCAGCCCAGCACTGCTGCTGCTGGGGTGCACGGAGGCTCCGGTCCCACCGTGCAGCATCGCTTGGGGTCACTGGGCGTTGCTCGGTGCCATGGGCAGCGGGCTGTCCCACCGTGGTGGGCGTGGGTGTCGTTCACCTTCCTCTTCCCCCTGGTCGGTGCCCTCCGCCATGCCGGGGCTGCTGACAGCCCGGCAGAGCCGTGCCAAGCCGGGAACGGCACAGGGGAGAGGGGGAACCTGCTGAAACAAGCAAATTGCAATGATTCCCCTTTTCCAAATGTCAGCAGATTTGGAGGGGAAAGAAGCAAATAAGTTAAAGGTGAAGATCTCCCGGGAATCTCCAGCTCGCTCTGATTTCACTCCCAGAGCCCAGCTTCCAGCCCAGCTGCCCACAGACACACGCTCCCCCAGGGCTGCCCCCCTGTACAGAGACCACCCTGTAATCCATGCTGACAGCACACGCCAGCACTGCTCCGTAAATGCAATTAAGCGGCGTAATCGAGTCGTTTGGGGGAGAAGGAAACTAGTTTCAGAGCAACGGAAGGGAAATAAAAAATCCGTGCAGGAGGGAGGTACGTAACGCCACACGCAAGGGAGTGTGCCCAGGAGGAGCAAGCCCAGAAGCAGCATCACGCCTGGCCCTGATCATCTCCTGTTTCCAGGAACTGGTTGCTCACAAAGCCAAAAGGTTTCAGCCAAGGAGCTGGTGGAGCATCCTCCCTGCGATGGAGCTCTGACCCCCTGCCAAAGGAGGAGGCACCCTGGGCTCCATGGGTCTCCGCAGGCTGAAAGGTGCCCTGGGGACCATCAGGGAGGAGGGGATGCCCAGCAGAGAGGGAGACAGTACCCAGCTGGAGGTGGCCGTGACTGCCGACCCCGCTCTGGGAGCAGTGCCTTCGCTGCTCTGCGATGGCCAGGGTGCTGCCCGTCCCAGGTCCCCTCCGCAGCTGGAGCCATGGGGACCCCCTGGACCCCCCTTGGCTGCACCCCCTCCCAGCCCCGAGATGCTGCTGAGTGCTCCCGCACAAAGAGGCTGCAAAATGGCCCCATGCCGGATATTAAATGTTCCCAGGTGAGATAAAACCAAATCACCTGTCAGTCAGCCCTGTATCTCTCATGGCATCAGAGGCTTGTGACTAATAGGGCTAGAAAATGCACCGCAGGCTGGAATCTGCTCTTCCTTGTGCGCCTGTCCCTGCTCACAAGGGCTTTCGCCCAAGCTTTTGAGCAAGGTTGAATTTTTCACAAAATACAAATGGGGAGGAAAGAAAAAGGCATGGGATCTGCTCCGTCGCTGGCAGAGGACCGAGTGCAGGGACAGCAGAGTGCAAGGACACAGCGAGCCCGGGATGCTGGGATGCAGAGCTGGTGTGGGGCCGTGCCAGGGCACGGCTGGGGCTGCTGCTTCATCGTGCCCCAGCCCCAGGAGCGTGTGGGTGTTTCTTGCACCCCCACAGCATGGGTGCTGTGATGTCCCCTCGGTGCTTTTATGGAGTGGGAAGGGTGCAGGGGGCTCTTGCGGGAAGCCTGGCTCTGCTCCTCGTCTTGGAGCTGGGAAGACCCTGGGGGAAGTGGCAGGAGCAATGATCCATCATGTGCCAGTGACCCCGACTGGGATATTTTTAAGCAGGGAATAAAAATAGACTCTGGCTGACGGCGAGCACTCGCTCTCGGCATCGCTGTCAAGGGGGCTGGGGGCTGTGCTGGGGGGGCAGGGTGCACCCCGGCCCCTCATGCCCCGGCCAGCCCGAACCCCAGCCCTGCACAGTTATCCTCCCTCCATGAACAGTCGGTCCTGGCTCTCTCTTAGGGCAGCCCTCATGCCACCACCTGCACCCTGGGGACCATCACCCTGCCCCGGCACAGCCCGTTCTCCTGCAGCCTGCAAATGCTGGGCTGTTTGTGCTGGGCTGCTGATGCCCCCATAGAAATCCTGCTGCCTAATGTATGGCTGCCCATGAGATAATGCAGGCTGCTGCTGGCCCCAGGACCTGACTGAAACGGAGATTTGTTTCAGCTGAATAACTTGCTGAATCTATAAATAAACTGGGGGTGGCGGGGGGGAGCAACCACAGAGCACAGGAGCCTCTGCCTTCCTGACCCCTGCAGCACCCAGGGCCCCTGCCCCCGAACACTGCCCAGCCTTGCACCTCTGCCACCTCCCATGGCAGCAGCGCCCAGGGGAACAGCGAGGAGGATGCTCTTGGGACACGGCTCCTTGCCCAAATGGGAGCTTTCCATGCCCAGACCAGTCGCTTGCCCTCCGTGCCCCCTGGCTCCAGCTCTCTCTGGCTGGCCCCAGCGCCTGCGGCATTTCTGGCCCTGGGGACCCCAGCAAGGGGCTGTACAGGACCAGTTTCTTGCCTTGGGCTTCCCAGTGGGCAAACTGCTCTCACACCGGTGAGATTTGGGATCCAGGAGTGAGCCTACACACTGGCACGGGGCGAGGGGCACAGCACCAGGTCGGAGAGACCCCCACTCCTGCCTGCCTTCCTCCTCCTCCTCCTCCTTCCTCCTCCTCCTCCCCCTTCACGCCTGGCTGCCCGTGGCCGTCTCGCTCCCGCTCTCCATTTGCTTTCCCAACAGATGTTGGTGTCCCTCCTCTAACGAGCGTTTTAACACCAGAATCTCTCTCACCCCCTTGACTGGGAAGCAAAAAGCTTGACATCTCCCATCAGCATCAAAGTCACTCGTCCAAACACCCCGCACCCCGCCGTGGCTGCCAGCACCTGGCTCCTCCGTGCCCGCAGCCTGGTGCTGCCCAGGCCCAACCCGGCACCGTGCCGGCAGCACCATAAAGGCGCTTGATGCCCACTGCCTGCCCCATTCCTGTCCCCCACATGCCCTGTCCTTGCCTGCAGGGAGCCACCTCTCCATACCCCCATCCTGGCGCATTTGGAAACGGCTGGGAGCTGGGGAAAACCTCCCAGGATTTGCTGTGGAACGGGGCCTGGGGTCATTAGCTGAAAACCAGCCGCAGAAAGCGCCCACGGACAGCTTCGTTAGCACCAATGAACCCTCAGCCCAGCGGGCGGGCATCCTCTCTGCCCCTCACCGTGCCGGGCTGTGCCGGGCTGTGCTCCGCTGATATTAATTACGGGCAGGAGCTGGCGGGGGGGCGAAGGCGCCATCCCCCCGCCGTGTCCTTCAGCATCTCTTTGTGTCCCCGTTGCCAACACGGGAGGGCTGCGAGCAGGGCAGGAGGCAGCGATCCCAAATATCGATGCCGGCCCCGATCAATGCTATCTCCTTTTTCCATGCCTATGAGCTCATTGATTTTTTTTTGTTGTTACCTCTCTGTTTATGTAATGTCTGAACTTTGCACAACTGAACCGTTTAATGTGCAGAAAAGAGCCCTGTTGCCATGAAAACGGACCTGCAAATGACAGCACGAATGCAGAGATATCCCTGTTTTATTGGGCCATACTGAATGTATTTTAACCTTGATAAGTCAATAACTTTTCGTACAAAGGGAACCAAAGCAGCTATGGCTTTCAGAGCCTTGAATGCATTTAAAGCGGAGAGTAATGGCCCGGTTTTAATCCCCTGGAAATCTTTCTCATTCTGAGGGCCAGTCATTTCCAGAGCAGACTGACATTTTGGTCAAAGAATTACAGCGTGCATTTGTCAGGATGAGAGATGAAAACGCTCAGCGCTCCGGGTTGCTAGTGCCGGTCAAAAATAATGATATTAAATTAAAGGGACACCGTCGTCTTAAAGATCAGCGGTTACGATCCCGCGTATCTCCGCTTTGTGAGCGCGGTGAGCAGCCGGCATGGAAAACTTTGGGTGGGATCCCCGGTGCCGCAGAGGAAGGACTTCCCCGCCGCCACCCCGGATCCGGCCGATGCATTATTTATTTGTGCTAAAGCAGAAGGACTTTTAAAAATCTCTCTCTCCTCCAGCAGCGAGGGCTGCCTGCTTCCTTTTTGCAATTCAATCCCTCTGGATGTGGAAGCGGAGCGGGTCTCACTTTGCAGAGCTCATTCATTAGCAGATTAAGGCTCTCCTTGTGTTCCCAACATTGCTGGGTGAAATTTATGTTCCGGCAAAGTATTCACGGGTTCCCTGAATCACAAAAGTGTTTCTCCTCTGTAAAGTCTTAAAAAAAAAAGGATGTAAATGGGGAGGTCAGAACTGCTTAATAGTATCTTCTTGAAGGCAGTGCCGAAACACCCACCTTTTGAAGTTCGCTATTTCAAGATGGATCTCCTCCCCAGCAAAAACGCCATCACCCTTTCAAGTCCTTGTGAGTGACTTCAGGTGGTTAAAACATTTTCTGAGAAGAATGAAAGCTCCTTTTTTTTTTGTGCCGAATAAAAAGCAATCTTTCTTCCTGACTTACTAATAGCTTTGATTAAATTATCTTTGAAAAATCTAAGTGCTGTTCACAAATCTGTAATGGTTTTATTCTTATTGCTGGCCTATATTGCAACACAAAAAGCAGATAAATAAGCTGCAGAGAACGTACAAAGCTGCACAAGAACCTGCCAGATATATGAGCTAAAAATGTTTGAACTGAAACAAATGAATAGTATGAATAGCCCTGCTCAAAGAGGGAATTTATTCAATATAATATATTTTCACAGGGAGGATAATATGTATTATAATTACACAGAGGAATCGCTCTCCTGAAAGCATATCTAGCTATTATTTTAATTTCTCAACCTTCAGCGTTTGCTGGATCAGAAGTGGTGACTGGAGCATCTCCCCACGTTGGGAGACGCCCAGTCTCCCGAAAGAGCTCCTGGGTTTCAGCTCTCCTCCCGCACGCCCAAGGTCCCAGACGCCTGGGGAGCTGCCAGGGGCTGCCCTGGACAGAGGAGCTGGAAAGGCCCTGAGAAGAAGCCAAATCACCCCAAAAGTCCTGAAAGCCTTGTGCTGCAAGGCAGGAGCCAGGGAGGAGGGAGGCGGGAAGGAGGTGAGCCCCGGGGGCACATGCTGGGCTGCTTCGGGGGTGCTCGGCGGTGGGGAGCTGAAATGCACATGTGTAGGGCTCCTCAGCGTCATTATGGGCAAGAGTGAACGGGCTGCTTCTCAAAGTCCTCTCTGTCCATGGATGCTGACACTCTCACAGCCTGTGGCAAAGCTACGGTGGGTTTGGGGAAGGAATAACGGTGCTAATGAGGGCAGATTCGGTGATGGCAGCACTCCCTCTGACTATGCAGACCACGGGGGCTCAGCGGTGGCTATAGCCATCGCCATGGTGGTCACCAGCTCCCCGGGGAGCGGTGGCTGTCCGGTGGTGAACACTGCGCTCCTCCAGCCGAGGTTTCATTCCCCGTTTGCCGGAGCCGTGGCACCCCGGGGGGGGGGGGGGCGCCGCAGAGGACCCGTCCCCGTCCCGTCGAGGGCTCCGGGGGGGCTCCCCACGAGGCCCGCGGCCCCGCCGAGCCCACCCCGCCGGGGAAAGCCCTCCTCGGCGGGGCGGGACTACAACTCCCACCATGCCCCGCGGCGCCGAGCGGGGGGCGCGGCGCGGCGGCGACGCGCGGGGCACGCCGGGAAACGCAGTCCCGCCTCGCGCGCCCGGCGGAGCCGCCTGCCGGCCGCCGCTTCGAATTTTCCCGCGAAAGGGGCGCGTGTGCCGGGGCGGCCCCGCCCCCCCCCGCAGGACGCGCGGCGGCGTCCCCTTGGTAACGCGCCGGGGGCGGGGCCGAGCCGCGTGCGGCCGCCGGGCCCCGCGCGGGGCGCTCAGTGTCGCCGCAGCCGCTGCACCGGGCGGGAGGCAGCGCCCGGGGGCCGCGCCCCGCCGAGCCCCGCCGCCGCCGCCGCCGCCGCCATGGAGCGCTGAGCCGCGGCCGCCCCTGCCCGCCCGCCGCTGCGCCACGGGCCGGCGGGCACCGATCGCCGCCGCACAAAGGAACCGGAGGACCCGCGGTGTGATGCCCCCGGGGGTCCCCGCGCCGCCTGAGCCCATCTGCGCGGGGCTGATTTTATTTTAATTTTTTTTTTTTTTTTTGAACGGAGATTTTTTTTTTTCCCTCCCCCCCCGCCCCGGGGGCAGAGCGCCGGGAGCCGCCGCACGCTGGCCGCGCTCGGGGCGGGGCGGGCCGCCGGCGGGGCGCGGGGCCGGGCGGGCGCCGCCGCTGCTGCTGCGCGGCCCGGGGGGGGCGGCCCGGCGCGCCCCGCACCGCAGCGGCCGGAGCCGGCCCGGATCCAGCTCTGACGGTAACGGGGGGCCGGCGGCGGCGGGAGGCACCGGGGAGCGGCGTGGGGGGGGGGGGGGGGGTGTTACCGGCGCGGGGGACCGGGGCGGGGAGCGCGGGGGACCGGGGGGCTCCGGCTCCCGGGGCGCATCAGGAGGCGGCGCCGCCGCAGCGCGGGGCCCGGCGGGGCCCGGCTCTCCCCGGCCGCGCAGCCGCGGGGAAGGCGCGGCGGGCGCGGAGCCGCCGCCGGCTGGGGACCGGCTCGCCCGTCGCTACCGAAGAGGAACGGGAACAACTTTTTTTTTTTTTTTTTTTCCCTTCTTATTTTTTATTTTTTTTTTCATGGCTTTTTGGGTCGCCTGACTCGTAAGTGGAAATAAAATATCCACGGGTGCCTCCACGAGGAAAGCTGAGACACTTCCAGCGTGAGCCGTCCGGGAGCTGCTGCCTTTTCTGCCGACCCCGGCTGCCCCTTTTCGCCTGGAAAAAAAAAAATTAAAAAAAAAAAAGGGTTTTTCTCCTCCGGCCAGGGAAGGGAGGCGGCGGGGAAGCGCCCGACCCCGCAGGGACCCCGGAGCGGGTGGTGGCAGAGCCAGGACAACCCGCCATCGACCCCGCGCTGGTGTGGATACCGCCGGTCACAAAGGAGAGGAGAGGAGAAGGACCCACCCTGCGATGTTTTATTTAAAAGCCCATCTCCCCGGCTGCCTCCCGCCGGGTCAGGTAGCTCTGCCGGAGGAGAGCTGTCTGCGGGCGAAATGCATCTCCCGAACCAAGCTCCGCTGCGGAAGGAGCATCCCTGTGGCATCTTCTGGACCGTCGGCTCTGGGAATACCGTTCACCGGGGACGAGGCGTCGTGGTCCCCGAGAGCCACCGGGCAGCATGGCTGGGCGGCCGCCGAGGCTGCCACCAGCTCCGGCTGGGGATGAGCGGGCTGTGCCGCCTCTCCGGCTTGGCCCCCGACAGAAAATGAGGTGATCCCAGTGCCAGCGGTGGCAGCTCAGCCCCAGCATCCAAATCCCAGCTCTGGGGAAAGCCGTGAGATCGTGGGAATGTAATGGCTGGAGAGGCAGGGCCTGGCCACAGAGAGCGGGCGGCAGCTCAGCGCAGCTCGCTGCAGGGCACCGCTGCACCGGCTGAAACCGTGGCACGGCTCTGGCCCTGCGGGTTTATTTCGGAGGAGAGGCAGCAGTAAAGTTTGACAGCTGTGCTCGGTGTTTTCTGAGGGATGGATTTTGCTTGGCATCGGGCAGTGGTGGTTTGCCTGGCTCTGGTTGTCGGGGCACAGATGTCTCTGTAGGGATTTTTCTATATATGTGTGCATCCTTCTACTAGGGATGCTCTCGTTCAGAGGCTGCAGGCAGCTTGCCTGGGTGGGCGACGTGCTTTCGTGGAGGGCAGGGTGCTAAGGGTGCGTGGCCGTGGGGCTGTGCGGGCGTGGGGGCAGGGCCACGTGGCCCCTCTCTCCGTAAGGAGTGTCCCACGTCTAGCTTGGGATGATTTTGTGGGATTTGGCAGTTTTATACCTTCCCGTGCCCCTGCTGCGGGGTTTTACCCTCCAGCACATGCTGCTGCTTGCTGGTCCGGGTGCCCACGCACGCCCGTGCCTCCCCAGCGGGACCCCGGCTGGCAAAGCCTTCACACGTGGGCTCCGCTGCTGGGGGGTGAGGTGGGAAACATCCCTGGCAGAGGGCGCCTGGCATCCCAGGCCCTCGGGAGGGACTTTTGTTATTAAGGATCCTTTAAACTTTCAGGAGTGGATTTGCAGGTGCCGATGGCCGGGGCGAGCGGTGGTGTGAGCCGTGTGCCGTTGGGTCCGGCTGCCTCGAAGCCGGAGCGGAAGGAGAGGGAAGCTCTTGCCTCAGTGCCTTCCTCTGACCTTGTATGTAGAGCGGGGGAAGAGAAAGCCGTTCCCTGGCTGTGGGAGCCTGGCTTGTTTTCCTGGCTTTAAGAGCAGCTTTCCTGCCGACTGAGTGGGTTGGTACCGGTGGGGCACGTTCTCTGTGCCGGAGCAGCGCCGGCTGCGAGATGGGCCCCGTTTCAGCTGACCCCATCATTAAAAATTGAAATCTCTCGCTGTGAATATTTATCCCTAGGCTGGAGCAGAGAAGCCCACGGAGGGAGGAGATGGGTTGGCTGCTGCTGTGCCGTGCCCGGGGGGACAGAGCCCCTCCGGGGAAGCCACGTTACTTCATTTTTTAAGCCTCTGTGGTTCTCTGTTTCATTTGAGCCAGAAACACGCATCCATCCCTGAGCAGGCTGCAGAGGAGCCTATTCTCTCCCAGTGGTGTTTTTTAATTGCAGCCTGCTGCCCTGCCCGGGGAAGAGCTCTGGCTCCCAGGGCCGAGGGGCTCCCGGGTCCCACGACCCCGCAGTGGTGGGGTGGGTGCTCTGCACCCGCCGCCATCCCCGCGCTCCCCCCGCGCTCCCCGCCGTGCGTGCGGGATTAGTGCCGGGCGTTTGCATCCCTGCCAGGCGGCAGAGTTAATTTTTCCCTGAAGCCGGTTTCCTGCATGGCCTAAACTTGTGCGGGAAAATCTGCGGTGAAGCCGGGCAGCTACAGCCCTATAAATATTTGGTGAGAGCCAGCCCAGCCTGCCAGCCTCCTGCTGCCGGGGTACCGCGGGCAGGGATGTGGGTCCCACCCCTGAGCATGGTGGGTGCCAGGGCCATGGGGTTGGTGGCGGGAGCCTCGTCGCCCCGCGGCTCCTTTTGGGGACAGAGTGGGATAGCCTTCCCTGGCAGGATCAGGTCCCTTGCTGGTGGTGTCTGAAGCTGGGATGGGGGGAGTCGTGCCCGGTGACCCCCCTGGGCTGGCTGGTACCCGCAGGGATGCTGCAGCTGGCGGGTGGGCCGGGGCTGCACCTGCCGGGACCCCGCTCCCAGCCCCGCCGGCATCTGTGCCGCCGCATGTCCCTCTGCAGCGGGCGCATGCATGCAAAAATAAGACATTTCTTCTTTCTCTTCTGCCTGCGCATTCCTCAAAAAGCTAATATTCATGAAAGGTAATTCAATCAAACAGCGATGCCTATCAGCTAATGCAGCAAAGCTGGCGCAGGGGTGAGAATGGGAGCCAGGAACACAAAAGCCCTGTTTTATTACCTCCTGCTTGCCTGAGAATTGCTTTTCTCCCTCGAGTGAGCCGGCTAAAGCTGGCTTTATTATGTTAACCTATTTGCGTGTCAAGAGCTATTGTGCCTCTCTTTATCTGTGTTTGTATTTGCTCGATGCAGGGAATAAAAGGACGAGGCGAAAATGGATGGCTGGTCAGTGCTTTGCACTCTGGGGGCACTGATTGGTTGCTAAGTGATTTGCATCCCCGGTAATCGCTTTTATCTCGGAAGGATGTCGTGTATAATTATAAGCCTACTGACATCTTTTGAAATCTGCCTAATGGGTGTTTTTAATTTACATGGGAAGCAGGGGCTATTTGTGTTGCTCTGATTACAGGTTGTGCGAGTATATGCTTTAAAATATAGATATTTCCATAGACATGGGGGACCGTGAGTGATGAGGCTGTGATTTTTGGCGAGTCCCTGCTCTCCTGCGGATGGGTGGAAGTCACCGTGCGTGAGTTTGGGGTTTAATCTCTTAGCCCACCGCACAGCCCGGGGTGCTGCTGGGCCGTGTGCTCGGCATGTGCATCAGCCGTTCCCATAGCTGTCCCGTGAAATAAAACGAGAGGTGGGCTCCTGGCTGCTGCAAGCCAGGCCTGGCCGCGCTGCTCGTGGCCATTCACCCCCAGGAGCTCCACTCCGCAGCCCCGGGATGAGGCACGGCGGGGGCCATGCCACGGAGCCCCCACTCTGGGCATCTGTGCCAGCGTGGGGCTGATGGTGCTGAGCATCCCCACCGTGCTGCGGCCGTGCCAGTGCGAGGCCCGCGGCCGGGTGGTGTGGGGAGCTGGCTGTGCCGGCGGCGGGGAGCCTGGGCTCTGCGGTTCCCCGCTCGGCCCCCAATGCAGAGAAAGCCGGGTGCTTCGCTGGGCCAGGGGGTAAATATTTAACTGGTGAGTGGTGCTCTGGCTGACCCCCCCCCAAGTCGCGGTTCTCAGAAGCCGTGTGATCCTGTGTCTTTATTAGAGCTGCAGCTGGCGGGTTCGCACGGCTGTGGCAGAGCCGCTGTGTTTGCTTACGGCATGCGGTCCCGCTGCCAGCCCCGGGCACCTGCACCCGGCGGGCTCTGAAGCAGGAGGCACACCAGAGCCTGCCGAGGCGTTAACGGGGCTCAGGGTGTGCTCAGGGTGTTGGGGGCATTGGCAGTGCCGTGGGTGCATCTCTTGGGTGGGTGGTGGGACGTGGGTGCTCTGAGACCGTCCCGGGTGTGCTCAGGTGCGGAGGAGCCCTGGCGTGCAAAGGCAGCCCAGCAGGAGCGTGGTGCAGTGCCGGCCATGTCGGTGGTGTGCTCAGCTTTCCTCCTTTTTGCCTCCGTGCTGGTAAATCGTTGTGGTGCCTTAGGGGCTGCTGGGGAAGGGCAGAGGTCTGAGGTGGGGGTCGCAGTGAGATGAGGGGTGTTGAGGTCCCTCCTGGGGCTTCGTGCGCCAGGACTGGGACATCTCTCGAACACGCAGAGGTCCTGACGTGAGGTCGGTGCTTGCGATGGGCGCAGGGGCCGGGCTCCCTCTGCAGAGGGTGCTGGGCTGGGTGAGGGTGCAGGGCAGGTCCCCGGGGCAGGTTACCCGTGTGGGCAGCTCGGGCCAGCCGCCTTCCTCCTCCTCTGGGAAAGACCACACCTGAACCGCAAGCATGCCCAAGCGCACGCCCCGGCTCCCTCCAGCTGCGCACAAGGTGACCCCATAGATTTGCAGGGCTGAGGTGGTTTCGTGGCAAATGGCACCGTGGGCAGTGCTGTGCCGTGCCGTGCCAGCTGGGGTGCTGGGCTGCTGGGAAATGCAGGGCCTGGGAAAAGTCGATAATGGGGAGGGCGAGTGCTGGACCCTGTGCCCCGGGGTGCTGCACCCTCCTGCGCGGGCAGCCCCGTCCCGTCCCACCCCGTCCCGGCTGGTGAGCGGCGGGCGCCGCTATTTATGGCTGACTGTAAACAAACTCCCAATGAAAGAAAGTTAATGACCTGAGACTGACAGGAGCCTGCTGGGAATTTTTATAGCCCCTGGGACTCCTTTCGCTAAAGAGAGAATACATCAGCGTTTTAACCCAAAACGGCGAGCTGTGCGGCATGGGGGCCGGGGGACAGCCTCAACGTGGGGAGGTGTTTTGGAGAGGTTGGCCCTGGGCAAGGAGGGGGGTTTCAGTGGGGTACTGGCCAGGGGACGGGGCTCCCAACCCTCTCCCCTCCCCCCATGTGGGACTGGGGTGCGCAGCCCCCTGCTTGTCCTGGCAAAGGCGGGCACGTCCTGAGGTCCCGGGCTCTCCAAGGCTTTCGCCATCTGCCTCTTGTAGGTCATCTGTGCCGTGCTCCAGGCTAGCGCGAGGGCTGGCTTAGTGTCGCTGGTAACCACACACTAATAAAGCCTTAATACCCTGCAGCAGGGAGATTTTGCTGTCAGAGATAAATATTCATATTGCTTTCGAATTCTGCCTTGGTTGCACGACAAGGGCGACGTCGGGGAGACGGGAACGCTGTGGTGTGGGGTGCTCCGCAGCCCCGCTGGCCTGTCTGCCCTGCCCGGCCATTGCATTTAATATGGCATCCTGGCTAATTGCAGGGTATGCATATTGCCGTCGGTGCTCTCAGGGGACAGGATGGCAGGCACGGCACAGGGTGCCCTGCTCGTTCCGCTCGCCGTCTGCTCCGTGCGCCGCCACCTTGCACACGCAGCCCCCGTCTGCGTGCGACGCTTGATTTACCGAGAAGAGCTGGCAGTTAAACCTGACAAATTGAAGGCGTTTTTAAGTGGTTCAGGTTAATTAATAGTGGGGAAGTATCAATTTTTTAAGGGATGCTCTTGGCTCACGGGGAGAACTGAGGCTTGACATTCCCTTTGAAAAGTAACGCCATCTGTGCAGGTCCCCCGGACAGGGGGACAGAGCCAGGCTCAGTGGCATCGCTCTTTGGTTTCTGACCCACAGCCTTGTATTTCTGCTGAAGTTTCTCACCCCACGCGGCTGGTGCTGAGGGAGGCGCCGGGACGGGGAGGGATGGGGCCGTTCTCCATGACCAGCTGCGGTGCCAAAGCCCCACCGCTCCTCTTGGTGCCCTTTGTGGGTCTGGTTATCTTCTCTCTTTTCGTGATGACCTGCTGCTGCTGGGGTCTGTGCCACGTCCGTAGCATACAGCCATGCTGCTCCGGTAACGGGAGTGCTTTGGCCATAGCCACCTGTGCAGCTGGGTGGCTGTGTCGTCCCTGCTCCCATGGGGAACCTGCAGGTGAGCACTGGCATTAACGGGACCATCGGGCTCCATCCTGAGCTGCGACTGGGAGCTGATGCAGATGAACTGGAGCAGCATCCGATCCCCTTGGTTCATGTGCATGTGACCCAGATGCTCCCACCTGCTGGCATCTCCCGAGCTTGGGCCATGGGAATGCTGTCCGGGGTTCAGTACTTAAAAAATCATAATGAAAGAAGCTTTAACTTCCCTGTAAGAAGGAAAGGTAGAAAAGCAGCAGAGCCCAGTCTCTGGGTGTGTGCAGCACAGAAAGCCTCCGAGCTGTGTATGATAAAGGCTTGATGGTACAGGGACCCGAGCAGCATCTGTGGTGGTCTCGGTGTGCCGGTGCCACGGTGTGGCAGGGGTGGGCACCTCCGGGCTCTCGCTCGGGGCCGGGTCCCAGCCTGGGTCCTGGAGCGGCACGAAGCCTTTGCTGGGCCACGTGCCCCATCTTTCTCGACATAGACTGGGGTGCAGGTGGAAGTGATGTTTTTTCAGCAGCCCTAATGCTTGGGGATATGAGAGATTAAGGTTAGTGACCATTTTTTAACTCAATAAAGGGGAAGACAAGCTGGAGTCTGCAGTCCAGAGATATAATTAGTTCGCAGCAGTGGTGCTTTCTTGATTTAGCTTCAGAGAGCAGAACAAGACAAGGATGTTATACCCAATTAGCAATAACATACAGTCTGAGCCTCGCTAGGTAGATAACAAGCCATTTTTATAGCTCTTCTTTACGGACTTTGGGGGGGGGGGGGGGCGGGGTGGGGAAGGGGGAGAGGGAGAGGGAGAGGGACCGAGTCTTTATTTCTTTTCATCTGGGAACAATTATTAGTGAGCTCAGAAGCCCAAGGCTGAGTGATAGGTTGGCCAACACAGATGATAAAAAAAAAAAAATGAAAAGCTGAAACAGCCTGGAGCTGGGCTGAGGCTGTCTGTCTGTCCGTCCCATTGGGCTACGCGGCGGCTCTGGGGCAGCCGAGGGGAGGCTGGGTGGATGCCGGCTGTGTCCCAGCAAGGACACGGGCAAGGGCCACCCACGCACCGTGGATGTGTCCTATCGGCTGCTGCGAGGGCTTATGGCACGTGGACTGGCAGCGCTGCTCGCTGCCCGGAGGGGCCCGGTGCGTGCGGGGCAGCCGTTGGCGCTGCTGGCAGCCCGGCTGTGCCCCGAGCCGTGTCCCCCAGCAATGTGACCCCCAGCAATGTCCCCTGCACAGCACCAGTTGGATGCCAGCTGCCTGCCGTCTGCCAGCACCGTGTTCTTGTTTTATATCGTGGATCGATGGCCATTGATTTTTCCTCCCGTGTAAACCTGGACGGGTAAGGGCTGCAGAGGGTTTTCCTGCACGTCTGGCTCCAGCTCTCCCGTGGTCAGAGCATCCCGTGCTGGTCTCCACAGCCCATCCACCCTCCCACAAGCCTCTGTGCAGTGGCAAAACTCAAGGACATCCAAATAACCCAGCTTTGTAAAAAGTCTAGAAAACTGAGGTTTCATTAATCAGCTTTTAATAAGGGGCTCTGCTGTTGATGTGGGTCATTTGCAGGCTGCTCTCCCCTCTCCTTTCTCCCTGGGCAGCATCGTCAGCCTGGCCCCTCCTGCGGCACCGGTGAGGACATGGCTGTGGGAACTGGTGGGGACCCGGCTGCATTTGGGGCATCCGTAGGAGCAGGATGGCCCGGCGCTTCCCTCTGGGCATGGCCAGCGTGGGGCATCCTTGGGGACACCCCTACTCCAGAGGGGTCTCAGGGTGGGGGACATTCTCCCTCCTGGTGTCGTCCCCCCCCAGCCACCCCTCTCCCATGGGGCAGAGCCAGGGGATGGGGCATGAGCTGCTCATACCCCTGGGAGGGCAGGGGGCTGCTGTCCCCTCCTCTGTCCTTCCCATCCCCTTGCCAGAGTTTTACAGGTTGAGGGGCAGTGTCCCCCCCAGGGGGGCTCTGGCCGCATGGGACCACTCAAGTCTGTCCCGCCGCACCCCCAGCCCACCCTGGGGCGCATCTCCCCTTGCACACGCAGGGCTGATGGGGACAGCCCGGCTCTCGTCCCCACCAGGAGAAGCCACAGAGCTGCTCTCCGGACTATTTAACACCCCACAATGATCATCAGCTCTCGTCGTAATCATTAAGACTATTAGAAAGAAATGTTGGCTTGCAGCTAATGTCAGACTTTCTGTTCTGCTTTGCAAACGCGCACAATTAATGCCAATCAGCCGGGGGAGGCAGCCAGCTCACAATCGCGGCTGCTCTGGCGCGGCTGTCAGCTCTTGCCATCCCGGCTTGTACATTTTCATACAATTGCTATAAACATCCGAGGGAAACTCCGCGTTCTTCGGCGGGCACGGGTATTGTTCTCTGTTCCTTTTAATTACTCGGCATTCAGGAGCTCATCCGGCCTCGGTTCGGTGGAGCAAAGTAGGGCTTTGTAAAACAAATACATAAATCTAGAGAGATGTCTGATTTTCCCCACTCGGTGGCTGCGTTATCTATGGCTAAATAAGAAAAGCCTGTTTAATTTTTCTTTGGCTTTTTCTTTTCTCGCCCCCTCTTCATGTTGCTTTCTCCTCATGGGGACACGGTTTGGTCCCTCTCCCCCAGGGAACCCCAAAAGCAGGGCCAGCTTGGGAGAGGGGGGGAAGAGCTGGAATTACTTGACCGGATGGTGGTATAATCCTCATTGCAAAAGTACACATCAATTATAAGAATTCCTACAGTAATCTTAGAAATC
This sequence comes from Platalea leucorodia, assembly GCF_965183815.1. Lineage (NCBI taxonomy): Eukaryota > Metazoa > Chordata > Aves > Pelecaniformes > Threskiornithidae > Platalea > Platalea leucorodia. The sequence continues at coordinate 8,981,347 of NC_138834.1, forward strand.
TATCTTTTCTGCTGAACCAGCTCATTAAAGAGCACCATTCATTTCCATCTCTCCGGGTGAGAAGGGTTTAAATCTCCAGAGCTTTGTATTACAAAATAGACTTAGGGTGATGGACTCTCGTTAAATATTAAAAGAAAGAAGTTGATTTTTTTTTTTTCCCTCTTTTCCCCCAGACTGGCGGCGCAGATGAAGCGTAACGTAAGGAGGCGAGGGTGGGGGGCCCGGGGGGCTGGGGACATCCCCGCCGTGAATAGCTTCCCCATCTGTCGGCGGGGCGATGCGGGGCTGCGCTCAATGGGCGCCTTTGAGGACCCCATGCCTCCCCTCGCCCAGGGACCCCAGCCAGCACCGAGGGAGGGAGGTTTCCCCAGGCCGCCCTGGCAAGCCCCCGAGCCTGCGCCGGCCCCGGCTGCCGGCACAGGCAGGGCTTTTGTCTGCCGGCGGGGCAGCAGCCGGCCGCGGGGCGAGGGACGAGCACAGAGCCCCTTTGTGTGCAGCTGCACCCCGAGGCGAGCAGGGGCAGCGGCGACGGAGCCGGCCGATGCGGGGATGGGGAGCGGGACCTGGGGATGGGGAGTGGGTACCCGGGGATGGGGAGTGGGATGCAGGGATGGGGAGCGGGTACCCAGGGATGGGAAGCAGCGGCCGGCCGGGGTCAAGGGCGGCGCGGGGCGATGTGTGCGCTGCCGCGGAGGCTCTGTGCAAACACGTTAATTTGTTTTCTTTCTTGCCTCGCCTTTCAGGGTAATTGGTTGCATTTGAAGCCTTTGTGAAAGCCTTTGATTATAGTAATTTCAGCAGCGCGATCTACCCTGGATTCCTTCGTCAGATTCTTTCACAGCTCAGGCACTCGGGGCTGTAATTACCGAGCGGCGTGTGCCTGGCCGCCGTGCACGGTGCAGCCGGACGGGCTGCTGGCCGGCCCAGGCACTGTGGTGCTGCCATGCTAACTGTGGGAGCCCCAGGCCCCTGGTCACCGTGGGGGGCTGGCGAGCCCCCGGGGTGGGGCAGGAGGAGCCGTGCTGAGCGCTGGGGAGTTTTGGTTTCTGCAATGTTGAGTCTGTTGGGTCTTAGCTGGGGACGTGGGTGCTGCATGCGCTCGGGGGGTGGATGCCCATGCCAGGGGCTCCCAGCTCGTCAGCATCTGGGGTGCTTTTAATTGCTGCTCTGGAGACCTCCCTGGAGCCGCTTGGCTCTTCTGTCGGTTTGATCCCCTATCTCTGCTGAGGCTGGGACCAAAAGTCCATGAACATCCCAAGCATCCAGCTCTCGCTGCTGTGGACAGTGGGCAGCTCGGTGGGCTCATCCCCGTGGCCCCTCTCCCCCCATCCCTGTGCAGGATGGAGGCACAGAGTGACCGTGTCGGATGAGCAAGGTTTCGCTTCGAGGGGCTGGGCAAAGGCCGCCCCCGGGGCAGCGTGCCTCCCGCCACCGGACACACTCCCGCAGGGTGCCAAATTAGAGGGGATACATACGTATAGGCAGATCCTGCCCGCACGCTGCACGCTGGCCCTGCCAGGACCCTGATGCAAGCAGCCAGGGCCAGGCTCTGCCGAAACACCGAAGGCACCCGAGCGGGGCCCTGATCTTTGCTAACGGGGCTGCTCCCCGCCTCGCTCCTGGCATTCCGTTCCCAGTCCCACGTAATGACCTTCTCGGCAGCGGCGTGCCAGCATCTGCCACTTCCAATTACCCTCGCCTGCTCAGCGCCGCAGCCTCTCCTCGCCTGGCGGTGGCACGGGGGTTCATTCCTCCCCAGCAGGGTGGCAGCAGGTTGGGGGGATGTTGCACTGGGGTCCCCCACCCTCCTGGCTTGGTGACCCTCGGGGACCCGCCGGTGCTGCCCAGGGCTCTGGCTGCCCTGCCGCGGACCGCTGGAGACGCTTGGGTTTCCAGAATCATTATTAACCTGTTCGAGAGCTGTTCCCGCTCGCAGCTAAAATAGATCTTTAATCTCTGCCCAAAATAGCTCATTTGATGAGAGGCCTCCTTAAAGCTGACACATAAATTTAACCAGGCTGCCCGAGCCCTGCGCAAGGATGTCTGCAAAGGCTCAACAGCACTCGAATTGTTTTTTTTTAATTCCATCGTTACGGACACACCTGATACCTTATTTCTGCCATCGGGTCATTTGTACGAGTCAGGAGGCAATTTGCTTGTGTCCTCTGCTCCGGGCTGTGGCGGTCGTGCCCCCGTCCCAGCCTCCTGGCCCTGCTGGAGAGTAAAAGGATATTTTGTGGGGTTTTTTGATGTTGATTTTCTGAATTTTCATGGGTTTCTCCTTGGAGCCACCCCGGGAGCGGAAACCTCGGTGATGGGAGAGACCTTTCCTCGTCGCTGCCTTAGGATACTGGCAGCGAGGGGATGCTCTGTCTGGGTGCTGGCGTGGGCTCGCAGCCCTCGCTGCCTACATCGGTGCTGCTCCTTCCCTGGCAGTGTGCCGCGGCCAGTGAGCTCCGCGTTGTCCCAGGGTCATGGCAGCCCCAAAAAGGCACCGTCCCACTGGCAGTGGGGCAGCAAAATGTTCCTCTATAAATAAAGGCAGGCTCTGGGGAAGCGGGAAATGGGGATGCTCACCATGTTGGAGGAGCAGCCACTCCTCGAGTTGGGGCTGAGTTGGGGGCACGGGCAGTGCCTGGCCCTGCCTGTCCCCGTGTGCCTCCTGGTGTCCCGGTGCTGGAGGGGACCGTCCTGTCCCCATGCAAGGTGGGCTCGGGAGAGGTTTGTGCACCCGCATCCCTGGTGGGGTATGCACCCTCTCCTCCGTGGGGTTCCCCCTGCAGGCTCTGTCTCCTTGGGTGGGGAAGACGGAGAAGTTGGGGAGTGAGGGACCCCCCGGGCACGCAGCTGAGCGGGGTCCAGCCACTGGGATCAGACCCTCAAGCTGAGGGCGCAGCTCTGGTCGGTGCCAGCCGGGTCCTGGGCTCACCCCGGGCACCGTCCCCTGCTCAGCCGGCGCGGGTCACTCCCCCAGCCTCCGGCTCCCCCTGCTCCCCCACCACCCCAGCAAGATCCTGAGCAGCAAAATAATCACTTCCAGCATCATTATCCGTTGCAAACCCCAGCTTCCAATTTTAATCAGAAGAGCTGGTGTTGCTTTAAGATCTGCGGGTTTTAAAGATCACAAGAGGGGTTAGAGAAAATTACCCTTGACTCTTACATGCTAATGTAATCTCTAACCAGATCTGCAGCACTGCAGCTAAAATTGCTTTTTAGATTAACATTTAATTATTAACAGGGCCCCCTGAAAGGCCTGGGGCTGGAGCGCGCGGAGGGGAGCGGATTAGCCGGGCGGGATGGAGCGGCAGCCGGGCGAGGGGAAGGTCGCGGCACGGCCGGCGGCACCGTGCCGTGCTTTATTGCAGCCCTTGGCACGTCGGCGTCAAACTTTCTGCTTTATTTTATCTGGTGCTGCCTGTGATTTACAGTGGGGTGACCTTTCCTGCGCTCGCCCATTGCAGGACTGAACTGCAGTGTCGCTTGCTGAGCACCGTGTCCCCCGCACCGCCTCGGCCGGGGGACCATAAATCTGCTGCTGGATGGGAGATGGGCACGAGCTGGCACGGCAGCTGCCTGCACTGCCGCCGTGCCAGGCGGCAGTGCCAGCTGAAATCCTGCTTGCCCCGCTCTGTGCATGGAGGGGAAGCCTTCCTCCTGTGGCACCTCCTCACCCTCACAGGAGGGATGCTGTCGATGAGAAACCAGTGTCCATGGGGACTGGGGATGGTGGCAGTGGCCATGCTGGGGCTGCTGTGGGAGTAGCACCGATGTCCCCAGAGCCAGTGGGGAGCGGGAGCTCCCCAGCAGGGCGGTGGGTTTCTCCTCCATCCCAGTGTGGAGGGATGACGGACAGGGGTGGCCCTGGTCATGGCAGGTAGCCCCGGCACCGCAGCGGGTGGGTTTGTTGTACTCGGCATGCCAGGGACTGGCGAGGGCTTTTGCTTAATTTAGCAGTGCTGCCAGCTTGAGAGGGTTGCTGCAAGCCTTGGCCTTGCTCCCACGCTGTCTGTCTGTCTGTCTGGCGCTGTCAGAAGCCTCTTGCGCCTCTCCTAGCTGGGGTGACCCAGTCACCTCCTGTCCTTGTGCCGAACCCAGCACTGTCTTTTAATAGCCGGGGGAGACGCAGCGGCGTGACTCAAACAGCTTTGCAGCATCCTTGTTCCTGTCCCCCCTCCTCTCCCAACCCCCAAAACTCCCTTTTTATGGGCTTGCACCCCAGGTGGCCCCGACAGCACCCAGGGAAGGATGCGCACACGTTGCACCAGAGCCCAGGTGGTGACCGAGACCTTGGCCCTTGCTTTTCCCAGTGAGAGGGCTGCTCCTGCCCAACCTGCTGCCCGGGGCTGCCCCTGCCCTCCCCTCCACCCTTGTGCTGCCCGGCCAGTGGCACAGACCTAGTTCAGGCTGAGACTTTAAAAGTTCCCTTTCTCCCCCCGCCCGCCCCATCACATTTTCTTTTATCTAAATCCTCGCCTGCGAAAGCCTCTATCGACAGCTGCACTGGCCTTATCTCGCCGGAGGGACCTTCGCGGGGCTCTCGGAGGAGATAAGCCCGACTTATCAGCTGCTGATGTCAGAGGAGGTGCCAAACCCTCCCGTCACGGGGGCTTTAGACATAGAGGGTAGGTTTGGTTTTTTTTTTTATTAAAGTCACAAAGACCTTGAGCTTATAAATAGTGTGATATAGAGATAGGGCTTCAAAATTAGCCAGCCTGGGGTGGGGGATAGGAAGGAATGGTTGGAGAGGGGCTGGGAAGGGATGGAGGGGGATGATGCCGGGGCTGGTGAGCGGTGCTGTGGGATGTGGGGTTGGGGCTCCTGGGGGACCCCACTCTTGGCATCCCCAAGGGACCCCGCTCCTGGCATCCCCAAGAGCGGGACACTCTCCCCATGTGCCGCGGTGCCAGCTGTGCCGCTGGCTGCATGGCAGCGGAGCCATCGGCGCGGGCTGGGCAGAGGCCGTGCAGACTCGGGGCGGTTTGGTAAAACTGCTGAGTGTTGTCTTTCCTGCCACGAAAGAGCCAGAGCAGCTTGAACTAAATCGGATTCTGCTGATTGGAATTAGTTCAAATGCAGATGGGGCTAACTAAGCCGGCGCTAAGCGTTCGGACAGACCAGCGCCCAATTCCCATCAGCTGATTCAGGGGCTTTTCTGAGCGGCATTAACGAAATGCCACCGTGGCACAGATGCCCGTTGTGCTGGGCCGCCCACCCTCTCGCCTACGGGCGCTTTAGGGGGCTGGGGGGCACCCGGCAGGGTGCCGGGACACAGGGATGGTGGTTGGGCACATACCGCACCGGGGCCCTCGTAGTTTTGAAGCATGCCTGTGAAGCATGCCTGTGAAGCGCAGCACTGCTGTTGGAAAAATCGTTTCCACTGCATGATGCTGGGGGATGGGGGCAGAACTGGGGTCTGAATTAATTGGCGGCTTTATTTAGTTCGGCATGTGGCTCCTGCGTCTCTCCTGGCTGATGCCGGTGGTGCTCTTGCTGTGTGTGGCCGAGGTCGGGATGGCTCTGGGAGGGCGCTGGGCTGTGCGTGGGTGCCTGGCAGGGCCTGGAGAGCAGTGGTGGGGAGAGCACCTGTGCCATCATGGGGGTGTCCTCGGGAACCTGCATTGCTGGGCCCTCAGGGCTGAGGGTGCCCGCAGCTCCTGTGACCAGCCACCAGCATCACCCCTTCCCCGGGGGCTCAGCCCTAGACCGGGGCTGCATCGTCACCCTCCCTCCTGTCGGCACCCGGATTTGATGCCCCGACGGTGGCCGCATCGTGCCTCTTGGGGCTTTCTCCTTGCTCTCAGCCCCGTTTTCCCCGGGGACCAGCAGGGACCTGCCACGCGTCCAACAGCGGCACGAGCTGCCTGCGAAGCCCGTGCCCACCAGGGACACAGGGCAGCATCCCAGGGAGGAGCTGGCTTTGCTGCAGGGGAGGAGGTGACGTCCGTCCACTAATCGGCCAGATGGTGACAGCGGGTGGGACGCCGGCCCTGAGGTCACTGCGTAGATGAGGCTCAGGTATGGCGGGAGCCAGTGCCGGGTGCAGCCATCCCCTGCGTGGCCGTGGGCGCCCTGACCCGGGGCCGCCCTGCGGGGACGGGGTCGGTGTGGCAGCTCTCCCCAGCACGGAGGCAGCCGCCACCAAAGCCGGCCTGTGGGCGCGCGCCGGCACGTGCCGGGGGAGCCGAGGCGCGCTGGGAGCGGGGCTGCGTAATGAACCCCGAGTCCCGGCGGGGAGAGGCGAGCTCCCTGGCAGTCAAGTGCGCTCAGCCTCTGAATAAGAAGCACTTCATTCTCTTTTCAAACTGTATAATTTCTGCCTGATTGTAATGGCATATTTTAAAATTACCAGAAATCGAAGCCAGAAAATGGATACGGCTGCTTTTACTGCGAGCTGCGTTAACAAAGGATATGTAATGCATGAAATAAAAACACCTCCCTGCCCCCCTCCTTTTTTTTTTAAGACAGTAATAGGAGAAAATTGGTTTTGAAACTGAATAAAAGTCCCTTTCAGAGGAAATCATTTCTTTCAGGGTACCTTTGCTGAAAGTAAAATAGTGAATAATGAAAGGTGGTTACATGATTGTCTTTCATTTAGAGAGCGCGAGGACAGATGGAATCTGGGAGAAATGCACGATTGGAATAATTGCATGGTAACAAGGCGCTTGTTGTGAAATTAGTATCTTAAGAAAGTAGTGAAAAAGGCTTTTACTCATGAATACTTCATTATTAGGAGAAAACAGCACAATTTGGGTTCTCCAGACACCTGCTTGGTGTTAGATGACTTCCTTCTCCCCTCCTGCTCCTCACACCTTTCGCTAACGAGTCTCTCCCTTCCCCAAGTTTGCAGCTTGGGGGGGGACGGACAGGGCGAGACCCCCAGCCCCCTCGGGCAGAGCCTGGCCATGGCGGTGGCACCCTGTGCGGGTCCCAGTGCCACCGCCGGCCGTCCAGCCCGGGGATGAGCCCAGAGCCTGGGCCCCCCTGCCCCAGTGATGGGGGGCACGGGGTGGGAGCGAGCAGCAAGTGTGTGGGCACTGTTGTCTGTGTTCGCGGTGGCTGCGACAGCGTGTTTCGAAGGGTGATGTTCAAACTGGCAGAGCAGGGAGAGCCCCGGGACAGCTCGGGGAGCGCCCATCCATGCTTTGCTGCCCAGCGGGTGATGGATGCAGGGTGATGGTACGCAGGCTCTGCCAGCGCGTACCCAAGGCCACCGCACAGCTCCCTTGCACTGCTTGCCAATGCCGCCGGGGCATGCAGGAAACATCCCAGATGGCTCTGGGAGGGCACGATTCCCCCACAACGGAGCAGGTGAAATGATGTACCCAGCCGTGCCACCCAGCCGTGCCACCCGGCCGTGCCACCCAGCCATCAGTTCAGCCGGGAGAGCGATGGCTCAGAAGCTGCGATGCTGGAGGTTGGGCACCGCTGCCTGCTTTTCTGCTGCTCCTGCCGATGTCTCCCTGCCCTCTCCAAGCGGGAATATCGCTCCCTGCGCCAGCCGGAGCAGTGGGAGGGTGTCAGCAGCAACTGGTTATAATTCATGCCCTCTGCGGTGGCTCGTGAAGGATGTACAATTAGCAGAGCGGTGGCGGCGATGACTTTGGCCTGACCCCTCCAGCTTTTGTCGAGCAGATTTTGATGCCAGCTGGGAGCTGGCGACAGATCCCAGGACCCCGAGCGGGATTTTAACGCCATCTTTCCCCAGCCTTGGCCGGAGCTGGCGGGGTAGCTCTCTGCTGGGAGGCGCCGGCTGGCACGCCGGCAGAGCGGTCTGGCGCTGCTAGGAGTGTGGTGCCGGAGGGATGCCCTGGCTCTGCCCCATTCCCCGGCGGGAAGGGCAGAAAGCTTTGCAGGAAGCACAAATCATCGACTGAGACCTTCGTATTTATTTTTTATACATTCATATGTATTTAAGGCTTTCAGAATTATTTATTTATCTCCAAAGGAGCAAAGGACTCTGAGCAGTGTGTGCTCATGGTCGGCACTGGGAGCTCACCACCTCCAGCTCCTCTGCCTGGGGAGCGGCTGGGTGGGCAGGAGGGTGGTGGGCAGCGGGGCGGGCAGGTCCCCTCGCCTGACCGGTGTGTCTCTTCTCTCGGCAGGGCGCAGGCCGGTGGTGGGGGCGGCGTTGCCCGCCGGGAGGCCCAGACCATGCTGGCCTGCCTGCAGAGGACCCAGAACCCCCCAGCCCAGCACCTCGCCTGCCCCAACAAGGCGCTGGAGCCGCGCAAGTGTAAGTGCCCGGGGGTGCGCGCGCCGCTTTGATGCTGCTTCTTTTATTGAAAAAGACATTTATTTAACTGATAATTAAAAAGAGCAGGAGAAGGGGGGCGGGGGGGGGGGGAAGGAGACAAGATAGGCAAATTAAATTGGGTTGCTCTGGTTGATAAGTCGAACTTCAGAAAATGTTGCAGAGCTGTCTGGGAAGCACAGCGGCGGCGGCAGAGGATGCTGCTGTCGCCCGCTCCGCGGCCCTCCAAACCTCCCAGGCCCTTCCCCCCCTAATTACTTTCCCCATTTTGCTGCAGCTCGCCTTCCCCAGGAGCTGGCCTTTCAGATAAGCTGTAAACTAGTTACATTAAAATGGGATCCAAAAGGTCACTCCAGTAAAGCACCTGTCTCTCCCAGCCTTTGTCTCTCAATCCAAACCATGATTAAATGTATATTTAATGAGCCTGCTTTAGGCAGGCGTGTTTGACCTCCCCGGCTGGGAAAGACGCATTAAGATTCTCAAGTGATGAATGTGTGTTTTAAAGAGGGGAGTGGATATTTTTCTGCTGGTCTCAGTTGGATTTTTAAACATTGCCGGCTGAAGACAAATCAGCTGCTAAAGCTCTGCTTGTTAGTCTGTGACAGCCCCCGGGCATTTGTTTAATGATCTGTATTTTCCCGGAGATGTTTTTTCCCCTCTACCTGAGCACCCCAACGCTGCCGAGTGAGCCGGGCGTGGGGTTTGGGCGATGCTCAGCCACTCTGGGGACCCCCAGCATTGCTCCGGCAGGGCTTGGGTCACACTGGCGGGCAGGGAAGTTATTTTTTGGGTGAAGCTCCCCAAGCTCCAGCGCAGCATCGCTACAGGGAGCACATCACCCAGGCCAGAGGCAGGGTGATGGGCACCCACACATCCCAGCATCACAGGTGGGGAAGCATTTGTGTGAGCATCAGCAATCGCAGGGGTGGGTGGGATCGGTGCCCCCCAAGCTGTTTGTACCCGAGCACCCATTGGGGTGTCAGGTCTCGGCGAGTCTGCAAAGCGGGTGGGTGTGTGCGGGGACCCCTGCGCGCTTGCGCTGAATCGGAGCTCGTAGTGCCGCTTGCGTCTCCTTATTAGTGTCTGGAAGGAAAACGGATGTTGCTCTTGTAAAATTATTCCTAATCCGTCACGCCTGAGCAGCGCACAGCGGCGCAGGGCTGGCGTGAGGGTCCGGCTCCCGGTGCGCCTCGTTGCCACAGGCTAATTAGCTCAGCCGTGCCCGCACGGTCCGAGAGCCTGGGGTTTTCTGGAGACCTAGCTGTGGCTCAGAGCCAGGGAGTGTCTCCAGGAGCACCCTCCTGCCGAGGGGGCTGGTGTCCCCCAGCGTTTCCCACCCTGCCAAAGACCCTCCCGGAGAAGATGCTAAAATAAGGAGGTTTGGGGAGCTGGAGCCTGTGTGTGGTGTTGCCACGTGGCAAGGCACCCATTGGTGGGGAGAGCTGCTCATGGGTGCAGCCGCCCACGTCCTGGGAGGGTCCCAGCCCCGGGGTGCCGGCTGTCCCTGAGCTGTGCCGGTGGGACGAGGGCCAGTTGTGGAGGTCTGACCCCAAACCAGACTCCGGCAGGCACAGGTGACCGGGGCACTGGGGTTTTTGGCTGATCGTGCCCCATCCCTCGGGACAGGACTGGGCTCACCCGGGTCTCTGAGGCTTCCCCCTGGGGTGGGCGGTGTGCGGCGATGTTCACACTCCCCAGCTGGACGCCCACACCGCGCTCGCTGCTGGCCACAGCCGGCCAGGTCACCTTAATCAAAGTTTAGCTGCCCGTATGTTTCCGCTCATTATGGGCAAATCCAGCACGTCTCGCTCCTCTCTGCCTCCTGCTAGTGCAAATTAAATTGCAGGTGACATCCAGGGCCACGCATCTGGTTTGGAATACGGTTTTCTCTTCTTTATTTATGGCACCTACGGTAAACACGGCGCAGAGGGGCCGGCGAGCCGGCACGCAGGGCCGAGCCTCCTGCCGCCTCCTAAACGCCTGCATAGGTAATCGACAAAGATAGTGTTCTCTTAAAACGAGGCACAATTTAGAAGTGCCTCTGATTACTTAATTTGCTCCTGAGTATCTCAGTAATTATCTTTATGGGTCTTATTTCTGTCCTTTGGCATTGTTTCTGTCGATATTAAATGAGTCTGGCTCTCGGCACATTGGCCGTCTGGCCCAGCACCACTGTGAAATCCTATTATCCTGCCTGCGCTGCTGATTAATTTTTGTATTAATTTCACGTAAAAGGTGAGCTGACTAATTTTCCTGCCCATGCTGGGAGCTGACGGCCCTGGCGCCTTCATCCCCCAGTTCTGCCCCTTCACTGTCCTGCTAATTACTGTCCCCCCGCCTTGGTGCCCCATGTGCCGGTGTGGACGCATCCCAGCGGGCTCGGTGCATCCCACAAAATCCATCCCGTTAAATGCCGTAGGTGACTTTGCCGCAGCGCTCACCGTTGCTGGCACATGGCAACAGCCGCTTTCCCTCGCTGGAAATCCCGGGGCTGCACCGCGGGCACCGGCCCGGCACGGCAGCATTGCGTCCTCGAGGAGGATGCAGGAGGCAGCAGGAGGGTGCCCGGAGCCCTGCCAGCCCTGGCTGTGCCTGCCCGCCTCCAGACGAGGAGCAGGAGCCTGAGGAGAAGCCGCATCCTCAGGAAAATATCACGTCCAATTAACTCCAGCAGCCTGGTCCCTTTTGATTTTATTCTGTGCGCATTACAGGAATCCTGAGCTTTATTTAAATTATAAATCAAATAATACCACTCTCGGCTTGGCCAAACTCTTTGCTGCTCTTGCTCTCTGCAGTAATGTAGCGGTGGCTTATATTTAATTAAATGTTACTTTCTATGTGCCCTCCTTCAGCCTGCACTGCTCTGCCGTCAGCCTGGGGCTGGGCGTGTGGCTGGGGGGTGCAGGATGCATGCTCTAGTAAGGGGGTGGGATCCGTACGGAGCTGGGAGTTACGCGGAGCTTCCCGAGCTCCCTCCGTGCTAACACCGCATTTCGCCACGCGAGCATCAACCACCACCTCTCACCGCGCGCATCCTTCTGGCGGGCCTGGATCTGGAGCCCAGCCCCACTGGCCTCATGCCGGGGGTCCCGTGGGACCTCGCACCTCGGCCCCATGGGGATGGGGTAAGAAACGGCTCTTAGGGGGTGGTGTGACCCCTCCCAGGGCTCCGGCTGGGTGGTTAAAACGCTAATGAGAGGTGATGGCAGGGGCTCAGGCTGCAGCAAAGCGCCAGGGACCTGGCTCCAGGGTCACCCACACCTCTCCCAACTCACCCGTGGGGACTCTCATCAGTGATAAAACTGCTTAATTGCATATGGGATAAAGCCCCGTTTAATGGCTTCTCGTTACCCAATTCTACTTATTCCAAGGGCATTTTCATTAAAGTAGCTGCAGCAAGGCTCTGCTTTTGTACACACCCATAAAATATCATTTTAATTTCATGAGGGGTTACACATGAGTGAAATAAGATTAATTCTTTCATTTTCAGTTTCTGGAAGGGATCGGTTAATGATGGTTCTGTGTATTTATATACGTGCCATAAAAAGGAGTTCAATTAACTGCTGTGCCCAAAATGTGCTGTTGACTTGCACTTTCCCTGCCAGGAAACGCTGCAAAAACACTTTTCGATCGGTCACGTGAGCGGTGGGAGATGGATGGGTGAGGGGGGGCTGCTCGGTGCCGGGGCAGCCTCTCCGGGTGGGACCATCTCCCACCAGGTCAGAGCCCTGGTCTTTGGATGGGCTTTGCTGGTAACACCCCGGCATACGAAGGGGTTTTAGTTTGTGTCCAAACTTTCCAGGACCACACCGGTCCATCAACCGCAGAGCAGGTTCCCGGGCACCAGTGGGGCCGTGTGTGCCTGCAGACCCGGGGACGGGGCACCCGCTCCCCACAGCCTGCCCCAGGGGTGCCCACCCTGCTCCCCTCAGCAGGGACGAGGTGCTGTGCGCGCCGGCCGCCACACTTGGTGTGCAAAGCCTGTGTCTTAAAATGAATCAAATACTAATTTAGTGTCGATGGCGGAGCGGAGGGGCTGGGGAGTGGCTGGGCTGAGCTGCAGGGCTCCCAGCTGCGGTGGGGTCCCTTGTGGTCCCGGGGTCCCCTTGGTGGCTGCGTGGTGGGATGGCATCAGGGGGCCTTCGGGGTGGCATCGGGGCTGTGTTGGGGCAGTGTTGTTTGTCAGAAGGGTGGCATTGGAGCAGTACTGGGGTGGCATTAGGGTAGCATCAGGATGGCATTGGGGCAGCATTGGGGTGGCCCTGGGATGGCATTGGGACAGTATCAGGATGGCATTGGGATGACATGGGAGTTGTGTTGGGGTGGCCTTGTGGTGGCATCAGGGCTGTACTGGGTGGCATTGGGGCAGTACTGAGGCAGCACCATGGTGGTGTGTGGGTGGCATCTGGGTGTCATAAGGGTGGCATTGGGGCAGTATTGGGGTGGCACTGGAGTAGCATCAGGATGGCATTGGGACAGCATTGGGGTGACGTTGGGATAGTATTAGAATGGCATTGGGGTGGCATCGGGTTTGCATTGGGGCGTCATCAGGATGGCATTGGGGCAGCATTGGGGTGGCACTGGGATGACGGGATAGTATCGGGATAGCATTGGGGTGACATCAGGGTGGCAATGGGGCAGCAGTGGGGTGGCATTCTCATGGCCACGCCTCCCTGCGTGCCTCCTGCCCGGCGCCGTTTGCCTTTGCCGCGCCGGTGGACGCGGTGGCACAGTGCGCGGCGGCGCGCGGCGCTAATACCTCGTGGAGGAGACAAATGGGAAGTGACACGTGTGTGTGTAGACGGGTATTTGTGGTGACGCTTTGACTGCAGATAATAAAGTGCTCGCCCTGAGGTGATCCAATTCAGCAGCCGCCTCGGCAGAGCTGCGCGCCGTCGAGGGGGAGAAGAAAGGGGAGGAAGAAAGGCCCGTCTGAAATGACATGTCAGCCTAAAAAGGGAACGTGTTAACGGATGAATATCTGGGGACGGCGAAGCCCGGCGCTTCCCTTTGTGCTTTGTCATGAATTTTGTTGTCTTTGCAGATTACGGCTCCTGCGCGGCTGCCGCGCGGGGTTTGCCACCTACGTTTATTCAGATGGATTTCTCCCGCTATTATTTCTGTAGTTGGTTTTAATTTAAGCCCCCGAAGACGGGGTGCATTTGTCTCAGCTCCTCGCACCGAGGATGCTCTGCTGGCGGATGCTTTTGTCCTGGCTCCACGCCGGGGGCCGGGGCATGGGCCGTCCTGCAATGGGGGGTCCTGCAAGCAGGGACGCAGCATATTTGGGGGCAGCCATGGTGCTGCTGAGGGTGCTGGTCATGGGTGGCTGCCGCCCCTGCCGGGGCTGTGCTCACGGGGGGCCGGGGACCACGCCGGTGCATGGGCCCCCTGCCGCATCCGCCGCGGTGCGGTGGCCTCTGCGCCACCCATCCTGGGGACACCGTCACCATAGAAACCACCGCACTTCACAGGGTGGGAAAGCTGGTGCAATGTGACAGCAGCCCAACCTGCCTGGCGCAGAGCGAGTGGCGGAGGGGAGCAGCGCCAACGGCCCCCTCTGCCCCACTGTGCCCCAAAAATGGCTCACGGGGGACCTGCGCCGGCTCCCGCGGCCACTCTCCCTGGGGCTGGGGGCTGCACACCCCCATGCCCACCCACAGGTCACCCTGGTCTGGGCAGGGCAGCATCCCCCAGCGACCGCCCTGGTTCTGCCCAGTACCCCCTGAGGTTTGCCCTGCCCTTGGCACCGGGCACCGGCTCCAGCATCGCGCTCCCTGGCCCCGGCTGCGCTCCGGCCCCGCGGGGCGGGCAGGGGCGTCCTGCCGGGAGCTGCTGCCTGCGGGGCAGGGGCGGCCGGTTCCTGCCCAGGCAGCTTTGCTGCCTGGGGCTTGGACCCAAACTTCAAGGACTTTATTAATTTGTTAAATGTACCAGGTTTTGTTTGTTTTCTTCCAAGTGTTTTCCAAATATTTAGGTTTCTTCCAAGTGTTTTGCAAATATTTAGGGTTTAGCTCTTCCAAAATCTGCTCTGAGTGTTGCAGGCAGAGAAAAAGGGGATTTTTGATGCTTTTTGAAGCTTCAAAGACATTGGGATCTCCTTGCTGTGAGGGCAACAGGGAGCCTGGTCCCAAAGCCAGGAGATGAGCTCTTGACTCTTGCAGAGTTTAATTCATTTGGAGGCTGTAGCACTATTATTTTTTAATATCAGCTGTTGGCACACCAATCACTGAGCGACAACTGAGGTCCCCGGCATCTCCTCCTGCCTCCGCCTGGCGCTCTCAGCGTCGCTCCCTTTCCCACCTCCTCCTGCCCCGTGCAAATTAAAAATCCTGCTTAATTGCTGCCCTTTTGCCCCCCCGGCTCAGGGAGGCAGAGCAGGAGCAAAACACCGGCTCAGCGTTGGAAACACCAGCGCTTTCCTGTAAGAGGGGCAGGGCAGGACCGGGAGGGAGGGCAAGGTCCGGCAGGAGGCTGGGCAGGGCAGGGTGGCCCCCGGGAAATGCCCTTTACCCTTGCCAGGGGCAAATGTGGCGGTGGGACCAGGTAAAGCCAAGGTGGGCAGAGCAGCCGGGACATCACATTGCAGTTCCAGGCAGAAAACCGTGGTCAAGCCCTCGCGTGTTCCTCCTGACCGGCTGCCCGAGCGGCGGGCACGGTGCCAGCCGAGCATCCCTGGCAAACCCACCTGGGCACGCCTGAGCCCACCTGCGGTGCCGAGCTGCGACGCTGCCCGGGTGCAGGACAGACCTGCCCGGAGCAGGAGAGGGGCTGCCAGATGCGGCATGCCAGGTGCCTGGCATGCCACGGCACAGGGAGGAGGAGCTGGCATCGGCTTGGCCGTGCCAGCAGTGGGAAGCAGCCTGCCGCTCCGAAGGTCCCGGCACGGACAGGCCGGATCCCCAGCACCAGGCTGGTCCTGCTGGGCGGCTCTGGCCATCTTGCCCTCCCCAGGATGGGGTTAGCCCCAAGACAGAGGGCTGTCCTACTGCCGGTTGCCCTCTGTGGTGGAGCAGCCGGGACGTGCCCGCAGTTTGCCCGGGGCTGTGCCGTAGCAGGAGGAGCACGGCAGCCGTGGCAGGAGGAGCACGGCAGCTCCGGCGGCTGATGGCAGCCCTGGCAGCGGCTCCACTCCCATCTGAAAAAGGGGTGAAAAGCGTTTTCCTTTGGGGGTACGGGGAAGTGAGGCCCGAGCGAGGCACCAGGTAGCTTCCAGCCGCAGCTTTGCCTTCGGCAGCGTTATAAAGATTTACTGCTGAGATTACTTCTTTCATTTCGTGCAAAATATTTTAGTGCTTTCGATGTGTAAAAATAAGGTTTGTCCCATCTTATCTCACAGAGGAGTGAAGGAATGGAGGAGAGGGAGGGAGCTCATCTTGCCTGTGGCAGGCAGCGCATGTCTTTCGTGCCGACTGTTAACCAGTTAGGTGCCACATGCTGCTGCCACATCCTTGCTCAGCTTGTCCCCACTGAGTCCTCGCTCAGGGCTGAGGTGCTGCCAGCGCTGAGCGCCGGGATGTACCCCTCCATGCACCCTGATGTCCTGCTCGCCATCCCCTTCCAGAGCGGGGCAACCACCCAGGGAGCACAGCATCTCCTGCAGCATTATGGCCTGGAAATTAAAGCCATAAATTGCTAGTGCGTGAGCTCGCCCTCCTCCAAGGAAGAGGGGGCCCAGCCAGGGATGCTGCTGCCAGCACCAGGCCGGGGGACACCCAGGGTAGCTGGGCTGCGGGAGCAGTGTGGAGCATCCTTCCTGGTGCTGAGCATCCTTCCTGGTACCGAGCATCTTTCCTGGTACCGAGCATCCTTCCTGGTCGTGAACATCCTTTCTGGTCATGAACATCCTTCCTAGTACCAAGCATCCTTCCTATTACCAAGCATCCTTCCCAGTGTCAAGCATTCTTCCCATTATCAAGCATCCTTCCTGATGATGAGCATGCTTCCCAGTGCTGAGCATCCTTCCTGGTGCTGAGCATCTTTCCTGGCGCCGTTTTGATCTCACAACTAATTTAACCGAGCAGACACTGATTGCCAGAGCCCCGATGCTGCCGCTCCTGTGCTGTCACCGAGCTCCTCGGGTGCCGAATTGTTCGCCTGACTGACAGCTGAGCAGCCCAGACAGGTCTATTATTTCTATGGGGCCTGGGCCCCGCGGGCCTGCAATTTAGGTCTGCGCTATTAACCCTGCCTTGTTCTCCACTTTGTAACTGCTTTAGTGCCTTTAAAAGTGTACAGTTAAAATCAGGGTTAATTAGGGGCCCGGCAGCTGGGCTCGCCGGCGCCCATTGTGTCCCAGCGGAGCTGGGGCCGGGGTAATTGGGGACTGTTGTGGGTTTGTGCCGGCTGACTCCTGCACAGCACAAGCCCTGGATCGTTGGCCTCCGGTTAGCCGTGGTCTCTCCTGCTGTAAGGATGGCTTTGGTTAGCTTCCCTCCCCTCCTTTCTCCCCATCGTTCCTTCTTCCCCAGCCCTTGCAGGCTGTGGCTGCAGCCAGGCACAGTGCAGGGGACCCCGGGGACACCGGGAATGCTGGGGATGCGGAAGATGCAGGGGATGCCAGGGATGCCAGGGATGCTGGGGATGCAGGGGATGCAGGAGATGCTGGGGATCTCCATCCCAGTCGGACATTTTGCAGAGACCTAGCTGCTCTGGGCACAGTGGGGCTGGAGCTCCCAGACCCATAAACCAAGATTTATTCTGGATCACGGCACCAGTGGGGTCTGGGATTTACATCTGTGTCTCGAACTGGGTTTGGTGGCCAATTTGCTAAAGTAAAAAGTTGTTTAGCTGGAGGCGTAATCTTATAAGCCTGTGCTGCCATTATAATGGCTTCTCGTTTCTGCCTGGCTTTCCAATAATGCTTTGAGCAGAAGCTCGGAGTAATATAAAAAGCCATCGGATTATTACTGCGGGCGATGCATTTTCCATTTACAGTAATAAAATACTGAAGAAACAAAACAATTTAAAATTCCAATAAAATTCAAAACAAATCTTTGGCTGCTGAGCAGATTCAATTATTTAGCTGTTATTGAGTGCAGGCTGGAAAAATAGAACAGGTCAGGGAGGGAGGGGGAGCCGGGAGCTGGGGGTGTGCCGGCTGCATCCCATGGGAACGCCAGCAAGGGAGGGAGCCGGGAGCTGGCGAAACATCTTCTGGGAGAAGTGGCTGTCAATGGGTGCCTGTCCCCGGGCCGGCACGCTGCCGGTGGCTGGGTTTGGTTTAGGGCTGGCGAGAGCCAGGGCTGCTCATGGCAATAGGCCTGGCTCAGCCTGCTTGTGTGTCGGCAGCCGGTGGAGGTAAACCGTGCCAGCCGGGGGTCCGCGGCACATCCCACCCAGCCCTGGCATGACGGCTCCGATGGTTCAAGTTTAAGAGGAGGGGGGCAAAGCTCACGGCGAGTGGCTGGTGTCAGGGCTGCCTGCGCCTGACGGGTGACGGCGGTGGTTCGGAGAGTTTGCATCTCACAGTAATTACAGCCCGTTAGAAAGCAGTAATTACTGCGGAGAGGGGGAGCGGCGGAGCCGCGCAGCCGCCAGCGTGCCGGGAACCACCGGGAAATCGGTCGCTCTGTAATTTTCCCGGCGGGGGTTTGGTGCGTCACCCTGATATGTGACAACACACCGAATTGGTGGCTTGTCACATCCAACCCATCTGGCACGAAGAGGTGACAAAGGCAGCTCCCGGCTCCCCCCCGGCCATCCATGGTCAGCCATGGCACTCCCTGGGCACACACCGGCACTGGGGCTTGCGGGTGGGATGCCCACGGCCAAGCTCGGCTCAGCTCTGCCCTTCCCGCAGCAGTGGGCAGCGCTGGGGGGGCTGCACGGGACTGTCCCAAAAGCGTCACCTGCAGCCCTGGTGCTCAGGGACAGGGCTTTGGTGACTCGCACCGGGGAGCCATGGTGCCTGTTGGTGATGCCACCTCCCTCCCTCCAGCAATGGCCCCTTTTTTTTATTTTTTTTTGCTTGGAAAGGAGCATTTCTGTGGAATGGGCTCATTAGGGATTCTGCAAGTGTCACCAGCTAATTAGTGTCATGTTAATTGAGTATTCACGATGCTGCCACCTCCAAGGACAGCGGTGCCGGCATGAAGGGGAATGCAGATGTTCGTGGCTCACCGTGCCGGCAGGCCGCGGTGCCGTGCCGTGCAGCTGGGCAGGCAGGGTCCCGCTCTCAGCGCCCTGCGCCCGCCGGCTCGCGGGGTGCCTGTGCCTGGCAGCACCCAGCGTGCAGCCTCGCGTGCACCCGTGCTGCTCGCTGGCTGCTCTGCAGGTGCCACCTGGGCTCGGGAGCTTTACAGAGGTTGGATGGTCGATGCCCGGGAAGTGCCCAGCAGGGCTGTGGCACAGCCCAGGACGCCGCGTGCCTGCACGTGTCCCGCCGTAGGGAGCTGCTGATGCCATGCCTCCTGTCTCCCGGCAGCTACATTAAATCCTACTCAAAGGCCTTGGTTTTAATTGGCTTAATATACTCGTTAATAACAATGTCTATTTAAGACACCTGTAAAAAGCCCATAACATTAGCTTAATGGGAGGAATGACTGGTGAATGCTCTGCCGTTCTGCCTGTTAAATTACTGCTGCACCGCTCTGATGGAGAGGACGGAGAAAGGCCACAGCCTCACTCCTGCGTCTCCCTAAACATCACGCTGCTGCCTGGGGGGTGTCGTGGAGTCCTGCAGCTGCCAGTGCCCAACCTTCCCCCGAAGCCTGGTTTTAACACCATGCCTGGTTCCTCTGGGCAGACCTGTGTGTGCAGGCAGCTGTGGGCACCGTGCCAGAGCATCACTCGGAGCAGGACTGAGACGCGTTGCAGACCAATTTAACGGCTTCGTTAGGTGTGCTGAATGCACCCGATGGCACAGCTCTTCCACAGAGACTTTGCCACCCAGCACACGGTGGCATCAGGAATCACTGGACCTGGTGGCATCCACAGCAAAGCGCTCCTCAGCATCCCCGCAGGGATGCCCAGCGCCTGCAGTCCCCTTCCCCCGGGTACCGCGGGGCTGCGCTGCCTGGGAGCCTCCAAAATTCCCTGGCAGCAGGGGAAGTGTCCCTGGGAGGGCTGGGGCTCCTCGGTGGGGGGTACCAGCCCCAAACCCCCCTCAGTTTCAGCATCTCTTCCATGCAAAACCTGGCTCCTGGCAGGCGCTGGGTCCAGCATCCCCCAGGTGCTGCCGATGTTCCCCAGCAGGGCCGGGGATTTTGGGACCAGCTCGGGTCGTCCCCCATGCGCCGGCGTGTGTGTGCATGCGCCTGTGTGTGTGTGGAGATTTTAAACACCTAATTTATTCCATCTATTAGATAGATTTTGTAGATTTAATCATTTTCACAGTTGGTGGCTCATTGGATACTCAAGATAAACTCCAAATGAAAGTATAA
Source organism: Platalea leucorodia (assembly GCF_965183815.1). Taxonomy (NCBI): domain Eukaryota; kingdom Metazoa; phylum Chordata; class Aves; order Pelecaniformes; family Threskiornithidae; genus Platalea; species Platalea leucorodia. The sequence continues at coordinate 9,000,982 of NC_138834.1, forward strand.
TGGGTACGACAAATGAGTTTTCACACCAGAATGGCAGAAACTTGCTCGAGAAAGAGTTTGAAAGGAACAAAAATATATACATATATAATTTTTTTTTTCTGCAGTGGCTTTTGCTGACTCCAGTAGGTTACCACAGTTAATTTCACCAGTTTTGTTCATCTGTAAAATTGCATAAAAGTGACATTTTTGTGCTCATTATAGGAACTGCTGATTTATGGCTGGTAAATGCAATGCTTTTCCATTTTTGGTGAGGTTCTCGTAGCAGCGCAAAGCACCCATGAAATTGCTTGTATAATGTAGTTTAAATCCAATCTCGGAGAAAGATTCCCCCGTTGGGTAAAGTGACATTTCCATTCTCCACACTGAGTTTATTTTAGGCCACTTAGAAGTGACTCTGTCAGCGGGAGGGGGCAGGTTGGTGCCCTGACCTGCTTTCTGCTGGGAGCGGGTGGGAGCCGGGGGGGCGATAGGTGCCAGGTCCCCTTCCTCCCGGCAGCGCCGGATTCACCTTATGCTTTGCTCCCACAGGCGAGACGGCGGCACCCATGCATTCCCCGCGCTACCCCAGCCCCGCTGAGCTGGACGCCTACGCACAGAAGGTGGCCAACAGCCCACTGACCATCAAGATCTTCCCCACCAACATCAGGGTCCCCCAGCACAAGCACCTTAACCGGACGGTCAATGGCTACGACACCACGGGGCAGCGCTACAGCCCCTACCCCCTGCATGCCAGCGGCTACCAGGGTCTCCTGGCCATCGTCAAAGCCTCCGGCAAAAGCGTGGTGAAGAACTCGGAGGGGAAGCGGACTAAGCTCTCGCCCGCCCAGATTGGCATCGCTCCCTACCCTGTGTCAAGCACTTTAGCTCAAGGTCCCTCCTGCGCCGGGCAGCTCAGCTACCACGGCGGCCAGAAGCAGCTGGAGGGTCCCGTGCCCCCCAATGTGACGGTGGCGGCCTCTGTGCTGCCACTGGCGGGCAGGAGCCTGGCCCTGCCGCCGTCCAACCTGCCCTCCATCCAGAGCATCATCTACCAGATCAATCAGCAGTGCCAGGCGCAGGGCGCCCAGCCGGGCTGCCCGGCCGTCGTGGCCGCCAACCCCAGCCCGGCCAAGCACGGCGCCTTCCCCGGCGCTGCCGCATATGCCGGCGCCGTCCTGCCAGAGTGCCGCAAGGGTGCCGAGCTGGCACTGGGCTCCAACCCAGCTGCGGCCCTGGGACCCAAGGCGGGCGTCTACCCTGAGGGCATGGACTACCTGGTCTGGCAGCAGAAGCAGCAGCAGCAGCACCTGCGAATGTACAGTGGGGGCAGCGGCGGCGGGGGGGCCCTCAGCAAGTCCCCTGAGACGTGTGCGGGCGCCTCGCGCCCCTACGCCCTGGGCAGCGCGGCCGAGAAGGTGAGCTCGTCCCCCTTGAACTGCATGCATGGCAACTTCTCAGTGGGGCAGTACTTTGCCCCTCCCTGGAACAGCATCTTGGTGACCCCCAACAGCGACTGTTACAACCCGCCGGAGCTGGGGGCCGGGCCCCGCGAGCTGGGGGTGCCCCCCGCCGAGGGGCTGCCCAGCAAGACGCTCTGCAATACCTCCATCCTCAGCAGCAGCCTCCAGTCCCTGGAGTATCTCATCAATGACATCCACCCGCCCTGCATCAAGGAGCAGATGCTGGGCAAGGGCTACGAGACCGTGTCTGTGCCAAGGCTCTTGGACCACCAGCACGCCCACATCCGCCTGCCCGTCTACAGATAAGGAACCGATGCTGCTTTTCCCAAACCCAGGGCGAGGACTTTGGCACGAGCCGTGCTCCCTTCCGGCACCGCGCGGGTACCGGACCGTGGCAGCGAGGGCGGGGGGATGGGGAGGGGGACACAGGCTGCCGAAAGGGCTCCCGGGACACTGGCATTTCACTGGGGTCCCCAGACTGGATACACCTGCAACCCGCTGGAAGCCGAGGCCGAAGGACCGCTTGTCTATATAGCTCAGAAATCATTTTATCTCCACGAATGTGAACAGGGAATCGCTACGAGTTGCTGCTATCCAGGGAGAGGAGGCTCTGCTCTGCACGCCTGCGGGCACCCGGCCAGATCCGTGTGGGGCAGAGCCCTGTGCCGCGGCCGGCCGGGAGGCTCACCGGCAGCTGGTGCCAGCCCAGCAGCCGGCCGGCGCAGCGGCCGCAGGGAGCTCGCGCCTGACCTGTAGCTGAAGTCCGTAACTTGCACTGCTTTGATTAAAGCTAATCATTGGGGACAGTCTGGAGGCTATTTAAGAAAAACACTTGAAAACTTGAACAGAATTTTTTTTTTTTTTTTTTTTTGTTGACTAGGCTGTACATCTACATGTTGGCTGCTACAGAGTCTCCTCCCGCCCCTCTTCCTCCTCATCCTCCTCTCACCCGGCCCCGCGTTGGCCACCGGCTCCTATTCCCACTCAACCGGGAGGTTTGGTGCCCCCGCACTGGGCACCCAGCGGGGACCCCCCCAGCCCCTCTGCCGCCCTGCGGCACCCCTGGGAACCTGCCCCGCTCTCACATTTCCAGGCTGTTTTTTTCCCCCCTACTGTCAGTTCTACCTTGGTTCTGGGTTAGAGGCGACCACGGTACCGGGGGCACTCACATACCTCCTTTTCTCTTTTTTTTTTTTTAAAAAAAAAACAATTCCAAAATGCTCATTATGGTCCGTTATTCACTATGTATAATTATGCGTTTAATAGATTTATTCATTTAAAAAAGGCTCCGCACCACAAAATACAAAGTGTTTTGATGTTTAAAGGAAAGAAAAGAAAAATACCCTGATGAAACCCAAGGTGATTGTGCTCGGAAAAGAGGTACTGTATCCCTGAAAGGCCTGTTCAAGCACTAAGTGCATTTACAAATCTCTGAGAATGTTTTTTTTTATACTAAAATTGACCATTATATTCTACTGTGAGAAGTGCTGGCTGCACTATATTGTTTTAAAAATGAGAGAAAACAAATGAAAAAAAAAAAAAAAAACAACGCAAAACCCGCAAGCCGTGTGTCCGGATGGTGTTTTTCCCAAAGTAAAACCAGGATATCGCTGGATGTGTGCTCTGGAGTCTCTTTGCTTTGCTGTGGCCTCCCTTGGGCCCCCCCAAAGCCAGGACCCCCCCGGCCCCCTCCTCGGCTCCTCGCCTTCCTCCCGCAGATTTTTAGGGCACGGAGGAGCACCTATAAATAACCTGCTAACGACGCTGAGCCATTAATCCGGCCCCGGCGCCAGCCTCCGCCTCGCACCCAAAGGGTGGCCGAGCGAGGCGGGCGCACGTGTGCCAAATCCCCAGGGATTAGGGCTGCGGCCCCGCGTGCACCCGCAGGATGCTCACCCCTCGCAGCCCCGAGGGCCGGGTGATGGGCGCTGGGGGTTGGGTACCACATCCCCATCCCGGGACTGGTGGCCACCACTGGTGGAGCGGTGGCATCTCCCCTGCCATCCATCATCTGCAGCAGGTTTGCCACCGAGTTCCCCCCCGGCGGGAGGGTTCCTGGTGCTGGGGTAGGATGGGGCTCCCTGGCAGCCCTGCTCCGGCTGGGTGGCCGCTCTCCCCTAACCCAGACCACCCCCCTGCTCTGCCCCGGGAGCAGCTTCCCAGCCTGAACAATGAGCCAGTTGCATTAGGATAATAGTATTAAATCCCAAATAGCTCTGGGCAGAGGGCACATCTCCCCGGCCCCCGCGTCCCATGGCAGTGACATATGGCGTGCCGTTATCCCAGCCGGGGAGGGGGCTGAGGGCGGCCCATGGCTGCCTGCGACCCCAGCATGGCTGCGAGGGCATGGGCGGGGGGTTGCTTTTTTTCCACTTATCCACCTGCAGAATTGGGATCATTTTTAAACTGGTTCCTGCCCACACTTGCCCATGGCCATCGCTGGCTGCGGGATCAGTCCCGGCAGAAACCCACAGCAGGGTTGCAGGAGTAGCGCTGCCTGCTCCTGCCCATGGCCGGGCATCCGGCAGCGTGGCCATGACCTGTGCTGGGGCTGCCAGCCTGAGCTGTGCATGGGGGGACACCCAAAACAGCACGGCCGTGGATGTGGGCTGGGAGCCACTAACAGGAGGCAGAGGGCTGGTTTGCCGGGGGGGAAAGCTTTATTATTCTTAGGTTTTGCCCCTGTGCTGCTCCCCCCAGCCCTGCCGGGGGAGGAGGACAGGGATGGGACAGGGACACAGCCGTGCAGCCACATGCCCAGAGCCACCCCGCGGCCACGGCTGCAGCCGGGGAGCGCGGCTCCATTTGTCTCATTTGCTCTCTTGCCATAACTGCGGAGCGCGTGGTTCTGCCGATATTTATGGCATGCCGGGAGGGGACCGCTCCGTCACCGGCAGCGAGCAGCGTGACAGCCGATCCAGGGAACAAAGAGAAATTGGGACAAAAGGAAATTTTCACAGAGGTTAATGTTACTGGGGAGGGGGGGTGTGTGCCATTGCCTGCCTGCATGTTAAAATTAGACTGGCTGGAGGAAAATATTTGCTTAGATCTTTGTCATTAAAAAGATGCCACATCAAAAGAAAGGTGAGGCTGAAGCACGGCGGTGCTGGTGGGTCCCTCTGTGCTGGGCATGGGGTGGCAGTGCTGGCCAGAGCCCCTCCATGTGGCTGCCCTCATGCATTGGGGGCTACAAAAGTGGGGGCCCTACCGAGGCCAGGGCTGCCTGGTGCAAAGCACCTCGCCGGGGGCTTTGGGGGCCCCAGGAGTAACTTTGCTCCGTTACCATTCCCCTCCAAGGGTGGGGATTCATTAGCGCTGCCTCCATCATATTTCCCACATCGCCATCAATCAGGGTGAGCGGCTGGAGCGACGGCACAATCCATCTTGCAGGTCTTGAAGTCATTACATTTCATTAGGAGGTGCGCAAGGTTTTTATTATTTAGCAGGTTAATTCTCCCCTCAGCTAGCTCCCTCTCAGAGGAGGATTTCACTGTGCACAGGAAGACTGCAAACGTGTAATGCAGAATAAATGGGTCCCTCCTTGGTGGGCGCCCGCCTCCATCCAGGACTGCCGCAGCGCCGGCTCCAGCGGGCGCAGGTGAGTCTGTGGGGACCCAAAGACACCGGCTGGAGGTGGGGCAGGGACACCCCCCGAGATACATCCTGGCACCCATGGCGAAGCCACCGCCACCCATAGACCCCCTCGCCCTGGCGGGGCACAGCACCCCACGAGCACTGCAGGAACACGCCAGGGGGAAATGATGCCATTTCTGGTCTGCAAATATCTTCCTATTAAAAGAATAATAATAATAATTTCCAAGGCAGGTGTGCATGAGGCTGATATTAAACTTAGTGGCCGCCTTTGCTGTTTGAGAGTGAGGAGAAGAGACAGGCAGTATAAATTGCATGGCTGCAAAAGGACTTAAAAAAACCCATCTCTCATTTTGATTGATATTAGCTTCACAAATTAAGCTTTAGATTTATCTAAAAATAAATTTGCTTCCGCGCTCCACATTCTGGATGACAAGTGCTTTTCTCTTCCCTTTGTTGGGTTTGTCATCGCTGGCAGGGCGGCGCCGAGGGGGTGGGCAGGAGGGGGCCATGCCCAAGCACCCCCAGCCCGCCGGCCCCTGGGGTGCCCCCCGCCTCTGCGGCCACGCCTGAAGGTGTAAAAGGGTGTGAAAGGGCCGAAGACAAGCCCTGCAGCCCCCAAAGTGGCAGAGGCACCCTGTGCCGGGATGTCACCATTGTGGCCGCGGTGTCCCCATCCCCACCAAGCCATCGTGGGGTCCAGTGTGACGGTGCAGGGCACTGGGGCACGGCGACGTCCACTCCTCCTGCATCCCAACCACTTTAAACCCCGCTCACACATGGTCCCACAGCTTTGGGACGTTAGAATTTGCACAGGGCGGGGGAAAATTGGTTTATTTCCAATCATGCTGGAAAATCCCATCTCCAGTGCCGTAGCCAGGGGCAGCTGTGGCACAGCATCCACCTCTGGCACACCGGGCAGCCAAGCCCTGTGCCAGGGCTCCCCCAGCCCATGCCCCCAGCTCTGGTGGGACCCAACCGCCCGGCTGGGCGAAAGCAAAGTTTATCATTTTCAAATAACAGCCAGCGTGAAAGCAGGAGCCGCTCAGCTCCTCATTCGATTATGCAGCGTGAGCCGAGAGCTGAAACCTCAGCCTCTCCTAAGTAGTGATAATGAAACTTATTCATTCCCTCACCCTGGGGAAATACTTAAACCACAATATGAGAGATATATGTAAATCACGTTTAAATGGAGACAGTGCAGTTAAAGCTAACGGCGAGTAATCAAGTTCGAAGATGAAGTGTCCTCTTTTCTGCTATATCATTTGCTTACTGAGCTGGGCTGCCTCCAGGGCCCTGGCCAGTGTCTCTGCCACCATGTCACCGTGCCATCAGCACCCACCCAAATCGGTCCTTCAGACCTACACAGTGTCCAGCTGCAAAAGGAAACCATGCCGCTGCAGGTGGCTGCTAAGGGAGATGAGCAGAAAAGGAGCATCACGGTTAAAGAGGCGCGATGGGATGGGATGGGATGGGATGGGATGGGATGGGGTGGGGTGGGGTGGGGTGGGGTGGGGTGGGGTGGGGTGGGGTGGGGTGGGGAGCATCCCCCCGAGCCAGTGCTGCCCATCCCTCTGCTCATCCCGCCAGGAGCTCATCCTGCTCCCACCAGGAAGCCCCCAGGCCCCAGACTTCATCCCCATTCCCTTCCCGACAGCAGGGCACTGCGCGGGCAGCAGCGGGTCAACAGCCTCGTCCTGCAGATCCGCGTCCCCCAGGCCGGTGCCCACCCGAGGACGGGGCGAGGGGTGCGGAGGGACGCCGGGGCGGCTGCTCAGCTCAGCGGCAGACCCTCGGTTTGCCCCCGGCCTGGCTGCCCCCAGCCCCCCAGCCCGCCCCAGCGCCCGGCCGGGTGTGGGGCAGGAGCCCAGCCCGGGCCCCCGCCCGCCGGGGCCGGACCCGGCATTGCGCGGTGTGTGCTGCCCTCCAGTGGAACGGCGGCCCCGGCGGGATGCAGCCGCGCATCCCCGGCCCTGCGCCGCGGGCCCTGCGCCGCGGGCCCTGCACCGCAGCCCTGCACCGCAGCCCTGCACCGCAGCCATGCACCGCAGCCCTGCACCGCAGCCATGCACCGCAGCCCTGCACCGCAGCCCTGCACCGCAGCCCTGCACCGCAGCCGTGCACCATCGCCGTGCACCATTGCTGTGCACTGCAGCCCGTACTGCACCTGTACACTGGAGCCGTGCACTGCAGCCATGCACCATAGCCCTGCACCTTAGCCTTGCGCCACAGCAATGCGCCATAGTCATATACCATAGTCATGCACCATCGCCATGCACCGCAGCCACATACTGCACCTGTACACTGCAGCCCTGCACCATAGCCCTGCACCATCGCCATGCACCGCAGCCACATACTGCACCTGTACACTGCAGCCCTGCACCGCAGCCACGCACCTTAGCCCTGCACCATCGCCGTGCACTGCAGCCCGTACTGCACCTGTACACTGGAGCTGTGCACTGCAGCCATGCACCATAGCCCTGCACCACAGCCATGTACCATAGTCATGCACCATCACCATGCACCACAGCCACATACTGCACCTGTACACTGCAGCCGTACACCACAGCCATGCACCACAGGCACGCACCGCAGCTGTGCACCATAGTCATGTACCATTGCTATGCACCGCAGCCACATACTGCACCTGTGTACACTGCAGCCGTACACCACAGCCATGCACCGCAGCCACGCACCACAGCTGTGCACCATCGCTATGCACCGCAGCCACATACTGCACCTGTACACTGCAGCGGTGCACCGTAGCCCTGCACCGCAGCCATACACCATATCCATGTACCACAGCTGTGCAATGGCAGCCGCGCACTGCTGGCCATGCACCACTGGCCATGCACCACTGGCTGAGCGCGGGGCTGCCAGGGCCAGGCTCCCCCATCTGCCAGGCAGAGCAGCCAAGGCCGGGAGGGCAATGCCGGGTGCTGCAGCCAGCCTCGACCCCCACCCGCTGCTGGGTGCAGCCCTGCCCGTCTCAGCAGGCACAGGGCGCTCTGCCCCGTGTCCTGTGGCCTGTACCATCATGGTGCCCTGCCAGGCCGGCAGCAGGCTCCCGGCAGCACAGGGCGCCACGAGAGGGGCTGTCTGCAGAGGAGTGTGAGCTCAATGTGTCGGGTGGCCATGCGCTGCCTAACGGCATGGCACGGCATGGCACAGCACAGCATAGGGAGCAGCAGGCTCCTGCCTCCCTCCTGGAGACCTGCAATGCTCTCCCAGCCAGAATCAGTCAATGCCAGGAGGAGGAGGTGGTGGCAGGTCAGTCTCTATTACTAAATAAATAATTGTATAAATCTTGTGCAAAAACATGTAGCAAAAACCATTGGCCTTGGTGGGCAGAGGGGGCTGTGCTCCCCGCACCCTGCCCGCAGCAGAGGTTCCTGGCATGGCACCGCCGACAGCCCCAGCTCGACAAAGCGAAGCGGCAGCGCTGGAGCTCATCTGTATGAGCTGGAGACCCCCAGCACCACTGGGGCAGGGCCAGGACCCCCGTCTGGGCTGGACACCTGCCGGGACAGCGGCTGCCAGAGGGATGGAGGCTGCACGAATCCCTGAGGAGCAGACAAGCACCATCCATCCCAGTCCATAATTCTGCTGGCGTGCCAGGGGCCCGGGCAGAGTCCGTCGGCTCCCAGCACCGCCATGCTAGAGTGGGGAGCTTGAGGCCTGGCCGTGCCGCCGCTCCCGTGCCTCCGCCGTCCCCACGGTCCCCAGCGGCACCACCACCTCATCCGGCTGGCAGCTCTTGTTGAGCTCCACCACGCGCGGCACCACCGTCGACCAACGATCTGCAGAGACAGCGGGAGTTTGTCAGAGCTGGGAGCCTGTGGCTGCTCCCCCCTTGCCAGAGAGAGCCCCACGCCACCTGGTCCCCAAAGCAAACCTGCTCCTGGGGCTCATCAGAGGCTGCAAGCAGCATCCCAAGGGATGCTCCCAGCCCACAGCACCATGCTCACCTCCCCACAGCCCCCAAGGGATGCTCCCAGCCCACGACACCATGCTCACCTCTCCGCAGCCGGCCCACGGTGTGGGAGAAGCCGTAGTACTGGTACGTGTCATTCTTGCCTGGATCCTCACTGATGATGCCCAGATTCTGGTTCCAGTGGGACCAGTTCACCTCGTCCACCCTGCAGGGAAGGTCAGACCCGGAGGGGCTGCACGGAGCGGCTGGGAGCCAGGGCGGCAGCTCCTGCATCCCTGCGCCATCCCACCACCAGCAATGCCACCTGGCTCCAGATTAGTACAAACTACCCAGCAAGCGAACGCACAGCACCGGCACCCCGAAATGCTGCTCGCTGCAGTGGGAGAGGCTTGGCTGCTCCCAGTCCCCAGCTTCCCAGGGCTCCCAAGGGCACCTGCCTTTACCTGAAGCACCAGCGGCGGTCAGGTGTCCCATCGGTGCCCTTCCCCACGGTGACCATCTCCCCTGAGCGGAAGGCTCTCCGCAGGAACACAGGGAAGGAGCGCTCGATGTCCAGGATGGTGGTGGCCCACTGCCGGCGACACCAGGGACCCCTCAGCCACTTGGGGACAGAGGCATGGGAGTCCCTTGCCCAGGTGGTGCTGCTTTGATGGAGCTTGGGGTGCTGCAGTGCAGCTCCCAGGGTGGTACCTGCAGCTTCCAGATGTGCTTGCTCTCCTTGGAGACTTGGCCCACGGTCTCACCCATGAGAGCGATGAGCATGTTGAGAAGAAGCACGAAGGTGAGGATGATGTAGGTGACGAGGAGGATGATGAAGACGCCGGGGTACTTGGCGCTCTCGAGCATCTCCAAGTCACCCATGCCGATGGTGAGCTTGAAGAGGTCAAGCAGGAAGGTGCTGAAGGTCTGGCTGTCCCGGCAGGAGGGGTAGGTGGGCACCGTGCAGTTGGACTGCTCCTCGCTGCAGGACTCGCTGCTGGGACACGGGTTGAGGAGGGACACCAGAGCTGGGGGAGGAAGCACAGGGACGGCGAGTCCACAGGGGCGGCCGAGCCCCTCTCCCTCTCCACTGCAGGAGGAGGCAAAGGCTGAGCCTGCAGGTGGGTAGGACAGAGCGGGGGCTCCACAGCCCCCTGCCTGGCCGTGCCATGCCGTGCCGCAGGGCTCATCCTTCCCCTGAGCCCCAGCTCGCCGGCCAGGTGCCTACCTGACGCGTAGCCAATCATGAAGAGCAAGTAGACCAGGAGGAAGCGGAAAAGGTCTTTGAAGAGGATCTGCAAGTGATGGAGAGGGGGGGTGGGATGTGCTGGACTGCAGCGCCCAGCCATGTGCCAGGGCACCATTTCCGAGCCATGCTGCAGGGATGGCTGGGCTGAGAACAGGGCATTGGTAAGCCATAAGAAACCCTAAAGAAAGCACGGAGGACCCTCCTTTTGCGCCGCACATCCACAGGAGGACCAGCCCTGCTGAGGAAGAAGAAGACCCCTGACCCCACCAGACCTTCTGGATCATGATGCTGTAGGTCCCCGTCAGCTTGAGCCCCCGGGTGAAGTACAGCGCGTTCATCCAGCCCAGGACCAGCGCGAAGACCATGACGGCCAGGTACGCCTCGATGCCACCCAGGTACAGCCCCGCCGTGATGATCACCAGCACCGAGTAGACGAAGCTGGAGGAGAGCCAAGGTCAGACCCTGCACCGACAACCACCGCCAGCTGCTGCTCCTTGCAAGCCCGGGGGTGCTGGGGCTCAGGGAGGCCCCGGGGCTTCCTCACGTACTAGAGGAGCTGGAAGGAGCCGTCTATGAAGAAGGAGTTCATGCCTGGGCACTTCTTCATGAACACATCTTTGATCTGGGGGAGAGAGGGAGAGGTTGGGGGGAGCTGGGGGGAGCACGCCCCTGCGTGGCAGGGTCCCGGTGTCCGGGGGGCATTGCAGCAGGGGCTGATGCCTCAGGACATGAGGCTGTCGCCCTCAAGTCGCTCCTTGCGTGGAGATCATGAGGGCTTGGCTGTCCCATAGGAGGACCCCCCGCCTTGCCGCACTGACATTTGTGAAGAAGAAGACGATGCCGGTGAGAAGGGTGATGATCTCCCCAGCCAGGCGCAGGTAGTCGACGGTGGTGGTGTACGGGTAGGGGGGCTGCAGGGAAAGGACAGAAAGGACAGAGCTGAGCTGCTCCACCATCCCAGGGCAGGCAGGGCTGCTTGGGGCAGAGACCCGGCAAACCCCCCTGCCAGGAGGTGCTGGCCCATGGGGCTGTGCCACAGTGCTGTGGGACTCACGGGGCCTTCCATGGGGCGGTAGTAGGCGACGAGGGTGAAGATGACCATGGCACAGAGGTAGGAAACCACGCTGATGTAGAAGGAGACGGCCCCAAATTTGCGCCACTTGTCACGCAGCAGCTCATTGATGGGCTCCACAGCCAACATCTCATGGCGGTTCTGGTGGAATATGGGTGCTGTCAGTGGGGACCTGGCCCTGTGGCCCCCCTGGTCCTCCCTGGCCCATGCTCACCTCAATCTTGCTGTTGTAGACAAGGATCTCCAGCACGGACACCTCCTCCCCGCAGGTGTCCAGCGAGGAGAGGTCATAGAGGGAGGAGTAGACGGGGCCGTACGCCCAGTCCTTGAACTTCCGTGAGAGGTGCCGGGCGTCCTCATCCGTGATCTCCCGCCGGATGATGTGCTGGAAGATCTGCCAGAGGGAGGACTGCTCACCCACGGGCAGACCCGCACCCGGCCCGCGCCTGCTCAAGGCACCCCGCTCTCCTCCCACCCCACCCCAGGCACATCCCCTCCCACCGCTGAGCACCCCAACCCACCCTCTGCACCCCAGGGGGGCCCGGGGTGCTGCCAGGGTGCAGGGTCACCATCGCTGCGGGCAGCCCCCCAGGATGCTGCAGCTTCTGCGTTTTTAATGAACCCTCTGCCTGCACCGCTGGAGGATGAGGGCAAGTAAGGGGAAAGGACGGGATGTGCCGAGGGCCTGGTGTTAATTAGGGAAGGGACAGAATGCAATGGGGGGTTAATTAGCCAGGTTAATAGGCTGCACGTGCAGATTTCCAACAGCAACTGCAGAGAGAAGCTGCGATGCTTGCTGCTGGCAGGGACATGCACTAAGCGTGACAGGGCTCAGCTGAGAGCTGACAGGGGCTCAGCCCTTGCAGCCAGGGATAGCAGGGCAGACGGCTCCCAGCGAGTCACTGTACCCCAATCTTGCCAGTCTTGGCAGCCATCATGAGGGGGGAGAGGCCATCGTTGTTGAGCAGCGCCTCCAGGTTTGTGTCGGGGAAGAGCTTGGCGCACTTGACGAGGAGCAGGTCGTACATTTTGGTGACAAACTTGGTGTTCTCGCGGGTGTTGTCGGCGATGGCGACCAGGGCGTGCAGCACGGTGTTGCCGCGAGAATCCTGGCGCCGCAGATCTGCCTGCTTGTGCCCGTTCTCCGTCAGGTAGTGCACGATGTGGGGCTGGTTGGTGCAGGCAGCCAGCGAGAGGGGCAGCTCGCCTGCAGGGACAGCACGCCGTCAGGGTGCCCGTGGCCCTCGCCCTGCTGCAGGGGCATTCCCAGGGCACAGCGAGTCCCCCCGGGCGACCCACCAGCTCCCTCCCTGCTCACCAAAGTAGAAGTAGCCGCCCTCATCCTTGGGCTGGAAGAAGCGGCCACGGGCCTGAGCGTGCACGTCCGCTCCTTTCTCCACCAGCAGCTCCACGTAGTGCTTGCAGCGGCGCTCGATGGCGATGTGCAGAGCTGTCTGACCTGCACCACCGGCGCCTGTCAGCCCCTGCCTCACCCCGCGACTTACCCTGGGTCCCCAGCCTTCCTGGGGTACCTGCTGCTCCAGTCCCCAATCCCCCCTGGAGTCCCCCAGCCTTGCCAAGGTCCTCACTGCTCTGGTCCCCAAGCCCTTCTAGGGTCCTCCATCCTCCCCAGGGTCCCTGCTGCTCCAGTCCCCAAACCTCCCCAGGGTCCCCCACACCTGGGCAGGGCCAGCAGTGGCCCCACGCCTCCCTACCTCGGTAGTAGACGTCCCTGAAGGGCGAGTTGATGAACTCCCGCATGTTTCCCGTCTTCTCGGCGATGTCAAGGAGGAGGGGGATGGTGTCGTTCCTGCCCCCGCTCAGGTTGAGCAGCGCCTTGGGCAGGCAGGTCTTCCCCGTGGAGGGCTCTGGGAGCAGAGGGTGCTAAGGGGGGGGCCAGGGTGAGCCCCCCAGGCTCTGAGGGTGCCCAGCCCTGCACCCCTGCACCCCCTGGTCAAATCCCCAGCTCCTCCCAGGCACCGGGTGCCGCATGTCGCAGCCCCCCATGCCGGGACTGTGCATCATCATCCCCGTGGGGACACGGGGACCACCAGTGGCATGGCACAGCCCCAGCACCACAGCGTCCCAGGGCAGGGCCAGCCCCAGGTGCTCACCTCGAAACTCCTCATCCGTCAGGCGCTTCTTGTGGGTGAGGAGGAAGGAGAGGAGCCCGTCCAGGCCCGTGGGGGACCCCCGGGAGACGATGTCAAAGAGGATGGGTCTGTTGAAAACCTTGAGGACAGGGGGTGGGTTGGGAGCTGGTCCCTTCGCACCTGGCGCCTGCTTCCTGCGGGAGAAGCGCCAGTGCTGGAAACCGGAGCCGCTGCCTCGTTTTCCCACCCGTGCAATGAGCTTGAGGTTGCTCAGCCACTGGGGAAGGCATGGGCACCTTGCAGCACCCCCGTGGCTGGGGTCACCCATGGGGCCAGGGCAGCCTCCCCACCCACAGCAGCCCAGTGCTCCCAGCATCCCACCTCCCAGTATCGCCCACGGGGGCCGGTGGGCACCTTGCCAGCTCCTGGCCAGGTGCTGCAGCATTTTGGGCTCCCAGCTGGGACGGGCTGTGGCTTCAGCCACGCTCCAGTGCCACAGGTGAAGCCAGACCGGTCAGAGCAGTTGGCAGCAGCGGAACAGACTGGGGACAACCAGCCAGCTCCAGGCACCGGGAACAGGGGGAGGAGTAACAGCGGCTGCCCCAGCCAGGGATCACCGGGGCTGGGGGCACGTGGGGCATCCGTGCCCACCCAGGGGACTGAGCTCCTGCCAGGGCATGGGGACACCCCATGGCCCCAAGCCAGGCTGCACCCCTGGGGTGGGGACAGTGGCTGGGGGCCACGGCAGCCCCCCCAGGTGCCCGGCACAGACGGGCATTGTACGCCGGGCCATGGGCTGCCCCCCCCCAGCTCCGGTTTCCTGGCGCAGGGAGGGTGGAGGCCCTCCTGAAAAGGCCTTTCATGCCGGGGAGCCAGACGTCCGCACCGGCCAGGGGAGCGGCTGGGCGCACAGAGCCTCTTTCATGGCGCTGGCAAGGGGGAAGGGGAGCTACAATCCTGGACCCACGGCACCATGGGGCTGCAGACCCGCACCACGGCACGGCACAGCCCAGCACTGCCACTGGGACTGGCTGGGAGCTACCCCGTGTGCGTGGCACCCTCTGCCCAAAGTACCCCAAAGTGCCACTCAAAGAGCCATGGCAGGGTCTGTCCCCGTCCCCAGCTGCCTGGCACCCCCATACCCACGGTGTTGCACCCAGCGCGCCCAGGTGTCCCCCACCCCATCACTCCCTGCTGGCACCGGTGTGCACGGGCATCCTTGTACTCACTCCGCAACCCTCCTGCGCCAGCGCTTGTTCTCGCTGGGGTGGTGGCGGTAGGTGCCGTAGTCGAAGAGGGAGTCCATCGGGGCTTTCTTGGGTGCGGGGACCACAGCCGACTCATAGATGGTGGCCTCCAGCAGCTCCATGGGCTTTGGGGCACCTTTCCGGAAGGCCCCTTGGAATTTCATGCGAAGGTTTTGCTTTCCATCCCCAGCACCGGGGGGGCTGCGGGCTGCCTCAGCGGGGGACGGGGTGTCCTCGCTCTCGAACAGGTTGGCCAGCGAGGAGAGAGGAAAGGAGTCATTCTGGAGGGACCCGTCATCCCCTGGGCCCTCCCCAGCATCACCGCCAATGGCGTGGGGGGGGTCTTCGGCATCTGCCATGCTCCCTGGCCGGAGGGATGGGTGCGAGCAGCCTGCCTGGGTAGCTGCAACCCCCAGCAACTTCCACAAGAGCAGGAGACCTGGCAGAGGAAAACCCAGCGTCATCCCCAAATAACCCCTGTCCCTCCCCATCTTCTCCCATGAGGCACCGTGCCCCCACACAGGAGCAGGTCCCACACCGGCCCCGGCAGCAGTTGGGGTCAGCGGGACCCCCCCACAGCCCAGGGTCTCCCGGCCGGTCCTGCCTGCCCCCACTCTCCTCAGCACCCACCTACCCGGCCGTGGGGACCCCTCACATCTGCAGAGGCCCCACTGGCTGCGGTGCTGCCGGCTTCAAAGCGCAGCTGTAATAGGCAAGGGCGAGCCCAGCCCCGCTGCCTCTCCCCGCTGCGGTCGGCTTGGGTGCAGCCCAGGACAGGGCACAGAGCAGACCCTGTGTGCTCTGATCTGCCTCCCAAGGAAAGAAAACATTCCTGGGATACACCCCGTGCTCAGGGAAGCGCCTGGAGGCAGCGGGAAGCTGCCTCCGCAGCAGGGTTGGGAGCGGGACAGGGCTGGTCCCCAATGCCCCACCGCTCCTGCAGCCCCGGGGTCTCAGTAGGACCTGGCCCTGGGCACATATAGTGCCGGCACGGCCACACTGGGCACCGGGACGGGTATGGACACGGCACAGGGGGGCTGCAGCCCACGGGAGGGCAGGAGCAGCGGTTAGGACAAGAAATTACAGGTTTAGGTTGCCCAGAGGGAGATGGGATTGCAGGAGAGCCACGCTACCAGTGTGGAGAGCAAAGCACTGCACCACGCCACGGGCACCGCCATGCCCTGCCCGCCAGGTCCCTCTGGGCCGGCAGCGCTGGCAGGGGCACGGACAGGCAGGGCAGACAGGTGAGTGACCCCGGGTTGTCCCCCAGCCCCGCTTTCCATGAAAACACACCCATGAAAAACATCAGTGTTAAGACTCAGCCCAGCTCCTGCCTCTGGGGAGCTCAGCCCTCCCTGCGGGTCCCAGGACAGAAAAAGCAGCTGGGAAACATATCATTTTCTGCCGGGCTGCAGCTTTGTACAACAAGCCATAATGGCAGGCTGGGCCCTCCCGGGGCAGGCAGGGATCTCTGCCGGATAATGTGCTTCTAATTAGGCAGCGTGAACCACAGCTGCCCATGGCAGCCCCATGGCGGAGGCCCACGATGCTCCTGTGTACCCGGGGGATGAGGGCTGCAAACAGCCCACAAGTCCTGCAGCAGTGGGAGGACCTCAGGCAGTGGTCCCCTCCTCCCCACCACCCGGGGGGACACCCAGCAGGGACGGTGCAGCCCCGGGTGGCACCCAGTGGGGATGATGCAGCCCTGGGAGACACGGGGTGGTGGCAGAGCCGACACAATTTCTCCTCCTTGCTGACTTTCCTGCCGTCACCCTCTCTGCAAGAAATTCCACAAGCACCTGCCAAAGCCCACAGGTCCCACACCCTGACCCCAGGCAAACATGGGCCCTCGCACAGCTGATTTGTCCTCGGACAACAAAGAAGAGAGGATTGTTAAGCACACCGACCTCGTGGGTTTTGCATGGGGACAGAGAGCCTGACCCCTCTGAGCTGTGCTGGGAATCCCAGCCCCGGACAAGCACAGCTTTAGGGAAAAGCCCAAACATGGCACGGGCTGTCACATGGAGCCCAGGGCAGAGCCAGGGAGCCACCGGCAAAGGACGTGGTTTCCATAGGAAACAGCTGAGGACATTGGCCGGGGGACTCAGCCAGGCGGCAGGGAGCCCTGGGGGTGTTCGTGGGGCTGGAGCCTGGGGAGACGCGGGGCAGAAGCAAGGGGACAAGGGGAAAGGGCAGGTGGGGCTGGGACGCCGGCGCTGCCGCCAGCGACCGGGGCAGGAAGCTCACGTCAGGACCGGCAGGCTCAGCCTGGGCGCTCCCAGGGGCACAGCCGCTGCCAGGAAAGGTGCTGTCAATGGGGTTTTATTTGGCTTGTTAGTTATTTGGGCTTTTATTTTTCAGACTTCCTCATCCCATGGAATAAATGAGTCAAGGCACAGCTCACCACGCGCCGAGGCTTGCCGGCACGGCCCTGGCTCTTGCATCCAACACAAACCTTCCCACTTGCTCCCCCACGTGCACTCCCACCTCTCCCCAGCTTTCCACCAAGTTACCTCCCAGCCAGACCAGTATCCCCAGTTAGTCCCCCACTCCAGCCCACCATGGGGGCACAGACATTGGCAGTGACACCAGGATGTGCAGGGACATGCCCTGGGCAGGCGGCAGGGAGGACGCCCCATTAGCGGGTGGTGCAGACTTCGCCACATTAAAGTGTTCCTCAAACTAAAGCACGAAGGGCTCCAGGTAGGAGTGAATCACTGAAACCACATCATGTTCACGTTCAGCCCCGGTGGAAACGCTCATCTGGAGTAAACCAGCCAGCTTCCAAAATAAACCGCACCTCTGGGACCGCGCTCACCTGGGCGAAAGCCATGAACTTGGCGTAGTCCAACGGATGAACATCAAAGCCGTTGGGAGCCCCTTCCCCAAAGCTCCCCATAGGAACGTGCCCGGGAATGCACCCGGCACCTCACCCTTGGAGTGGTGAGCCCCCAAACTGTCCAGCCAGGTCAGGACCCCGCAGTGCCGGGGGAGCCCACGGGGCTGGGCCCTGCCTTGCCCAGCTCAGCCTGCAGCCCTGTCCTCACCCCGGGGCTCCGTCCTGCCCCTGGTCCCTGTGTCCTGCCCCGGGGGTCCATCCCATCCTGGTCCCCATGTCCTGCCCAGGGGCTCCATCCTGCCCCAGTCCCTGTATCCTGCCCCAGGGGCTCCATCCTGCCCCAGTCCCTGTATCCTGCCCCGGGGGTCCATCCCATCCTGGTCCCCATGTCCTACCCCAAGGGCTCCATCCTGCCCCGATCCCCATGTCCTGCCCCAGGGGCTCCATCCTGTCCCAGTCCTGTATCCTGCCCCAGGGGCTCCATCCTGCCCCAGTCCCCATGTCCTGCCCTGGGGCTCCATCCCGCCCCGCTCCCCGCGTCCCGGCCCGGTCCCCCCCCACGTTCGTTCCGCCCCCCGTTTTTGCGGGACCCCCCGGCGCCCCGCTCCCGGCCCGTACCGCGGCACGTCCCGCGAAGGTTCCCGCAGGCTCCGGCGCCGCCGAGTCGCCGCGGGGCCCGTCCCGGAGAGCGGCCCCTCCCCGCCCCGGCTCCGGGGGCGGGCGGCACCGGGACCCGCCCGCCGGAGCGGCCCCCGCCCGCCCCCTCCGCTCCTGCCGGCACCCGGGCACCGGTCCGGAGCACCTTCCCCGAAACAGCCCCCCCCTCCAGGAACAGCCCCCCGCAACACCCTCCAAAAACAAGCCCCAAAATACCCTCCCCGAAACAGCCCCCCAGGAACAAACCTCCGAAATACCCTCCCCAAAACAGCCCCCCAGGAACAAACCTCCGAAATACCCTCCCCAAAACAGCCCCCCAGGAACAAACCCCCGAAACACCCTCCCCAAAACAGCCCCCCAGGAACAAACCCCCGAAACACCCTCCCCGAAACAGCCCCCTACCAGCAACAGCCCTGAAACAGCATCCCCAAAACAAGTCCCCCAGAACAACCTCCCTGAAACAGCCCCCACAAGGAACAGCCCCAAAAACTATCCCGAAAACAGCCCCCCCCCCCCCGAAAAGCCCCCCAAAGCTCCCTCCCCAAAACAGCCCCCCCAGGAACTGCCTGAAAACAGCCAGCCCAAGGAACAACCCCAAAACACCCTCCCCAAAACAGCCTCCCCAGAAACAAGCCCTGAAACAGCCGCCCAGGCCAAGGTTACCGTCAGTTTTTATTAAATTTTGCTTCCCTGCCCCGCCGGCATGGGGCTCAGCAGTGCCGTAAGGCGGTCGGTTAATAAGGCAACGCGTGCTTCCACAAACACCACGTCGGGACAGTCCCCCGGCTTCAGTCGGCACGGCCGTCCCGGAGGAGGGGGCTCGCTCCCACGCAGGCGCTGGCGGAGCTGGGGTCACCTGGGAAAGTCATCGGCTCCTCCGCCGCGGGCACCGCCGGCATCGTTCGGGAAGTTTCTCACCTGGCGCCCATCGGTGGGTGAGCGGCATTGGGCGCTCGTCGGCACACGACGGGTACGGGGCGCAGCACAGCCGAGGGTGCAGCGGTGCAGTCCGAGAGTCAGGGCAGCATCGGCGGGACGCTGCCGCCAGCCAGGCTTCATTCCCCATACCGCGGTAGACATAAACCCAGCGGTTAGGATTAGAAACACTTCTTTTTCCTCTTTAGTACAAAAGCTTGGGAAACCCTACGATGACACAGGGTACAACTGTTTTTTTGCCATATTCTCAATAGAAAATTAATTTTTTTTTTTTTTTTTAAGAAAACAGGTTATCCACTGCAGATCCAGATGAGAATCAAAGTCGTCTGACAGCCAGGAGCCACCCCAGCTGCCTCAGTGATTAAGACGCAGGTAGCACCTATCACACCTTATTTAAGCCTTGCCAGTCCTGTGCGAGCCTTAGGCTTTGTAGCTCAGCTCGGCGTTCATCTTTGTGTACATCTCATAAATTGCATCCAGGATGGGGGTGACCCTCGAAAGAAACTGATGAATCTTCTCTATGCTTTCCTCCTCCTTGACTTCTTTACCCTTCTCTAATGCTTTCAGCAAATCCGATTTGTATGGAAGAGCGTAGACCGAGCCCTATAAAACAGGGGAAGAAGCTGTAAGGCTCCCACAAACCGAAAGTCCTCCCCATCCCACACGCAGGACCCCAGTTTGCGTTGTTCCCGTGTGCCTCCGAGCGCCCGGAGACCCCAGTTTGGGTTGTTCCCATGCGCCCAAATGGGACGCCGCGGGGTCTCTGGGCACTTGGAGGCACACAGGAACAACCTTGGGGATGTTGACTGGACACTCGGAGAAGCAGGGATGCGCAGAGAGGGTCCCCTGGAAATACTGCTCAAAATAGATCAGCAGCTTCCCACGTTTCCAAGCCCTTATTCCCCTAAAACACATCACTGCTAGGGGCAACTAACGGAGCAGCTGGGCTTAAAGAACAGCTGCTTTCCTCCATGGAGACGTGAACGCTTACCGTGAAGAGCTTCTGCAGCATCCAGCCGTGGTATTTCTTCAGCGCGATCTCGTAAGCCTTCATGGCGTTCACTCGGATGAGGTTCGGATGCTCCTCGTCCCGCTCACCATCAGAGATGCTCTGCAGCAACACCAGCATGAATTTCAGGCCCCTATGAGAAGAGTGGAGATGTTGGGGTGGGGAAGGGGATGCTGCTTCCCAGCCTCCAGCAAGGCACCCCCCAAGCCCGACGCATCCAGGCCCCCCAAAAACCCCCAGCCCCAGCAGCACACCCTCCCCACAGGGCTGCTGCCTGCCCCTGCATGCTCCTGCTTGTGCAGCCAGCGTGCCGGGCTGTGCTCCCTGAAATGCAGCACCTTGCACTGCCCCGGCCAGACCCAGCCTGAAGGGACCAGCCGGACCCACGCTCGCCGCAGCAGCCTCCGGCTGGCGTTCAACGGGCTCCCTGCACGCCGGGACACAGCCCAGAGCAGCCCCCGACGCCATGAGTCACCTTTTCAACCACATCAGTGCCAGCGTTGCGCCTGTCTTGGGCCAGGCCGAGCCGTGCATCTCCTTCTCCGTCTCCAGGATGTTCTGCAGTGTTTTGAACTTGGCGGGGTTGGAGTCGTAAACCGCCCGGATTTTCTGAGAGGACAGAGAAGGGAGGTTGGCTCCCGGGAGCTGCCAGGCAGGGTGGCAGCAGGCTGGCGCTCACGGCTGCGGTATGGGGAAACGCGGTGTCTGTAGCGAGCACTGCGGCTGCTAAATGGTGTTTTCACCAGGGAATATCATTAATAAACACACAGAGACGAGCCGCCGCTGAGCCTGAAAGCCCCCCATGGGAAGAAAAGCCCTTTTTAAATGCCTCTGGCTCTTGCCTCTCTGATCTCACAGCATCCCTGCCTGGGTGTTCACCCCCCCATGCCCTCCTGCGCCCTTTCCTACCTTGATATTTCCAGTCAGGTCTGCTTTGACCGGCGAGTAGACGATGGGAGTCCCCAGGCAATCTGTGGAAACACGGAGGGAGGACGATTAGTCATTAGGGCACACAGGAGACATGGCAAAGTCCCGAGTCGTAACCAACAGGTTTCACCTTAACCCCAGCCAAGGCACCGAGACACGCGCCAGCGAGGCTGGGAACGGCTCTTCAGGCTTCGCACACGGTCGTGGCGAGCGGCTGCCGGCCCTCCGGGACAGCCCTGCCTCCCGCCCCGGCCCCGCGACCCTCCGGCTCCAGGACACGGCCCCGATGCGATGGTGCGGAGCGGCACGACGGGCACGACGGTCACAGCCCCGTGCCCGGCCCGGCCCAGCCCTGCCACCGAGCCGTCACACAATGGCCGACATTGTGGAGGGCAGCGGGACGGCGCAGGCCGTCGTGGCACAACGCACGCCCACGGCCCCGCCATGGGGTGAGCGGCCACGGGTGGGATCCACGGGCCGGCCGGGAGCTGCCTGCCCCGAGCGGTGCCTCCGGCCGGGGCGAACCGGAGGAAGGCGGCCGGGCCCCGCTGCGGCACCGGCGGCTCTGCCGGGGCGTGGGGCCCCGGGGACAGCGGGACGTTTCCCAACGGGGCTGCTCGGCAGGTTTGACGGGAGCGTGATGCAACCCCGGCCCCACCAGGCTGCTTCCCCGGCGGGCACCGGGAGAGGGGAGCAGCCGGGCCCGCGGGTGAGCCCCTACCGGGGGCCCGGGACCGGGCGGGGAACGACCCAGACCTGGGGGAGCCCCAGGAGCGAGCACCCAGGACCGGGGAGAGGCTACCCGGACCGGCGGGGCCCGAGAGCCCTCTGTCCGCAGACGGCCACGGCTGGGCGCGGCCGTGGGGCCGGTACCGGGCCGGGCCCTACCGCAGCTCCCGCCCCCGCAAACGGCCGTCCTGAACTCACCGAAGAAGGGCGGCAGGTGCGCCACGGCCTCCAGGAAGGGCAGCGTCTCGATCTGCTTGTCGGCGGGCAGCGGCTTGAACTCGTGCTCCAGCAGCAGCGCCATGGCCCGGCCCGGCCCGGCCCGAACCCGCCCCGCTCCGCACCGGCACCGCGACCGGCCTCGCCGCCCGACGCGGCAGCGCGCTGCCCCCGCGCCCCGCCCCCGCCGCTCCGACCAATGGCAGCGCACCGCCCGCCCTCTCGCCCGCCAATGGGGGCGCGGGGGCGGGACTAGAGGGGCGGCGGGGCGGGGCTGAGGGGCGGGGCTTGTGCTCCCCTCAGAGCCCCCTCAGCCCGGGGGCCGCTCCCCCGCAGCCCCGGGTTGGGGCCCGGAGGAGGCCGCGCTGCCCGCTCCGTCCACCCCGGTTCGTCCCCTGCTGCGGCTGGGCCCCGGCCCCGGCCTGCTCAGGGTCGCACGGGCGCCTGCGGGCCCTGCCCCGGCAGTGGCGGGTGGAAATAGGAGCATCCCCACCGCGGCTGTTTACGCCGTCTCGGCCCCGCACCGGCCGTTCCTCCCCCGGCCGGTCGCAGCGTTCCAGGCTGGTCGTCGTTAATTATTTAGGGGAGATAAATGTTTCATAGGGAGCAGCCGGCTCGGTTAGCGCGGCCCTCGCTGCCTCGGCGCGGCCTAGCCTGGCCTGTAAACCCAGGTAACCCCTGACGGGGGGGAGTAATTTCCAAGAGCTCGGCGACGGGCGGGAAAGGTGACACCGAGCTGCGGGGGGGCGGGCGCGGAGGGAGGCTCAGCCGCCTCCGGCAGCGCGCGGGGAGGGAGTTACCCCCGGACCCGGTGTTTTTACCGGTTCTTCTGGAAAAACAGGCGTTGGGGCGATACCGATCGCAGGGAGGCGGCTGGCACAGGGCCCGTCCCCGGCGGTGGCACACGCAGGGGGCCGCCGGCTGCCGCCTCCGCCCAGCCGGGGCCCGGGCCCGGGCCCTGGGTGCTGGGCAGCTCCCAGGTCAGGCGGAGGCCGGTCCGGGAGGGGTTCGGTGGGGGACGAGCTTCTGCATGCGGCGCCGGGCCGGCGGCGCTGCCAAGGCTGACAGAAACGGAAACCTTTAACCCGCCCGAAGTATTGACGGTGCAGTAAAGGAGCGGCGCTGCGGGAGCTTTGACCCGCGGTGGCACCAGCCCGGGTGCCCCCTCACGCCGCCCGGCCCGGGCAGGGGGCACGGCCGGCGGGCGGCAGAGGCCGGTCCGCCCCGGGCCGGGCCGGTGGGAGCCCGCGGGGGAGCGGGCGCCCCTCGCTTCCCGCGGAGCTCGGCCCGCCCTGTCCCTCGGCGGCGCCCGTAGCGGCCGGGGGCGTTGCCATGGCGCCGGGCGGCGGCCGCGGGTGGCGGGCGGCGGGCGATGGCGCTGCCGCTGCGGTGGGCGGCGTGGGGCCGGGCCCGGGCCCCGGAGCGCTGGGCCGCCGAGCGGCGGCGGGAGCTGGAGGAGCGCAACCGGCAGCAGTGGGAGCGGGCCAGCCGCTCCTTCGCCCGGGCCGCCATTTGCTGCTCCCGCCAGGCGCGGTGGAGCGCGGCGGGCGCCCTCCCGCCCAGGTACGGGGAGGCCGGGAGGGGAGGCGAGGCCGGGCCCCGGCGGGCGCTCCCCGTGACGGGCCCGGGTGTGTGTCGCAGCCCGGCGGCGGTGCGGAGGGAGGAGGAGGCGGCGGAGCGGCTGGAGGAGCGGCGGTCGCGGCTGCGGCGGCTGCTGGGCGAGGAGCGGGAGGTGCTGGCGGCGGAGCTGCGGGAGCTGCGGCGGGGCCGCGGGCCGGAGGCCGCCGGGATGCGGCAGCGGAGCGAGGAGCTGCGAGCCGGCCGGGAGGAGCGGAGGAGGAAGGTGAGGGCAGCGGCGGGGCCTCCCGCGCCCCGGCCCTTGACTCTGCACGGCGCCGGGAGAGGCCTCGCAGCC
This sequence comes from Platalea leucorodia, assembly GCF_965183815.1. Lineage (NCBI taxonomy): Eukaryota > Metazoa > Chordata > Aves > Pelecaniformes > Threskiornithidae > Platalea > Platalea leucorodia. The sequence goes on from NC_138834.1 coordinate 9,024,814, forward strand.
CGGGGTGCGTTCCCCATCCCTGCCGGTGAGGGGGCGCTCGCACAGCCCTCCCGGCGACGGGACGGGCACGGCCGCTCCCTTGCTCTGCATGGGCAAATTGCCCTTGCTGGGGGCTGGACAGAAGCTCCCTGCGCTGCGTTTTTCAGAACTGGGTGCTCTGGGCAAGGGGGTCGAGCGCACCCTCAGTCAGTTTGCCAACGACACCAAGTTGGGCGGGAGTGTTGATCTACTGGAGGGCAGGAAGGCTCTGCAGAGGGATCTGACGTGCTGGATCGGCGGGCCGAGGCCAACTGTGTGAGGTGCAACAAAGCCAAGTGCTGGCTCCTGCACTTGGGTCACAACAACCCCATGCAACACTACAGGCTGGGGGAGGAGTGGCTGGAGAGCTGCCCGGCAGAAAAGGACCTGGGGGTGTTGGTTGACAGCCGCCTGAACGTGAGCCAGCAGTGTGCTCAGGTAGCCAAGAGGGCCAATGGCATCCTGGCTTGTATCAGGAATAGTGTGGCCAGCAGGACCAGGGAGGTGATCGTGCCCCTGTACTCGGCACTGGTGAGGCTGCACCTCGAGTGCTCTGTTCAGTTTTGGGCCCCTCACTCCAAGAAGGACATCGAGGTGCTGGAGCGTGTCCAAAGAAGGGCAATGAGGCTGGTGAAGGGTCTGGAGCACAAGACTGGTGAGGAGCAGCTGAGGGAGCTGGGGTTGTTTAGTCTGGAGAAGAGGAGGCTGAAGGGAGACCTTATCGCTCTCTACAACTGCCTGAAAGGAGGCTGTAGCGAGGTGGGAGTCGGTCTCTTCTGCCTAGTAACAAGCAATAGGATGAGAGGAAACGGCCTCAGGTGGCACCAGGGCAAGTTTAGATTGGATATTAGGAAAAATTTCCTCATGAAAAGCGTTGTCAGGCACTGGCACAGGCTGCCCAGGGAAGTGGTTGGGTTTCCATCCCTGGAGGTGTTTAAAAGAAGGGTAGACGTGGTGCTTGAAGACATGGTTTAGTGGTGGACTTGGCAGTGCTGGGTTATCGGTTGGACTTGATGATCTTAAAGGTCTTTTCCAACCTAAACAATTCTATTATTAACTAATGGCTGCCTTGGGAGGGTTTGATATCTCAAATTCTTCTGTATTCTGATGTAATCCAACTCTTGCGTTTCCAGGTTGCTGAGCAGCTGCTCTATGAGCACTGGAAGAAAAACAACGCTGAGCTCCGGGAGGTGATGTTACTTTCTTTTTAGTCCCTGCTGCCTTGTGTTTATTAAACCAGTTTTTAACTTGAAAGTCATCGTATATCTACTGTTGTCATTCATCTTGAATCACAGCAATTGTCCTAAGCTCTGATAAACAAAAGGCAAAGAAGAAAATCGCTTAACTGTCTAAGGAGTCCCCTCAAAGCTGGTATTTTTCAAAAACAGTCAGAAATCTGTTCTGACTCAGAGCAGATTTTCAGTGCCCGTGATGTAAATATCTCCGGTACTTTTTAAAGCTGTGCCCGCCCTGTCCTTGGTGCTTCCTTATTCTTTATTCCACCAACCTGCTGCTCTAGCCGCCACAGCTCTGGTTTCAGTGTCACTGTAGTGTTTCCCAGGACTGGCATGTGACATTGACCCTCAGCTTGTGGCCTGGCGGGCACTGAGGACACCCAAACGAGCCCACCTCTGCAGAGGCAGATCCTGCTGGGACTCTGGGGCTACGGCTGGGCCAGGAGGAGCCCTAGAGAGTCTGTCTGGATCCTGGGGCACAGGAGAGCCTCTGGCACTAATGGCGATGCCGCATCTGTTGTCATCTACAGGTGGAGTCGGAGCTGCACAGGAAGCACGTGGTGGAGGCTTGGGGTGACCAGCTAACGCAAAAAAACAAGGTACGCTGGGGTAGCCCTGGTGTTACTGGTCACTAGGGCAGAGTCCTGGAATGCGTGAGCAGGTGGAGGTGTGACACTGTGTGCCTTTTGACCCAGCTGGCAGGCAGCTTGCCTTCCTGTATGGACGCGGTTCGGATGTGGAAGGAATAGGAGTTGGCTCTTGGTTTGTTTTTCTCATGCCAGTCTTGAACCAAATAATGACTGAGGTCGCTGTGCTCCGTCCCATAGCGATGGGGAGTTCTGGCGTCCGCAGAACGACAGGAGCTGCTAACAGGAAGGATGCTTTTAATGAGGACCCATCGTTCCTGTTTAACACACGATCCGTCTCGTAGAAAATCCAGTGCTATCTGCTGATCGGATCCATTGCAGGATTCGGCGCAGCGCTGGGTGCTCACTGAACTGCAGTGCAGAGCCAGTGCAAAGCTGCAAGGACTCGGTATTTGAATACACACATACATACGGGAATACAGGGCTTTTGATGTGAGGGAATAATAAAGGCCTTCAAATACAGATTTCAGAGTTAACTAAAACAATAATCTATGCTGTAATAGGAAAAACTGAGTGTATTTTTAAGAGCGCCTGTGCTTGTATCAGACCTGTGCAGGGTCCTGCGAGGGACGTGTATAGACTGGTAACCATTTTCAGGCAGTGATCAGCGATAGTTTTGCTTTGTCCTTGTGTTCCTTCCTAGCATATTTTGTTCCGTATTTTCCCAATACGTGTCAGCTTGCAAGAATTCGATTTGTGCATTTCCTGAGCCAGAAGTTGTTTCTTTGTGTTAGCCTAACCTTAAATGCCATGCTTTCTTTTGGCTCGGAAAGCAAGAAGCAACTGAACTTGAAGAGAAAAAACGTTATGAAAATGAATATGAAATTGCGCGAAGGGAAGCGCTGGAAAGAATGAGACAAGAGGAAGAGAAACGTCGGCTGGAAGAGAAGAAGCAAGCAGAGGCGTTGCTTCAACAAATAGAAGAACTGAAATTACAGGAGACAAAGGTAATCTTCAGTTTCTTCTAATTTGAGAAGGAAATTCATTGTTTCGCTTGGAAATACAGCAACACTGACCTGACCTCTTCCCTCCAGGTTTCTGCTAGATTAAATCTGGAACAAAGTTAGTTGTGACATAATTTCTGTTAGTAATGTAGACCTCTCCTGTGAGCACTGGCGTATTAACTGCATTCCGGTAGCTTTTGTTTGCTCCTCGTGAAATGTGAGCGCCCTTTTGTGCTGCACCAGATGAGAAAAACATAAACTTCTAAGTGTGACAGGTTCAGGTCAAAGGCTTTTTCAGCTGGGGCTTCTCACAGCGTCTCTTGAGCTGTGAGCCACTGAGCCACGAATTAAATTAATGTGGAATATTTGCTGCAGCGAGGATTTTGACTGTTTGCAAAGGAGCAGAATGGGGTACAAACTCTGGTACAAACGCGCTCTCTGGGATGTCCTGCCTCTCTGACGTGCTCTTTCTCAGTGGTTGTTTTTTCCTTTTAGGCAACAAAGCTGAAAAAAGAACAAGAGAATTTATTAAAGCAGCAGTGGGAGCTGGAGAACTTGGAAGAAGAAAGGAAACAAATGGAAGAGCACCGGAAGAAGAAAGAGCTTGGGTACGAGATCGAGTGTAGCTTGTTTCGGCAGGGCTTGGATAGAATCTGTTCCTACGTCCGCAATAGCACTTGCGGCACGAGGAGATATTTCAGATAGAAGCGGTGGGTTGTAAATATTTGGGTTTTGATGGAAGCGCCCAGAACAGCCCACGAGCAAACGCATCGGTGCTGTTACTTCTCTTTGTTCATGTTAGCAGTAGCAGGTACCTCTGTTGCCTGTAAGTTACATCGTCGTAGATGTACCTTCTTGAGTGCTGGTGTAGAACAACACAGGGCTTTGGAGTCGGTTTGAATGTGTTCTTTTCTTTCTCCTTCAGCCGCTTTTTGAGGCATCAGTGTAATGCCCAGCTAAAGAGACGAGCCCAGCAGATACAAGAGGAGCTGGTAAGAGAAAGTACCCCTTGATTTATACGTTCTAGATACTGTGTGCTGAAGAAACTTGTTCTTTGTGTTTTGTTTATGTGTCTGCCTCTGATGCCTACAGATAATTAGTTTGGAAGCCCCTTCCAGCTTGTGAACAGGGCTGGAGCAAAAAGATCATGGGGAAGCCAGCAGACTGGGTGTCCTCCTGAGCACACCCTTGACACTGTGTCACCACTACCTCGTAGAGAGCAGCCCTGCACACAGGCTGGAAGCCTGCTGGATAGTGGTTAATCATCTTGTGGTGTTTCTCAAGGAGATAGACAGGCAAATCTTAGCAGCCCTCCTCGAGAAAGAAGATGAGGATCAGCGCCGCCAGTCTGCGCGACGAGAACAAGCGGTTGCAGATGTTGCCTGGATGAAACGTGTCATTGAGGAACAGCTCCAGTTAGAAAGGGAGAGGGAGGCAGAGCTGCAGACTATTTTTAGGTGAGTCTGCCCACCTCTGAACATTGTCTAAAGAGACCGTGTGTGCCGCATGTTCCTGCCTGGTTGGAATTCGTGTTTGTTAAATAGGCTTTGAAAGTGGACGTTAGAAAGCGGTGTCTGGTTGGCCCTGCAGTTCCAGAAGCACGGCAGTAGGGGTGAGCGCTGCCCCTTCATTCCATGTGCTAGTGCTGTGTTGGCGGTCAGCGTGCCGGTACAGACAGACCCAAAGCTTTTCTGTCAGGACAGAATCAAAGCCTGCGGTTGTTTTTCAGTGACTTCGGCCCAGCACCTAGTCCATAATTTCTGTTATGTTGGCTCAAATGCAAGAGCTTTAATAATGAAAAAAGGTAGTAAGGCAGAGACAGCAAGAATTACCTTTTAGTTTTAAGTACTTTGTAACCAGCTTTCAATGATTCTGCGTTACCGATGTGGAGCGGTTTAGTCTAAGTGACTCCAAAACCTGCATATTGTTTCCTGTTGTATCTCGGAGCTTGTAGATAAAAGCTGCCTCAGGTTCCTCGTTCAGGTTCAGCTTACACTCTCCCCAGTGCAGAGAACATCTTCACTGGTGACAGGATAGTGCGTGCTACCATCAAGTTTTAGTTAAAGGTTTTGTTGCAGAGGCAAGATTTGCAAAATCTTCAGCTTTTCCAGCAATGCCCTTAACTCCCCGCCCCCTGTGTGAAGTAGTGCGCTTGTTAAGAGGCAAGCTTCCTCCCGAGGCCCTTTGTGCCTGGGGCAGACCGGAGCACCCAAGCAGCCCTGCTACAGGCCAGCGTTTCCTCCAGTGCGTTACCTCCTGCCGTTCAGTAACGGGAGAGCAGAGCGGTTCTCCGAAATAGGCGCAGGTGGGGCGGACGCGCTGGCTGCCTGGGAACAAATGGGAAGAGAAACCTGAGTGCTCCTCTAAAGCACTGGGTAGCTCGCCTATGCCCATGGAGTGTATAGGGTTTTTTAACTGTAAGTAGTAACCTTAGAGATAATTCTTCCTCTCTCCTTTAGAGAAGAAGCTAAAAAAATGTGGGAGAAGAGGGAAGAAGAATGGGAAAGAGAGAAGGCGGCCAGAGATCGCCTGATGAACGAGGTGATGACCTTTTTTGATGAGGTGTCTCTCTTGGTTTGATGAAGCCATCGTTCCAGCTGTGACCGTCCACCCTCCAGAGGGTCACAGCCTTCAGTACCCAGGGCAGAATTTTTCTGCTTGTCTGATACGTTTTCTGAGAACTGTTGAACTGTCTGCACTGAGATTTCCCCAGTTCTGCTTCTAAGGCTGGCCCCTTCCTTGTCTTACCTTCTCCCTTCACCCTCTCACTTCACAAAGGTGCTGGCAGGCAGGCAGCGCCAGATCCAAGAGAAGATGGAGTTAAACAGACGAGCCCAAGAAGAGTCTATAAAGTATCGAGAGCAGCTGATTAAAGAACTCGAAGAGGCAAAAGAACTGAGTAGGCGAGAGAAGGAGCAGGAGGAGGAACTGAAGACAGCCCACAGGCAGGAGCTGGAGGCGCAGGTACAGCATGCTTCCCAGACACGCCCCTGGCTGTTGAAGGTGCCCGGTCTGTGTCCGATCTCGCCGTAACAGCCCCGTCTTCTCTGTGTCCAGCTGACAGAGCGCCGCTTACAAGAACGGGAGGAGCAGCAGCGCCAGAGGGAGGAGGAAGAGGAGGAGAGATCAGCCCGGCAGCGCTGCGAGGAGCTGGTGCAGCAGGAGGCCAAGCGCATGGCTGAGCAGGGGTATCGCGGCAGGGTAGGTAGCAGCGGGACGGGGAAGCCTGGACATCCAGGCCCCCGACACGCGAGCCCATCCGCGAGCAGAATTGTTGTTGCTTCTGATCTGCACCTTTGTTGCCGTGCAGCGCCAGGGTGGAACACTGGGCCCATTCCTTTCCTGGTCCTATTTTTAACAGCGGTTTATAGTTCTCTCTTTCTTACAAATTGCTTTTTTATTGCTGATACTGATATTTTACATTCCAATTATTTAAATAACTTTTGAGGCAGACTTGTTGCTACTGCCTCAAATGTTGTTCTAATTATTTTCAGCACTATCAGCTGCATTAATGCAGTTGGTACAGTGCATCTCAGCTGCTCCATGTCTTTGTATTTTTACGTTAGCTCTAAAAACTAAGCTGAATTTGAGTAACCCTACCTAAACCACGTGCCCAGCAGATTGTATTTTTCATACTAAACTACGAGCTACTCTGCAGAGTAACTCACCCCGGTCATTTATTAGACAGTAGCTCCTGAAGTCAGAGGCAGCTGGAAGGTGTTACTGCCTTTAAGTATCAACTTTTAAACGTTCCTGATGGTTTTTCTTGGAGGGCGTTCTGTACTCTCCGGAGTACCTTTGCATGCTGAATAGCTCGTGTATGGAAGATTAATTGTAGAGCCCATGAAGTAGTTATGATCTTTGTTTTGACCCTGTTAGCTCTACAGTTACCCAAAAGCAGCATGGACCTGAGGATTCTCGCCCTTTGCACCTGAGGAAGGAGCACTAAACGCAGTTGCAGACTACAGAAAGAAAACTTTGAGGAATCAAGGAACTCCTGAAATAATGGTGGCTTTGGAGTAGCCTACAGTGCTGCCGAGACTCAACTCGTTAGGTTTCTGAAAATATTTAGCTGTGGCCTAGCTGAACACAAGAGCAAATTTCTGCTGACTTCAAGAACGCAGAGGCATGCGCATCCTTGGAGGACCGGACTGCTTCGCTTACTCAGTGTTCGGGAGCTGTGATGATGTATTTTAGTATGTGCTGCACTGGGGCAACACAGCAAATAAACGGGCCATCCGGATCTAAACCATGAAGGAATCTGTGCCTGCTGCAGAACGGGAGGTGTATGCTACCTGCTGCCTTTGCTGTTGAAGTGTCAGGCTCCCACTGAGACGCAGGACGTGCCTAGGGGCCCAGCTGGCTTTTAGGAGTTAATTCCTAACACAGTGCAAATCAGTAAGATAACGTCTGCTGTACCAGTAATTCTTAACAGGCCCAGTTCCTCTCCAGAAGGTGCTGAAGACTTGGTTCATTTCTTTACGTAAGCAAAGAGCTGCAATGAGAAGAGGGGAGGTTTAGGTGATTATTGCACTTGCCTCCTTGCCATCACCTTAGGCAGCCGCAGCTTAAAATCAGTCCCCGCGCGTTGCTTCAGCTGCTGCAGCGCGTTCAGAGCCCGTCACGGGGGGCGAGGGGCCGTCACAACAGTGGGTGCTGTTTCAGCACCGCAGGCTTTCCTCAGCTATAGGAACCTCTTCAAGATCTTTACAGACCCAGCAGTCGAATAACCCCACAGAATTTCGCACACTGAAAGGGTTTTAGCATTTTATAGTAATAGAGTAAACAAAAATTAAGTCAAAATATTGTACAGACAGAACAACACTGATAAATACAAGTTTTGGAAAAAGGCAAAAAACATTTTACTTTCCTATGCAGCATTTTGTAAAGAAAGAGGAGATCTAGTCATAAAAGAAAAAAAAAAAAACAAAACACCGTTGTTATTTCAGGTATTAAAAATTTTCTGACCCGCAGTGCTGTATGACGTACTACTCTTCAGTTCCACTGGTGGTTTTGAACCACTGCCTCTTTGTGAAGAGCTGATGTAGCACATCAGCATGCGCTCAGACCACTTCTGTGTCACTGAGAAAGTCAGAAAACTACCTGTCGTGCGTGACAGTCACCGTGGGTCAGGAGCGAGGACACAGCGTGACCGTAACCAGCCTGGAACAAACGTTTGTTTGGAGACGGGGGAATTTCCCAGAAATGCTGTTTCAAGTGACAGAATGGGAAATCAATTCCGGGTTGGCCCTGCTTTTATAGCTAGGCCTTCCAACAAGCAAAATGGTTGATTTCAGAAAATCTGGGGCTAGCGTAGCTGCAACAAGGGCTTGCAGTTATCAAAGGGTTTGGTTTTTTTGGTACAGAGGCAAGTTTAAACAACTGATAGCTTACAACATAACTCGGTGTTACCCTGCTGTGGAAATCAGGTAAGGTATGTTAAAGAAAAGCATACAATGGTGTCCTGAGAGATTTAAAAATACCATCCGCTGCCTTTCCCCGATGCCAATTCAAGGAAAAGTTCCTAGAAGATTATTGATGTATTTAATTGCCAGTAGCATAATGCTGCAGTAGGTTTTACAAATGACTTTTGCAGTTCTAATCCCAGCCTCTCTGCATTCCCGTGAGTTTAGAGACAGTTCTGGAATTCAGAAGTGCAGAAAGGAAATTAAAAAACCCCACAACGAAGACCATTAATTTACTGGGTTATCATCTGCTCTCTCCATTCCCTCCCTCCCTCCAACTTGCACTAATTTAAAAAGGGAGCTAATTACACCATACAAGACTCCAACAGTGTTATGGCACTTAGTGTTTATATATACATACAAACACGGTGTGATTTGAAAAGGAACCAACCACTGCACTTTTGTTCGTTTGCTCACCTAAACACAGCAATTCTTCCACCAGAAAGCCTTGCAGTTCGTGGTTCTGGCAGACCACGCGCTGCAGACCTGTCTGTGGAATAGCAGATAGCCGCTGCCGAGTGAAAACTGAGTGTTCCTATCAGCTGCTGCCACGTGACGGCCGCTGCTGGTCTGTACTTCGCTCTTAACGAAAGGACCGCGTTTAAGTGGCTGCCAGCTGAACAGCCCCGCCCGGCTCCTTGAAAATGACAACAGGCTTCCAAATGGGACACAGGCAGAGGCAAAAATGAGTGATTTTTTTTTTCCCCCCATGGAATTCAGATTCCCCAAGAACTCTCATTTTTGAAAGTATGGACTGACAGAGTTTTGTGAACTGTTATGAATGAAAAAACCTGAAACACACTGACATTTGTCACCCACCTACCTTTCTAACAGGCAGCCTAGCTTGGGTTACTCCAGATGTAGCTTGTAAAATTTTGAAAGATTTGCATAAAACTTACCAGATATCAGAAATGTTTTCACATTTGGATACGTTGAGGTACAGAGGTTATATGCTATGGCAGACACAGCTGCTTTTGCACTGGCACTTTTCTAACTTCCTTTTTTTGTTTTTTAATTACCACAGAAATCTTTAGTGAAATTGCATCTTGAGTTACTGAGCAATGCTGCTGCAAACAAGATGGTGCCTTGAAGATGACAGCAAAATTCTGTAGGAGACTTACAAATGAATTATTAAATCGGAAACAAAGGATAATATTTTAACCACTAATGCCCTAAAGTAACATCAAACATATATATTAATGGCATAGTGACAACTAAAAGAAATAACTACTAAGTTTCAAATTCCTTCAAAATAGATAAAGTGACAAAGACCTCGTATAGTTACACGTAATAAGCTCGGATGCCCACAACTACTATTGTTTTAGCAGACTAAAAACATATTATTGCACAACAGTTGATATGGGAACAGATAATATTGGGCTTGTACTCCCTTATCAGGACTACCACCTTCTTCCTGCTGGGGAGCAGTTACGGTCCTGGAGCCTTCAGAGCCCGTTTCGCTGCAGGTTTCTCGGTCAGCGGCATCACGGCACGTGAGGCTCCAGGAGGGGCAGAGCAGAGGCGAGATTCTGCCCTCTGATACGCGCGGCTGAACGCAGCGGGAGTTTTGCAAGCGATATCTGAAAGCAGAACGTGGCCCCAAGGAAACATCTAGCAAGAGCTCGATACAACGCTGGTACGTGATAATGGCTCAACAGCTATTCGCAACATGCTATTATCTGTAACTAAACCGGCAACGCAGGCACAAAATAAGGCAGTGGGTTAAATTAATCATAAAATTGTTAGAAAACATGCAAAAATAATACTGAGTTTTAAAAAAGAGTTTCTTGCCCCTTTAGTTTGTCTCATAAAAATTTGAATAGTTCCACACCTATATTTAAAATTCAACCTTTAAAAAACAAGACTAAAAAGCCAAGTGTGACTCAGTTGTTGTTCTCTTTGGTTGTGATGGTAACCAGCTGTTTAGCAGCCTTGGCGATGTCGTAGGCGCACTGGATAACTTGCTGCGTGACCAGCTGGATGTCTGTCGTGGGGCACGTCTCCACGGGAAGGGTTTTTTTGCACTCGGATTGGAGTCTGTAGGCACTAGATGTCAGCAGACGCAAAGAAGTCCTTACCAGTTCAGATTTGGGTTTCTGGGAAAAGAAAGCAGAAGTTGAACTTGACAGAAGAACAAAGCTGGTTTAGGGTCTCTCTTAATTAGCCGGCAGTGGTTCACAAGCGTTCTTTAATACGAAACGTCTGCTGCTAGGGCCCCGCTTTCTGCACGGAGTTCTCTGTGCTGTAGGAGACGTCGTAAGACATCGCTGCAGAGACGTGGGGTACGCAGCGTGTTCAGGGAGGCACAACAGTGTTAGATTTTCCTTGCAGTTTTAGAGAGGTAGATAAGAGTTTACAAAAACTTAATCATGGAGATTTCCCTCCCTAAAATTTGCTATGAAGAAACAGATGCTTTGGTAGGTGGATAACAGATCTAAACATACCTGCAAGTAAGAAATCCAGGCAATGGCATTCAACTGGAACCTTGAGGGGGACGAGTCTAGCAAAATTCCTGGATAACCACATGGCTCCTCAAGCTAGATGCAAGTAGCCTCCAGTTTTGGAGGAGCTGCGTCCAATTCTTAGAGTTTGAAGTTCAAGAGTAGAATGAAAGGCCTGGACTCACAAATTAGCCCTTCCCACTTGGCACGCTAATAAATACAAAGATGCAAGATCTGACAAAAACACCTAGTCATTTCTCCCTACCTTCAGCTTTTGGTTCTCACTTACTGAAGGGAAATCCGCTAACAAGGAATGAGGCCAGAAACACCTAAAAGCTGAAAGGTACTTACTTTTGGGAACAGGGCCGCCATTTCCGTTACTGCCACATGTATTCTCTCGGAGCACGGTATATAGCTGCAAAAAGATGCAATGTATTATTCATTATGTAAAGACTCCCTTTCCTCTTCAATCTCACTAGTCGGTGGCTATTATTCTGAAAACAACTGAGTAACAAAACCCCCATATGTGTTCTAAAAATATCTTTGTAGGCTGCACTGAAGGCAGCTGAAGTGGGTAGTGCAACACCCAGTATGGTGACTCCTAGCGTCTCCTCAGCATTCCCCAGCACACCGCACCCCAAGTTTGTATATAACTATGACTATGCGACTTCAGAAAAAGCAAGAACTTAACCGATAGTACAAAATTATTTCTTAAGTTTTCATTATTCTTCGATCAAAGTTTGACTGAAGGAATAACTGTCCATACCTATTGCACCAAACATTGTCAGAAAAAGTCTCAATTTGTATGCAATTATGGAAACGATTCCATGAATATTAACTGCACATTAATTCATATACTAGCATTTCCTAATCCCCCCCCAACTATGCAAATATTAGAATTTGACTCCAAATTGTACAGAAAATTGCTCAGCTCGTTCTCTTTGGCATATGCACAATCGACATGTTATTGTTAAGTGTGGGAGAGCATGCCCAAGCAAACTGGTTCATGTAAGTCAGGCACAAAGTAAAGTAAGATTCTGCAGCTTGAAAATATTTAACCAAAATCTGGTGCTACAGAGGCGCTTTGGAAAAAAACCATACATTTTTCTTTAGTGCAGTGTTGACAATCAGAAGCGGATTAAAAAAAAAACCACTTTGTATGTGGGATCTGAGTAAGTTCAGCTTACTGCCATTTTAAGGAAATCTCTGTTTCAAAAGAGCTCGTCCTGCATAAGCCAAGAGACTGCAAAACCAGAATGCTAAAAGAAAAGTTTTTAAACTGCAAAGGATCTAAAGCAGCTAAAAAAATCCAGTAATCTCTGAACAAAAGTTAAAAAACCCCACAAAGGTGTCTGAATTGATTTTATGTTTCAAAGTTGAATTTTGGCCATCCAAACTCTTAAAAATCATTTAACAGCCAAGTGTTGATATTTATAGGACTGTCTTGTCTACACCTCTGAAGCAATGCAATTTTCCTGCATTTCTTTTCCATGTGTAAGTTACAAAGCAGAAGCCTTTAAAAAAAGCACTTTGTACCTAAGTTACCAAAATACAGTAAACTCAAAAAATTGTATTTCAAACACTTGGCAGCGAGACCTGAACTCTGACCTCCGTAAGCTTTTAACCCATCCGTTGTCGGCTAAGCTCTGAGCGCTCTCTCTAACAAACACGTGCCTCTCTGGGGCAGCAGCCGGGCTGGAAGCCTTAGGTTGTTGCAGAGGTGCACGCTGAGGACACACCTTGATTCCAAGATTTACTTCCATCCCTGTATCAGTTCATTACCAGTGGAAGCCAGGAATGCAGCACCGTGCACCCATTTCCCCCTTCTCATTTGACGAACTGGAAGGTTAAATGCCTGCTGAGAATGGGGCGTGCCAAACTTCCAGCACAGAATTCATACCTTGCTCTTTTGGTAATGTTTAACTGAAGGTAAAACATCACGTGAAGCTAACTTAAGAACACCAAGATGCCTTCTTGGACGGATTTATACACAGTAAACAGACAACGCGCAATTCTCATACAGCAGCTTACAGATGCATGCATCTCCAAACTACCGACTACTTTCACAGCGTGTGAGTTTTAGGCTAAATATTCAGTAATTCTGTTGAGTTAGGTGACCAAACAAAGGCAGATTCCATTAGTCCTCACAGATTTCACTTCTGATTTATATACCAAATGAAAATCAGTCTGTTCAAAATAGATCGTAAAACTATTTACCATAAGCTCCTGTGAAGCGCTGTGTTAGTGTGGTTTGTCAAAAGTCTAACTTCAAAAGACTTGTTTTTATGCTTCAAAGACTCAATTTCAGCGTAAGTAAGTTAACATGATTCAATCTTAAGCAAGAGAATCTCAAAATCACAAAGCAACGCCATTCAAGAAAAATATTCAGCATCTGTAGATTATGGTAGATCATTGCCCTTTCGAGCAATAAAAGAACAAAAAACCAGGCCCCCCGTCATGATTTATGCAGTCATCTTGCAATACCAAAGGTGCAAAAATAGGTCACTTGCAAATGCACTGAGAAAGAAGCAACACACTGGGGTCATTTTGGCAATGCAGGAAAATTGCTTTAAAAAGGAGCATTTCCATATGTCTCAAGTCACATGAGTTCTTCCCAATAAACTAAAAGTGGAGAGAAGTCTTCCAAGTTCCCTGTAATTCCCATTCTGCTATTGAGTTAACAATTAATTTGCTCCCTGCGAGCCACACTGAACAGCACCTCACCTCATTAAAAAGCCAGGGTGCTGATTAAACCCTCCGCTAACAAGGAGAGAAAGGCCTAAGAATTACTTGCATGAAGGAAGACCAAGATTAATGACACCTATTTCATACTATGTTCTCTAGGTTAGCTGCAAAGTTTACAGTGTGTCTTGGAGGAATGGCTTTATTTTGTAGTGTAAACACTCACTGTAAGCTCCTTAAATAAGCTGATGCATTTGTTGAGTTTACACACATTCCAGTATGACGTCAGGAAGACAGTCAAGTAGTGACAGCTTGGAAAAAAGAATGCGTGATGAGCAGTGCCGTGCGGTAACCTCTGCCTCCAATCCTGGTATTTGTCACTGGCCGTAATACCTGGGGTGAGAACTTGGGAAGTTCTCATTGAAAGAACATCTCGCTTAAATTTCATTTTTATTTTAGGCATTAATAAACAGTATTTTGGTCAGGTTGGAAGATACTATATAAACACACATCTTTTTTCACTGATTCAAGATAGGAATGATCTTACTTGACACGCCAGCTGTATAAACAGTTGAGGGCCTAAAGCTGTCAGTTGTGAATGTTGCATGTTGGGAACCATGAAACTTCTGCTGCTTTTGAAACAGTGCACAGAAGCAGCAACCACATGTTGTGCTGTTTGTTGTCATAATTTAATTTATCTCAATGGACAATAAGCAGAACAGAGACAGGAGAATCTCTTAGACTAGAGACAGTTGCAGTTCCAGGCTGTGATTCTGTTCCCCATTAAATCCATAGCGGGAGCTTTGACTGAACGGGTACTCACAGGTTCGCAACTCTCCGTACTAGCTATCTGCAGGTTCCTTATCACCCAAAGCATTTCGTGCATAGCCTTCAACGACCCCTGTGCAGATGGTGCGTGAGAGAAAGAGGCAGCAGAGAGAAAGAGAAAGGACACTGTGCCTGGGAGGCAGGGACAGAGGCCAGAGTACCAGGAGGCAGGACCGGGCTGCTGGATGGTCAGAGGCTGCAGGGGAGCTCTCTCAGCCCAGGGAACCAGCGTGCTGAAGCAGCCGAGGCTGTGTCTGAGCTTGAGCATGCCCGCACGCTCTAATGGTCTACTCGGCCAGTTGAGCACAGGAAAAGGAACGGAAGAAAGCGAGAAAAAAAAGGAAGAAGGTGTTTCATTAATAGATTATATTCTTGCATCATTTTATTAGTCTCCGATTATCTATGCAGCACGTGATTTTTATCTCCAACGTTCCCAGCACTAGCTTGGAAGATGTATTATTACATCCCCGAGCATCTCACTTTGTTAAGGAAGCGTTCCCCTACTGCAAGAAGCGAATGGTGGAACAAGCCTGCTCCATCTCCTGCGTGTCCCAGGCTGTGCAGCTCTCAGCCCACTGAGACAAAGCCAGGGAATATGAAAACAAAGAACAGCAGCTTCATAGTTCAGTGTTTTGCAGGATTATACTCATGTAAGTACTGGCAAACAGCCCGCTCCACGCATGGTACAGAAAAGAAAATAAAAAAGAACATAACAGGTTGTTTAAAAATCTATTCAATTTAACCGAGAAAGCTAGGTACGCTGTACCGTTTCTTTCAATGATTTTTTAAAAAAATATAAGTCAAATACTGTAAACCGTGATATACATAAAAAACAAACTCATTTAAAGCTTCTCTTACTGTTGCTTCTCATTATGGTCTGTGAGAAACAAGCAACAAGGGATTGCAGCGGAAAAGGTTACGGACAAGGGCAACGAGCTCAGCACAAACACGTTAGAACTCGCCATTCAGCGGGAGAAGGAGAGGCCGCGCACTGTCCCTTCTAAAAATAGAAAAGTACAAGGAGGAAAAAAAACCACAGAACAAAAGTGGCCCCATTGTTGTGCACTTCTCCCAGCAAGGCAGGAAGCGAGGGCTTAACGCAAATCGCCAGCCGCTTCTCACAGGCAAAATGGGCACAGAACTTGGGCCGGGAGACAGAACCTAAGACCTGCCAGTCTGCGAGTTCAGATTTTCTGGAGACCAAAGCTGTTCCAGACCTAAAACGTGTTCATACCTGGGAAGAGGTAACTCTTACTCACAGTCTTCTAAAAGAGCTGTGCAGGAGCACTGCCTGATGATCAGTCAAGGACAGTATCACTTTTACTCGCTCATGGCTATTCTGAAAATTAATTGTTCAGTTGGGCCAGAAGTTCCCCGAGGGAGCTGAAGCTGTGTGCTACCTGATGTGCAGATGAACAGTCTCCCGCTTACCCAGCTACGTCTGTGTCTAAACCCAATAGTTCAAAACAGCTTTTGCTGGTACGTTATCTGTATCAGTAGGAAAGCCGAATTTTTCCTGCCTTCACAATTTTTTCCCGAAACAAGGCTCGGTGTTACTATCGCACTTCCGTGGAGTGTCCTCACCTAAGGACACGGAGGTCTGAAAATCCAAGAGAAACTTACGCCGAGTTCTCTGCAACACACGTGATTTATATCTAAAACAACACTCATTTTGCAGCAGGACTTCACAAGCGCTTTGCCCCCCAGCGCTCCCTGCCCCTGTGCCAGCTGTGGGCAGGGCAGGGCAGGCAGGTGGCAGGCAGTGCTGCAGCCAGAACCCACTGGGCTGCGCTGGCTTTTTGGACAAGAGCGTGTGTTCCCACCGCCTGTGCCGTCACTCGTCCCCGCTCACCCCGCGGCACTAGGTCCAGTACACCAGGAAACACCACGGACCTACACGCTCTGTAGGTGTGAAATCAGCACCTCCAGCGTTCACACGGGTGGTGGTGGCTGCACTTCCGCAAGCACCTGAAGAATTTTCTTCATTTTCTCACGAACTCCGGAGCTTTTCCGGCACTCACGCCTTACCTGTCATGCTTGTTCTCCTGTGCTGCTCGCAGCAGCTCCTGAATGTTCTTAGTGATCTGCTCAGTCTTCCGAATCACATCTTCTGTACTGGGCAAACTGGAGCTGGGGGCTGTGTCAGCGTCTTCGGGGATGGAGCCCTCCCCCTGCCAAATGACACTCCTCTGCCGGCCCTTCCTGCCTGAGCTGCAAAGGAACAAAGCAGAGGTCAGCACTTGCTGCTCACATAACTCCCTGTCCTCCAACAGCGTGGGGCTGTGCCGTTAGCTCTGCATCACCGCGCCGTTAGCTCTGCATCACCGCGCCGTTAGCTCTGCGTCGCGGCACCTACCCTGTCTCCTCCAGCTCCAGAGGGGCAGTGGGGTTATCGTAGTCACTCTCAGACACGCTGCTCTGCTTCTCCAGCTTCGAGGCCTGCAACAAATGCAGACTGATGTTAGTGTTGTGCAGAAGAGCCCCGAGCCGTGCCAGCGCCACGTCCTGCGTACACGGGCTTGCTCTTTAGCACAACAGCCCCTGCGCCAGCCGCTACCCTGGAGCCTGGTGTGCCCCCGCACCCTGTGCCGGGCTCCTGCTGCCAGTTTGTACCTGAGACCCTGGGCACTGCCGGCACCGCGCGGCCCCACCAGACCCGAAGCCAGGGCTCTGCCCTGGGGGGCAGGACAGACGGCCACAGCGCGGCGTCCTTCCCCTGCCGCTGAAACTGCCATGTGGGCACGGAGGGGGAGGCCCACAGGGGAGCAGAGGCCAAATGGAGAGGGCAGGACCACCAGGGAGAAAGAGGCCAGACCAAGAGCAGGAGGCCCACAGCAGGCTGGAAGCCAGACACAGCGTGGGAGGTTGAACACAGACTGGAAACCAAACCGAGCATGGGAGGCTGAAATGAGAATTGAGGCCCAGCACAAAGTGGGAGGCCGGACCAAGTGTGGAAGGCCCGTGACAGAGTAGGAGGCTGGACCGAGGGTGGGAGGCCCGTGACAGAGTAGAGGCCAAATCAAGCATGGGGGTCTGACCACAGAGCAGAGGCTGACCCTCGGAAGCCCACTGCAGAATGGGAGACCAAAATGAGGGCTGAGGACTATTGCAGCGTGAAAGCCAAAATAAAGACAGAAGACCGAAATGGTGGTGGGAGGCCCATCGTGGAGTGGAGGCCAAACTGCAGACAGAAGACCAAAGGGCATCTACAAAGCTGAACTGATGAGACTTGGAGTCCATTGCAGATTGGAGGCCAAAACGAGGACAGTTAAGGCCCATTGCAGATTAGAAGCCAAAACAGAGGTGGGAGGCTGAAAAGAGGAGAGTTGAGGCCTGTTGCAGACTGGCAACCAAAACAAAGTTGGGAGGACAAATAAGTGAGAGTTGTGGCCACAAGAGTAGGCGGCCACTGAAGAATTTCTGTCAAAAGGAGGGCGGTAGGCCAATTCCAAAGTGGAGGCTGCAAGGAGGGCAGGAGGCACACAAGGAAATGAAGGCCAGAGGGAGCACTGTAGGCACAGAAGGAAGCGGAGGCTGGACAGAGCGCTGTAGGGACACCTGACGTGGAGGCCAGACCGAGCGTTGTAGGCCCATTGCAAAGTGGGAGGCTGATCCAAGCGGGAGTCTGAACCCAGAGTAAAGAATGAACGAAGAGTGGGATACACGGCCCGGCTGGACGGGGCTTTGAGCAACCTGGTCTAGTGGAAGGTGTCCCTGCCCATGGCAGCGGGGTTGGAACTAGATGACCTTTGCGGTCCCTTCCAACCCAAACCATTCTATGATTCTGTGATACCACAATGAGCTGGGAGGCCAAATCCAGAGTGGAGGCCGAACCGGGAGGGAAGGCCCACAGTGGAATGGAGGCTGAACTGTGACTCTGAACTCAGAATGGGAGGCCCACTACAGAGCAGGAGGCCAAACCTAGATCGGGAGGCACACAAGGAAGGTGAGGTCAAGCCTAGAGTGAGAGGACGACGGCAGAGGGATGGACGAAGGCAGAGTTGGAGGCTGAACCAAGCATGGGAGGCCAGACTGAGCGTGGGAGGCTCACTGCAGAGGGGAGGCCGACCAAGCACGGGAAGGCCCAGCTGCAGAGTGCTGCTCCAGAGGGTGGAGGCCATACAGTCAGAGGCCCAGTATTTTCCCGCTCTCCCCTTCAGGTGGCATTCCCTGGGGAGATACACAGTGACTGTGTCCACACTGGGAACCAGAGTGCCGCCCGTTCCCTGCCTCTGAGCACATGCGCTTCCTCCCAGGTGCGACGGCAGAACACTCACCACCTCCTACTCCCATACAGACCAGTTCTGCACCTCCCAGTAAAGCAGCCAATCCGTCAGCAAGGATGATGCTCAGGATTTTTCCTCAACTCCTTCTCAGTTTTTTGGGTTTTTTTACCCTCTCAGAGGGCCACTAACACAAATAAGCATACCTGCACCATGACAGCTCAAGAGTGGTCTCCCTGCAGATCCTAACACACACCCCCTCTGTCAGCAAGATATTCAAAGCAGACTCAGAGAGAGAGCTAGGCTCCATTCCCTGACCTGGTTTAGCCTTCTTTGATATTTTATTCCCAGGCAATACAACATCCTGGAGGTTTATGCTATGAATACCTACTGTCAGGCCGATCTCTGCCCTTCACATGAATTTGCAGTCTGAAGCCCCAGAGGCACACTCCCATCCTCTGCCAGGCCCCACGATCACCACACGTCCGCCTACTCCAGTCTTAAAAATTGCAAAGCTCATCAGATGCGTCTTCTACAGCTCGTCCATTTGGCAGTGTGCCACATCAGTCTCACTCTACATACAGATCAGCCTCTGCATCAGCTCCTGCCTTAGTCACCGACACTGCTCACGTAATAGGGTCCTTCGCAATCTCCGTTGAAAAACCAGCCTTGGAGCTTTACGGAAGCTCTGAAGTCGAGATGAGGGAATCTCGAGTGTTAGGCTGTAAGGGACACCTTCAATTTGCATCCCTGATCCATACACTTAGGAAATAATATGTCTACCTCGAGGACAGACCAAAAATGTGATTAGGAATTGGTTTTCATTGGTTAAGATCCGGTGCATTTGTTAAGCACTCATCTAATGTCAAAACCAACAATTCTTAACTCTGAAGCACATGGCATATGAACACTTTCCGTCCATTTTAAAGTTACTCTGCACAGGAGGAAAAAACAAGCGTTTTTTGAACGCTCAGCTCTCAGGACAGCTAGTAAAGATCCATTGTAAAAGTGTCACATGTTTTGAAGATATGAAACTATTCTATGTAGGGTCTGACTTTCCCCTCTCTCAGATGTATAGAGGAGAACAACATGATTAAGCGGCAAAGCTCTACGCTATGGTCAGAAATACAAATGACAACAATAAATTACAAGAATAGGATATTATGGAATCAGTAACATAGTACAGAATCAATGTACTATAAAAACACACAAACAAAACCTCTTCAAGTTTCTAGTACTACACAGTACTGATATCAGCTGCAGCCAAACCTCGATTTGCGTTTGACCAAGCAGGATATTCCCTTGTATAAGTTTTATCATCTAGACCTACTTTCAAATCTAGTATTTTCTCGACTGGTACGTCCAAACACTGTACAGTCAAAATAAAATGGGGACACGAGAATTTAAAAAGACAGTTCTTTATCCTGGCAGGAAGAGGTCAGAGTATGACCATTCAACATCTAAACCCACAGACCTGTTTTGTGAAAAATTTAGTATTATATAGCAAAAGTTGATTAGAGACTCTGCAATCCTTGCCCAAGAAACGGAATGAGACGGTACTGATTTCATTATATTAACCACACAGAAAACGCAGAGCAAAAAGAGTGAACTCTTCTTGAAAGATCTTTTCAAAATCAGTTAAGTCTTACAAAGAAATACAAACACTTCTTTTTCAAGTTTACTCTCAGAAAGTCTTGTTTTAAAACAGAAATAAGCAAAGCCTCAATCTTGAACACATGATACAACAAAATGGGTGTAAGCTACTCATTATTTTCTAAGAAATGACACATAAACATCTAAAAACAGCCCAAAGGACCTTGTATCGATATTTGCTTCAAAGTTAAAGAGGTTTAGTCAGAGCAAGACCTCGAAATGTAATCGACTCATTCTGGTGATGGAGGGTGCTTTCTGCAAGCAGTGCAAGCTGGTAGCTCAGGCTGGCCAAACAGCAGCGTAAAAGCTATAGGTTGTTCATCTTCAGCATTCATTAGTCTGTGACATGTTAAGTCACAGCCCCTCCACAGCCCCAAATGGATGTTATTTTAAAGCTGCAAATGCAATGTGCTTTTCCCTTCTTTTGAATATGTAACTTGCAATTAGTTGAAGGATCCCAAATAAAACAGTCTAAAAAGAAGCTGTCACGGACAGACTAGTCTATCAAACTGTTTGTCTTGCTAAATGTGTCCTTTTCCAGGTGGCATTTTATGCTCACTTCTAGCAAATGAATTTGAGTAAGCCTCGATTTAAGTGTCCCACTACAAAAAGAGAACAGCGTTTAAAAAAAGTTTAAGAAGCTGGACAAGGCTTCTTCAAATAGCTAATAGCTCACATATGAGGCCACAGCAAAGACAGTGTCTTTGGAATAACATAAGCTTACAGAATGCCTTTAACATTTCTTGGTAACACTGCCATTTTTTTCCTATAGTACTGTAGCTAACAAAAACCCTAAGAACGAAGTTTTGTAGATCCTGACGGAACACCAATATAAGCTTCCTTTATACATTCGCAGCGTCTTTAATCCTGCCCTGAAAGGAGTCTTGCTCAAAACAATTCCCATGGCCATTCAGTCTTTCGCCTATCAAGGTCAGCAGAAAGCAGGCTAGCTGATACTAACTGGGTGGGCAACAGGAATGGCTATCTGTTTGGATGCTTAGAGAACTCACTTCAAACTAATGAACATCTGGAAGATAAACGGTCAATCGGTACCAATTTGGATTGGTGCAAACTGACAGCCCCAAAGAAAGCAGCCTTTAAAGCCAGGACCCAGCGAGCGTCATATGCCTCATGCAGTGCATTTTAGTCAGTAGGAAGAGTTATATATTGCCTTATGAAATATCAGTGAGTGCCTGCCAAATTACTTTCCGAACAGCAACCAACTCGTCTTCTGGCTGTTTTCAGTGTTACGCAGTTGAACGAGTGATCTGGAGTAACTGTGCATGGTGTTAAATGCTAAAGATTTTAGCCGTTGTGAAGTCAGAGAGAAGCAAGTATCCACAGCACGTGGCAGAAGAAGCGGAGAGTGATGAAATACCGCTTCATGCAAGCATGAAAGCTAGTCAGCATAAAAGGGGAGAAGACAGAGGCATAAAGGCTTCTAGGGAGATTGCCACCTCCTCCAGGTAAAAGACCAATTGGGAAGGTACTTAACCCTTCGTGTGCTTTCATCCCTTGACCAGGAAAGCGTGGAGGGGAAGGAAGGTAGAGATGAAGAGGAGGTCACAAACGCACTCCTCCCGATCTAAAAATGGGAAAGAGAAAAACACTCGGGAAAACCAAAAACAAAACACAAATAAAATTCTTAACTGAAATAAAGGAACATTCTTAAAACCATGGAGATGACATAAAGCAAGAATGATTTTGAGAATTTGGCTAAGCCTGAGTGGACTTAATTCTTTCAAAATACAATTGACTTCATGTTAATTCTAATATTGATATTCCAGAGGTGCCAATATTGATATTCCAGAGGTGCTAAAATCCACAGAGAATAAAATACATGCACCATAATACCACATAAACTAACTTCACATAACAAATCAATGCTTCAGAACTGCTACTTCTATCCAAATTTCAAACCAAATGACCAAAGGACCTATACAAAGCACTGTCATGTTTGGCAAACGCTGCCACATACAAAAGAATTCTGACATTTCTTGCTGCCAGAACTGCCTTTATATCAACATGCCAATATAATTTAAAATGATCCAGATTTCATAGTTTAAAGTTCTTACTAATTTAATTGAAGGCAGGCAAAAACCCAGCATACAAATTTCTGTGCGGATTCCCCGGTGCACTAAACTGTCTTCTTTGGAATGTGCATGGAACATTTGCCCTCCCTTCATACCAGGCAAAAAACCCATTAACTTCCAAATATGTTTTAAAGGGCTTAATTGTTTATCTGGAGGGAAATACAAGATAGTGCTACCAACAGGGAAACATTTAAACAAATCCAGAAATGTTAAATACGTGCCTAAAAAATATTATCCCATATTCCTGCCCACAGGGCAATCTAGATGCAACAAAAACCAAACGTTAATGAGCACTAGTGTGTGTTGGGTCACTTATCTGAAGTGTGAACACGTCAGTGCAGAATCCTTGCGGCTAATACAGAACTCCCTCCCCGCTATTAGCGCATCATACAGGAAAATACTAAATCAGAAGAATTTGTTCAACTAACAGATCTAAACCATCCTCAGCCTTCAGTTCCAAACTCAAAATAAGAAACTGGTGGCCTAATGAAAAAGTTAGCTTCAATTTTATTTTATTTTTGAAATGTGGTTCTGAAGTTCCACAAATTGGCACGTGCCTGTAGCTCAAGAAAGAAATCCGTGAACTTTACCTACCTTCTTGGAATACTATTTTTTTCCCCCCTCCTGGTTTTCAAACAGCCACACATTGATATTTGGCATATATATTGTGGTTAAAAGAAACAGCTGAGCAGAAGCCAAAAGCTCCAGTTTACATATTCCAGAACTGTTGTAGCTTTTACTTTTCAAAACATCAAGCTCCTGCAGACATGTTAATACAGCAAACATTAACAATTCTTACAGTTCAAACTCCCTCTGAAGCAGACAGTTGAGCAGCTTTGGTACACGAGCATAGTTGGAATAGACAGAAAAGCTGAACATCAGAAGAAATGCAGAAGCATCAGCAGTTTTACTTACATGTGGAGGGAAAGGCTGCAGTCTTGTTATGCTTTCTTCTGGGTATGTGACCTCTCCCATGGGGAGGTAGGGTTTCTGACCTGATCCAGTCTCATACATGGACATGGGTCTGCTACCCCGTGCAGATGGTCGCCGCTTTAAAGAAGAATTGTTGGTAGGGTCTGTGTATTCAGAACCAGTTTGGACCTGATATATATTGGTTGTGGCCTGTCTTCTGAGGTTGGTATTTTCACTCTGTAGCGTTTGAAGCTGAAAGAAATGTTTAGCAGTGGGACTTTGTTTTTCTAACAGCAAGCGTCAAAAGCAAACTGACTATACAATACACGCTTGTCAGCTTTACTAGTAAATCCAGTTACTAGTAGCTGGGCTTTGATTTCTTTTTCAAAATCTCCTTGACTTGCTTAGTGTAAGCATAGAAACATCTGTGTTCCAGATCTGGAAATATTTATGTGCTGCTTTCCAGCACTTTTTGCTGGGATGCAAGCTAAATTAGATCTTAAAATTGGCTGTTGTAGTTAAACACACACAATCCATTTCTTCCAGCCTGGCTGTACTGGCACATGAATCGTGTAATATAATGAGGTTGTGGGGGGAAGGACTGCCAACAAAACAGTTTTTCAAGCAAAGTGATCCATTTCAGCAGTCAATACAAGAACTTACAAGGACTTTAACATAAGGCCCATGAAATCTGAAAATGCCAGAACTACAGCACAGACAGCAGAGGCAGCGCAAAGAAAACTAGAGCTTGCTCTGCAAAGCAAGAACAGAGTTTAGCTTATGAAAATTAAGTATCAGCTACTGCTTTCTAAGAAGCCAACAAGAAATAATTTTAAAGCTTTTTATTACGCATTTGATGGATAGTAAAAATGCAACAATTCTGACTTTTTTTGTGGAGTTACTCGGAGTAAGTTTGCTATATTAACACATCATAAAGAAAAGATGTAGAAAAAAGTCAGTATCAGCAATTCTCTAACAATAATTGAGTATAATATTTCAAACAGCTGACGGCCTTTTAAACAGGAAATTGCATATTTATTACTTTGCATCATATGAACCATCAAGAACATTATTAAAAAAAAAAAAAAAATCCTATTTTGCCTAGAGCGCTTCCCAGAACCCTAAATCAAATGTGCAGACTTCTATCAAGATAATTTACGCTTTCTCTCCCCACTTCCTGTGTGCTTGGTAGTAAGATGCATCAAGTCTCAAGATCTGAGGATCAGCCAGGAGCCAAGCTTCCCCTTTAAAATTTGACATTAGAGGCAATTAAATAGGTCAACTTTATAGTCTCCTTCTTCCAAACTTTTTCCACATTTTATAAACGTACTTTTGGTGCAGTTTTAGCCAACAGCTAATGTTAACTCAGACCAAACTCATAACCACCTATAAGCACCTAAAAAAATCCACAGGCATAAAAAAAAGTAACTTTTTCCATAAGAATGCCCATTAAGGTAACAGAAATATTTTCACTTTTACTTAGGAAGAATCTACTCTAAAGTGGCATTCATCAAGTGCAGCTTTGCCTCTTCTTTAATTAGCATCTTTTGCTTAGTAATTGCCATGCAAAAAATTAGATACACAGTTGGCTAATAAGGTCATACATAAAGTGGATAGATTTTTTTAGTTTGTGACCTTCTAAGCTCTTGCTTAGAAAACAAACAAAAAAGAAAAAAGAGAAAAAAGAGACTCCTGAATGACCTCTCTTGCATTAGAATTGCTGAAGCAGTACAAATATATAGGTGTCTTGCCACAAATAACCCAGCAGAGAATTCCCACATCGTACTGAAGTTCCCAGTAGCTGACAGCTAAGACAGCTGTTACCCCTTCCTCCCGTCCTGCGCTCTGCAATGGCGCAGGGCTGTATCGACTCTTCACCAACCCACAGCCACCAAACACTAAGTGAAAGCCCCATAGCTGGATACATCATCAGGATGTAAAATTGGTGCAACTCATCTCCAAGGTGAGGGAGCCCTGGCTACGCCATCTCTCAAAACAAGTTCAGCTGCAGCACAGAAATGATCTCTCTTCTGCTACTCCACATAAATATACTAAAGCCTATTAATTCATAGGCCCCAAAGATTTTTTTTTTTTTACCCTAAATAGACTATATCTGTTTAAAGAAACCCGATATAAGTGAAAAGTTAATTCAATTGACGCAGAGAAATGCTTTACCAGTACAAGCTGTTACAAGACCAAGGAAACACCCTGAGATCTCTTAGGCTCCTCTCAGTATTCACCATTCCAATAGATCGGAAAGGTTGAACACAACTGTAACAGAAGGATGGCACTGAACAAAGATATTCAAATCTGCTGAATTAGCTTGGCCTCAGGTGCTAAGAGCTCAACAGTTCCCACCACGCTCCAAAGCATCAGCCTCTTTGCCCCAAAACAACGGGGAAACAAGCTCTCAGCACAGGTTCACCTCTGCAGGAACACAGCTCGAACGACTTTCTCTACAGGGAGAGCGCTTTCTGCAGCACATACTGTAAGTCTTGCAGTACTGTAATTATTTGGAAAACAGGATTTTTAAAACTAGGTAAAGAATTAATTTGAGGAAGCAGTCAGCCCTTTCTAGGCTAGCACGACAGACAGGAGAGTGAACTCAATACAGATATAAATTCTCCTTTACCCCACAAAAATCTCTATTTACCAGAACACTGGCAAAGCATTCAACAAATTGTTGATTTGTTTATATAAGGATTAGAAGGTCTGGCTTCCAAACTGAGTTTTGGGAGCTTTAAATTCAGGATTTATCAAAAAAAGTTCAGTTTTCTGCTTGTGGAAAAGTATTTATACATAGTAACTCATATTGTAAATGAGATACCTCCACCTTATCCTCGTCTAGACAAAACCCACGCTGAAGGTTTAAACCAGTAACTGAATTTACCACTCTATCCTTTACGTGCCATTTCCCACGGATTCAAACGCAAGCAAACACATAAATGTCAGCCTCCTGGTATACAAAAACTTTATATTGTATCGCCATGTTTCAGACTATTTCCTACTGCCAAACTGGATTGGGATTTTAATTTCCCTTCATTCCAGCTAGGCTTATTAATGGAAAAAACCCAACATATTTACTGGAAAAGTTGGAAGTACATTAGATACATATGTGCACACACGTAAGACGTGTGCTAGCACTTACTTCCTCATTGCTGAAAACTGCTTATCTTGAAGCAGGACAGCAAAAACCTACAAGACTCGCAGTAACTGTCTTGTCACTTGGAAAACTCGTGTCAGAGTAAACTAAGCAGATCATCATCACCTCCACAAAAAAAAACATTCAAAGCAGGTGCACATTTATAGTCTCATCTGATTCCAAAGCAGCTCCCTTTTAAAATAAGTTTTCTCACTATCCTAATATTGGGTTATTGCGTCTTCCGTTTCACCAGTTCTATTCTGGTCAATTTAAAATACATCGAGAAATGAAGGGGTTACACTACTGTGCCTGTTACCTTTTTCTGCATAATTCTCAGCTCATCACTCAAGTTGATGTTCACTTTCATTAACTGCTGAATCTTTACCTCAGAAGCCACCAATGCATTTTTAACTTGCATATATTCTTGGGCTGTCACTGGTCCATCCGACAAGTCTGAATCCAGGCTCTATAAACAGTAAGAGAACAATACTTAACTCCATTGAGACAAAGACTACCAAAAGAAAACAAGACAATGAGATTTTGACAGCTTTTCATGTACTTACTTTAAAGGAATCATGGTTCAAATTAAGTTCCAATTAATAAGACCCGTTCCTTAAAATAATTTTATTCCAATATAAAAGAAATTTGATGTCAATGAACTCTTAGCTCCTCTATGCACAAAAACATTTGTCTCAGCATTTCAGGGACACAATACTCTGTCGTAAGAAATTTTTTTTTAAATATGCAATAAAGAACTGGCAAGTCATAAAAGACAGATTACTAAATATCCAGCGTGCATGTTACCAGGGAAGATTAAACTAGAACTACTAGGTTTACTGCCCCCTTTTTTACCATGGTGCATTATTTTCAGGAATGGTTTAAAACACTCAGTCACTATTGGTCTGCTGTAAATATTTCTTCAGTAGGAAGCAGTAAATGTTTGTGAAATACCATGTAATCGCTGATTAAGAGTGTTTTGGTAGATCCAATTATTTCATTCTGTGCAATTAGATCTATATCTTAACTCCAGACATGCACAGTGGCACACATTACTTTTCTAGAGGAGAATTTTATTTACAATAAAAATTCCTTAACTCACAACACTTAATTTTGTTAAAGTTCACAGACTGAAGCATGATTCTGAAATGAATTTGAAAATTAATTAAAATATTCATTTTCTGATCATTTATGCATGTTAAATCCCCTTACAAGGGGAAAGATTCACTGCAGATTACTTTTATGAAGAAATGTGTATAAATATTTCAAACCTACCTTCTGTCTGTTTGATTTAGCTGCATTTGTTTCCAGATCTGTATCTTCATCTGAAGCAACGCTGTCATAATCAGGCTGGTCGTTATCCTGACTTTCACTACAATGTTGATTGCTGATTGATTTGAGTATCAGTTCCACATTTTCTGTAGATCAACACACATCATTTAAAAACACACTAGTAACTGTGGAGAAGAAATGGAAGTGCATACTTTAAAGTAATTAAAAAAAAAAAAAAAAAAAAAATCAGAGAAGAGGTTTATCCAGAAAGACAATACCAGGCATGCCATAATAAAATATCATTTGACTAGCCCAGTTCAAAAAAAATTAATTTAGATCCACCTAGTAGGTATGGATTATTACCATCCAAAATGTCAAAGTTTTATGGTTTTGTCTTTTCATTTCTTGTAAGTGTTTAGAAAAGTTAAAGTGGTGAGAATCATGCTTTAGCAGCTTAATAAAATTCATGTAAAGGAAAAAAACAAAACAAAACCGACTACACTGGACAAACGGATGTCAACATTCAAATTAAAAATATAGGCAAAAATTAAAAGTTAGAAAAGATTTTTTTGTATTTTCTCTCCAGAGGAAGAACTAGTGTTCAGATGTTGTTTCATACCGTCACGGCTAGAACTATGGCTCTGTCTGGCTGTTGGCATAAGTATTTGTATTCTTTTATATCTATCATGCTCAAGAAATACAGAAAGTAAATATTTTTAGGCAAATTAGCAATAAGCTCAAGAGTATCTAAATTACAGCAAAGTCCTGTGTGTAGAGAACAGCCAGGAAAGCCAGCATCTAAAACACTGACATTATCCTAGCTGCCAATCAAAAGTGTCACTCTAAAACTGTATAGCAGTGTTCTGAAAAATTTTACCAAGTTATCATAAAAATCACAACCATCACAAAAAGATGTTCCTGAATTGCACCTATCCCGCTTGGTTTAATTGTATTACAAATACCAACCTTAATAGACAAATCTCCTGTAACTGGGCGTTCTTTTGGTGGCCTA
This sequence comes from Platalea leucorodia, assembly GCF_965183815.1. NCBI lineage: Eukaryota > Metazoa > Chordata > Aves > Pelecaniformes > Threskiornithidae > Platalea > Platalea leucorodia. The sequence continues at coordinate 9,053,378 of NC_138834.1, forward strand.
ATACATGTTGTCCATAGCCTGCTATCCACATGATTTAGTTCTTATCATTTATAAAAAACAGTATAAATATCTTTCTTCATTCGTATAGTACTTCTGACTGCGGCTATGGTATTGATTAAACTACTGAAGAACTGCACATAGAAGCACCTACAACCAAAAATATACTCACCTTTTGAACCAGCGAGAGGATTTCCCTGTTGTCTTCGTTTGGCATCACTTAAAATATCTATAACTAGCGTAGCAAATTCATGGGCATTAAATCGAGCCAGTTTCTGTCTTCCCTAAATTACAGAATAATGCAGGGGGGAAAAAAAAAAAAGTACATTGTGTATTAGATGAACAGCAGAGTTCCCAGGTAAAACTAAGACTATAGCACTGACAGCGAGTTGATTGTTCAATTACATTTATTGCAAAATGTGTGATTTAAATTGCCCAGCTGCACACTCCAGGGCAGGGGAAATATGAAACTATTTTAACCTCTTTACAAGTAGATGCAACTCTTCTACAGTAATGAAGTACAGTAAAACAATATTAGTTAGAATACCTGGCCTATTAAATAAAAATAGTTTTACAGTATTAAGAAGACTGCATACCTGATTCCTGGTTGAGGAATATTCAGGATTTACAGGAAGAAAAGGGACCACCGTGGTCTCTGTCACAAGCGTGCTATGATTCTGAGTAGCAAGCCAAACTGCTCAAGGAAGGAAGAAAAAAAAAAGGGAATAACCTTCCTGTACTATTTGACAGCGTTTCTTGTCAAAGAATAAAAGACCACAATTTCAAACACAAACACAATCAATTCAAAGGAAGGCTTTTTTCCCCAGAGGGTTCTCTACTTCGTAAAAAACACGAGATTTTTTACAATTAACGTCACCTCCAGACAATGCAAGACAAAAAACTACCATTATCAGTAATTACTGAATACAAAAGTACTTTAAACAGAACATATGCTTGCACTAGCATCTTGCATGTAATGTAACAATTCAAATTTATTTTATACACATTCCAGAAAGCCTCATTCACCTGCATCTGTTTCCCTCCTGTCAACTTCATCATACACATCCATGGCAAGTTCTTCAAATAAGTGGTTGCTTAGCTAAGGGTAGAAGAGAATAATGACAGCTTGAAAAGAAATTAAATCTAGTAAGACCTCTGAAACACAGAAAATGTAAGAGCACAAGTCTGCTCTCCCCTGGCTCTTTTTCAGCCTATATAATTGCTTGTTTCTCAGCCTGCAGAGTGAAGTAATCCATTAAGCAGATATATACGACCACCTGACCGCTAGACACAGAGACAATACTGTTCTACACTTTTCCTTTACTGGTTAATGGATTCTTTTTTCTCTCCTATCTGATCGCAAAAAGACCGTGTGTGTTTGGAGTGAAGCAGACCTACTGTGGGAACTAGGTATCCAAATGGCACTGGAGATGTGGGCTTAACTGAACAGTGAAGACTCACAAAATGCTTGCGTGTTTCAAACTGTGTTCCTACAGTGGGCGGTTCAAGAGAGATACTTGTGTTGTGACGAAGTGAGCTGTTGGAAGATCGGACATGAAATTAAGATGTCACGGGGCTTTGTGGACGTTTCACGTACAGTGCATTCACATTAGTAACGGGGACCAGACTTGATAACTGAGAGCGTAGGCAAGCCTGAACAGATGGCTGATCTTCCTTCTCTGGGACAAGCTGTACTGAAATGGGTGAAAAACCTAACACTTTTTCAAGGCTTTAGCTTTATTTACAAGAAAACCAGTCCTGCTTTTTCCAGAGTTTGAGTCCTAAATTCCTAACCAAAGAGCAACTGCCATCGTTCTTGAACCCAGACAAAGCCAGTATGTTTACTTGTGTACTGGGTCTGGCTGGGACGGAATTAACTTCCCTCGTAGTAGCCCACATGATGCTTGCTGTGTTTTGGATTTGTGGCTAGAACAGTGTTGACAACACTAGCTTCTTTTGGCTACTGCTGAACAGTACTTGCACAACACCAAGGCATTCTCTTTTTCCCCCCCACTCTGTCCACCCCACCACCCAGCAGCAGGTAAGCTCAGAGTGGGCATGAAGCTGGGAGGAGGCACAGCCAGGACAGCTGATACGAATCCGCCAAGGGGATATTCCATACCATACCATGGCATGCTCAGCGATAAAAACCCGGGCGGAGGAAGAAGTAGCTTGGTTTTTGGCTTCCAAGATGGCTGTTCAGAGACTACCTGGGCAGCAGTCTGCCTGTGGGAGCTGCTGAGCGATTCCGTTTGCTTCACTTGGTTTTCTTCTCTTTCCTTCACCTATTAAACTGCCTTTATCTCAACCTATGAGTTTTCTTGCTTTTGCTCCTCCTGTGCTCTCCCCAGTCCTGCTGGGGGGACTGCACTGGTGCTGGGCTTCTGGCCAGGGTCAACCCACCACAACTTGCAAAAACACAGTGCAGGAATCCATCTACTTCTAGCTAGCTATGCATTTAAAGTAGCCACTAACAGCATGTTCACAGCAGAAAGCCAGTTCTAAAGCGGATTCACATTTGGTTTGTACTGATTACTATTTGAATACCAGTTCTACACACGCTGCCTTGCTTAGCTGGAATTTTCATGACCGCTAGCATTACCTTTAGAGAGAAACGGACATTGTTGAATAGAAGAATAACACCAGGATTGTTCTTCCCCCAACTGCAGAATTTTTATCCTTTGATACAGTTTGCTTCAGCTAAAAGCTTTAAGTAGAGGGAAAACATATCTCCACTCTAACTCGCACAAGGATTTGGTCACCAACACTTTAGTAAAACTAGTGAGCTGGCATGATTATTACCTAATTAGCAGACAGTAATGCACTATTCTGGCTTTCCAGAAAGTTAAAGGCAAACAGAAACATTTAACATACAGATTTACATAAAATACATGAAAGCAAGACAAACAACAAAGTTTAAGGTTCTGAACTGGGGAGACAGACCTAGAGATACTACCCCAAACAAGACCAACAAGTATTTGTGCTCCATCATGGATTTGTCATCATCTCTGCTCCTCCATTTCTCCCTATTTTCATGTTTTTCTCCACACTTTTAACTTGCTACAAAGTTGACATTTATTTATGCAGGAATTAATAGCAGCTGAAACCAGCATGGAAGATGAAGTACAGAGTTTGCCATGTCCAGACAAAGATGTGTCACACTGCACACTGGAAGTTTTACTTACAGACTGAAGCTTCTTCTTAGCTGCTTTTGCAAGTTCTGATAAATCTAGACTGCTATGAAAACAAAAAGTGATCATTACATCTACAGCATTTCATAGCTTGTTTAAAGACAAATTCTACGTTTCAATAATTCAATTATTAAAATGTCACTTTTCTTTTAAACTCCTTAATCTTTTAGTATTATTAATATAGTTTTTAACACATTGATCTTACTAATATTGCTAATATACCAATTAGCATATTCGTAAGCTTTCCTAAACAACAATCTTAAAATTAAAACAAAAGAATCCCAAAAATCCTTTGGAATATGAATACCCACATTTGCACAGCTCAAGCAGCAGTCAAGCTGTAGTGCAACAAAATGCTTTCTGTAAGGAATCTGAACAATATCATCATTCAACCAAAACTCAAGCCCACAGAAAACACACAGGATTCGTTCCACTGGACGCTGCAGGAGGTCGGTGACCATCAGGCTGGCAAATGGCTACGGCAATAGGGCCATGCTTAAAATTATTCTCTACTGGTTAGTAAATAATCTCTTCTACTAGTTTCCAGCCTTGAACAGGAGGCACAAGATGAAAATTGCACAGTTCAACAGAATTTATCATAAAAACTACAGATCAGGAAGCTGACAAATTTTGAGTCCGTATTTATATCACCCGGGGAAGACTCCCCTGACCTACGAGGAGGGAAAGGCTCAAATAAAAATTCTGTATGATTAACTGCCATCACAGAGAGTTTGTGTAGGCAGTCACCCAGACAAGAAAAAAAAAAAAAACAGCGGAGGATATCGGGCAGAGACAGTCAGGTTGTACTGCAGGCTCTGCAGTCGAAGCAGCATCTTTGAACAAGTGATTTTCTCTGCATGTCAACTTCCTTCTCTGTGTAATGGGGCAAAGGACATTTACTCTGCTCTGCAAAATACCCTGCGCTGAAAATACACAGTACTTTATCCAACAGCTAAACACAGCGTATCTAAAAAAATGACAGATGTTAACTCTAAGTATTTTACCAACTATTACATACTTTCTCTCTATAATTTTTATTTTATTACAGTTTTTTATAGAAATTTTGCAAGTAATAAGTTGAACAACAGTTTACTTACAGCCGTCTTATTTCCAATTGCATAGCATTAAAAAAAAAATAGGGACTTACGATTAATACTTGATATGTTTTATACAAATATGATTTCATTGATGGTAACCAAAAGTTAAAAGCACTCAGATGATCAAAAGCATAAATATTCCCAGAAGAAAATGCAGCTTTCTTGCAAGTATTAGTTTCAAAATGCTGTATCAGTAAACTAACTCAATTGGCCCTTACATTATTTACAAAATCTGTTTCCCAGGAATCCCCATGTGTGTTCCCTTAATATAACTGTCTCACCTTCCCCCTGCATTTTAACAAATACAGTAAACTTCTATAATTTTCTGATTTTGTTTAAATGCCAATATTCTTTCTAGGAAAAAAAAAGCTTCCAAGATCAATAAAGGCACAGATTAAAGAGTTAGAATGACAACAAGCTTAAAAGTTGTTTCAGAAAGGAAAGGAAACTTAATTATTAGTTTTTTTTAATTTTGATGTTTTCAGACATGCCATGGAATCAGCAACTTACCTGTCTGCCATCTGAGGTATAACAAAGTGCTGTCCATTTTTATGCTCTAGAGTTGAAAACAAATTGCACTTTAATAGGTTGTTACTGGACTATAGTTTTCAATGTTGTCAGGATATACAGCTGTATTCAGTGTTACTAAAAGACATAGTAATGAGAAACCCAAGAATATACACAACAGGCAAACAAAGAATAATTTATCTTGCATTTAATTACTCAATTTCCAATTATAGGAAGCTAGCAAGTCTCAAAAGAAGGTTCATACCACAATTTGCTGGTGTTATCAAAGATTCCAATTAAGGCTTATCAACTGTATTAAAATTCCATTAAGAAAAAAAATTAAGTTCTAACATCGGTGCCATAAAGGCACCTAATGGCTCAAGATTTTTAAGTGTGCTTGTGTTCAAAAGCTACCCGCTTAATTGAATACTCCCCTGCTTTTGCATTTTACATTGCAATTAGAAACTACTTTGAAGAGTTTCTACAATATCTCCTGCAGACAATTCAACATTCACAGAATTTTTATTTTCCCTGCAATTCACTCCTTGAAGTTAAACAGTACTTATCTGATCTTATATGGAGGTTTCTCCACACTTTCAGGGGTATTTCATTTACAGAACACATATTTGTGGAAAAACAGAAAGGAACTTAATTTTTAATTTAGGTATACTTAAAATCCTGCTGTTTTAACTGGATTTTAAATGCATTATCACTAATCTTACATCTTATACTTTCTTTAGTTCTTCATGTATAATTTATATAATGTTAGAATATTTGAAATGCATATAAAAAGTGTAGTAACACTGACACAAACATTATATACCATAGTTTGAACTGTCCTATAATTAACACTGAAAGATCTCGGAGTGTGGTTTTTCCTCCTTACCTGGTTTCCTGCCACAGAGATAGAAGGCTAACCTGTCTGTGAGTTCATACTGAATTTCCACCAGGCGCTCTGCCAGTTCATGATGCCCACCTTGTCTGGTTTACACACACAAAAGTTAGATCAGTTATTCATTTTGAGACAGAAAAAAATTTAAAAATGGTCAGAGAAATAGATTTAGTACAAGCCACTGTTCAACACTGCACATGTCTGAGTGTACCAACACAGCGCAGACTCACAGCAGGATTTTCAACACTATGTTCAAGTGGGCAAAAAAACTACAGATAAACTTTTATGAACTTCCCAAAATGAGTCAGTGAAAACTCTGAAAACCTTTGCCTACTGCTTTGCTGTAGAAAAAAAACCCAACAGATTATATAGGCTATTTTGAATATGTTTTTTCTAGACAGTTCCTGAGTTCATGCAGCAAACTCACCCAACTTCACATTTGATTAATAGCATTGAGAAATAGAAATATTCTGGCATATTTTGTGCTGCGATCAAATGAACTTATTCAGTCTCCAGATTCCATGTATGGCCTCAATTCAAAAGCAATCAGAGCAAGGAGGATGTTTTATTTACACAAATGTGCAGCTTCTAGTTGATCAGTAATGTCCAATTTTGCATATAAACACAAAAAATCTTGAGTGCTGTGCTGCAAATCTTGCAGTGCCTCATTACCACCCAACTGACCAGTAGAGACATTCATGTTTACTCGTTCTTGTCATGACTGTTGTCTGCTTTGGGAAGCCCAGAGCCTTTCTAAAGGCAGGCTTTCCTGAGGGAGCAGTTCTGCAACTGGATGCGCCTCAGAGTTCACTGCCACTAAAAAGCCTGGTTCCACCCCCTGCTCCCTGACCCATCCTGTGCAGTCCAGCCCTTTCCTACAGCAATTCCCTAGCTAATCCGCACTCCTGGAGTCCGCTCAGCTTGCTGAACTTGCAGAAACTCTTCTCCTCGGATTACTTTTCTGTAAGCTGCTAGATTGGCACAGCCTGTTTCACTGGGATCACAACTGTTGTCTCAAGCATCCAGAATACAGGCTATGAAATGATGAAAATGCTTATTTACACTCTTTATGCACTCGCTCTTTCTTGAAAAAGTACTTACTAGCATTTCACAGTCAAATTATTTTCAGGACAGAAACATATCTAAGCAGGTTCATCGTGTGACCTATGAACACCAGTTAATGTATAAGAGCATCACATATGTTAGAGCCTTCTACCTTGCACAGTCAACTGGAGTTTTTCCATTGGAATCTTGCGTGCCAGGATCAGCACCATAAACCGCTAATAATTCTGCTTGTAAAGTCTGTCCTGCCTTAGCAGCAACATGGAGCGGGGTGTTTCCTTTCTCCTACAAGTTATTAAGAAAAATATCTACTTAATCAACAGGTCTGAGTAGAAGATCGAAATGCAATGTGTATCAGCTGAAATCGGTATAAATATTATGAACTGTAAGAATTGATTGTATATCAAAATAATGAAAAAAGTGTTCATACAGGATGAAAGAAGTTGGCTTGGGCTCCTAAGGAGAGTAATCGCAAACACGTCTCCAGATTCCCTGTCCTTACACTGGAATGGAGTTGCTGAAAAAGAAGCAGGATTGTACTTAATACAGCGGCAATAACTGTGATTCAGCATTTGTTTTTTCAGCCATGCTTTTAGAAACAGGTATGCAAGAATTCTTGCTACAGCTGTTTTGTGTAAACGTTTTTCTTCAAGTTAACCTAAACTGATGCCTCTCAACCATCCACATCTCCAGTATCCATATATATTACCCCAAAAAAGTGGCTTCAAGTTGAAGTCACGCTGTATTTGTTTATGTAGTAGTGCTGAAGAACAGCAATAGTTATCTCAAGTCAAAAGCAACTACTTTAATTCAGTCAGATTTCACTGTTTTGTTACACACAAGTTGTAGCTTCTGCAGACTGCCAGAAAAAAAACCATACTAACCTTACTTAGATCTTTGGCAGTAACACTGTCATCTTCACGGCATGGCAAGCGATGAACAAATGCTAACATCTGATATTTAGCTCTAATGAATTCTGCTTTATTGGGACTGTGAAGAGAAACACAAGCAACAGAAGGGAAAGAAATTAAATATTAGTGCTTTCACAATAATACAGATGCTCTAGAAAAAGGAAAATTCCAAGTGAAGACTGCATTAGATCTTTGCATGCTACTAGTAGCAAAGTTAGACACGGAAAAATATTTTCATTAAAAAAAAACCCAACGCAGATTGTGTAACTATACAGAACATACTTTTTTTTACAAACATCAAGATATCTGCAGACTCTAGGATGTAGTGTATATTTCTTAGAAGGAAACACTGAACATAAAATTATGCCAACTTAAGATGTGTACTTACTATATGCAGTTATTTACATTTAAAAATGAAGCACCATATTCAGTGACAGAGATGTATTTCCATTTTTGCAATAAATTTTAAAAAATTATCATTGGGAATTAAAAAAAAAAAAAAAAGCGAAGAAATAACTACTTTACTCCTGTTCTCTTCCAGCAACAAAATATGCACAGGTTCCCATGGATACCTTGCTGCCTCTGTCACTGGTGAATAAAATCATCACACTTCTACAAAAATAAAAAAATCTGTAATTTTCCACTTACTGCACTTTATCCTGTGGGCTAGCTTTGCGCCTTCCACTCATAACAGAGGCAGGGTCCAGCAACGAATGTTCCCATATGGAGTTAGCACCATTATTATACAGTGTTTCAACCATCTGAAATCCAAAATGTATACAAACAGGCAGTAAAGAAATTTTGCTGCTAGCTGCACAGACTGACTAATCAAATAGCTGTAATTATTTTCAAGTGGACAGCAAGCCAACAGAGATTCATATGCTGGTGCCAGCATCCATAACCTACTGGGCTGTCAGAACCAGGCACATGCCAGGGAGGTTATTCTGTGGAATGTAGTAAGAGCCCCCTTAAAATTCTCTACTCTTCCCAACAGCAGCTCTACTGAAAACAGAGGCTTGCTACATGTTGAAAAATTAGGTTGAAGCAGATGCATTGCAGAAGTCTGAAAGAAAAGTTGAAGGTGACCCTCCAAAACAGAGGTATCAAATTAAAAAGGCATAGACAATTCTGATTTTAGTGGTCCATCATGAGAAATAAAAGGAGACTAACTTAGAAAAGGAAAGTTTAAAAGGATCAGCCCCTCTCAAGCAAAAGCTTAGCAATTTAAATTCCATTTAAAAAAATTGTTAAAAAATTACTGTACCTAGTTTTAATGAAGGAAGATACAGTTTTACTTTTTACCTGCAGCAGTGTTGGCGGCCATGGAGTATGCTTGAGATGCCTCACTTGAGAGATATGACGCCCCAGACTTCGATGAACACTACAGCACTCATCGCAGATCAGAATCCCCCTGTTTATAGATGCCCAACAAGGATCTGAAAAAGAATACATTAATTACAATGCAGAAGGCGACATGACCTCGTATTTCAAACACAGGGTCTAAAATGAGGAGCCCTGCCTTCTAACCTTAGCTTTACTGCTTAGCCATTATATGAGCTTGATGGGCCTCTGGATGCTGGGGAAATAATAGCCCTTGCACTTACTGGGGATGTGGGAGTCCTGGGACAGCAAGGAGACCTGCTGTGGAAAGTCTGAAAAAAGCCCCACTGTTTGCAGTTCTTCCTACGAAAATAGAATCCTTTGTAAGCGCAACAGGACACTAAATTTATTAACTTCTTGAAGTGCTTACATGTCATTTGGTGGAGTCCTACAGAAGTATTTCTAACAATAGTACCTACCCCGCTCTTTTGAAAAACTCAGAAGTCAATAAATAAAAAGTGGTAATAGTAGCCATGCTTTTTCACATGCTACTCAGTCTTCAGTTCTATATTATTACAATGTTTTTTAATTTCCACATTAAATCATAAACACACTCGAGCATCACAGTAAAAAAAAAAAAGAGCGAGATACAGGTATGTCAAGTAAAATCAGTAAAAATCAAAAAATCAGTAAAATCAAAAACTGTCAAGCAAATTAACTTCAACTTGGAACAGATCCAAATTGAAGCCATCTTATAAGCAAACCAGAAAGAAAACTGATGGAAGGTAAAGTAGTAAATAATATATACTAGCTATTACGTAGCTTCAAACATCAAAAAGTATAAAACCGAGTAGGAACGTTACATCAGATTGAAGCTGAATATATGCACAACAGGACAGAGGTCCCTCTGCTGCTCTTAGCCCAGTCTTCAGAAGAAATTCCACTTTTCTGCCAGTGACGCGTGAAACTCAACGTGCCAAGAACCCTGCAGTAAGCGGCAACTGAGCAGCAAGACAGATCTTCAGATCTAGCACACCCCAGGAGAAAGAAACAGGAATTCAAGATCTCTTCTATTTTGGAAAATTCTTCTTAATTTCAAATCCAGAGACGAGTTTGAGGCTAAATAAGCGAGTACAACACAAGCCTGGTATCTCACGAGAACTTCTGCATCCTGTCAGGATGCATCTAAGCAATTGTGCATCATAAAAAAAGTCTTCTCTGACCCACGCGATAAATTTACTGAATCCCTGAAACATGAGGTCTGATCACAGTTGTGGTTTTTAAGCAGAGTTGATGATGTGTGTGTGCTGAGGGCAATGTAGGCAAACCTGTTCGAACCACAGGCCGTGAGGGATGGGAGCATCTATTCACAGATGATAACTATCACAGCCCAGAGCCAAATTAAAGCATATGTTTTAGGAAAAAAACTATCCTAATTTAAAAAACAAATTAATAACAAGCACGCAACCTCCTTATTAAATCATTCCATTATTTTTACAACTTTCACTTCTAAGAAGGGAGAAAAATAACAACGAAATGAGATGCATTAGTGCTAACCTAACAACCCAAGACTGAAGGCAGCCTTCCAGATTAACGAGTGGAGTCCCTTTTCATTACAGACAACCTTATCACCCACTCATTCATAAACTAATGGGATTCTTCTGAAAGCCATTACGTTTCTTGTTTCGATCACCAGTTACAGGCTGCTTGTGAGCCTCGCTCTGTTTTGATTAACAGTCATCATCAGGTTTTTTTCTTTACATCCACCGCAATACCTAACTTAACTGGCTCCGAACAATGGCCGTTTAGCCATGATAAAGTCAGCTACTGTTTATTTGGTCATTTCATAGCAGAAATGGGGCTTTAAAATTCTTCTGAAGAAAAAAGCTGAGGCCTTGCTTGTAATTTCAGCTCCTACATTCTACTTAAAAGAAATCACATTGATGAAAGTCCACATTTATGTAGAATCTGTCAAAAAACGGCATCACTGGAAATGTGGATGGTGTGATGCAAAAAAAGATGACAATAAAAGAAAAACAAAAGGAAAGACAACAGACAGATTCGGCAAGGGAACTGAAAAGTTCAGCACAGAGAAGGAACACAGTGTTAGACAGTATGAAGAAGCAGAGCAAGCTGTCAGGTTATGGGAAAATTGATATGTCAGGTTTAAATTTAATTTAGTTAAGTGTTTGTGCTGGAATTTGAGTAATTTTTTAAGAGAGATCCAGTTATGGACACAATCAAAATATGCTTAAGCTGATACCAAAATACAACTGGGGAGAAGCCAGAAAGATAGCTCAAATCTGTTTTCAGGAACATGGCAGAGCGATGCAAAACAGGAAGCGTGTGATGAAGACAAGCCTGAACCCTGAGCGCGAACAGCGAACTCCTGCCCGAGAATAGGAAGCGTACCAGAGGAGTACACGTAAAGTCACTTCACGTAAGAGACCTCATGTAATTCGTACCTCGCCACGGAAACAAAGCGGATATCGATGAAGTTCAAGGGGCAAGTACTAATTATTCCAGCAGTCGGGCACCCTGCACTTGCTGCACCTGATGTGTGTGGAAAGGCTGCAGCCCCCCAGGACTCCTGACGCAGCTGCACACGTAGCAGCTCCCCAACACCCCTCTGACAAATTCTCTTTGGTTTAAGTAATGGAAGGGTTTGATTTTTTTTTTTTTTTTTTAATTTAAGAAAGGATTAAGTTAAGATTTCTTTACACATACGGATAAGCCAGCAGATTTCGTCACCAAGATCAAGGAAATATCTGACAATGCTATAATGTCATGACACAACAAAATAAAAGGCTGGCTTACAAGATTACCCTAATTGTGATGCTGATACACTGCGCAGTCCTGACGAGCTTAACGAATACACACACAGTAACACAACTTTATCTCAGAGTCATAACACCACTGATGTTTAAAAGCATAGATATGCTACCTTGTATGAGATAGGGACAACTGCCCACATAAGATATGCAAGCTCTATTTATTGAGGAAACAAAATTCTACGAAGAGAAAAGTAACTCCTTGAGAGTTAATTTGGGATTTTTATTATTTTATTTTTTTTTTTAAACAGAAGTCCCATTTTACAAAAGTTGTTATCCCCTCTCGCACATCACACCTCCTGGTCATTCAAATGTTATCTACATTACAGTGATTTAATTAATTTCAGTATGTATGTGAGTAATTATATTGGAAGAAGCAGGAGAGAACACAAACTACATAACTCTGAGAAGGAAAGACAACGAATATACACGGTTCCTAAAAAAAAAAAAAAAAACAAAACAACGTAAACTGGACAGTTTTAAAGGTAGGAACAGCAGAACTACAGATGGTCAGAAAAGGAGATGCAGCTGACTTTCTGCAAACAAGATTTGTTTCGGTAAGCTCCCAAATCTATCTGCAGCGTAGAGACAACGCGCTGGCCAACGCCGCACGACGCTGCTCGCCGAGCGCTCCCAGCCCCGGCCCGCAGCCGTTTCAGAACGCCCCTTCCTTAGGCGCCTGCGGTGCCTACGCTCGGCCCGGGCCGCGGGGCAAGTCGAGCCTGGCAAGGGAAAGTGCCGCCTCCCCCTGCCCCTCGGAACAGGGGCTGCCCCCCAGGTCCGTCCCGCTCCCGTCCTCGCAAGGCCGCCGGCTGTCCCGCTCCGTGACACAGCCCCCCCTCCCCCCCCCCCCGCCTTCAGCTCCCGGACTGAAGGCTTCTTCAGGCAAAGCCTTCCTCCTTTCGAGGCGGAGGACCTCCAGGCTGACCTCGCACCGGCGCTGCCCTCAGGCCGTTCCCCGACCCGGCCCCGGGGGCGCAGAGCCGGGCCGAGGCGGGGGGGGGGGGGGGGCGGTGGGGCCGGTGCCGCCCCTGGGCTGTAAAACCGCAGCGACCGCGAACTGAGGAGGGGCTGAGCGCACCGCGGCGCGGCGGGAGCGCGGCTCCCTCACCGAAAGGCCGATACGGACAAACCCGCTGAGAACGCGTCCAAACCCGGCGAAACCGGCTCCCCGCCGCCGCCGAGGGGCCGCTACCAGGCGGCGGCACCCCCGGGAGCGCCGCCTCCCCCCGCGCCCGCCGCCGGGGCCGCCCCGCTGACAGGAGCCCCCCGCCGCCCGGGGGTGCCCGGCCCGGCGGAGCCCCGCGCTTCCCGCCCCTCACGGCCGCCACCTGCCCGCGCCCCGGGGCGGGGGGGAAGCGCCGCTGCCCGGTCCGAGGAGAGGGGGATGGGCTCGCCCGGCCGCTGCGCTGCCTTCCCCGCGCCCCCGGCCGCCGCCGGTGCCTACCCTGGGCGCTGCAGTCGGCGCAGACCTCGCTGCTCCTCAGGCGCTTCGACATGGTGCGAGGCGGCGGCGGCGGGAGCGGGCGCTTCCTGCCGCGCTAACGGGTCCCCGCCGCCAGCCCCCGCCAGGCGGCCGAGCCGAGGCGGCAGCGCGCAGGCGCACGCCAGCACCGCCCGCTCCGCCGCCGGCGCTGTGCACCGAGCTGCGTGCGCCGGCGCCGGGCCGCCCGCCGCGGGGGAGCGGCCGCCATGTTCGCTGCTGGCAGAAGGGCGGTAGCCGGCCTGGGCGAGGCTCCGGCCACGGCGCCGTCGGCCATGTTTGTCCCTGGCAGACGCCTGCCTGAGGCTGCGTTGCCCTTCCACGGGGAAGCACAGAGGTCTCCCGTAAGCGGCCGCGCCGGCCCGCTCGCTGTCCCCTCGCCGCCAGGGCTGAGGGGGAGTGGGGGAAACGAGGCTCGGGAAGCCGGGTCCCGCTAATGGGTGGAAGAGGCTGCGCCCCGTCCAGCCCTGCCCTCACCCGCCATGGCGGCGGCAGGGCGTGCGGGCGAAACCAACGCTCGGTGGAGGCGGGGGGAGCGGGGGGGGAAGAGCCAGCGCTGAGCGCCGCATCCGGCCCAACGCCGCCGACCCCCCGCCTCCGGACGGAGGGCGATGGTGCAGCTTGAGGGCGGGACGCTCCATCTGCCCGCCCGCGGTGGGGGGGGTAGGCGGGGAGCACCAACTTCCTCTTTCCGTGGGCTCGCCGGTGGCGGCAGGCTGAGGGGAACGGAGGGGGAGCTCCCCCCCCGCAGCCGCCGCGCTGTGGTCTGTCCCGGCCGCTGTCCTGGAGAGGCAGGAAGGAGGGGCGCGGGGGTGAGGCGGGGGCGGCCGGGGCTGCGGGGCCGGGAGCGGGGGAGACCCTCGGGAGCGGGGGGGCGAGGGGAGCGGGAGGCCCTCAGGACTGGGGGGGCCCCAGGAGCGGGGAGATCCTCAGCAGTGTGGGGGTGAGGGGAGCGGGAGGCCCTCAGGAGTGTGGGGGCGAGGAGGAGGCCCTCAGGAGTGGGGGGGCACCAGGAGCAGGGGAGACCCCCCAAGAGTGTGGGGCTGGGGGTGGGGGCTGTGGCCAGGAGCAGGGGACCCCCAGGAGCGGGACCGTGCATGGGGCACCCCTTGGAGCGGGGCGGAGGGCTCGTAGGGGGTTGTGGCCCGGTGTTTCCCCCCCCAGCCTGGGGCAGGTGGGTGCCAGGAGAGAGGAGAAGCTCAAGGGGTCAAGGCTTGAGTAACCTGGGGTCTCCAAAACAAAGCGGGGGGGAGCAGTGAGGGTAGGCACCCTGCTTCCCCCGCTCCCGCAGGTGTATGGCATGATGAGTTCCCCTGGCAGGGCCAGCAGCGCGTTTCCCCTGCACGTCCTGGTCTGGAATAATGACTACAGGCGGCTGGACGAGGAGCTGCAGGACAAGGTAAGCGGGGTGCCTGGCCGGGCGATGGAGGGGCTGCTGAGGGGCTGGCGGCCCCAGAAGAGCCTGTGCCATGGTACGGGGCTCGGCGCCCCTCGCTTACGGCCTTTCTAGGGAGAATGAACCTTGATGGTGCTCCCAGGTCTGTTTGCTGGGCTTGTGGGATTGCTGCGCTTCTTTTTCTTTACTTATTTATTTGCGGTTGCGGGAGTGATGTAAGAAGGTGTAGGAAAATACTTTTTGTTCTGTAAAACATTAAATGTTGATTGCTTATCTGTAAAACTGTGTTCGGAGCGTTCGAGTGCGGGTTGCAGAATAGCTCTATAGAAAGTATTGGGAGTCATTGAAACAGATCAGGAAGACCAGATATGATGGACATGATTTTTTTTTTTTTTCTGTGCCAGAAAAGCAATAAATAGTGCTTACCTTAATGGGAAGTCAACATGCAGAAAAGGTGGCTGCTGCTGCCAAAAATTAAACCAGCCTCTAGCTTGCTGAGGACCAGCAGTTCTTACAGATCCGTTGCTGTCCAAGACTGTGGGGGCAGCATTTTTATACTGGCTGGAATGTTTTCAGCATCTCTGGTAAAAAAAAAAAATGGATCATTGTTTCATGCTGTAGAGTAGAAAAATACAAAGCTGTTCCCTCTCTAGGATGGCTAAGCGAGAAATGGTAATGACGTAAGGAAATGGTCTGAAAAGCTGCAGCAGAGCTCGAGCAGCAAACATCCTTCTGGCTGAGAGGCTGTGTAAGAGCTCTGACGTTCGCTAGCGTGCAGTATAGTTTGCAGAAGCAGAGCATATTAATTACATTATACCTGACACCACAAGTATGTGAGCCAAAGATCAGCTGTGCCACCTCCTGACTAGTGACTATCATCTGCAATTCTAACGGTACACCACAATTTACTAATGCTTGCTTAGAGCATGCTCCTGTCCTATTTTTAGGAGAATCTTTGGAATGCAGTTACTTTTTATCTAATTCATGTGATCGTATTCCTTAACAAAATCTTTAACCTTACTGGCACGTTGCTTCTGTGTATTTATTTCTGTTTTAATAACATTCTAACCTGTGAAAGTTTGTCATGAAATGAGGATCATTCTGCTTCTCGTTAGTCTGAGACTGCAGTTCACACCTGTGAAGCGCTGCTTCCTACCTCAAATGCTTTGTACCGTAAGGAAATGAGCAACGTGTTAAGATGGAATGTGTCTGTCTCTTACTTCCTTTACCTGCTTTTACATAACTTCTTTTTCTAAAGTATTCCAAAGATGTTTCCTCCTGCTTCCTTGGGATAAGCTTCTTGCTGTCGGAGGCGTGCGTGAGGGAATCAAAAGACACTTGCCAGCTGCACTTGGTATGGCAAATGACGGGCAGAATGTGTGGTTACCGGTGACCAGCAGCAAAGACAATTGGGAGGGACGCCTTGGAGTCCTTTACCTGTCAGTGCAGTAAGCATTGGAGCTGTAGGAAGTGGGGAAGCAAATTAATTAGCATTCCACCACAGAAGTGAAAAGAGAATGCTTTAAAATGAAGCTTTCCCGACTCTGTGTGTGGTCTTTCCAACTTAATGCTGTCAGATAACCGTATTAACTTGCATAATAACTTTCCTTTCTTATTCTGCTATTGACTTTCCCCTTTTCCTTTAGTTATAGATGCTCTTCTGTTTCAAATCTCTAAGCTAATAGTGAAAAATATGTAAGGTATGAGTATGTTGTGCTTGCATGTTTTGGGTATTTATGCCTGTGTAGTTTTTTTTTTTTTCCTTCTTTTTTTTTTAGTGACTTGTACAAAATGCACTCACTCTTCATTGTGCTGTGTGTGTCAGTCAAATGGATGCTTTGTAAAATACCATTTGCTTCTATTCTTTCAAAAAGTGCTATACAAAATCGGTGTTGTATGTCCTGTTACTTCTTTTTTTCCTTCCCTCTCCCCATATGATGTATGATGTTAAACCCTCTAGTGGTCTCTCAGGCTGTTGACTGTCCATGGTGCAACGCACGCAGACTAGAACTCCTGTCTTCTCCTGAAAGAGACCCCTTCTAGAAGGGAGACAGAAGGGGAAATAATTACAGAAAAAGAAATGAGAAGCATCAACAAGAACTCAGTTACATCTTACAGTGATATCAGTTCTTACCATGTTGGTTTTTTAGGCCCTGTTCTGCTTCTCTTTTTATTTCAGTGGGGAAGTAAGATTGCACTGTACGGAGTGCAGAAGGGCAATACAGTAGTGTTTGAAAACTGAGTCGACCATGCACCACAGACTGATACGGTTGAATACCTAGGGAATATTGACTCCTGGATTACTGCTGACAAGCTTTGTTTGTGTAAACTCTTCTCGGTGTGCTCTGATGAGTTGCGTTTGATAGGAGAGGTTCAGCATTATTTCTCTCTGGGATACTCAACAGGATGTTGATCAACATGATCCACGAGGCCGGACCTTGTTGCACCTTGCTGTTTCCTTGGGTTATATAGAATCTGCCAAAGTCCTTCTTCAACACAAGGCAGACGTAACCAAAGAGAACGCACAGGGATGGACAGGTAACGATAACTTGGAAAACTGAAGTCATGTGTTAATACTTTTCAGTTGTAGATGTTGTATTTTGACTGCTTTTATGTTATGTACTTTGCTCAGAAAGCAGACTGAAACTAGCTTGTGTCTGCATTTCTTTCAGTGTTACATGAGGCTGTCAGTACAGGAGATCCGGAGATGGTACAAATGATTCTGCAGCATCGGGACTACCAGCAGACCTCTATGACACTTGGAGGAGTTCCTGAATTACTCCAAAAGATTAATGAAGTAATTATTTAGTTTAAACCTCTTACTCCAGACTGCAGTTCTCATTCAAGTAGTTCAGTTAAGTAAACTGAAACCAGATGGGCAATCGTGTTCTTTGTTTCAACTTGCGTATTCTATAGCACTGTAGGAGATGGAGACTTTTTCCTTGACTTTACTTTGCAATCCTTAGTCATGAACTCCAACATTGGAGGCTGAATCTTGAAGGTGTTAACTGCTCCTATAGTAAAATAAGGAAGAATAGCTCGTCAGAAAGCAGCAGTGGTAGGCCAATGTCTTTTATCTTTGTTAGTTTCATTTTTTTTTAACGTTTGCTTATCATGTCTCCAGTTCTGTTCTCTTTTTGTTTTCCTTTATCTAAAATGTTCAGGAGAAATGCTGTACTGAATGTTAGATTAAAACTATTTCATGAAGTATTCATAAAGTATTTTTCTTCTCCAGACTCCTGACTTTTATGTGGAAATGAAATGGGAGTTCACTAGCTGGGGTAAGAATCCTGGTCATCATTACCTCTTCTAAACCGTAGACAAAGGGACTCGCTTATGTACAAATGTTACAAAAGATAGGCAGAGAGATATCTGCTCCCCAGAGTACTTATCTCTTCATCTCTTAAAACGACCTCTTATTTTTTTGTTGCACAATTATTCTTTGTTTCCTGTTTATTTGGTTTGTTCATTGTTGTTTTTGTTTGTTTGTTTGTTTTTTTAATTGAGAGTTTAGCCATAGTTAGAATTGCTGAAGACTTTTCTTGGGGTTTTGTTTACCTGTCTCTGTCTATCGATGACTAAGACAGTGATACATACCTCATATATAGATGCACAGACTACTTGGGAAGTACTTGCTTTTCTTTTAAAGGAACAAATGCTAGGCCTTACAGCTGACTTAATTTTCCAAACAGCTAACTATTAGACTGCTAGGAGATGGGGTTTATGCCATTTCACATCTTTTAGTCTGAGCTGATATCTTCCTTTTCATGTTCATCTTTAAAGTTGGTGGGTTTTGTCCCTAAGCTGATTGTTCTTGAAGCTAAAGATCATCAGTATCTCACCTCCTCTGGAATAATGATCACAGTACTGAGCAATCCTGCATCAGGGAAATAGCTTCTGCTTGAGTTCAGACTTCTGTGTGCTTAGCCTCTTGAATATTGTCTATTTACATTTGTCTCGTTTTTCTTTTCTAGTCCCACTGGTTTCTAGAGTTTGTCCAAGCGACGTCTGCCGCATCTGGAAAAGTGGTGCCAAGCTGCGTGTTGATATCACTTTACTGGGCTTTGAAAATATGAGCTGGGAGAGAGGAAGGCGTAGTTTAATTTTCAAGGGAGAAGGTACATATTTTAGCCTGTCTGCACCATTGGTCACCAAATACTATGTGAGTCACAATGAGAAATCCCGATTTTGCACAAAAAGACCTGTTGAGGCTAAGTGCTGAATTTTAGACAAGTTTTATACATACATTCCGTGAGTGTCTCGTAGAGGTACTGTTTTGTGGTTTAAAGTAATGGCTTAATTTCTTTCCTTTGAGTAAATCTGAGGTCAAAATTTGGTAATAGGGCTAAAATTTTACTTCAATCTTCTACTTACTTTCCCCCTTCTGTTCTCATGCCCCCCAAATAAAAAATAATTTTAGATACAGCTCCAAATTTGATCTCAGCTGAGTGCAAAATACAGTGAATTAGCGTCCACCCTGATTTGATATACGGTATATTCTCAGTTTTTCATTCTGGTAATACTGTTGCTAAGTTTTTTTAGCTTGAGATGTACCATTTCCAACAGATACTGGAGGTTGGGCAGAACTAATTGAGATCAATCATGATGATAAGTTTGTTACAACGGAGCGTTTTGAGATTTCCCAACACATGAAGCGTTTGACATTGGGATCTATGACACCAAAAAGAAAAGATGTGGAAAGACGCCTTACATCTCCAATTATTAATACGTGCCTTGATACAAAAAATATTGCTTTTGAAAGGTAAGGTACAAAGTTTCTTGTAACAAATAAACAGTTCGAGATTATGCATGGTCGTACTTGCAATAAAGCTTTAAAGACAAGCTCAAAAGCCCTGGTAATAAAAACTTTTAAGGCTAGATCTGAAATTACTTTAAACTTCACATACTGTTAAAGAAATTTGGCTTGGTAAGCTTGCCACTATTGCTTGGCAAAAAGTTTCCAGCTGAAAGAACTGATTTGCAGAAAACTTCCAGTTTATCATATTGGTGAGATCAGTGTTAATGTCTGCTTACAAGTTTGCATTTCACCCAAATTCCTACGTATAGTGCTGAAACTAATGGGCGAGAACTTGCATCTTGTAGCTAAGTAAGTCAAATCTCACATTAATACTTTGAATAAAAATACGTGTATAGTGTATCTTTCCACAGATGCATTTGTCTTCCGTGTTTACTACATGTGTTTATCCACGTATCTGTCAGCGTAGTTCAAACAATCCTTTTTATGAAACTCCTTTTGGAGTGCTTGGTGATGCAGTAAACCCCCGTGATCGTACAAAACAAGAGTTTTCAAAGTGAGATGTATAATTCCAGCATCTTTCTCCTGAATATTTAGTACCCTTTCAAAGCTGCCCAGAATTAGTCCCTGCAATGTTCACTGAGCCTTAAGAACTGCAGCATCTACGCATCCAGAAAAAAAGATTTCTTAGAAGTATTCCTATTATCCAGTTGCCCAAATTGCAGTGACGAGTTACTGTTGAAATTAAACTGTACGTTAAAAGCTGCCATGCCCAGGCTGTCAGGCAAATTAATTTGGTAAGTTTTTAGGGTGTCCTTCTCTGTGGCTCAGGTATCCACATCTCAATCCAAAATCTCTGCCTGAGCCTTTGCGCTCTGGCCATGGACTGCGTAGGAACAGAAGCAGCACGGCTTCCTCGGCCCTCTTGCACTACATGTGCGTGAGGACAGCTTGACCTGTGCTTTTGTCTGGGGTCAATAATCAAATAACCTATCAAATGTTGTTTAAAATCAATTTTAGAAGAATGGGCAGGGGATTGTGTAGAAATGCAACTGCATAGGTGCTTGTGGTGTTCCCTTTTTGTCAGAACCACATCTGGATTCTGGGTATGGAAGACAGAAAAAGCAGAAGGTGTAAATGGTTATGAAGCAAAGGTAAAGCCCATTCTATTTTATTAAGAGGTCTTATAGCTAACTGAAGTGTGATTGCATTTTGCCTTTATTTCCTGAATATTTCAGGTCTTAAACTTCCCATCGAGAGCTTTATTGTGTTGCCAGCAGAACTGGGTAGGAGTGAGGAACTTCAAGGCTGCCGAGCTTGTGGGAGGGATGGTGCCTGTATGCAGGAACATCAGCAGGGGCTTTAGGGGGGAGAGGGAGGATCAAAGCATTTCAGAAGAGGGGCAAAAGATTCAGCATAACTGCTAGAACTCCCTTCCATCCAAAAACTAGAATTGAACTCATTCTTGAATGTTGTCATTCTTTCACTGTTCAAAAGGCGACGAACCCATTGGTGAAGTGCCTCGAGCACTCTCTAGTAACAGGATTGCAAGGAAATAACAGCCTCCTGCTGCCACGAGTTGCATCATGAATTCGAGTAATAAAAGACTGCTGGTAGATTAAAGACCCTGACCATGCTCATGAGTCATACAGTTGCTTAGATTTGTTCCATGTGACCTGGTTTTGCCTTCCATTTCACTTCAGTGAAATACATTTGAAGATGGCTTTACAACCTTAGTGTTTTAGGAATTTAAGTTAAGAATCACAAGAATTAACTTCCCTGATTTGTAAGTCTGTGTTTCTTCCAGGTTTTGGCATTTGTGCAACAAACTAAGTTTTGTAATTTCATTTAACAGAAGAATAAATGCTGAATAGCTTGTAGATCTACATTTATATGAAGGCTTTTCTCGTAAGACTGCAGGACTGTTCAGTTGGACATGGGGTTCATTAGTGTTCCTGAAGAATTAAACTATCATTAAATTTCATTTGGAAGGTCTTACAAGTGACATTTGTTTAGAAATAGCATTATCTGACTTTCCTTCCCTTTCTCTCTTAAAATCTCTGCCCAGGTGGAGATTCTTTCCAGCAAGCTTGGAAATTCCTGTCTAGCTTTGAGGTTGGTTTAGTTAGTTACAAAAGCGTATTTAAAAGTGTGTAAATCTGCTTTCCAGGCACTTGGTTGAAAGGCTGACTTCTGCGGCCATCAAAGTCAACGACCAAACTCCTTTGCCGTTCTTTCGGCACAGGACGCTTGCGAGATTAATGCTGTCTGGTGTATGAGTTGCGGGGTTTCTTACTTTATCAACTTGCCCAGCAGGTGGCATGTGGTTTCAGCCTTATCATAGGTCTGTCAAGAATATATTATGTAGGATTTCCATTATACCAAAGCAAATAGAAAAATCAAAGCGCAGCGTTTCCTGTTGATCACCAGTATGTTAAAGATTAAGATCTTTGTCAATGAGAGGCAGATCCATGCTGCTTTATTCTGTCTTTAGATTTGCGTACGTGGTGTTTTACTAGAAAAAACTCTCTTTTTTAACCTGTGATGCTTTTTGTTATTTGTCCTTGTACTTTTTTTAAAGGTATACATTGCAAACAATGTGAACGTGGTCACAAAAATCCGAACAGAACATTTAACAGAAGAGGAGAAGAAAAGATATAAAGGTAGTTTTCATATAGGATAACTGGAAATAAGTAGAACCTTTTGGCTCTCTGATACCTTCTCTGTGTGATTGCAGAAGAACTGGGCAGACAGACAAGGGAAACGCTTTTCTTGCTGACTTTGCCCTGCTTTACTTTCACATGTTGTGTGTCCGAGGTAGCTCGTTACTTGACTCCTAGCCTAAAAATGAATGAGTATTTATCCTAGCTGTATTTGGAGGAAAGAAGAGCGCTTCAAAACTGTTGAAAGTTTATTGAAAGTTTTAAAAAGCTGCCCTTTTCCATGCTTTTTCCTGCCTTTACTTTGCTTTGGCCATGATTACAGGATTCATGTTGGCTTTGTTTGCTTGGACTTTTTGTTTTGTTTTGGTCCACTAATTTCTTCTAGTGTTTAAACTAGAGTAAAGGGTGACCAGCCAGTAACCTTGCGTGGAAACACTGCCCTTCATTCGCCTACCTTTGGGGCCCAGGAGGGGAGGCACAGTGAATAATACAGCTGTCTGCTAATGATAGAAACCACTGAAAATCTTTGCCTCTATTCTGTGTATTGTACCCGTTTTACACTGTCACCTTTAGGTCCTGGGCTTGCCTGGTGAAGCTTACAGGAAATGTGAACAGCTTACTTCACTTTGGGTTAGAAGCCTTGCTTTTTAGCCTGGTGTGTACGTCAGTTTTACTGCTAATTAATAGTAATAGATTTTTTGATTTTTCCCTCTTGTTATCTGCAGCTGACAGGAACCCCCTAGAATCATTTCTGGGTACGGTGGAGCATGAGTATGGTGCTCAGGTGAGTGTCTTTGACGTCGAAACAGGTCACTGCAGCGCAGAGATCTGTGCAGAGAGGAATTCTAGGTGTGTGGAATCGCCTCTTGTTTCCTTAGTTTGGCAGTAATTTTGATTATGAGGTTTAAATTTTCCCTGAGGATGTTTTTATTTAAGCCCTCAAATGCTCTGTATGAATAGCAGGTACCTCCTTCTGAACACTCTTATGAAAAGGACGTAGAATCCATTAGTACAGCAAGAGCCGGGGTGTGAGTAGTGACAGTAAATCTGAGCAAGCACAGGTCTTGGTGGCAACCCAGCAGTAACCTGGGAAGACATGTCCACAGACCTGCAGGAGCCTCCGGTGGGAGACAGTGGTGATCGTCGTGATCATGAGACAAAGATATGATGAGAAGATGAAGTGACGTTTTAGCACACTGCTCTTCAGCAACTTGGGGGAAAGCCATATATCCTCTGCAGCTCTGCAGTGTGTTGATAATGATTTTGACATGGCGTTAGAAACTCCCTTGCATCGGTACATACTTCAGTAAAGTAGATAATGGATTTGCCAACTGCTGGCTCTGTATCAGGACGGTGTTGCAGATCTTACATGGGTCTAGAGATATTTCTTTAAAATACCCCATCAAAGCTTTGTCTTTAATAAAGGATTTGGAGCCTATAAGTGCTGTAGCTTGTGTGTGCGTGTCTTTGGTCGGTTTCCTGCTTTAAAGTATTTAAGTAGATTTGCCTGTCTCTAAAATGCTTGGAGATTTTTAACCTCAATAGAAAGCAGTCTAAATGTGTGCGCTTGTATTTATGGCTGTGTGTCGCTGGTGTCTAAAATAGAGAATGCATTAATTCACAAGAGGTAACTTAAAAGTTTCTTACAGTAGCCACTGTCTATTTGTTCTGTACTTTTGTGTGGTTTTTTTTTTTTTTCTCCTCTCTTGCCTTATAGAGTACAACCAAGACAACAGAGTATGCTGCAAGTAACAACCCTACTGCTATTACTCTGGAGGAATACTTTGACCCAGAATTTGATTTGAAAGGTAGAGACATAGGAAGACCGAAAGAAGTCACCATTCGAACGCAGAAGTGAGAAATAAAATTTTAACTATTTCTAGTTTGTCTCTTCCCAGTCATCTAATCTCTGGAAACCTTTTTTACAAATATTCAGTGTGATTTTTCCCCGGCTTTCAAAATTAATCAAAAGAGAGATCTTGAAGTATTCAGCTATAGTCTAATTCTTCTTCCAGTAAGTCAAAGAAAAGATTTGGACTAGTGCTGTAACTTGGTAGTAACCTCCTGTGCTTCGCCTTTAGTCTGACCAGGAATGTGGTTCGGTTTCTCAGAGCAGTAACTGTTCTGACTCTTTGAAATGCATGGGGCAGGTGACAATGCTCTGTATTTTGCTTTGCATCTGTTCCTAAACTGTACGCTTAAGATGCTTTTATGCAACTTTCTCTTTAAGATTTAAAGCAACCTTGTGGATGAGTGAAGAGTTTCCCTTGTCTCTTATGGAACAAGTCACTCCAATCATTGATCTGATGGCCAGAACTAGCGCACATTTTGCCAGACTTAGGGATTTCATCACTCTGGAATTTCCACCAGGATTTCCTGTCAAAATTGGTAATATTTAGCAATTTTTATTGTAGCATCTTCTTCATTTCCATTCTTTCTATTTGTTTTGCAGCATGTATTTACAAAACACGTGTTCGTTTTTTTAACTCGTCATCTTAGTGACATCTAGAACTGAGAACCCAGACATACGTTGTCTGGTACAGCTGGGGTCATTGAATCCAAATTGTGAATGACTGGTACAGCAGTATAATTTTAAAGATACTATCATTTCAGTAAGAACGAGCTGTTGCTAAGCCCTTTCCTCTTAGCTTCAATGCCTTAGATTTGGCAAATCTTATTATAAAATAAGAGATTTAGAGGGAGAGGGAGAAATGACTAAGGGCAACTTCTTGGTGAATTGAGTTACTATATACTGTATCATTATGGGATGGTGCTTGTGGAATGTATTCAGTAAACATGTAAGGGTTTGATGTGGCTGTAGGTGTGGAAGTGAATGAGAGAGAGCTCTTTTTGACAGAAATCTTGTACTCTTATAGAAATTCCTCTATTTCATGTGCTGAATGCCCGAATTACTTTTGAAAATGTCAATGGCTGTAGGACGGCTGACAAACCATCATCACAAACGGTTGGAGGTGCACAGTGTGATTCAGGTAAGGAGTGGAAAGGTGCAGTGATCGCATCTTTTTACATTTCTGTCAGTGGAATGCACAGGAGATGGGTTAACTGCAAAGAATGAAACATTCACAGGTGAGAGGAAGCTGCAATGCATTACAGCTGATCTGGAGTGTGTGATACTGATCATACTGACCCATTCTGCCCCTTCCATGCCTGCCAAACTGACTAAACTGAGCTCTAGCAAGCTTTCCCAAGTATTTTGAGGTCTAAATTCTGGTGTGAGCTATTGCTGTGGGAAGTGGAATACAAAATTGCTGTAAGTGGCAGCTCAGTCTGCATGCTCTTTCAGAAAAGAGTGGATTACATTTGAGTAGGGTGCTCGTGACTGCATGTATCCAGTGATTCTCTGTCCTATGAGCTGTTGCAGACCCATTCATTAGGAATAACCTCAGAAGAGCCACTGCGGTATTTATCTCTTGCAACCTTTTTTTCATCCCATCTCGTTTTATCAGAGTTCAGCCACCTTAGTGCTCTTCTTCACGCTGGTTTTATTTGTGTAACTTGCCAGCATCCTAAAGAAAGACTCTGCCTTCTGTCTTACTGCTGTGCTTATTTGCCACAGAAGCCTTTCAAAGCCTGCTGGTGTATTTAGCCAGGTGGTTTATCTGAATTTTTTGAGTTAACTTAATCATGCGTAAACATTCATCAGAATTTTTTAAGTCACAACTTGTAAAAATATGCTATGCCATGTTTGTAACTATATTTGCCTTCTGTAGGTGCTAATTTCGAGGTTGACCAGTCAGTGTTTGAGATCCCCAAATCTTACCACGTCCAAGATGATGGTAGGAACATACACGTGCAGGATGAAGATAACGAGATCATGCAGTTTGCTATTCAGCAGAGTTTGTTGGAATCCGGTGGAAATAAAGTAAGTGTGCTGTATTCTGTGCAGTGCAGATCTGACAGTTTTGACAAGGACTATGTAGCGATAGCTGCATCTCCAAATTAAACCAATATGTGGAAAGTGTCAGGTAGGACCTCTTTTTCTAAGAACCTCAGAAGAGAAAAATATAGTAATGTATTTCAAGGAAGAAATAAGAGCGATTTAAGAGTTACTGTTCAGTGAGTTGCGCTGCAGATCTGTTAACTGCTGTGGCATTGTCCTTCCCCATTTCTAGGAAGTGGGGGTGCATTCCAATGGAGCAGTTGCGTATTCACAGGACTTCAATATACAGTACCAGAGGTAACTCATTTTTTTCATGTAAAGCCATGAAGTGATAAAGCAAAAATACTGCCAACAGTAGCGTGAAGCAATTTTGCAGTTTTTTTGTGTGTGTAGGTAGCAGATGCACAGAACTCAAGGTCTCTCTTTGTGTGCTGCTTCTCACTTTTACTTTTCCAAGAAGCAAGGACTCCAAACTGGGCCTCCCTGGTTTATGTAGTATAGCTCTTTAGCTCAGCTGTGGGACTGGTCTGCGCACATAACAGATTCTTTACCCCACAAATAAGCAGTGTCCTTCTGTTCTGCTCTTAAAAGTGTGAATTTGGGTTTGTTTATTAGATGCTGCACACTTCAGGATAGCTCTCCTTTCATTTCAAAATCGTTATGTAATCCTTAAAATCTTAGCAACATACATTTAATGGACCCTCGAGAATGTGCTCTGGTATCTGTGGGCCTTCCTGCAGTTAAGTGCAAAGAAATCTTTGTGTGCACACAAAGAACTGCATCCTCTTTGTTCTTTTGTACATGGAAAATGATGTTACCTTTAAACTAGGTGAGAATGCTTGTAGAAGCCCATTGAAAATTCAGCTGTTAGTATGTATGAAAAATTCTGAGGAACCTTCAAAGAACAGGTTTTACATTGGGAATTTTACTGATGTTAGAACCACTGCTTTCTTATCCTGAAAACCGCTTTCTGCCCTCTGGGGAGAGATTTTCAGGTTTGTAGTTAGAAAACAGTTGCTAGGAAGGATCATTGCAGGAAATGTGAAATAGGCTCTGTCTCTTACTTCTTGAAGTTCTTCTTTTTCCTTCAGGGCACTGCAGGAGAGCTATCTAACAAGCTCAGGTAACTCACACTGCAGCACCCCGAGTGAACCTTCCAGTTTTGAAAAAGACTTACAGCTTGCCATGGAGTTGTCTGTCCGAGAGCAGGAGGAACGGGAGAAGCAACGTCGTGAAGAGGAAGATGCAGAGCTTCAGCAAGTTTTACAGCTTTCTCTTGTGGAAAAATAACTCCTTAGCTATCTCCTGAATTAAGGATGACCAAATCTGCGTAAAACCGAAGGCTTTCAGAGCTATCAGTCTGAAGACCGCTCCTGGATTGCTTAAGTAAACATTTCACCTGCCTTCTTAGTTGGCATCATCAGCTACAAAAAGCTGATTTCTTTTTGTTTGAGGGAGTTTCAGATCATGGACTCTGCATTTGGCTCCCCAACCATGCAGCCTTAGCTCTGAAGGAAGAGTTTTTATCTAAACGTATTTATTGAAGAGCAAATGGAAATTTTGCTTAGCATCAGGATATAGGATTGCAGTAAAGCTTGAAAACCTGATTTATGGGGAGTTCAGGAGGGAAACTTCATTACTTACCAAAGAAATATTCATCTGCTTAGTCATTTCTGAATAATTCAAAGCCATTGTCTGTTTCTTCCAGTTGTTGTATGGAAGAGTATCTATATGCATATACACATATACGGTAGTTCTTCATGCTGACAGATGCTTTCTGTTAGTTTTGTTTATATGTGATTATCTCTTCTCTAGTTACTGAGGTTTTATCATGTGCTCCTGCTTACGAGGGATAATTTTATACTTGAACAGCTAATCCAAGCTCAAGACTAAACTAGTGCTTTCTGAAAAAGAACAAAACAAGTAGCCAGTAAAATTTTAGATCCTAAAATGGGACCATCTGTCTAGTAACGTAGCAGTTTCTGCAGTGATTCAAAACCAGCTAGTTCCTGTAGTCAGAGGGCAGCAAGAAAATACGCGGTAGATACAGGTGCTTCTTTGCGATCACTTGGTGTGTGTGCATGAGTGCGTGCCTGTGTGTGGGTGCTAAATTCAAATAGAAAAAAAATTCAGGTGAAATTTTAATGTATACTTATTGGAAGATAAGTTTTAATTCTGTTATCTGAAAGGGAAACGTGTGTTGCTTTTTAAAATTCAAATGCTTATCCTTCATGTGAATACATATATTTTTTTATCTGAGTATTTTTATTGATTTTAAAACAAGCCAATATGACTACACTCATAAAAATGGTATTGTAACAATTCACGAGTATGTTTTAACCAGCTTTCCTCAGGTCTTTCATCACACAATAGATTTGTAGCTATTTTATCTGCACTTCTGTCAGTGTTTACAGTACTTAACACTGTGACTCTCAAGTGCACTCCACAAGTACACAACGTACATCCACAGGAAAGCCTTATAGTAGTTAAATGTGAGCAATATTCCTCTGGTCTGGCTGGCAGAAGTGTGAAGAACCTATGGTACATACGGTCTGGTCTTGCTACCTAATCCTGCGCTTGTTCCTTGGGCAAAACAGGGCGGTTCTGTGTGACCAACTATTAACCAGTATAAAATCGCTATAAAATGGACTCGATCATAACCAGTGAGATGGTTGGTAACTTGGAACCCTATTTTAAACCAGTAATCCATTGTTTTACACAGCAAACGATTAAAATGCCTTCAGCGTACACTAGAACTGGTATATCTGCACCGTTTTTAATGATACAGCTTGCATCCCTAAATAGCTTATTTGGTGTTTGCAGGAATGTCGACTTTCTTGCGCAGTGGCAGTGGTCTATGTTGGAATTGCATCCTTCTTTGAAAAGGGGATTACTGTGACTTTCACAGTGGAAAAAAAGGGAATAAGCTTTGCATTGAGCTCTTGACAAAGCTGTGAGGTAGGAGATGAAACTGTGGTTTTTTCCTCCAGCGGAAATAAAGAGTGCTCTTGCCTTTATAAAACCAGCTGTCTGACATGGCTTTTTTTTCTATTCAGCATTTCAAAGGTTACAGGGGGGGTGGGAAATGGCTTTTTTCAAGCTGACTCGCTCTCTGTTTTTTATATTGTAAACTAAAGAATATTGAGCCTTTTCAGTTCAAGTTTTGTTATGCTCCTGCTTCTTATGCTGGGACTGTAAAAAAAATGGGGCGGTTTGGTTTTGTTTGTTTGTTTGTTTTTCTTTCCGTGACATTTGCATCATTCCATCTGACACAGAAGGCCCTGCTTCCCTGAAGCCGGTGCTGCTTTTCTTAAACCCTAGCTTACATCTTAGGCTGCATGGGTAAAAAGTGTCCTCTGATCCTCTGGCTGTGCTGGAAGAAAAAACAAAGATACTACACACAGGAGTATTTTTTTTCTAACATGGTAACTGGAGTCTGTTTTAATAATTATCCTTATCTGCCTTTTTATTGCATTTTTGTACATGAAAGGGGACATTATCGTCTGTGAAACTATCGAAGATAGTTCTGGTTTAGTCTGTAACAGACACATAATCCCTGGAACCATTTTTCTGACCTTTTTTCGCCGACCTCTGACTCTCCCCGTTTTGAAAAGAGGGAGCAGCACAACACGGACAGTGCGAAGGCGAGGGAAGGCTGGGGTGGGGGGAGGACGTCGCTCCCTTGATGGGTTTGTCTGTGCCTTTTTGTGAGTCAGAGAGAGAGGTTGCATAGCACATTTAATTAATGCTGAGACTACTGCATGAAAGCCGAGTCCAACTTCACTTTCCAAAGAATCCTGAAGCTCAGGTAGGAAAGCAGAAGCCCAGTTACAGACACCAAATAGCTGTAGCCTGTTCTAAAACCATACCTAGCTTTTAAAGTTCTTTAAATTCCACACTGTCAGTGCTGTTTGTATCTGTTCCTGAGACCAAGTACATAGTTTTTTGTGCTTTTGGACTGTTGTTTCAATGTACAACAATAATTCATGATGTGCATAACATGGAAATCCTTCCTCCCCTGCTTTGGCTGACTTGATTCAAAATAGGTAGTCTTCATCCTTCATGTGAATACATATGTTTTTATCTGAGTATTTTTATTGATTTTAAAACAAGCCAATATGACTACACTCATAAAAATGGTATTGTAGCAATTTGCAAGTACGTTTTAACCAGCTTTCCTCAGGTCTTTCATCACACAATAGATTTGTAGCTATTCTATCTGCTGCTATTCTGTAGTCTATTTTATCTGCATTAGCCGATGTCTGCTGGTAACTGCACTACACTTGCAGGATGAGCTTTCATTTTCAGTTTACTGTTAACAGGTCCTTGCTATCAAACATCCATGAAAACAGGGGCAGGACCCCGCTGTTAGGATCGCACTGCAGTCCTGCCCCTGTTCCCTCGCCATGGAAAAGGGGGTAAGCACTGGAAGATTATCGGCGGTGGGAAATGGGACGGCCTCATCCCTTCCTACAGCCGAGTTAATAACAAACAGAATATACATGAATAAATAAAGGAGTCCCGGATTGTTTGCTTAGCTTTTTATTTGTACAAAGAGACAGAGCAGGGAGTGAAGAATGAAGGCAAACAAGTGCCGCTCCCGGGAGCTCGGAGCTGTCGCTGCCAGCTACGCCATCCACCCCGCCACCAACAGCGCACAGCTACAGGGCAAGTCTTGCACCAGACAAAGGACTGAGAAAAATCAGTGATCCAGGGCTCGGTGATCAAACAAAGAAAAGGATCGGAAAGCCACAGAACAGCGTTACCTTGTTTCCTCACTCACGTCTCAGATTAGTAACTAGATCTGGTCTAGGCCAGCCTCCTACTGTCACTTTACTGATAGAGCAGCAGCAAAGAAAATCCCCCACTGCCATGCGAGTGGTCAGTGTCCTTTAAAACAAACTGAACAGAAAACAGGTCAGATGCAGCACAAGGTTTTAGAGAACAGGTCAACACAGTTGTTCTGGAAGTTAAGTTTTAAAACACTAAATAAATTACTAGCCAAAACACCCCTATGTTAAATACCAAAGTAATAATAAGCAAAATCCAGTTACTACTCATAGCAGTGCAAAACATAATAGCAGCATTCATATGCAAGGGTGATTTCAGTGTAAACACTTGAATGTATTACTGAAAATGCATAGAACAGGTCTGTCCCGAGCTTAAACACAAGGTACTTCCAGAGAGCCTGAGCCCAGCAGTCCCCAGCGCCTGCCTGGCCCGGGGACTTTTGGAGGCTCCCATTTCCAGTAGGCCAGTAACCTGCTCGGGAGCACAAATCCACCCAACAAGGCGACGAGCACCCAGCTCAGCTGGAAACCCTCGCCTGCACCCCAGTTCGTAACAGGTTCAGCGTGGCTGTTCTGGTGCAGGGCTGCTTGCGGCTGTTCAGCTAAGACTTAAAGCAAATAACGTCAGGAATGACGAGCCTGTCCCCGAACAGCTACACCAGGGTCTGCTCACGCTTCGCTATTTCTGCTCAGAGGTAAGGACACACCGGACCCCCGCAGCCACGGCTGCGGCAGGCTGCTGAGCTTTTGCCTTCGGACTATTTTTGAAGGCTGCGCTACAAACCCTCAAGACTTGGCATTCGAGCAAGGAACTGAATCAGAAAGCAAAACGAGATGTGGTGTAATCGAGCGCATGGGCCTGCTCAACAGACAGCGATGCTGGCACTCTGGCCGCGTTCTCGGCCGAGCCAGGACGGCTCCCCAGGCACTGACTGGCGCGGGTGCCGTGGCCGGTCGCGCTCCCCGCGGCCTCCCGAGGCTCCGGGTGCACGCACACGCCGGGGATGCTCTCGAGCGCATCGTGTCGGCTCAGCCTCGCTGAAACGCTGCGTTTGCGGAGGAAGGTGCCTTGCTACAGACCCTGCTCAAACCCAAGCGGGTTTGCTGCAGAAGCGCTCCCGGGAGGAGTCAGTTTGCCGAGGGCTGGGGTGGGATTTCCAGCACCTGGCCATGCTGTCGTCGAAAGCGTCGTCGCGATGGAGCCACGCGATGCTGCATGCGCACAGGACGTCAGACACCACCCCGTCGCTGGCAGGGGAGCTGGCGGGACGGCCGGGGCCGGCCGGGGGCACCGGGCGGGGGCACCGGGCGGCCCCGCTCCGCTACCGCCGCCGGACGGGCTTGTAGACGCAGACGGCCATGAGGATGATGGTGAGCAGCAGGGCGCTGAGGATGCTGCCCAGCAGCACTGCGGGAGGAGGGAGCGCGACAGGTTAGGATTTGAACGCCCTCCCCGAGGCATTTCCCCCAAATTAGCCTTACAAACAAAAAATAATAAAAACATGAAAACCAAGCAGCAAGGCGCCCAAGCGCTGCCGGATTCGCAACCCGGCCGCTCCTTACCCAGGTTCTGCTTCTGCAGCACGGCGTAGGGCCGGCTGCGCTCCGCCGGGCCCGGGGCCAGCAGGGCCAGCGCCGCCAGCGCCCAGCCCCGCACCGCCGCCAGCGCCATCGCCGCTCCCGCCGCCCGGCCCCGGCCCCGCCGCCGCCCCCGGCCTTTGTGCGCCCGGCCCGGCCCTTCCTCTTCCTGCCGCCCCGCCCCGGGCCCGCCCCGCCGGCGGCGCCGGGCCCGGCCTCCCGGGGAGCCGCGGGGGCGGCGGAGCGGGGCCGGGCCGGGCCGGGCCGCTCCATCCGCGGGGGAGACCCGGGTCCCCGTCCTGGGCGTCCCTGCACCCCCGTGTTACCCCCACCCGTGTGCTCCCCCGGCCCCGTGTCCCCCCGGCCCCGTGTCCCCCCGGTCCCCTGTGCCCCCCCCAGCTCTCAGCTGTGCTCTCCCAACCCCCTGTGCATCCCCCAGCCCCGTGTCCCCCAGCCCCGTGTGCTCCCCCAGCTCTCAGCTGTGCATCCCCCAGCCCCCTGTGCCCCCCCCAGCCCCATGTTCCTCCCAGCCCCGTGTGCTCCCCCAGCTCTCGGCTGTGCTCCCCCAGCCCCATGTGCATCCCCCAGCCCCGTGTCCCCCAGCCCCGTGTGCTCCCCCAGCTCTCAGCTGTGCTCCCCCAGCCCCATGTGCATCCCCCAGCCCCGTGTCCCCCAGCCCCGTGTGCTCCCCCAGCCCCGTGTCCCCCCCAGCTCTCGGCTGTGCTCCCCTGTTCCGTTCTGCCCCATCCTGAAGGGGAGCAGGAGCTGCGGGAGGGGACGGTGAGGGATCACGGCCGCAGACCAGAGCAGGGCTGAGACGGCGGCGGGGAGCTGCTGCTTTGCCTTCGCTGTGGTGAACGCGGGTGCTGGAAAGTGTTTAATGGGCCCAATAACTGCTGAGAAATGGTGAGACTGCATTGGAAGCGATGTGATTATCGGGAGGCCGCGACAGACGGCAGTGGCTGGTTCACACCGGCGCCGCGGCTGCTTCACCCTGACCCCAATATTTGTTTTTAAAATGAGATATATTAAGGTCTTTTCTTCTTCAAATGCTGGAATCCGCCACTTCTCTCGCAGCCGATCCTCCTGGCTCAGCAGAGCTGCCGCATCCTTTGTCTTCATATAAAATACATGTGAGAATAGCCCTTAACAGTTGGACTTGATGATCATAAAGGTCTTTTCCAACCTAAACGATTCTATGATTGATTCTGTGATCGCGGGGGCAGAGCCGGGACGGGGTAGCAGGAGGGACTGACCTGCCGTCCTGGCTTGCGGGGTTCTGGCTGCAGCAGCATATTCCCGGGAGTGACCCGAGGGGCCACACAATTTCTGTACCAGACTTTTGCTCTTTGCAACAGACCAAGGTATTCGTGTGTCAGGGCAGCGGCAGCCCCCCCGCCTCCCCAGCCCAGCCCTGTGCTCTCAGCCGCACCACGGCGCTTCGTGAACACAGCACGGTGAGCTCCGGCTCCTCTCCCTCCTCTGATCTCCTAACAATTGTTATCAGCTTTATTTTCCACATCACTCACGGCACGGCTAAAGGCATGCACTGCTCGCGCCAAGCAGGTTTGCACAGCAAGGTCGCGAGCGTCTCTAAGCAAGGCGTGTTCATGGCTTGTACCGTCGGACAGCAATCCCTCGGCTGCGGCGCTCGCAGCTGCGCCTCCGTCTTCATGGGGAGTCAGGGTTCACCTCCAAACCGGAGGAGTTTGGCCCTTGGCTTCCTGCAGCAGGTCCCGTTCTCCCTGCTGTGGATCAGAGGTTTCCCTGCCCGCAGCGAGAATGGCCTCCGGTCGTCTGGCATGTGCTGGCAGCGCCGCTTCTGCCGAGATGCTCGGATGCCACCAGAGCCGGCAGCTGGGGAGCTGCCGCCAGCACCTGCAGCTGCTGGGGGAGACGCGAGGGGCAGGTCACTGTGAGGAAGGTGACGGCAGCTTCTCTTCTGCCTGCCCCATTGCTTCGTTGGGGCAGGAGCAGGAAGCCGAAGCAGTCTCTGCGTCCCCTGGACGTGCCACCAGGCTACAGGACAGGCGACATGCACACCGCATCTGCCTGGGGGTCTCGTGTTGTTTTCTCTGGCCGAATGCAGATGGCGAGGCGCTGGAGGGTATAAGCAGGCAGAGAAAAAAGGCAATGGGTGTCCTTCCTGCACCAGGGCCTGGTGCTGTGAGCAGGGCTGCCTGCCCTGGTGTGCCGAAGCTGTCCCCACCGGGATCTTTCTCGCTGCAGGGCTGGGGCTGTGCCAGCCTGCAGCAGACCACAGCAGGCAGAAGGCATCCCAAAAATGGGCCAAGAGGAGGGGTGACAGCTGGGGACGGTCTCCTGCCTCCAGGGCCGTGCTGATGTAGCCCTGTTGCCTCCTGGCCCAGCCAAAATCACAGCTTCAGAAATATGACTTAAAATGATCAGGCCATTGAGCCACACTCCTCTGAGGCCTTTTCCAAGCAGCTCTCCAGGCGTGATTTAATTGCCATGTGAAAAAAGATGCTAAGGAGATGTCAACCGGCTGCCCAGCTCCCCAACCCTGCCCTCGCGCTGACCCGAGCAGGGGTCCCTGCCCGCCCCCAGCCCGCACAGGGGCCGCAGTATCGCCCACCCCACTCCTGACCTGCTTGAGAGACCCCGGTGTCCAGACGAGCTTGTACACCATGTAGAAGGGGATGCAGATGAAGGATGATGCTCCTATGACGTACCCCACCGAGATGCTCCACTCGGGGTACTGGTAGTCGAAGAGTGTCAGAGGCGGCTGGTCCAGGAGGGAGCTGATGACTATGAACTGTAACGAATGGAGCGGAGCCCATTAGGGGAGGATGCTCATGGGGCCAGACTGCGGCAGGGCATGCCCCGCTGCCGGTCACAAGCAGGCACAGGGCAGTAGCAGGGCTGTACAGCCCGCAAAACCCATGTGCACACGACATGGGCGGCCAGGAAAGCTCTTTCGTGACAGCCGGGCATCCCCGGCAGACCAGCCCTGTTGGCTCCCCACGGAGAGCAGATCAGCTGCGACATCTCCCCAGCCCTGGCACTGATGCCGGCTCAACCCATAGGTTAACAACGTCCGTGTCTCGCTGCCACCGCTGATTTCCTAACCGTGAAAGGCCAGCGTGGACGTTGCAGTGACATTTCCCAGCCT
This sequence comes from Platalea leucorodia, assembly GCF_965183815.1. Lineage (NCBI taxonomy): Eukaryota > Metazoa > Chordata > Aves > Pelecaniformes > Threskiornithidae > Platalea > Platalea leucorodia. The sequence continues at coordinate 9,088,886 of NC_138834.1, forward strand.
GCCAGCCCTCGCTAGGTGTGGGCTGGGAGGTCTTTGTCTAACAAACCCCGCAGAGATGGTGGCCTGCGAAGGCTGCACGTCCCCGTGCTGAAATGAAATCATTTGCTGTCTGCTTTGATTATAATACTTCTCTCTTAATAACCTGGGCAAAGCGCTTAGAGCTGTAATTAATCCTCACAAGGCCTCTTCTCCTGCAGATCCAGCGAGATTAGACCCCTCTGCCTCTCGCAGATGGCAGCCTTTGAAGTGCCGGGGGAGCTGGCATTTCAAAGGGGACGGATTCAGCCCGGTGCACAGCGCCGCAGTGCCGTCAGAGACGCAGCCACGGCTGGCCATGCCAGCGTGAGCGTGGGACACTGCGGACCAGGAGGATGAAACCAGGCTGCACTTGTGCCCGCGTAAGCACCCGGCTGCCAGCTCCCAGCTCCCAGCTTTGCCCTGGAGCTGCAGAAGAGGCTGAAAAACTCACTTCCAGCTCCCTTTCGTGGTGAAACCCACTGTCCCAGGGGCTGCGGGCAGCTTGTCATTGCCTGTGGCCAGAGCAGTAGCGTGGGGAGCCGACGGGGAGGGCTGACACGATGTCCTGCAGCCCCAGCCAGGACCCCGGTCCACCCTCCTGGCAGCTTGTTCACCCCGCGCGAGCGAGAGGGGAGTAATCAGCAGTGCAGGCGCCCGGGGAGCCGGGCAGCAGCAGCAGCCGGCAGCTCCCCTGCGGGGCATTCAGAGGGGTTTGACAACCTGGTCTTTAATTCGGGCTATAGATACTCACCGCTAACAAGGCAGGGCTGACGGCGACCCAGCACACCTTCCAGAACATCCCTGGGGTGAAGCCCAGCATGGCTTTCACGTCATGGGAGAACCTCTGTATCCCTGCCAGAGGAGAGAGCCATCATGGCCCTGGAGACCCACGGAGGGCGTGGGTACAAGGACGCGTGCCCTGTCCCAGCCTCGCCAGGAGTCACAGATGTGCTTCTCCCCCCAAATCCCCCGGCATTTGCTCAGATGCATAAGGTTAAAGACCCGTGTAGGTGCCTGCAGGATGTTTTCATAGCAGAGGCAGTTTCTTACCGTAAAACCAGGAGACAGCTATCGTTTCCAGTAGCACCACCGCCAGGATTGAGCAGCCAGCACCGAACTCCTCCAGCAGCTTCACCACGTAGGCTCCCCCCTGGAATAGCAGAAGGGAGGGGAGGGCGGCTGCAGACCCCGCAGGGATGTGGAGCAAGTCTTGGCAAAGTCCCGCACTAGGGATTGTTGGAGAAACGAGTGGGTGTGTGGTGGGGATGGGAGCAGAGCGGTGCCCGGTGGTACTCACGTAGGTGAGGGTGCTCAGGGAGCCCAGGGAACAGACTGTGATAAGGCCGAGGACGAAGAGCTCCCGTCGCCCGGCCAGGACCTGGGGGTACTCGTCCATCACAGCTGTGATCACAGCCTCCAAGCCCCCAAACTGCAAATGAAATGCCAGCGTGGGGTGGAGAAATGAGATGCGGGGACAGTCCTGCTCCCTGAGAAAATCTGCTCCCCCCATGGCCCTCTCTGCCTGTGAGCAGAAGGGGGACGTCCCATCCCGTCCCGTCCCGTCCCCTCCTGTCCCGTCCCATCCTGTCCCCTCCCTCCGCCCCCATGCTGGCTGTGCTTGGAGGGCTCGGGCAGGCAGCCCTCCTTCCCGAGGCCATAGCTCCCCTTGTCACCCCGCTATTAGCCATGGGACACGGCCATCCCCAGTCCCCGCTGGGGACACGGCCCCAGGCCACACGGCTGTGCTGTCACACTCCATGGAGGTGCCTACCGTGCTGTCCAGCCCCAGCGTTATCATCATCAGGAAGAATATGATGGCAAAGAAGGTGGATCCCACCATGTTGGCGATTGCTTCAGGGTAGGTGATAAAAAGGAGGCTTGGCCCTAGGAGGGGACACTGGTTTGGTTTGCTGTTCCCCAGCTGCTCTGGGGGCACAGCCCTGGGTGCCGGCGGGAATGTGCTTGGGGAAGATGCCCCAAAGCCAGAGCGGCCGTGGCAGGCACACAGAGCCCTGGGGCACGGGGGACCGCAGGGCCAGGATGGGGCAGTCGCGCTGGAGGGAGGCGAACCTTTATCTCTCGCGACATCCTCCACCTCCACGTCCCTCATCTCAGCCATGTAGCCCAGCACAGTGAAGATGACGAAGCCTGAGAGGAAGCTGGTGAGGCAGTTCACCGCGCTGGCGACGAGTGCGTCCCTGGAAAGCGGAAAGCAGAAAGCAGGGAGATGTGTCCTGCGGCAGAAACCTCCCTCCAGCGCAGCTCTCACCCTGGCTCAGCTGCCCCGGTCGCCGGCACCCCCACCGGTTCCCTCTCCCAGCCCCGCATACCAAAACCATCAGTAAAAGAGGGAAAGATGCTCAGCCCATGGCCGCAGGTGCAGGACCTGTCAGGATGCGGCTCTACTGCAGCCCCCGTGCCCGCAGGGTGCAGCCCCTGTGCCCGCAAGGACCCACGGCTGCGGGAGCTCACCGGTAGCAGTTGTTGTGGAAATGGTTGTAACTGGCGAGAGCAAGAAGGACACCGAATCCAGGGCCCAAGGAGAAGAAAATCTGCGCAGCAGCATCAACCCAAACCTGGCAGGAGAAGCAACAGGCAGGCTGGAGAATAGGCAGGGGGTCCCTGGGGCTGGGATGGGGCTGGGAGGTGCCTCATGGCATGCCCACCCCATGGCATGCCCACCCCATGGCATAGGGATGGGGTCCTTGTTGGTACATGCTGCCAAACCTCCTCTCTTGCCTGTGGCTCCTTCCCCTGCCCCGTCCCCCCCAAAAGGCGTCCCAGGAGCAGGGGAGCTGCCGTGGCAGGGAGGGAGCTCATTTCCACCCTGGGGTCCTGCAGCAGCAGAATTAAGCAATGGCATCTGCACTCCCCCATGCCCGGAGAGGGACAAAGTCGAGGGGAACCCCAAGACCACCGAGCCCACTCCTTCCCCGGGCAGGTTCAGCCCCAGCAGCACGGCCCTGATTACCTTTAATGAGAATTCTCAAGTGCTGCCTGGTAATTACCCACAGGAAGCCTATTGTCAGGCCAGGGCGAGAACATGGCACAAACAAAACCCAGCGGCAATGAGATGGGTGATTCAATTATAGATTTACATTTCCAAGAGCCTGTCCAGGGCGTCTTGTTTCTGTAGGAACAAGGGCCCCATCGCCCTGAGGCTCTAACAGTGGGGCCAGATAGGTGAGCAGGGGTGGGTGTGTGTCCCAGGGAGGGGGCTGGGTGCTGCCATCCCTGGGGTGGGGGGCAGCCAGAGCCGGAGCACTGCGTCCCACCGCACACTCACTGTGGTGCTCAGGAGCTTGCCCCAGTCCGGGCGCAGGTAGAAGATGACCCCTCTCCAGGCGCCGGGCAGGGTGGCCCCCCGGACCAGCAGGATGAGGAGGACGACGTAGGGCAGCGTGGCTGTCACCCACACCACCTGGAGAGAGGCAGCCGTCAGCCCCTGGCACCAGCAGAGCTTCCCCTGAGCACCCAATCCGCCTGCGTCGGGCACGGCCGGCTCGCTCATGGCTGCCCAGGGTGGCCGAGGGGTAGGGGTGTGGGGAGGAGGCAATATCCCACATTTAAGCAGCCAGACGAGATGGAAGACCCCACCAGGGCTTGGTCCCTCCCGCCCTGCCCTGGCCATGGAGGGGATGCTGCATGCTGCACGTCCGCAGGCAGGTAGGGGCTGGCACCAGGGCCCTCCTTCTTACCTTCCCCGAGGTTTTCACCCCTTTCCACAGGCTGAAGTAGACGATGGTGAAGATGAGGAAGAGGCAGAGGAGCAGCTGCCAGTGGATCCCTCCGACATCGTACAGACCCCCGGACTTCTGGATCTCCAGGACCTTCCTCCTGCAGGCAGGGACCCCCGTGGCCAGGGAGGGTGTCTCAGGGCAGCGTGGTGCTGCTGGCTCTGCCCTTGCAGGCAGCCGGGGAGCGAGCTCAGCCCTGGGCAGGCAGTCCCACACTCACCTCTCCCCCGGAGCACAGGGCATGGTGGCCATGAGCTCCCCAAATGCATCCCCAGGTGATGGTCATGGGCAATACCATACCTGCTCCCAGGCACCCTGGTCCTGCTCCCTGCGCAGCAGACCCAAGTGCCTCTGCAAGGATGCTCCCCAGCTCAAACACATTGTCTGCTTACGTGGACTTACATATAAAACTCTTCGGCGGGGGACCTGGAGAAGTTGGTCCAGGTCACATTGCTCTTCCCGAAGTAGTTGGTGCAGTCAGGCGTGTTCCAGGGGTTGTCGCAGCTCGCCCAGGGCAGGGTGCCCGAGAAGGATGAGTAGAAGTAGTAGAGAGCCCAGGCGATGATGGTGTTGTAGTAGAAGGAGACGTACAGGCCAATGATGCAAATGGCAAAGCCGATGCCTGGGGAAAGAGGGGGGCAGACTCAGCAGCCCACCCCGGTCCAGCCCTCTCACTGTCCCCCAGGACGCGGCTGCGGGGACCTGCACCGCCTGCGTGGCCCCACTCACCAACACTGCGTGGCCCCGAGTGCGCGGCGGTGGCCTGGGCCTGGGGGTCTCTTACCTTTAAAGATGGGGCAGATGTGCTTCCAGATGGGGATGGCGCCTGTCCTGTGGAACTGCCCCAGGGCCAGCTCCATGTAGAAGAGGGGCACCCCTCCGAAAACAGCCATCAGCGTGTACGGGATGAGAAAGGCTCCTGCAGGGCGAGGAGCAGAGCGGCGGTGACCACCGTGGCCCCGCGCTGGCCAGCGAGCACAGGCAGAACTGGACTGCCATCCCTCCCCACGCTACAGGGATGTGTCACGGCACAGCATGCACGAGGGGTTTGGATGTGTGTTGTAAGATGCATTGCAAATTAGCTGTTCAGAGGGGCTGACGGATGTGAGGACCCTGCTCAGTGCCCCAGCCTCCCAGGCTGCTGTGTTGGTCCTCGCTGGCGTTTGGAGGGATCGTTTGGCTGGGACGGTACAAAGAGCAACAGAAACCATCAGGGTGCAGGGGATGGGACACTGAGCACCTCTCAGGTCTAGAAGAGTTTTGGAGAAAGTCCCACTGAATATGCACGGTCACCCCAAGACACAAATAATTAATGCTGTAATCTGCATTATTCATAACAATGTCATCTGTACCAGGGCTACACTTGTACCCCATGGAGGTTTTGGAACTGGAGCTGCTCACCACACTTGTCAGAACAGCCCTGCTGGGATTAGTTAATTTAATCCCCACGGCTCCTCTCTGTGAGAGCCCTGCCTGTGCTGGGGGAGGCATGCGGTGCGGCATCCCCAGCACCCTCCCGCAGCCCCCCTGTCTGCAGGGCTGCTGGCCCAGAGGTGCCGTGTTCCTGTTAGGAGCCCTCACGGGTGTCTCTTCTGGGAACAGCTCCAGCTGATGGGTGAGCCCACCATGGCCCTGCGCGGACCATGGCCGTCCTTGCCAAGAGCCGCTATTTGAACTCCTCACCCTCCTGTGTGCGTGGGGAGGGTGAGGAAAGCGTCTGCCTGAACCACGGCAATGAAGAGTGGCTAAAGTTTGCTCCCGATCCCACAGGAGTAAATCACAAATAACTGTGCTTCAGTGTGGGCACCTGGGATCCACTTTTTAGCCTTGAGTATGGTACTAATTATCTCCTTCTAATTTTCCTAAGCAGTAGAGGATGTTACGCGAATGCCGACTTTGGCAATTAAATCCACTGTGCTTTTGCAAACAGCACAAAATTTTCATTTCTCATTTTTAATTTCCGTGCAAGGGGGTTTTCTACCCTGCTCTATTTAAAGCAATTTATTTGGATGTCATTTACTCAGGGGTTTTTCCTTCATGGAGCTTTTGTATCTTAACTTTCTGTTGATCGCTCATAGGAGTGAACACCCGGAGCCCTGTGCGGTGCGGGGCTGCGTGTCCCAGGGATCTGCGGCAGGCGGCTGGGGTGCTTGCGAGGATTATTTTAAAATACGAGCCATCAGAAAGGGTTGCTTTCACAAAGTCACAAGATCATAAAGGGTACAAACCTCCCACCCCAAATTTGCAGATTCTTAATCCTTTTATGCAGTTTGGACCACGCTAGTTTTCTCTTTCTGATCCGAGAGCTGCTAACGCACCTCTAACCATGCTGCGGAAGGAGTGAATGACACCGGGGAAGGACTGAATGGAAGGGGATTTTGAATGAAGAAAGACACAAAACAGAAAAGAGACAGATGTCAGGAGAAGTTGGGTTGGTCTCTAAACCGCCCTCTCTGGAGAGGAGCAGCTAGAGACAAAGAAAGAAAAGAAACAGCGAGTTTTTCAGCATTGGAAAGATGAAAAACAGATTTCTTTTCTCCAAAAGAAGACTTAAATAATCCCAGCAGTGTCCTTACCCCCTCCGTTTTGGTAGCAGATGTAAGGGAACCTCCAGACGTTGCCCAGATCGACAGCAAATCCGACGACCGAGAGGAGGAAATCCATTTTTTTCCTCCACTTGTCCCTGGGGTGGGTTTGGGGCCCTGGGGGCACGAGGCCGGCCGTGGGACCTGGGTGAGGGGCCGTGCCCCGCCGGGGAGGGCTGGCAGCAGGCGCCAGACAGGGCTGCTCTGCCATCCTGCCGCCCTGGCAAATCCTGCAGGATTCAGGCTGAGTAACTTGGGGACGGGAAGGATTTTGCTGTTGCTGATGACAGATCCGAGGAGGGGAGGGTCAGGCTGACTGCGCTTCCCCACCTCCCGCTGGAAACCCACAGCACCGAGAGCAGCCGGCAGAGAAACCCATCCTCTGATCAAAGGCAGGAGGGGGGAGAGCAGTTTTCCGAGCGCAGGGCTGAGGTGCGGGGACCAGCCTCACCGCACAGGTTTCTGTCCCCTCTGCTCCCTGGGTCTGCACCCGGGCGGGTGCATTTTGGGGTTGGGATGGGGTTGGTGAAACGGAACTGTATTTGCACACAGAGGTGGTGCTGCTTCCTCCTGATAAATAGTTCTCTCTTTCTTCTTGGTGTATTTTGCAATTACCGCTCTGCGAATGATGACTCGGGACCCACCAAAGGAGACGACCGCTCATTCTTGCAGGGGAAACTCTGTGGAGCGAGTGGGGCCTGGAAGCGGCCCCCCGGCCAGGAGGCAAGTGCAGGGCATGAGCTCACCTGGCGCTTGCCATGGGCCCACTGGACCCTCGTGGGCTGGGGGCGTCTCTGTGTGCTGACAGGAGCCAGCACCACTCGTGCAAAGCTGCCCGGTTTGAGCCATCCCCCATCGCCCCGTCTGTCCTCATGGACTTGATGGGTCTTTCTGTAGCCCAGGGGTGCGAGATGCCACGTGAAAGTGAAACTTTTGCAGCTCAGATGCAATCAGGGAGGGGATGGCAGTGTACCAAAAGCCATTGCTCTCTTCAGTTTGACAGTTTAACAGCAAATTTTATTGCAAATGAAATGTGTCTGTGGAGGCTTACAGCCCGGGCAGGTCCCTGCATCTCACCCCTGGCTGCGACACAGGGGCTGGTGCCAAGCGAGCCCTCGCCCCGGGCCACCAGGTGCTCCCAGAGCCCCAGGGTGCTCCAGCACCGGCTTTTCCAGGCACCCTCGTCTGTAATTAAAAGAAACTACAGAAGAGATCAAACCGGGAACTGCAGTTCTTAGGGTTAGCGGGTTGCTGTGACAACGTGACGCCAGCCACCCGGTGTCTGCCCAGCACTGGAAACCTCTGGACACTGTTAATCCTTCAGGCACACGCATGGAGACCCATTAGAAACGTCCAGCTAAAAACACTTTTTTTTTTTTTTTGGTGTGTCTGGCGCTGGCTGCCAGGGCCGTTGGACTGAAGCAGCTCAGGGGACTGATGCTGGTCCCTGGGCAGCCGTCCCGGTGCTCTGGGTGGCTGCGGCGAGGAGGGCAGGACAGGCTGTGCCTTGGGCGGTTTAGTCCAGGCTGCGGTGGCACAGTCACGCTGGGGCAGGCTCCTCGCCTGCACAACGTGAGCGCAAGAGCCCTCGGAACGGGATTTTTTTTTTCTTAACCAGCTACCCCTCCTTGCCCTCTGCATTTGGCTTCCGCAACACCTCACCGTGTGCCCCCAGGTGTTCCCTGACCCGGAGTGGGGACCCCAGCAGTCGATGGCCGAACTGGGGTGCCCACTCCGAGCTGCCCCGTCCCAGCGGGCAGTGATGGGTGCTGGATCCGCTCCTGCCACCCGCCTGCTGTCGGTCCCCACGCAGGGCGGGCTGCGCTCCGCACGGCTTCTCCCTCTCTGCTTGTGGAATGAGAAATTACTGTTCTTCTTAAAGAAAATGCAACAATTTTCTCCTTGCGCGTTTTTGAGGAGTGACTGGTAATAGCTCTCTGCACGTGCTTTTCTCCGAGAGAAGGGGTTTCGTTGGAGGGTGTTGGGGTGATCCCACGCGCTGGTCCCTGCGCTGGGTGGGGAGCGAGCGGAGGTTGGGGGGGCCCCGCTGTGGCCAGGCAGAGCCCCCGCTCCGTCAGCCTGTGTGCACGTGGCTCTGTGGCTTTGCCCGTGTGGCTCTCCCCTGAGCCAAGGCCCGGCACACAGGTGAGGGACAATTAATCTCCTGTGGGTTTATGTGGGATTTGTGTCACTCCTGGGACTTTGCAAAGCCGTGAATTTCAGTTGCAGTCCTTGGAAATTAAAGGCAAGGCTGTACTCAGCGGCTGGTGCTGCCGGGGGCTGGCAGAGGGGCTGCGGCCACCGGGGGCTTTGAGTCTTCCCTTGCTTAGGGATGAAGGTGAGAAATCCCCGCTGCCGGCAAAATCTGTTGGGGGAGCATGCTGGGGGAAGCAAGGTTTAATCCCCCCTGACTGAGGACCATTTTAAGGGCATAAATGGCAGAACAGAGACAGCTGGTGCCATAGCAACTGTAAAAAAATAATAGCTCTTTTGCTGTAGCTGGCCCTTCTTTTCTCCGGGTAGTTCACACGCAATGGCTCAGTTGTGCCAAGCGTGGAGACCCTCCTGCACCCAGGTCCCGCTCACTGCTCAGGAAGGCTCAGCGGGTGGGCTCAGAGTCACTCTGGCCCCGACGGGAGGAGCTGGCCGTGCGGCGGGGGGGTGTGAGAGGCGGTCTGCGGCGGTCTGCGGCGGTCTGCGGGGAGCAGGTCCCCCCGCAGCATCCCTCAGCGCGGGGTGCGGGGCTGAGGCCACTTTCCAAGTGTGAAGCAGCAGCTGTTCAAACACTGGCATCTTTTTAAAACTAAGCTACTTGCTCTCCTGAAGAGCCTCTTGTTTTCTCCACATTGATCTTTTAAATTGTACATGATGAGAGGCCCGAGGTGGGCTTTGTACTTGCACCTTGGGCAGAGCTGAGCATGCAGGAACAGCACTAGCCAGGCATGGCTACAGCTATTCCCACAACAGCTCCAAGCCAGAGCCTCGTGGTGGCTTTGCAACACAGGGATGTGCAGCCTGCATGTTGCCGTCTAAAAGCTCCCTACGCCGAGGCACAGACCAGCATCAGTTTCCCAACACACTGACGCTGCTCCGCTCCAGCCGAGCCGATGTGCCGCGCCGTCGGTTCGATGCCGATGCTGCCATTCCAGCAGCCTCCATCCCTGACAGATCCCCCCGGGTCCTTGCTGGTCAATGAGCCACGAATGCACCCAGTGCTCCCGTCCCGCTGCCCCAGCTCCCACCTTCTCCTTGGGCGCCCGATCGCCCACCCGTGCCGCTGCTCGCTGCCTCTCTGCACCGACCTGCTAATGCGGCTGCCTCTTCTCCGGCAACGGGTCAAGGCTGCTGCTGTCAAGTCAATGAGGAGAGAGCTTTGAAATCTCAATTTTTTTTTAGAAGCTGCAAGCCGGAAAAACCATTGCAGGTTCTCAGGGCTGCTGGAGACAGGAGGAGGGCAGAGGGAGAGGTGTCTTTGGGAGATGGTTTTCCTTGTGAGGAGTTGTGCTCCCCAGACTCAGCCCCGGTGCTTTGGGGCCCTGTGAGCGCCAAGCTCCCAGCAGGATCCTGCCTCTGTGACTTGCTGGAGAGACGAGTTTTCCCCAGAGTTTTGTTTATTCTGGTCACAGTTTTCCAGCCCCTGTGTAAGGGGCTGCGTGTGTTGCTCCAGCCTGGCCCGTCAGCTGTACCACACAGTGTGCTCGTCAGTGACACACCAGATGGGGGAGTTTTCTGGGTAAAATACTGCTATTTTGCCAATTGTAGCCAAATATTTTTGTCCATCATCTGACATTCAATTAGAAGCATTTCGGAGAGAAGGCTACGGAGACTTCGTAGCATTTGAAATAATACACAGCTGAAGTCAGAGGTGCTGGATCCGAGCGTTCACTTTGGCCCGTGGTGGGGAAGGGGCAGCCGGCAGGCAGCTACGACAGGCGGCTCTGCCTTTTATTTGCTGCAGCTCATGCTCTGAAAGCCGGCTGGTCCCCTGCGCATCAGCCGTCACGTTGTCTAAATTCCTGCAGGGTCGTGGTCAGACGTACTCTGTGTGCTCCCTTCGTCAGTTTAATTTTGCTTTTTCCTGTAATTTTCTTTACTCAAAGCACAAATTACAAATCAGTTTAGATTTAAAATGTAGAGTTTAAATCTAGCTCAAATCAGATTTAAATTTGAATTTCCACCGACTTAGAAGTTGTTTCTAAACAGTATGATTATTTAATTAGCAGATTGCTTTTATCCTACCTGCTCATCCATGCAATGAAATGCAGAAAAGTGAATTGTGGTCTTAAAACAACTATCCTGTTTAAGCCGCAGAGGCAGCAGTGGGAAGTTTAATTTAATTAGCGTGATACTCAGAGATGTAACTTAATCACATTAAGTATAGATCAACTGCTCTCATTTAAGCTCTCCAGACTTCAGAAACAGAGGCCAGTCATCTTCCACCCATCTTTAATCCAGGGAGAAGCAGAATTTTCCAAGGAAAAAGAATCAGCAACGCTTATGGAGAGCTTGTCCCTGTGCTTGTTGCAGTGAATTCCTCCCCAAAGGAAGGCAATAAATTAGTAAGAGCTCCCACCCCCCTGTATAGCACTGGTGTTCCTGGGGAGAAAGAAGCCAGGAAAATCACTTTTTGTCCCTCTGAAATGGCCTAAGCGTTGCCTTACTTGGTACATGGTCCCACAGAAGTGCTGGCACCACCGACCACCTGAACCTCTCCCGGTTCGTTCGGCGTGTGGACGCTGCCCGCCCCGTGTTGGTTAGCCTGGAGTATTGCAGAGAGATTGACAGGACTGAAGATTGTACAAAACCAGCACGGTTCATTAACGGGAATCACAATGATCTTCTTGCTCCTCTGGGCTTCCCTCTGCCAGCGCGGTGCGTTTCAGTCAAGCTCACCAGGTGGTCATCGCTCCCCCCAGCTCGGCAGAGCCCCGGGGGAGCGTGGGTCCCCTCGGCATCACCCCTGTTCTGGGCGCTGTAAAAGTTGCTTGGGCTCATCTCGGCCCTTAAAATAAGTGGGGTTAGTTCGTTTGTTGGGAAAGGTCCTAAAAGAGTTGTTTTGGCTCAGCTTGGACAGACTCATTTTCCTGATTCAGGTACTAAACTGAACAATTCCTGTTGTCCCCATTCTTCTGCAAGTCAAGAGGCAGGTCAATGCCTCCAACAGCATGTTCGCAATAGCAAAAGTGAGAAACAGGCAGGAGAAACTCGCCTGCCTGTCCGAGGCAAAGTTCAAAGCTTCTCAGGCAGCCCGGGCTCTCCCGGCTGGCAGATGCTGTTGGTTTAAGTCAGGCAGGGCTGGAGCAGCTTTCCAGAGACCAGAGCTGTGCAAGGTGCTGTGCGTGACATGTCCGTGCTGCGCCCTGGCTCCCTGGGAACCTGGCACCTTTTCTGTTTCAGCATCTGCATGTGTGCAGAGCCGTGGCTCCACGCTGTCCCTGCGACAGCTCGGGGTCAGGGGAGCGAGTAGGCTGGCTCTGCCCTTAGTAATTTGATGCACTGTTGATATCTGATGGCGCTCCTACATGGTGTTTTATGAGGCCATGATGCCTTCATTATGATTGTTTATTAGCCTGTCTTAATTGCCCGTTCAAGACTGTAGGACTCACGGTCATCAATAAATGACAGGCGGGGTTGCAGAGCAGCAGAGCTCGGTACGAGTGTGCAGGCTGACGGTGAGCAGAGCCTGAGCGCCTCGGGCAGGGGCGAGCTGCAGCCCAGCTCCTGGCCGGCTGCGCGGGCCTCAGGTCAGACCTGAAAAGCCCCGGGCTCCTGCCTCTTAGCACCTTCCGTCCTTCTCCCTCCTTTTGGAGGAAGGGGACCCGTCCGCAGGGCTCTCCGCGGACAGACAGCTGACATGGGCTGCAGGGCAGAAGAGATGTAATGGTGCCACCCGGTGAGACCGGGCAGCCTGGCTCGCTGCCTCGGGGGTCCGCAGCTGGCGGTTGTGGGGCGCGGGGCCACAGCCATACAAACCAGGCACAAGACCCGCGATGTGGCACGCCAAGTCCTCTGCCACCCACAGGGGACCCAGCCTGAGGCCAGGGGCGACTCCTCGGACTGGGATCGGCATCCTGAGGGTCGAGTCAACACCCAGCGACTGCAGACGGGAGTTGTGACCCCCAGCAGCTGCACCTGGAGCTGCCTGCCCAGGCTGGATTCCCGCGGACCCCGGAATCTTTCTGGGATCCATCTGGATCAGCAATCACATACCCCCAGGCAAGCCGGCCTTGTTGCTGCGGTTCAGTAACATTTGCGCTGCCACCACCTCTGTTAACAGGGTATTTAGCAAGCAAATAAACAGTGAAAAGCAAATAACATACAAGGAAATAGGTTTTCTCTAAAACGGATATGGCGCAGGTACCTTCCTGGCCCCTGTGCCAGCGGTAAAGTACAGAAGGGACCGAATTCTGATTAATCCCGAATCCAAAGCTCCCTCCTGTTCTCCCGGCAGATGAATGCCCAGCCCGGGCAGCAGAGGGGAGGCATCGGGACAGATGGTTCCTGCCATCTTCAGGGCGACCGAGCACCGGCACAGAGCGAAAGGCAGCTGCTCCGGTGCAGAGGACACAGCCCAGCTCCCGGTGCGGCGGAGGAGCAGTGCCCGGGGCTGCGGGGCTGGCGGGTCACCGGGGCGCTGGCGGAGGTGGGAATGTGTAACAGGCTGGGACCTTCCCTGCTCCCTGTGCGGGGACTGAGTCCCGTCCCAAGCGATGGCAGCGAGGGCAGCGAGGGCCAGCCAGGGCTGCATCGGTGGCCGGCGGCTGCGTGCCGGCGTGCAGCGTGGCCGGGTGCCGCTGCCCTCGCGCTAATGCGGTTGGTAGTTATTGGAAACTGGACTGCGAAGGAGCCGGGATCCTGTTTCTATGGAAATGTCCTGGAACAGCAAACAAGGGAAGAGCAAAACAGAAGATACGTTAACGGGAGCTGCTAGGCAGGGCTTTCTCTGAAGGGGCTGTGATTTTGATAGGAGCCATCTCGGGTCTCCTTATCGCCTTCCCAGTGCGGAAGGGCCCAGAGGAGCGTGCGGGATGGCGCATGGCTGCCAGGCCGTGGTCGCTTTGCACCTCCCTGCAGCTGCCAGAGCTCCCAAACCCCCGTGCAGGGCCAGGCACCGCCGGCTGCGCCCACCCCACAGCACCCCGCGCGAGGGGACGCACCGAGGTCTCCCCCCGGCTGCGGCCTGCGCCCCGTCCCCGTGTCACCCAGCCCCGCGGGTCCCCGGCCCCGGGCACCTCGGGGCACCTCGGCCCCGGGCTGGGGGGTGCCCCCAGTTGGGGGGTGCCTGGCGGCGGTGAGCCCGGTTGCGGGCCGCACCGAGGGGCCGGGCCTGGTCGGGGTCCCCTCACCGAGGGGCCGGGGCCGGGCGGAGGCCGCCCTTGAGGGCCGGGGCCGGGCTGGGGTCCGCCTGCCGCGGGGCCGGGCCGGGGTCGCCCCCCGAGGGCCGCCCGTTGCCGCGGTGCCCGTCGCCCGTCGCCGAGCGCGGATTGGCGGCGGCGGCGGCGGCCCCACCCCGGCGGGCGCGGGTGGGCGGCGCGGCGCGGCCCGCTCGGCCCGGCCCGGCCCGGCCCCGCCGCCAGTCTGCCGGCGCTGCGGAGCGGAGGAGCGCGGCCATGGCGGCGGCCCCGGCGGGTAGGGCGGGCGGCGGGCCGGGGGCGCGGGCGGCGGGGCCGGGGCCGGGCCGCACTAACGGGCCTCTCCCCCTTCTCCCCACAGAGGCGGAGACCCGGCAGCGGCTGCTGCGCACCGTCAAGAAGGAGGTGGGTGCGGGACCCCGGCCCCCGGGGCCCCTGTCACGGCTCGGTGACCCCCGGCCCGCGGTGACCGCCGTCTGCGGCGGGACCCCCCCCGGAGGGGAGCCCCGGCCCCGGGCTCGCCTGCCCGCAGCCTCCCGCGGGCTCCTGCCGGTGCTGCGGCAGCGAATTTAACAGTTTCCCCCCAAAAAAAAACCCCAGCCCCGAGCAGGGCAACGGGTCGGAGCGTGAGCCCAGCCCGGGCGGCGCGGGGTCCGGATGGCGAGCGAAGCGTGGCTGCCGGTTCCCGGGCAGCTGGAGGAGCATCCCTGCAGCACCGGTGAATTTTGGCACCCCGGTGTCCCGTATCTTCTGAAAATCGCGTTTTGCTGGTGGCAGAGCCGTTCTCACAAGTTGTGGTTTTCCCACCGGGAAAAAGGGGCGACTCCCGGTGCCGCTCACCTTGGGAGCTGGGATGGGACGAAGCCCTCGTTGCAGCAGAGTGCTCTTTGGCAGGGTCGGGGAGCCCGGCACGGACGGGGCTGCGCACAGCAGCCAGCCAAGAAACGGGGAACGTGCACATTTGTGTTCGTGTGTCCAGCGCAAAGCGATGGCGTTTTACATCTGCTTGCGCTGGTCTCTCTTCCTGGGCATCTTTAACTCTGTATTAGTTTATACTGTGCTTTATGCTGAGCTGCTTCAAGCTCCTTCTGTCTGTGCAGAGCCTGGTGTTTATAATGTGTGTAGCGTTAACACAGTGAGCTGGCGGTAGATCTAGACAGGGAGCTGAGAGTCCCGCTGCTCTGCCACGTAGTTCGTGCGTTGCCTGTGCGTGGAGGTGGGCTGCGTGGGCCAGCGGGGCCGTCTGAGCCACGCGTCCGTGGCTTCTGAGTCTGAAGTGGCTGAGTGTCACGGGACCTGCGGCAGGGGAACCTGGACCTGCTCTGCCGTGTGGTGGAGCACTGGATCGTCAGGAGCTGTTGTCATCTCCTGCCTGTGGTGTGTCCCCACAGGTCACCTCTCCTGGGATTTTGGAGGGTGTGATGTGTGATGTTTTGTTTCTGGTCTTAAAAGCATCTTGATATCCAGCTTATGGGCTGTGGAAAGTGGAATGTCCCTGCTGGAGACACTGCTCGGAGTAGGGTGAACAAGACCCGTGGGTGGTAGGTCTGGGGAGGGCGACAGCGCAGTGTTTGGCTGTTCATCCAGACCACTTCCCACCTTTAATCCTGTGCCGGGTGTGGTGGTAAGGAATACTACTTGTTGCCTTGGCAACAGCTATTAAACCAGAAAAAGGTTATGACATTTATTTAGCATCGTGGATAAAGCTGACATCTCATTATTACTGTCTGTCTGCGACTCCTCCTGGGTGGAGAGAGACAAAACAGCAGACTGCATGTCGACTGCCGCTGCAGAATGGGAGGTGAGGATTGCCCATCGGTTGCCGGTTAAACCGCTCGGCCAGCGGATGGGAGCTTCCTTCTGGAGACTGCTGTGGCCTCTGCAGGCTGTCCCTGCACATGAGCATCTTCCGTGCTGGTGCTCAGTACTGGGCTTCTCTCCCTTTGCTCTTCCTCCAGGGGCCATGTGCTTGAAGAAAGCGCAGCCCGTGCCTAGGGAGGAGAGCTGAGGGTTGTGCCATGCCCTTCTGCTGGCTTTTGGTAGAATAAACGTGTCATACAAGGGGCTGGTGAATGCAAGTAAAGATTGAAGGAGAGAGGTGATGTATGGGGAAAGCCCTTCTGCGCTGGTGAAATGCCACCAGCCAACGCATCATGGTGCCATGACGTGGGTGTTTGACACAGTCTGGTATCTCTCCAGCAGACCTTTAACAAGGGCAGAGCTCACGCAGAGCAGAGATGTTTTCTGGTGGTCTCATCGCTCCGGGCTCTGCCTTGGGACGTCGGTGCGGGTGTGGGTTCTTTGCCTGCGCAGGCGCTGGGTGTTTGCACTTGCCTTCAGGTTTCTCCCAGCTCAGTGCCTGCTGGAAGCAGTGAGACCTGGCAGGGGCCGTGGTCCAGTGAGGTGGGGCTGTTTGTGCACAGCCACACAGGTGGGTGAATTCCATGTCAGACCCATGCTCTGTGCTCTCTCCACCTGGGCTTTGCTCTGTTAGGAATTAGAAAAACCCAGGGAAACATGATCCCATGGGTGATGTAGTTCATTATTTAGCAACATCCCTGAAATTGGGAGCTGGTGGGGCATTCTTGGGCCAGTTGCTCCTTGCTCATTAGGCCCATTTTGCTAATGCTTTTGGTTTTTCTTCCTCTCCTAGACTGACTTCAGGATAAGTTAGGAGCTTGTGCAGACTCCAAGGAGTAGTAGAAAGGGCCAACTGCAGAAATCTCCTTTTTCCCCCCCCCCCCCCACTCCTGGAATTTTTACCTTTCACAAAACTGCGTATTCTCATTTTATTAGACCATGTCTGATTTTGCTCCAGCTGTGGCTCTGTATGATCTGCTGACGTCCTCAAGTGCAAGTGAGCTCCACTGAGACTGGGGACAGCCATGGATCATGCTTGGGAAGCCACGCAACATCTGTCATCCTAGTGCGATAACTGAAGGAATAAAATATTGTGAAGACAAGGTCTGATTAGAGAAAGTAGATAAACAGTAAATCGAAATTACCCAAAGCACCACAAGGAGCAAAAGGACTTTGATATTTGGTTGTTGCCATTATTAATGCATTTTTATTTTTAAGAAGATTTACAGGTTGAAATGAGTTGTGCTATCACCGCCTTCCCCCCCCCCCATATGGTTATAATAAATCAAACTAATCCTGAAGGCTGCAAAATTGATTATTTGTCAGCAGACTGCAGGGGAAGGAGTGGAAGTATGACTTTCTGAGGAATCCTGTTTCCTGTTATGCAGGATAAAAAGCATAACCAAATCCTCTCTTATTTTTTTTTTAGAGCTTTTATCAGATGGAATGAGGCTTCTTTAAAAACCCAGACCCTGAAATATCGAGGTTTAAAAGGGCGTTGGATTCCCAACTAAAAATATTCTTCTTGCAACCCGTGCTCCTCCCTTTCTTTTGCAAGTTTCATTTTTAACAGAGGAGAATCCTGTGGTATGTTTTTGACTACCTCCAGGTAATTGCATTGCATACAAGAATAAGTGGGGAAGCAGGTGTTACCCGTGAAATACAGGCTGCACTACGCCGTGCCGGGAAAATGAGTTGTGTGAAAAACTGAATGGAATATGAAAGTAAACAGTTGTCTTGCTTATTCTTCTGCAGCAACTTAGTTTATATTTAACTTGCCATTCATCAAAAGGAGCTTTAAGTCTTTTACTCATCAATAACAAAAGAACATTTTGCTGCCTGTTCTTAGAATTTTTTTAAAACTGTTACTGATTGACCACAGCCTGCTCGCTTGCTGATGTCCTGTGGTCTTCTATCGGATATATTGTTTATTTTTTAATAGCTTGAATGGTTGTCACTATGTAGCTGTTGACTAATTCCATCATTATATATCATAGGGACAACAGTCAGTCTCTCTTCCTCCCACCTTTTAAATGAAGTGCCCCTGCTACGCAGCCATATTGTCTAGTTTGTGGCTAAGTAACACGGAGTGACTGGTAAGAGCAATATTTTTGTAGCTTGGGTTTGTTTTTCTGGAACGTGTATGCCTGTGGTTCCAAAATATCAGATTGTGGGTGTCAATGCCAGCTATTTCATTCTGGATTGGTAGAAAATTGTAAATTAATTTAATGTTATTAGGATTTGAAAAATTAATGTTGATAGCTTTAAATGTTCTCAAGGCCAATTTAAAAAAAAAAGGTCTTTGTGTAGCTGTCAAAACTGTTCAGGCAAAATGAAGATGAGGATGATAAGCTGCAGGTTAGTAATGAAAGCTGCTGTTTGCAGAGGGACCGTCTGATGTCTCTCAAGCACCCAGGTCAGCCTTTTTCAAATGTTCCTATATCAAAAGTAAACAGACGGCTTTAATGCAGCATTTCTCGATTGCCTGCATCGATCTCTTCTGAAGAGAGTATTACTAATCGCTGGGGACCATTTTCTCTCCTTTTGAAGATAAAAGCAGTGGTCCGCAGAAGTGCTCTCATACTCCAGAAACGCCTGGCTAGATCTTTCGTAACCCAGAACAGGTTTCGTGCTGCTTTCCTCCTTCTTTCATCTTCCTTCTTGGTGTTTAGGGAGACGAGATCTGTATGCCAGAGGAGCCTCCTTCCTCCCCATCCAGCCTCTCCTCTCTGCTGCCAAAATGTCATCCTCCTCTCCTTGTGGCGTCCTGGCCGTTGCCATGGAAATACCTGGTTTTGCACGGATTCAGGACTTCAAAGCAATTCGGGGCTGGAAGT
Organism: Platalea leucorodia; assembly: GCF_965183815.1. Classification (NCBI taxonomy): domain Eukaryota; kingdom Metazoa; phylum Chordata; class Aves; order Pelecaniformes; family Threskiornithidae; genus Platalea; species Platalea leucorodia. The sequence goes on from NC_138834.1 coordinate 9,107,275, forward strand.
TGCTCCTGGTTTCAGTGCAAATAGTGTCAGTCTTTGCCGTGTTTGCTAATTGAATCCAAAACGCTTGTCAGCGTAACATTTAACACCTCGGAAAACAGAAGCTTTGTGGTGTGATGGGTACGGAACAAACAGGGTAATAAAGCTTTGAGATCAAGCGTTGAAAACAGAGAAATGACTAAAGTTTTTCCTGAAATGTTGCAGCGTCTTTATTGAGCGTCTTACAGCTAGCAACACCAGCAGTGCCAACAGATGGCATGGAAATTTGTGTTTGACAAGCACAACAGGGATAGAACCAGCTATAACATGGTCTTAAGTGATCTTAAATTAGTGTTGCACGTATGGATTTTTAGCCAAAAGTTGCTGCCCTATGAAGAAAGTCTGGTGCAAAATGCTGTCAGCAAATATACATTGCTGGGATCGTTCCCATTTCCCCCGGAGTACGCTGTTGCATTATGGACCCTTCCATTTAATGTCTTTTTGATTTCTTTTCCAAACTGTCCAAATATTCAGAGTTTATATGCATTAACACCTTCTTCCTCCTTACCCCCTGAGGAGACTCAGCCCAGTTCCCAACCGTGAGTCCATGTGGGTCCTGGGGAAGGTCTGCTGGCTGGCCTGAAAATCCCACGTGCGTCACGTGGATGATAGCCCAGCTGCTATGTTTTATTTAGTAAGCGGTGATAAATAATTAAATAAGACTTTTAGAAAAGCCAAAGGTCTCAGTTGGTAGGATTGCGATCAATGTTTCTGTGGCAGCAAGAATGTGGAGCTGGCAAACGGCTTTAAAGGCGAGTGCGTGGCGCCGTTAGAGCTGTCCCCGTGCTGTTCTCCCGCGGTGCAAGGGGGCCGTGTTCTCTGTTGGGCCATCGAAATGGCTGACGGGAGTCCTTGAAGTCTCTGGGTATAAATAGTGCATGCGCTCTGAAGCTGGCAGTATTTTAACTGATTGGAGCACAATTAATTGGAATTATTTAGTGGTCAGCTAGTAAACTCTTAGATCAGTGGCAGAGCTTGGCTGCAACTTGGGATGGTGCTGGAAAAGTCTGCCTGGCACTTGCTTGTGGAATATCAGGGTGCTTGTTGCTGGAAAGATAAGAAACTGTCTTGCAAGACTGAGTTTGATAATGTGAGTTTTATAAACAAGTCTGCTAAAAAAGGATGTTGTAGCTTTGTCGGCTAAAGCAACAAGACAGGCGACAGGCAGACGTTTCATTTTCAAATGAGAAGATAAATCGGGTTTGTGAGAGGTATTGGACTGAGAAGTTCTGCTTTAGCTGAAGACGTGGCTTTTAGCTGCAGCGCAGGCGGTGCGATTGGATATACTGGTTTTTTCTGTCCACCATCCGCAGCGCACTGTGCCCCACAGACACATTTGCAGGCACCAGAGCGGACAGTGCAGAAGTAGAGGGCTTGGGGTTTGGGGTAATGTCTTTATGTCCTAGAGCTGAATGGATTCTGGACTTGATTTGCCTTGGAGACTGAACCACCTTTGGTACGAGCCAACCTAAGAGCCAGAGACAGAAACCAGCCTGGCATTTCTGCTGGGAAGTGTTAACTGGGTGACCTGGTGGCAAAGCCCTGCAGTGAGACCGCTGGAGCTGCGGTGCAAATGAATTGCGTTTGCCTTGCGAATGCAAACATGCCGAGGGTTGTCTTAATATTGCATCTGCTTCACTAAGTGATCCTTTAGCGTTTTATAATATCTGAGAAGTGATAATTCTGTGGTGCTACATGGCCAAGTCTTGCACAGCGTATGGGAACTGTTTCCTGTGGAGCTTAACCAGAGCTTATTCCTGGAAAGAGACCTTGATTTGGAGAAGCAATTAAAGAAATGCTCGGATTACATCAAGGAGTGCCCACATGGACTTGTTGCACCCAAACTAACATGTAGAATGGGTTTTTTAAGTGCTAGAATTAACTTCCAAATACATAATCAAAGCAGCACTTAAAGGCTGCAATGAGAATGAGAAAACACCAGCTCATAAAAGAATTTGAAAAGCAAACATACAAAAGCAAACCAAGTTTAACGCCTGTATCATCAGTGTGGGTTTTTTTGTTGGGTTTTTTTTTTAGTTTTGGGGTTTTTTTAACATATAGAAGAGCAGAATAAACAAATTCATGGAAAGGAAATGCATTGAGATTTAGTGAGGAGACTTAAATGACAAGCAGCAGTTGTAGATCCTGAACAGAGTGCCTGTTTGTGCTGGGTGCTTATTGGGATGCTCTTCCTGATTCCCTGCATATTTACTTGGGATAGGAGTCATCTTCCTGTAGTCCGTTCAAGAGAGATGGGAAGGAGGAGGGATTGCCAAGGCTCCTCCTCTATCTGCCGGGGTTTTTCAGAGCTATCGCAGTGCTGCTGGTGAGCAGGCTAATTTTGTCTGGCACCATAATAGTCAGCGCTTGGTTGCCCTCCTAGGCAAGGTGGAGTCTGGAGGATACAGGCAGGGCAGCTGCCTGGCTCTGGTGTTGCATCATCTCATCCCACCAAATCCTTGACATCCTATGCAGAGGTGGATGTTCAGAGGTAGCAGAAGACATCTTAATTTCCACTGTATTTTTTACTGTAAATCTTGTTTTCAGGATGTGGGTTACATGAACATTCAGCAGAAGGTCTTACTGTTTCTGACCAAACCAGATCGATAGCAGTTTCTAAAAATGCTCTTCTGTGAAGACCAACTCAATCACTGAAGGCATTTATTTTATTGTAGCTTTTATTTATATGAAGTGACTGTTCTGGTGGAAAGTCCCACTACAGGGGCTGAAATCAGACCTGGTTCTGCTCTCCCATTGCCCTGGCCTTACGTGCTTCAGTGTCTGGCTGCTTTTGCCCCTTTGGAGGGGGGGACAAAGGAGTCCGAGCACCCGGCTGTCGGCCTCGCTGTTCCCATGTGTCCCGTGGAGACCTGTGTGTCCTCATACCAGAGGCCGTTTTCCAGGGTCCTGTCTCCAGGACCCACGAGGCTGGGTCTAGCAAACCGGGAGATGCCTGGGAGCGTCACCGCAGCCGTATTGCGCAGAGCTCACTGTTGTGCCACCGAGCTTCGCTTTGAAACAGGACCAGGAAAAAGACCAAGCTGGGGACTCTGTTTGCATCTGGCTTGCTGTAAACAATTCCACAGAGTTATGAGCATGGCCAAATAGATGGGAGATGCTGTGCTTCAATACAAATGCCTTGATTACCGGTGAAAGGCTTTGCAAGAAACGTGGCAGGAAAAATTGTGACTGTAAACATCACTGAAAAATCTCGAGTACAAGTTGTATAGTGACTTGCCTGGAAAAATCCAGCCAGGTAAAAGAGAGTTGTGAGTCAATATTGCCTTAGACTAATTAAACCCAGAGTTATTGGTTTGCTCCTGATCTCTGCACCTCGGTGGTAACTGCTGTAATATTTGGCTTGCTCCACCAATGTAAATGACAGCTGGGACTGGGTACAGTTATGAAGCTCTGTTGTGGGAAAATTGCACTTTGAGATGAAGTGTAACCCTGGGAGTTTTGTAGCAGAGAGATCTAAACCTGCATCCCTCACTGGGGCCTGGGGGCTGTTGGATAGGTAAGGTTTTCTTTTTTTTCATTTATTTTTGAAAAAGGAGTTTGTCAAACAAAACGTTAATAGCAACGTTTCGGCTGCGATGGAGCTGGCCAGGCCAAGGGGAACCAAAGGAGAGGCAGAGACCTCTGGGATCAGGAGCCTCACTGGAGGTGTGGGGGTGCAAGCTCACATCCCTGGTCTGAAGTGGGTGCGCCAGGATTCCTGATGCCCCTGATGAATGCTGTAACCCAAGAGCTCTTCTCAAGGCCTCTGGCTCTTGGATCCGGCTTTGGAGATGGGGCAAGGAGGGGAAAAAAATTGTTTTCCTTGTAATTTAGACGTGCACGTGAAGCAAAGAAGGACTAGCTCCCTTGTTCACGAGTCAGTGATTCAGGTGGTAATGCCAAGACCAGCCTGTCTTCTGTTGTATTTTTGGACCTGCGGTTAATGCTGTTGAGTTTGTGTGGATGCCTCGTTGTGGGGTGTCCCTGTCACCCTCCCACAGCGGGGGGTGACTTGTCCTGTGCTCACAGCTGGAGCCAGGAGGAGTGTTTTTATTGTTGTGGAATACTTCATGATATTCCTCTCAAGTTTACCTACAGTTAAATTATTAGTTGCTGGTTTAATTTCCTTTCTAATAAAAGAAGAGCAAACATCTCATTTTCCATAGACTGGCTTTAGATAAAGAGTGGGCAGCTTCATTTATTGAGATTGTTCTGGCTCCAATATGAGAAGTTGCATTAAAATGCTGGAATGCAGCATAGTTAGAGGCTGTTCAAGTCTTCTCTATGGAGCGAGCCAAACGCGGGGTAGCTGGCGTTCTCCATCCCTGCAGTGTCACAAACCCGCTGTGCTTTCAGAAGAGGATCCGGGAGCACCGTGGCAGATGGCTGCTGTGGCGTTTGTGATCCCAGCTGGCTGTGGAGGGGCTAGGGTCCGGCTGGGAGAGGCCGTCGGGATCTGCAGACAACAGCATGGAGACCTGTCAAGGATTTTGGGGTTCTCTGGGTTGGAGCTGTCCTACAGATGCCAGCCGTGTCCGTTTATGGGCAAATGTAAGATTGTTTTGTTTGAAAACTTTCTCGGTGTAATGCTTGTTTTCTGTTACGAGACCGTATCTGTCTGTCTGCCTGCCCCTACCTGTTGGGGCTTTCTATTGTAGAGCTGCTCCTGTTCTGCTCTAGCCCTTCACGTCAGGTGAGTGCCCTTGTTGCAATGCCCTTTCCGCTTCTATTTCTTTAGATATCTTTGATTTATTTTGTTTAGTGTGATAACCTCAGTCAATAGAGTGTGGGTTTTTTTTTTTTCTTTTAGTGAGTAATTTTCCACTAAACTGCATCTCTTGGAAGGGGTTTTTTTGTGTGCCTTGAGAGCACAGGTTGTTTGTACTGTGTTGGCACCAAGATGCCCGGTCAGAGCTGGAGTCCGGCTGTGCCGGTTGCTCCACAGGCACGGAATAACCAGATGGTCCCTGCCCCACGGAGGGCGGCCCTGCGGTGGGTGTGACTGCGGGCGTCGCATCAGAGCAGGGAGACGATGGCTTGCGCGAAAGGTGGCTGACAAGCGTTTGAATATACTGCTTTAATTGGAATATGCTCCTAATTTAATCAGAAGCTGGTAACAAACTGCGTGCGTTGGTTCCCAAGTGTATTTTAGGGGGTTTAAAATACGGATTCTCAGCTTACACTTTTGGGTGATTCATAGAGAGACTGAGTTCCCTGGTGGTTCCTAATCACAATGTTGCAGAAAAAATTTCAGATCCTGAGAACTGATGACATGATTGGAGTTTAAAAATCCCAACTTTTTTTTTTTAGCCATATCTGCCGTGGCTAGCAGCATGGCCCCACGAGCAGCGGTATCCCTTCAACTGCTGGGAGGAGCAGGGAGGCAGGAGCAAGCCCCTGGGACCGCCAGCAGACCACTGTGGCCATGAGGGTACATTTTATATCTGCGTGTTCATCGTTTTCTAGTAGATTAGTTGGATATGTGAGGGGAAGCTCGGCCCAGCCAGGTGAGGGTCGTGAGCCATCTGGACGAAGGCAGCTCAACCTGCATGGACAGCCTAATTTTGGGGAATCCCTGAGAGCCCCAAGGTGTGCATCACTGGGCCTCTGCCAGGGCCGCAATGAGGGGGCGATGGGTGATGGTTCTTAGGCCGATCAGGGTTTCTGAAGGAGGGATTGGCATGTCTTTGTCAGACAGCTGTAATTTCAGATGGAGGAGAGGAGGAAATCTGTTTTGGTGCACACCTGGGCACTGGCTGCTGTGGATGAGAGGTGTGTGCTGCTTCCCGTCTCTAATACACCGCTGCAGCCAAGGTCAAGGCATATGTCTTACTATAATGCAGCAAACCAAAGAGAAGGACTCCTTTCCTGTTGCTGGGACTTGCTCTGTCCCCATTTCTGTTTCACAGTGTTCCTTCTCTTGTTGAAGTTTAAAATAAAACACTGCTGGAGTCGCGAAGCCTGAATAAGGATTGAAGCTGCCTCCTTCCGTGGTGCTCAGCACGTGGCAACAGTACAAGGGGCAAAACTGTACGTCGGGCGTAATGAAATGAAGGGCTTGCTACCCTCACCTGGCCTCGCCTTGCTGGAAGGTGCCCTGATAAGGGACAGATGCAGTTTTTTGGCCACTACTGAGGTAGAGGGAGCTTTTCTGCAGGTCCCTGGAAGCGGAGCCCTCTGTGCCCAACGTGTTCCTGCGGCTGGAGTTGCTGCTCCGAGCGCAGAGTTGGGATGCAGGAGCTGCAGGAGTTGTATCGTACCATGCTCAGGGGAATTTCCCAGCGCTCTGAGCCACCTCCAGTCCTGAGGTCTGCATCTCAGCGACATTCCCTGCTGCGAGCTCCTGACTCACTGTCAGCTTATCTGAGCTGCTGGGATACAGGTGAAATCACCGGGCAAGTCCTGCTCCCCCCGGGTTCACGAGCAGGCTCTGTCAGTCACCCAGCACGTCGAGCAGAGTGGCACAGGGAGCTGACCTGATTGCTCTGACATGCAGAGAGATGCTTTTGGCTTTAGATTTGACTTTTTTCTTAATCCATATTTGTAAAAGGATTTCCTTTATTGACCTGTCAGCTGTGCATAACTGACCTTGATTATATCTTGCAAAGGAGTTTAATTCCCCAAATGATGCCATTAAAGGTCTCTCATACATGCAAGGTTTGCTTGGCCAAGTCTTGACCTGCTGGTTTTTCCTCCTCCCTGTGCCTTCAGAGAGAACATCTTGATAGGCAGAGCCTCCTTTACGCCCACATCTCTGCCCTGTGTACTCTTTCCCCTGTGTTTTCTGAAAGCGAAGAGTGAAAAGCAAGATGTTATAGAGGCACTAGAAGATGAGATCTGGGCATGCTGGCAGCTCTGTATTTAAAAGGAAAAATGATTAGGAACTGAACGTTTAAGAACCAAACATTCAGCTGGACTTTTGCTGATTTCAGCAGGATTAGGGAGGGTGACAGCTGAGGATGGAAGGCACCGCCGCTCCCAGCGGGGTAGGACAGGCTGGCTGTAGGAGGCATGGCACCTCGGGAGCAGGGCAGCTGGGGTCTGCCTGGAAAGGTGTTCACACCAGGGCTGCGGGGGGACAGGCAGAGGGATGGCAGATCCTGCTGGTATGAGCTGGCAGGGCTTAGCCGGCGAGGCTGTGGCGGGCACGGTGTCGAGGAAGCAATCTGGCCGGAGGACGGCAGCTGGCAGAGCTCGGATGGTTCGTGGGGCCATCAGTCTAGGGCTGCCTCCTTCATTAATAATACCTACTTCTCCAGCACTTTCTGAGCAAGGCTCAAACCTCCCTGAGCCCTAAACTCCACATTTCTTGTGTGCAGCTCCTGCATCCTACAGAGGCATGGGGGCAAATGGAGGAGATGTTGCTTGAGAGCCAGGGCAGCTCTTGGAGCTGCTCTGTGTTCCCCTGGCAGTGCTTTGGCCCTGATTGCAGGACTGTATTTCCCCACATCATCCAGCTTTAAGGGCATTTCATGGGGAATCCTACCCTGAAAGTTAGAGTACCCCAAGCAGTATTCCCCCAGCCTGTGGGCACTGGGAGAATGCATTTCTGTTGAGAGTGCAAGGTTGCTTGAGGTGCCCAGATCATGCAGCAGCATGTGTTTTAGTGTTCCCTTCAATATCCTTGTAGAGAATAACCGAGTTCAGCACATCAGCAAGGTAGCTGCCAGGAGCAGTGGGAGACTCAGAGGGAGGACAACATGCTTCCAACAGGAGACATTCAGGAAGGGGGGGGACAGTCTGCTGGCAACCTGCATCGGAAGCTGATCGTCGGAAGCTGATCATCGGAACTAGGAAGCCAAGGCACTTAAAAAATCCTCTCCTTTCATAGTGACTCAAATTTGTAACCTGCAGTTGCTGTGTAGGGTTGGAACAAAGCTCTGTCTAGCCCAGTTTTCTAGCTCCAAAATACCAAGGAAACAACACGGGCTGCATGGGAGAGTGGGCTGGAGAGCTGAGAGCTGGCTCGGGTACATCTGTTGAGGCTGCAGGCACCGTGGGAGGTGCTCTGCATTGGAAGGGTGCGGGCAAGCCCTGCAGGATAATCCTGTTCTGTTTGAGCGGCTAAAGCTGAGCCATGGGGAACCAGTCTCACAGCAGCAGTTTTACCTGCTGGCTCTGAGGTGATGTGCAACAGACAGCTTTAATGCACAACGAGTTCATTAGCACCTCAGGGTGACCTTGCCATATCTCCAAAACAGGTCTGAGGGGTCTGTATTCTACGACAGGGATGCTGTCAGTGGGAGGGGGAGAGCTGAGCAGTGTCAGTGCTGGCAGGGACAGGTACTAGTGGAAGAGCAACAGTGCTAGGGGTACTTGAATTTCTTGCTCTGGTAGTCCTTGATTCCTCAGGCTCCTCTGAGCTACTGCTGTGGAGTAGCCAGGCAGTCCTGGGAGCTTCTGCAAGGCTAGAGTCTGTCCTCTGCAGCCTGCTTACCTGGTAGGTCTGACCTCCCATCTTGTGTCTGCAAAAGCTATGCTCCTAATTTATGTGGGTTCCTATTTATTTTCTTCCCCTAATCATGCCCCTGATGTGCAACCCACATGACAGCTTCCTTTTGATTAATTGCACTGAAATGAGTGCCAGTAATGTGGCATGAGTGGTGCAGACTCAGGCAGTCGGAGGGCAGCCCTGATTGCATTGCTATGCAAATAGCATTCCTGGTCACATTTGGTGCCAGGTGATCATTGACTTCGGCACTGACGGGTAGTTACAGTCATTTGGGACAGCTATGTCTCATGAAATTTGTCGAATCCCCATAAAATGAAAGACCATAACAATACTGTAAAAGCATTGAATATGAGATTTGGTTACCGTTATTAAGATGTCTTGCTTGATTCCTGCAGTTAATTCTCTGCTCATAGATTTCTTACTTTGAAGTTTCTCAAAAACAAAACATCCCTTTTTTATTACCTGACTTTTTGAAATAGCTGGTGATGCTCGGCCAGCAAAGATGCAGAGATACTCCATGAGACCTCTTGTGCCGTTAGAGGCTATTAGAGAAGTCAGAGAGCAGAGGAGGTTTCCTTACAGACACGAAGCAAGCAGAGCATCTCGTGCCCACTCCACCACAGGTCTCCTCACTCTGGTCTATTGCTGAAGTTCAACGTTTTCTCTAACTGGGCCTCTGTTCAACAGGTGAAGCAGATCATGGAAGAGGCGGTGACGAGGAAGTTTGTGCATGAGGACAGCAGCCACATCATCTCCTTCTGTGGTGAGTCTCTGGTGGCGGGATGTTGATGGGAACTGGGGGCTGGAGCACCCTCTTCATGCTGGGCTTTCCCTGCCCGGTGTTGGGGCTGTGGTACACGTGTTTCCTGGGGGCATGCTCCAGTTCTGGGATGCGCTGGTCTGCTGAGCTCTGCACTGGGCAGGGTGCTGAGACCTGGCCTCAAACTCGTGACGCATTCCACCAGCAACGAGGCTGCTCTCTCCTGCTCCACACTACCTTTGATATACAAATATTCCTCCTCTCCTGCTCCACAGTCCTTGCCCAGAGTCCCTCTGGCATGTATTGCAGACAATGCCCTGCTGTGTTGTCTCTCCAACAGATATCGGGGTGGTTGAAGTCCCCCATGAGGCCAGGGCTTGTGAACGTGAGGCTGCTCCTATCTGTCTGTAGAGGGCCTCATCTGCTCCGTCTTCCTGGTCAGGTGTCCTGTAGCAGACCCCCACTGTAATGTCACCTGTCCCTGCCCTCCTTCAATCCTGACCCATAAGCTCTTGGTCGGCTCCTCATCCATCCCCAGGCAGAGCTCCATGCACGCCAGCGGGTTATTGACATAGAGGATGACACCCCCTCCTCGTCTCCCCTGCCTGTCCTTCCTAAAGCCTGTATCCTTCCATTCCAACACTCCAGTCATAGGAGCCATCCACCATGTCTCTGAGATGCCGATAAGATCATAGCCCTGCAGGTGTGTACACGTCTCTAACTGCTCTTGTTTATTCCCCATGCTACCTGTGTTCGCGTAGAGGCATTTAAATTGGGCCACCGATGAAGCTGCCTTGCTGGCTGGAGTGGCTGGAATTCCTTGTGCTGCTCTTCAGGTGCTCTCCTGCTGACCCATGATCCTTCTTCAGGCTCTGGGCATCTCTTGCTGGCACTGGCATCAAACTGGTAGGAGTGGGATGGACTGAGGTTCCCCTCCCCTGGCAACTTTAGTTTACAGCCCTCTTCACCAGCTGGGCAATTCGTCTAGTCATGGCAGGGCAAGCGCTTCAGGCTATTGGATGAGTGAGGTGGTTGTAGCCCAGGAGCCCTGGGCGTGGAACCGACCCTTTGTGCTAGGTGCTGCACGGATAAGAAAATTTCTCAGCCCCTTGAGGGTGCAGGTGGGATAGAGCTGGAGCCAGATGAGGGGCTTCAAGGAAGCAGAGGGACAGCATTAATCAGACACGTGGGCTGTGGTTTCTGTGCCTCCGCAGCCCTGTCAGTGTCAAGTGTTTACCCACTCACCCAGAGCTCGAGAGCATGCTTTGGCAAGGCGCCTGGTGCCCTCCATCTGCCTCTGTCTCCTCACTAGCAGCTTTCTGAGAGACGGATACTGGTTTGGGGAGATACCAGTGACTGCTATGGAAGAAGAAGAAGTCCCCTGCTGTCCTTCAAGTTGGCAGTAGGCTTGCACCATGGTGTTTTTTCCAGGTGCCTTTGTTTTTGAATCTGTTTATAGCCCCTTCCCTTGGCAGTGTTACATATAACAGAGCAGCAGTCAGCATTGCAGCAGACCGTTCTGCCAGACTCCTGCCAGACACAGTGGTTCTCCCTCCAGGTGCTGCTCTCGGGGCAGCGTTGGATGCAAAAGCTGTTGCTGATGGTCACTGATAGCACTGGGCAAATGGAGGTAGTTTGCTGAAGGTGGCTTGCTGAGGGCTAGAGATCGTGCTGTTGTGCTTCCACACTTGCATGTGTGAGATGAGGCTCCATCCACCAAAGTCTGTGGAATTGCCCTCTTTGGGATGCTCCCTGAATTTTGCAAGACAGAATTCCTACGCTGGACTCGTGATGGAAGTGGTTAGAGTTCCCTCTGCCTGCTTACTCCCAGGGCAGGATGTCTGGTCCTGGAGCACAGCATCTGCCCCTGCTTGGAAGGGGCTTTTGGGGAGTGCGGTGTGCGCGCCTGTGCCCTGGCGTGGGTAGAGGTCCCATCTGCAAAGTGGGTGCTGCCCTTTCTCCTGGCTCAGGCTGATCTCGCACGCTCACTCACCACGCACCACTGCCGAGGAAGCCGTGCCTCCCCTGCCATTCAGCAGGGTGAGGTGCTTGCCTGCTGCCCTCTCCGTTTCACGTGTTTCTACTGAGCAGACAGACAGATGAGGCATCATCGTAGCTCTGCTGGAAGAACCTGCACTCCCTCTCTGCCCACTCACCAATTTTGCAGCCCATGTGCTGGGTCTCCCTGCTCCTGGCTGCCGTGGTAGTGTCTGTGGCAACATGCAGGGTGATGGCCGAGCAGGCAGGCTGCGGTGCCGGTGGCTGCAGAGCCAGAGTCTGGGTCCAGCTCTGCCATGTAGTGGAGGTGATGTTGCAGGCTCCCTTGGCCTGAGCCTTCCTAACAGCCACAGCCTTGGCCTGAGCCTTCCTAACAGCCACAGCCTTCCTGCTCGTTGCGGTCCTGGAGGTCTGTGGGGAATCCCTGGGGGCACCGCTGGACAGAGCCTGGGCACTGCAATGTGCCTGGGCGCTCCTGGAGCAGATCTCGGGCGCTGCCTTGTCCCTTGCTGCCATGCAATGGTGAACCCTTGAGACCGGGAGCCTTCGCAGGCTCTACAAAACACTTAGATGGCTGACAGGCAGGGAGGCCTCTGGCAGAAGCAGCCTGTATTCCTTTCTGCAGGGCACAGAGCTGCTGACAAACCTTCCCTGCTTTCTGCAAAGGACTGTTAAGGGAGAAAGGCAGGCTGTCCCCTGCAAACGGTATGGCTGAATGGGCCTTGAGAGAGACAGCTGCTGGGAAAGCTACCTGCCGGTTTTATCTGTGGCTTGCTGTTTGCTGCTGCCTCTCCTCCCCAGGTGACAGCTAGCCATCCCTGTGGTCCCCGCTCAAAGCCCAGCATAGCTGCAAGGGAAAGCATTGCTCCTGCAAACCGAGGAGCCTCGGCAAGTGCAGCTGGGCTCCGCTGCTGCAGGGCGTCTGCTCAGCATGGCTACTGCCAGGGATTTGAGATGGGGATGTGGACCTCACAGGGTCCTTGGCCGAGCAAGTTTCTTCAAAGGGCAAAGCAAGAAACTCCCCTGTCATCCTGTGGCTCAGCCCTGGGGCTGAAGCTGCCAGGGAACCTCTCTGCTGCTCTACTCTGACACCACGAGCCCTAGTTTCCAGGTAAGGGGCTGGCAGCCTGTGCCCATTTGGAGCCTGATCTGCTTGCTGTGCCTGTCGCTCTCAGCAGAGATGTTTGCTGAGTTACAGTCAGCTGCGCTTCCAGCACGCCCAGGCTGGGGCCATGTGGCTGCTGCTGAGCAAATGCTGCAGGCAGCGTGCGGAGGGGGAGCGGCACTCCTCAATTTACAAATAGCTGAAGGGCAGCTTGCTAATTTGGAGGCTGGGAAGAAAATGACAGAAGTGATGACAACTAGCTTTTGCAGAAGTTGCTCTGAGAAGGCTCGTGCAGCACTGTCGCCACTGAAAATGACTGTAGCATCCACAGACATAGGCACAAAAAAGAAAGAGAAGGGAGTTGTGAGGTCTCCTTTTCTGCTTTGGAGAGCAAAGAGGCTGCCTTCTTCCTTCTCTCCTGGGCCCTCGCATAAAAGACATGCAAGTGCTTGTTTCAGGCCTGTGTGCCTTTGTATGCTCTGGACCCAATGGCATCGAAAGAGCAGAACAGACTTCAAGGTGTGACTCATTCTCTGCTTTTCTGTGCAGCACGAGGCTTCGCAGCCTGGAATTATTTATAGCCTCCTGCGACACGGAGCTGAGGCATCCAGGCACGAAGGGCTTGTTGGTTCCTTCTGGCTTCTTAATGATGCCGCTGTACTTTCACTGGCTTCTGGTGTCTACACCTTCTGGTCTCTCTGCTGTTGCTCTCTCATTTGAATGATGCGTGCACCTTCCTTGGTGCTGTGGCTCTCCGTGTGAGCCGGGTGAGCTTATAAATAACCTCTTTCCCTGACAAGCAGAGCGTGCTGCAAGCCCGGCTCTGGCTAGGCAGAGCTGCCCTTTTCTCTGGGGAGAGCTGCCTTCCTCACAGAGCCCTCCTCGTCGAGCCCTCCTCATCCTCTGCGTAGCCAGTGTACCGCAAACCCCTTCTGATGAAACCAGTGGTCCATCAGGAAAGGGCAGCTGCCCTGTTTTGCCCGCGAGGGAAGGGTTTGAAGCAGACAAACGCAAGTTGGCATCTGTCACGTTCATGCTGCCCTGGGAGGCTGATGGAGAGCCAGCAGCGGGGCTGGAGGCCTGCGTGAGCCGAGGGGTTTGTTGTCTGCATCGGTGCTGAGACTGCCTTCATGCTCAGCCCCCGAGTGGTTTGAATTGTGCCAGGCCAGAGCGCTCTTGGGATCTCAAGTATCTTTAGCCCTTTGCCAAGAAATAAAACTCTCACCTTGCCTGGGTGTAGCTGCACAGAGCCCCTGCCCCGCGCGTCTCTGCTGTAGGGATGGGGAGAGTCTTTCTCTTCACGGTGTCTGTTGGCAGTGGTGACAGTAAGTTATGAACTGGGCTCAAAAAATCATAAAATCATAAGGTTAAAAAAGAAACTACAATTACCCCTGGATTTAGCAGGACCCGGTGCACTTAGTTCATGTGCTCAAGTTTCTGAGCCCCTGGGAGAGCACAGGGAGAGTTCTCCCTATGGAGACTGCACATTTGTGTGTAGTTTTGCCAGCAGGAGGAGTGTTTGGGAGAGGTTCAGGCTGACGTTGAGGACAGATGCTGATGACGGCTCCGCCTTGCTGGAATGTGCTGGGAGGCTTTTCAGCAGTCCGGGTTTTCTCCCTTGTGCTGCTCCCTAGCTGGCAGGGAGGTGGGATGCGCTGGCCATGACGTGAGCAAAGCGATCTGCCGCTCTCCTGCGCAAGCACGAGTGCTCTCGCTCATCTGCTGGAAATCCGGAGTGGAACTGTTGGCACATTGAGCACCTGGTGCCCAGCAGAGGTGGTCTCTCGGGAGGGCTGCAGGGCGGCTGTGCAGGGAGGCAGCCCTGGCTGCTGGCCCCCCGTGGCGCTGGGAGCCATGGTGGCCCTTTGGCAAGTCCCTGTGCTGGCCTGGGTGCGGTGCCTTGTTATGGTACAGCACTCTGGGGGCCGGCGAAGGCAGAGGGTGCCCGGTTTGCTAAGGCATTTTGGCGGGCAGCAGAGGCAGGGAGACCTCATCTGCCTGCCCCAGGCTTGCTTGCATGACTTTTCTCTCTGGCGTACAAGGGTGGGTGTGAAGCACAGAGGGGCTTTTTGGGCTCATTGCCTTGCTGGCCTCTTGTTACCATGTGCAGCTGGCAGAAAACTGGGCCCTGATAAGTTGCTGATTGCCAGCGTAATTGATTTGACAACAGATGGCTTGGCAGAGCTGGGAATGCCACAAATCCAGGGCTGCTCTTGCACCATGTCCGGCAGCTCCGGCACCCAGCTGCACCAGGTGAGCATTGGAGCCAGGCCAGGCTGGTGCCTGCTGCGGAGGCTGAGGCCACCTCCAAAGAGCTGAAGATGGCTGCTCGAGAACCGGGAAATCCCCAAAAATACAAATTGGAGGAGGGGGTGATGGTGCCCTGCCCAGTGCTGGCAGCAGACACTGGGGCTGAAGTCCAGCGCCATTGGGAGAGCGCTGGCGTTGGCAGTGTGGTCCTGTGGAGACCTCACCCTCGGTTCAGTCTTGGTGGAGAGGCAGGACTTCTCCCCAGGTTTTGAAGGTGCTGCTGTGATTTGCTTGTTCAGCTGTATATCAGCGTAACCTTACGCTCCAAAAACAACGCTGTGGATTAGTGTTCGTGTGGCTTTTTTGCTTGCAGTTCCACTTCCAGCTGGCTCCTGACCCCACTTGGCTGGGGTTGATGACTGCTATTCCACCCTGCTGAGGTTAGCAGCAGAGACCTGCCTGGGCTTTCGGGAGATGCCTGCTCCGTGGCTGGGCACTCTCAAATGGTTATGACCGGGTGCAGTCTCAGGCAGGTAGGGTTGTTTGTGTCGGTCACTTGTATTTCAGCCTCAGAGCATAGAACAAATGAATGAAGGGACGTGGGGTGGGGTGATTTGAGTGTGTGTGAGGGAGGGGTAGGTCTTCTTGCATCGGGTCCCAAAGCCATGAAGCAGTCTGCTCTTATTTTGCAGCTGCAAATAGTCCTCTGGCACAGGTAAGAAGACCCATCCATCCATGAGCCATGCTATTTGTAGCACTTCTGGACTTCAGGAGGGTTTGTGCAGGGCTTTGTTTAAAAACTAGGTATCCATCCAGCGGCTCTGAATGGCTGGCTTTGGGTGAGCAGGACTTGGCTGGCCCAAATGCGTTGCTTTTCTGCTGCTAGCATAGGACGTGTCTCGCAGCACCTCAGATGCTGCACGCCCGCCCTGCCTGCTCAGCGGTGAACTCGGGCGCGGCACTAAGCAGGGCAGAGATAACGAGAGCATCTCTCAGCCCTGGGAGCTGATGTTGATGGGTCTGCATGAAATGTCTTTTTAAATGTCTCTACAGAGTTGTTCAGCTGTAGGAAAAAATGCCTTTCCAAAGGAGAGGCGAATCAGCATCTGCTGGGCCGCTGCAGGGAAGGCTCAGTGCTGCTGGCTCTGCAGCACCGGGTTCCTGGGGAAGGAGGGGTGCCCGTGTGCCAGAAAGCTTGTTGTCAGGCCCAGATCAATAGCCTGCAGAACTGTGGGTCCGTGTAATTTTCCAGTGCTTTGATCAGCCTGTTTAATAAGTCTGTGTTTGACACTAGACATCCATCCTGAGCCCTCCCAGGGGACTCCGGCACACAGATTGCTGGTGGAGCCTGTACGTGTGCGCATCTTTCTGTGGAGTCATCGCTGTCTCCCATCGCCAGCAGAGCCGGCTCCCTCGGCTCCCCGCTCGCCGTGCGCCCAGGCAGGGACCCTGGCAGGAGAGGGCAGGCGGCCAGTGCTGTCTGGGCACTCGCTGTGGTTCGGTGAGTGCCTGACGCTGCCATTCGGCAGAGCCCGGTGCAGGGAGTTAGGCAAAGCCTTGCACAGGGACTTTACTGCTGAGTACCAGCTGCAAAGAGCCAACCGAGTCACCACTGAGCTGGGAGGGTCTCCGAAGCCAGACTGAGCTGCTGGCGTTGCCTGTGGTTTATCCCCAGGTTCTCTATTGCCTTTAATTTTTTCAGGAAAATGTTTGTGTGAACACTGAGATTTTTGTGAAAAAAAGGCCCCATTTCCTCTGCTGCTTTAGAAATCCTCAGTGCGCCTGTCTCTCGCTCCTGATCTTTCTCCTTCTTGCTTGGACCGTCCCAGCACAGGGAGCCAGGGCCAAAATCTCCTGCTCCCATCCCTCAGACTGGGCCGAAGGGAAATCTTCAGTGAATTGTTCAGTTTCTCTATAATCTGCAAGAAACCCGCAAGGAGAACATCAGCCTCTTTGTCTGCATAGCAAAGCAATTATCCTACCTGGAGAAGATGCAGCGTGCTTCCTTGTTAGTTGCTGCATGTCTGATGAGGATGTTTTCCTGAAGGCCAGGTGGGAATGTTCTCTGCCTTAAAATATGCTGTCTGAGAAGTTTTACATCCTATCCTTCCGTCTAGCCCATTGATTAATGATGGTGGCTGGCCTGATGAGCACACTGGAAAGAAAGGAGAGGGACTCGTGCGCTGAGCTTGCAGAGGGACCCCAAGTGTGGTGCGCTGTTGGCAGTGCCCTCCCCAATGACACTGCAAAAGGCAGCTCTCTGTCCCAGGCTTAGCTGGGGCTGCTGGCCCCATAGACAAACTGGTCACCTGAAATGGTTTCAGAGCCCTTTAGCCAGGGGAGCACAGCCAGATGCATCGCTGTGCGGTGTACAGCCACACTTAGCTTCAAGCTGTTAAACCACAGATAAGCTGTTTACTCCCACAAGCTTAACCTGAGTGAATCTGTATGGCCGGGCTCTTGGCAGGTCCAGATCCGTGCGATCACTGCCACACCATGAGCTGGTTGTTCCTCTGCTGGGAAAATCACCCCTCTGGTAACAGCGATTGTGCTGGCGCAAACCTGGAAGCAGGATACAACCTCCGTGCATGCTGAGATTTCCCAGCGTTAGCATCGATTTGTTTGCATTCAGGGTATCATGTAACGGAGCCAGATCCTGGCGCTTTGGGAACAAAGGGCTGTGAGCACAGCGGTCCACGTCCTTTTTCCCGCTCTGTTTTATGAATGAACAAAGCGCTCTGAGAAATCCTAGTCCAGGCTGCTAGCTTGGCACGTCAGCACAGACTGCTCGCTGTTGGTGGCACAGAGGTACCACTTCTGTGGTCCGAAAGCTGCATGTTCCCACTTCATCACCAGTCTAGTAAGGTCTCTTCAGGCTGTTGGTTGGTCAGATAAGTGAGTCCAAGACAAGTTAATCTGCCTGACTAGTCCCTCTCAGGTGATTTCAGGAAGACCCTGGATCTACTTTAACAGGCACAAGTTAACTCTCCATTGAAGTACGTACATCTTTGCACACCCATAGTTCATGCTTACGTCCATCAAACTAGCCATTTTGTTCAGATTAGCCGAACTTCTAATAGACGTCACCAACCTCAATTTTTCTGTTTTGCAAAACTGAAATTGTACCTCTGTATAGTCAGCAGAACTGATGACTCTGCAGGCGGAAAAGCCGTACCACTGTCTGCTGCTTCGGGTCAAAAGACATCTGCGTTCCCTAATCTCCTGTCTGCCTAGGCAGGAATAGAACATGGCACTGGTTTCCTCTTGGGGAACGTTCCTGCTGTGGAGCAAGGTCATGGATGCAGCAGGAGGCTGCCTGTTGTGCCGTGAGCTCCGACTTCTGCCGCTTCAGTAACGACTTTGCTTTGTTGCAGCTGCGGTGGAAGCCTGTGTCTTGTACGGCTTGAAGCGGAGGGCGGCAGGATTCCTGCGCAGCAACAAGATAGCAGCTCTGTTTATGAAGGTGGGCAAGAGCTTTCCTCTGGCAGAGGAACTTTGCAAGAAGGTGCAAGACCTGGAGCAGCTCATTGAGAATGCGTAAGGCACCAGCATTGCTGTTATCCCCCAGGTCGCTCGCATTTCGGTGTGGGTGTGTAGTTTGGGTATGGCTGTGGCTTGCAATGTCCAACTTGAGCCTCTGCAGGAGGAATTGCTCTTTCAGTGGAGCAGAGTCGTGTCTGTTTGCTTTTCTAGGAGACTGTGAGTTGTGGTTGTGGTTTAACCTAGGATGGACAAGTTCTTCCTTCCTCTGCCCCTTGTCTCATGCTTCAGGGACAGCTAAGCATGTTGGCTCCTGAACTGTCACAGTTTATGGACCAGTGCACTAAGCCAACTGGAACCAAATTTGGTTCGCCTCAATGTGCAGGGCTTGAACCTGCAGTAATTCAACTTCTCTTTGAGAGTGGCTTACTCATCCTTGGACAGGAACCAGGGAGAGAGATGGTGCAGCTACCTGGGGGCAGGAATCTTTATGCTGTCCTAAGATAAGCAGCTTTGCTTGTGAACTGCTGTCCTTAGGCACCAGTGGGAAAGGTGTGTGGGTTGGAGGACTCTGCTGAGGCTGGGAGACCAACGTGCTGAAGTCAGTTTTCAAATGCAGACATGGGCCTTCTGGAGCAGGGGTGGACTAGACGAAGGGAGCCGTCTCCAGAGCCCTGTCCCCAGGCAGTTCCCTGGGCATCCCCCAGCCACCACAGTCAGCACCACTGAAACCCCGGTCTCGTGCCCCACAAGGTGCTGTGAGTGCCCTGGGCTCCTGCAGGAGCCAGTGATGTTGTTGTCTTTTGCCTTGTACCTCTAAAGACGAAATCAAGTCCAGGGTGTCCCGGAGAATGTGCGCAAGATGCCGAAGCTGCCCAACCTGTCTCCGCAAGCCATCAAGCACCTCTGGATCCGCACTGCCCTCTTTGAAAAGGTCTTGGATAAAATCGTGCATTACTTGGTAGAAAATAGCAGGTGAGTGCTGGCACAGGCCAACCATTTGCCCCTCCCAACTCACTACCAGCATCTGCCCCTTCCGATGATCCTGGAGGTGTTGCTGGCCGAGCTGTGTCCAAGTGGGCCAGAGAAGTCCCTGGATGGGACAGGCCAGTTGTGTTGCTCTGTGCCCAGCACGGGGATGCTGATCGATACCTTGCTGCGTACGGTGGCCACCGTACGCTCCCTAAAATAAAGGCAGGCCACACTTGCTCTGCTGACAGCTGGGTTGCTGGGGACTGCATCGCCCTTATCTTCTGGAAACTGCATGCTGAGGCGTCCTGTCCTGGGGAGGTGTCATCTCCAGCGCTGGGGATGTTTTGTTAGGAGAGGGTGATGCTTGCAACGTGCTGCAGGAGGGCATCTATTCTCCAGGAATTTCATGGCTAGCAGAAACAGCCTGTTATGGGCTTCTTGCCCTCTCTCCATCAAGGAGTGATACAGAAAGAGAAGGAAGGTCGTTATAGTGCTTTAAAACCACTGTCTCTATCATTTTTGCAGTCACGGGGTTGAAATGCTACAGCATTCTGCTCTCTATTTCTTCTAGTAAGTACTATGAGAAAGAAGCTCTCCTGATGGATCCTGTGGATGGGCCAATTCTTGCATCTTTATTGGGTAACATTTTCCTCTTACCCTACTTTGATAGCTTGCTTTCCAAACCTGTGTTCCCAGTTCTGTGATCTGGGATGTGAAATGCAATTGTTTTCCAGTAAGAACTTCAGAAAACTTAATAGCCCTGGACAGGTAGCCCTGTGGAGTGCTTATAAAGACCACATGATGCCCAGCTGCTGAGCAGTGAATAGAGACGGAGAGTTGCAAGGCTGAGCTTGGAGTTTCCTTTTCTTGCCCAGGCTTCAGTAATACTGATGGGCACAAACCAAGGCCGGGGCCTGAGCAGCAGTGTGGTGCTGCAAGGCCGGGCTCGGCGTGCACATAACCAGTGGGGCGGTGGGTTACTGCTCGCTGCCAGGGCCGGCTGACCCCTCTGAATTCATCACTGCTGTTATACAATGCAGCAGCAATGTGTGCTAAGCCTGGTGCTTGTTGCCTGCTGTCCCACCACCTCTGCTCCGAGATACTGGGCTCTGGGGATCTCAGAACTGGCCACAGTCATTGGAACAACACCGATGACTTCCTTACGTTTGTGATTTTCTTCTCTGTGCAGTGGGGCCCTGTGCGCTGGAGTACACGAAGATGAAGACCGCTGACCACTTCTGGACAGACCCCTCAGCTGATGAACTGGTTCAGAGGCACCGGATCCACAGCTCGCACTGTCGCCAGGACTCGCCCACCAAGCGCCCGGCGCTCTGCGTGAGTGGGGGGATGGCGGGCTGGGAGCGACAGCCCCTCGCAGCGCTCCTGGGGTGCACAGGCAGCACTCACCAGGCTTTGAGGCTCTGTCCGTTTGAAAAGGGCTGTGAAGCCCTCTGATGAGAAGAGGTAGAAAAGTGCAGTTTACTTGAAGTCTTCAAGCCAGAAGTGCTGGGAACTTGGGCCGTGGAGACTGCAGGCGTGCTGGACCGATGCGGCACGGCATCATGGGGTCTCTGCCCTTTGGGAACAGCACGTATGAACGAAAAGCAAAGGCAGCTGAAGTCTGCTCTGTTTATTGCAAACAAAGCACACTCCTGGGGCTTCTCTAAGTACAGAATCGAGCTTGGCCAGAGCCAGGAATCCTCTTAGAGGACACAAAGGGAAAGATTTCTAGTAGTGACTTTCTTAAGTGTATAAGTGAGGGGGGAATGAGCTTTCAGGAGAAGCTTTTTGAAAGCAAGAGGCGTCTGTGCTGACCTCATGTTTGTAGGTGGATCTCTTCCAGATTCAGAAAAGGCATTCGAGTGGCAGTATGGATGACCGGCCATCACTGTCTGCCAGGGACTACGTGGAGTCGCTGCACCAGAATTCCCGAGCCACACTCCTCTACGGCAAGAACAATGTCCTGGTGCAGCCGGTAAGTACCTGCTGGGGCATCTGGGCTTTACAGTACTGCTCTGCTCCCCGCCAGGTAATTCTGTCCCAAATTGCTCTTTGAATGGAGAAAAGCACAGGCTCATATCTAATCTGAGAAGGCTGTGACTGCGTTTGTTGAGGTCCTGGTGACATGGATCCTCCCAGAGGAATGGAAGAGCTCTGCTTCTGTCTGAGTAGAAACAGACTGCTCTCCCTGCCTGCTCTTGACCAGAGGCCACAGAACCCTCCTCCTGTTCCTTTCGGCTTATTGTAGTCAAATAAATGAAGTGCAGCCTGCTTAGGTGGAGCTGTTAAGTTTGCCTCAGCTGGGCAGCTGCTCTCGGCCCTTTTCCAAGCCGGTGAGGTGTTCTGTTGTCTCTGCTGGGAGGTTTTGCAGGGCCACTGTGGGTTTCTCACCGTTGGTGAGTGGATGGGCTCAGGGGCAGCAGGCAGGGCTGTGTTATGGTCCAGGACTGTGCTCCAGGTCATGGCTCAGCCTCGGGTAGCCTGAGGTGGTGCTTCATGCTTCTGGCATCTTCCAGCCTGCTCTCACCAGCTCGCTCTATCCCTGCGTTTCTCTTCTCAAGCGAGATGACATGGAGGCAATCCCGGGATATCTGTCCCTTCACCAGACTGCCGACATCATGGCGCTGAAGTGGACTCCCAACCAGCTGATGAACAGCTCTGTGGGGGATCTGGACTACGAGAAGAGGTGACTGGCTCCGAGTGCATGCTAGCACGGGGCAGAGGGGAGGCAAATGTTCCCCAAGTTCAGGGTTTGGATCTGGTGTCCAAGGCCATCAGTGAGTTCTCCCACTGACTGCAGAGCGAAACAATCATCCCTGAGTCTGTAACGGGGAAGGGATGGGGAAGGAGACCTGAGGTGGGGGGAGAGGTGGGCTGCGGGAGGTAGTGTAGATGCTGTGCTATTGCCTGTCTCTGCTGGGAGGTGTTCAGCGAGGGAACGGGGGGTGCTTGTTCTGAAAGACACAAAGTGGTTTCATTTGTTGCCCTCGGGGATTTTCTCAGGAGAGTGGCCTCTCTACGTACTACAGAGTGCTTTCAGGTTTATCGGGGTTATTTTAATCTGGGGAACTAAGGAGCTCATAAACAGGGAAGGAGTATCTGCAGAGAGAGGGAACACGAGCAGTTCCCAGATAATCATACCTCTGTAACGGAGCGTGTGCCATTTTGTAGTGCTGTTCGGTGCAGTCTGCAGCTGATCCTACGTGCAGGTGTTCAAAGTCCCGTGGATTTAACGGAGTCCCTGGAGCCTGTTCCTCCAGGGGGCCTGAAGTCTGCTTAGTTTGCTTGGCAGGGTGTATTGCCATGCCCTTTTGCCTGGGATTGCCTTACAGACTGCTGGCATTTCTCTTGATAGCTGCAACCCTTTTAACAAACTACAGAATCATGCCAGGTCCCAATTTGCCTGAGAAAGGAAACAAAGCAAACAAAATCCCTTTCCACCAGCAAACGCTGCAGGAAAGCTGGAGTGTTTAGGACACTGATTCTTTGACCTAGGGTGAAGATCTTCTTCAGCAAAACTCGTTCTCAGTTTTGTTTATTCTCAATTGTAGTTTTTTGGGTTTTGTTTACCTGTGTTCTTTTCATCTCCTCTTTCTTCTTGGCCCCTGGGCCGTTCCGTTGTGCCTGGTACCCTCCCCCTAAAATGCTATTTTCATCTCTACACTACTTTTCTGAGTTCTTGACTTGGGCATCAGCCTAAGCTCTAAAACTTCCCAGTGTCAAGACGTGACCAAGGAAGAGAGGAGTCAGATGACAAAGTAAGTATGAATCTACAAGGAGCGACTCTTACGCACCCCTTCCCGCCCTTAACTGTCTTCATGAGCTATTTTATAATGCCTTTATTTTAAGCACTATTTTTGTGAAGTGGCAGATAATGCTGCTCAGAATCTGGAAATTTGCTTTGTTGCAGAGAAGTAGGATGTTATTAAACGCTGACACCCTCGCAGAGCAGTGCTCTTGCTAGGCTCTCCACAGCAATGAAACCCTGCGTGAGGCCACGTGTGTCCTGGCGAGATCTCCTTCCCCAGCTTCCTCCTGGTGTCTCTCTGGCCCTTTGCCCTGCCTGGTGACCAGCAGCTCTCCCAGTGTTTTCTAGATTTGTTCAGTCACCTGGAGGTGCCTGTGCTGAGGGAATGCAGCTCTCGAACAGGGACCAAATCTTATTTTCAGCTTTGAAAAAACCCACAAATTGCAAGGGTTTATTTCCCTCTCTCTTGGGGAGAGGAGCTCAGCAGAGCAGCAGCCCAGTCTCAGCCTGCACTGCATGTTCCCTTGGGGCTCTGGGGCTGCTGCTACCAGGTTCATGGGGTTCTCCCAGCACGGCAGCAGGGCAAGGAGTCCTTTCCAGGGTGCCCAGAGGAGAGTGCTCAGCTCTGCAGGGCTCTATGTCCCTCCCTGCAATTGCCAGGATCCATGGGCACATTGTCCATGTCTGGTAGTGGTGTGAGGATAGAGAAACAGCTGGGACAGGTGGGACTGGACTTGCCCTGATTGAGCTGTAGTAGTAGGGACAGTTACTGGTTCTGGAGGGATGTTGTCCCTGACTCAGGCTGGCTTCATAGCAGTCGCACTGCTGCTGGGACCTCATCCTTTCTGTAGCTTCCCTTGGTGCCAGGATAGCTGGAGGCAGGATCTGGAGCTGATGTGAACAGCAGCAGAGCCTCTTACATCCCTGAAGCTCACGACTTCCTCTCTTTCTCTGTTCCAGTGTGTACTGGGACTATGCCATGACTATTCGCCTGGAGGAGATCGTCTATTTGCACTGTCACCAGCAAGGTAAGGCCAGAGTGGGGAGCTGCTGGAGGGTGTTATCACCCCGACACTTGCTTCATTAGGTCTTTGGGGAGTGCCCCTACGGGGATGTTTTGATTCAGCGCCGGGGCAGGTGTCCAGAGCTCTGGGTGGTCACTGCTATGTAAGTGCTTCTAGGAAAACCTTTGAACCAGCTCCTGGCTGCGGTGCTTGGCTGGGGAGCGCTCCCTGCAGAGCAACACGCTGTGGTTTTCAAGAGTGCGGTCTCCCAGGCAAGCCTCCTCCAGGGCCTCAGACTTGTAACGGACTTAGGGAAGAATCCAAACAAGGAAGAAATTCTTTGTTTCGCACACCAAAAAGACAATTCCCTCAGCTTTCTTGCCTGTCCTCTGCATTTTTGTCTGGTAATGTTTCCCTCATTCATGTGTGTGTCTTCTCTCTGCTGTCACTGTTGCTAATAGTAGACAGCGGTGGAACGGTTGTCTTGGTGAGCCAGGATGGGATTCAGAGGCCCCCGCTGCGGTTCCCCAGAGGAGGGCACTTACTGCAGTTCCTGTCCTGCCTGGAGAACGGCCTCCTGCCCCACGGGCAGCTGGATCCACCCCTCTGGTCGCAGCGGGGAAAGGTAGGCACCCTGAAACCGGGCTTGTTCCTGAGCCCACGGGACTGCGGGTTCTTGCTGGTGTTCCTTTGTGGAGTGTCTCAGAGCAGAGCTGGTGGGGAGGACCCTCTGTCCAACGTTAGGGGCCACTGCGTTTTAAACAATCCCCCTCCCAAAACTAAGAAGGAAGGTGGGCTTGAAATATGGCAGTTTGGTTTAGCTCATGGCCTTGACCAGCTAAACAGACCCTTCTGGGCAAATCAGAAGGGAGGTGGTACGGGGGTGCTGGCCACGAGGCTTGGTAGGTTTGGTTCTCATGGACCTGGCCATGCTGTGTGGATTATACATACCCTGTGCACAAACAAGGTTATATATTCACCGTGTAATTGAAAGCTTAATCCAAAGGCTGCTCCAGCACAGGGAACATGCAAACATCATCCGGGCTGACAAAGCACGTGCTCTTGTTGGGCTGGAGTTCGGCAAATGAGGCAGCGACCACGCTGGCCTGCGTGGTTGAGCGTGGGGCGGCTTGTGAAGGACAGGTTTTGTTCACCTAGGGGAAGGTGTTTCCCAAGCTGAGGAAACGAAGTCCCCAGGGCTCCTCCGAGTCTACGTCTGACAAGGAAGATGACGAAGCCACAGATTACGTTTTCAGGATAATCTACCCAGGGACACAGTCTGAGTTTGGTGAGTGCGTTGGCAGAGAGTGTTTCAGGTGGGGTATCGCGGGGTGTATGAGCAGCCAGGGACGCAGCGCTGACAGGCACGGGGCAATTCGCGCCAGGAAACGCTTCCAGAGAAATGGGCTTTGCTTGTAACAGTGCTGCCTTTTATTCAACATCATGTATGGGCTGAGGTTTTATTATTTTGTTTTAACCTTTCACTTGTTACCGAGTCCTTCATTTCTGCAGCTGTGCATCAGGCCATGACTGCCGTAACGGTTGGAAAAAAAATTCTTGCACATAATTTCAGTAGTAAGGTTCACTTTGGTCATGTTCCTTGGGGGTCACTTTTCACCATCACAAGCCTCCAGGGCTGATTCTTCTCTTGCTATCACCAGGCCAACCCGGCAAGTGCTGCACTAAATCCAGCTATGTTCCTTCAGCGTTGCTTCTGCAGCGCAAAGGAGAGGTTACAGCACCCTTCTCTGTGTGCTGCCAGGCTTGACCCGTGCGTCCTCACTCCCTAGCTCACCGGGCAAGGGAGAGGATGCTGCTGGATTCACCAAACCAGAAATCTCTCTTCAGGTCTGGTTGTGAATGATCTGAGCAATGTGCGTGGCTGAAGTGCCTGTACATTTGTCCTCACTCTTCTGTGGGATACTAAGAACAATTTTTTGACCTCTGGGAACATCATAGATGACTTTCTAAGGGGGAAAACCAAGAGTGCAATGGAAGACTTGTGGAGTACTTTTAAAAAGCTGTGAAATTTGATCAAAAACTTCTTCCTGTATTTTTGAGCCTAAAAGGGGCAATCACATCTCCTGTGACTCCTCCATAAAATCAGTTAAGATTATACTTTATTCTCCCTGCCTCTAGCTGACTAACACAATTCAGTGAGTCAGATAAAAATCTGATTGAGGCTAAAATAGCAGATAGAGATGCTCCTTTCTGCAGCTTCCTTTTGATCTACCCCTTAAAATTCCATGCTGGGGGCCAAATTTTCTGTGAAATGAATTACTGCAATCTCCTCAGCTGGCATCATCAAAGTCTGTGCGGTTCCTGTGGATCTTCCCAGAGGGGGGTGGAACTGCATCAATTCTTTCTTCTCTACAGATTCTTCCTTTCTCCCCTTTCATTTGTGCCCTTGTCCTCTCTGTGTCTCTAGTTACCATTAATGGTAATTTTCATCCATTCCTTGCATCTGTGATCTCCATCACTGCTGTGAGAGGGAAGATCGCAAGGACTCCAGCTGCAAGCAAGACAGTGGTGATCCCTAAATGGTTTCCAAGTCTCCTCATCATGTCCCGACCTCCCCTTGCTGCTCTGGGGGCCTCTCGGCATCAGTGTAATGTGGCTGTCGTTTGTGTCTGGTACTACTGCTTGCCTGTGTTGTCACTTGATAATTCCTGCAGAGGTGTCCCCTGTGAGTGCTGACAGTCACTGACCCATCAGCACCTGCTCAGTGTGAGGAAAATAGGAATATTGCAACATTTTTCTTGCTGGTATCAGTTATTCAATATCATGAGCAGGGAGAGTCAGTGAGACCAAGGGTGAGTGAGGAAACCTTCTCCCAACTGGAAGCTGGAATTTCTACCACGATACAATTTCCCAGGAGGAGCAAATAGGATTATTCTTCATTAATCTTTTTCTGCATCCCACAGTTCACCTTCTTCATGATGGCCTTTTCCTAGGAGGGCCCCAGACTGAAGGGCAGGGGCCGTTCCAGGCCAGGACAGCAGCCAAGCTGCTCAGCGTGGGGGCAGCTCGGCTCTCAGGGTTGCACGTTCCCCTTGCACTGGCTCTGCGCCCGTTTGGTTTGCAGGGCAATACCTGAGCAGCATCGAGGCCATTGTGATAGCACTTGTGAGTTTAAGCAGGGATTTAGCAAGTGACAACATGAAGAGCTACTTGCTCCTGCTGTCCCTCTCAAGCTCTTCATCAAAGTCTTTATCTCCTGTCTTGTGATTTGGATGCTCCCATCTTTCCCTGAATCTTGGATGGGATCCTAGTGTTTGAGAGATGGGGGCTTTTCTCTTCCAGTGATCCACTCTTCCTGGGGCAATAGTTGATTCAATCATGGTTTTTCTCATCTGTGTGACAGTCTGTTGCAGCCCCTCGACCCGAGTCTCTCTGGGTGGGGCATTTGTTTTCTGCTTTGGTTGGCGCTCAGCAGTTTAAGATTAGCTTGCTGAAGGCACTGTAGTTAATTAGCAGGTCATTCTCTCCCACTCTCTCTCATCAATGCTCTTTGTTTCCTTTCCTTTCTCCTGAGCTCACCAGCACTGGTGCTGTCATTACCTGGTGTGGGTCCTACCTGGTTGCTGGAGTCTCCTTGGGAAGAGAGTGGGATGCTGCATTTGCTAATCAAAAATCTCCTCTCTGTTGACCTCCTGTGGCTCACCTGACTCCGGGGCAGTGCCAGACAGTAGCTGATGCTCCTCTCTCTGCCCTCTTACAGTGCCCCAGGACCTGATGGACACGTCGAGTGCTGGCCTGCCTCCCATGTGGCAGCCCAGCACCCGCAAGTCCTCCTGCTCCTCCTGCTCTCAGAGTGGCTCCTCTGACGGTGGGCCATCCAACGGCTGCAGCCACGAAAGGTATGACAGCTCTGCTGCTGCTTGCTTTGAGAAATACAGGTAAAATAAGACAAGGGTTACAGGTGAAAGCCCAGCTGGATGGCTGAACTAGAGCAATTATGGTGCAAGTTGGCTGGGGCCAACTGTATGAGATTCAAGAAGGCTCAGTGCCGGCTCCTGCACTTCGGTCACAACAACCCCATGCAACGCTGCAGGCTTGGGGAAGAGAGGCTGGAGAGCTGCCTGGCAGAAAAGGACCTGGGGGTGTTGGTTGACAGCCGCCTGAACATGAGCCAGCAGTGTGCTCAGGTGGCCAAGAGGGCCAATGGCATCCTGGCTTGTATCAGGAATAGTGTGGCCAGCAGGAGCAGGGAGGTGACAGTGCCCCTGTACTGGGCACTGGTGAGGCCGCACCTCGAGTGCTGTGTTCAGTTTTGGGCCCCTCACTACAAGAAGGACATCGAGGTGCTGGAGCGTGGCCAGAGAAGGGCAACGAAGCTGGTGAAGGGTCTGGAGCACAAGTCTTGTGAGGAGCGGCTGAGGGAGCTGGGGTTGTTTAGTCTGGAGAAGAGAAGGCTGAGGGGAGACCTTATTGCTCTCTACAGCTGCCTGAAAGGAGGCTGTAGCGAGGTGGGGGTCAGTCTCTTCTCCCAAGTAACAAGCAATAGGATGAGAGGAAATGGCCTCAAGCTGCACCAGGGGAAGTTTAGGTTGGATATTAGGAAAAATTTCTTCACCGAAAGGGCAGTCAGGCACTGGCACAGGCTGCCCAGGGAAGTGGTTGAGTCCCCATCCCTGGAGGTATTTAAAAGACGGGCAGACGTGGTGCTCGAGGACATGGTTTAGTGGTGGACTTGGCAGTGCTGGGTTAACGGTTGGACTTGATGATCTTAAGCGTCTTTTCCAACCTTAACGATTCTATGATTCTAAGTGGTGTCTCCAGCCTCCCACCTGGCTTGGTTGTCCAGGGACCATTTGCAGGGGCCAGTGAGCCATGTCCAGGCTGAAGTGAGGCTTGTCCCCTCATCTGGGACATCTCAGCTGCTCTGTGGCCATGTCCTGGCAGCAAGAATTGCTGCTCCCAGGCTGAGCATAGGTCCTGTAGTGCACCTCTGAAGGCAAAGCTGAAACAGTCGGATCAAAGCAGGAGCTGAGGGAATGCATGGGAGCATTTCCTCTCCTCACATCTGATGTGTTTTTATTGGCAGAGCTCCGCTGAAGCTCCTGTGTGACAATATGAAGTACCAAATCCTCTCCCGGGCCTTCTACGGCTGTGAGTACTTGTCACATCCATGATGCCTTGAGATGTGTGATGGGCAAGGGATAAGGTCCTGGGCTCCAGGCTAGGAGTGGTGCTGAGGCAGTAGGGCAGTGGCGAAGGCTACTGGGACCAGTCTGTTGCATGCAGGGCCCTATGTACACATGCTCAGGATTGGGAGCAAACGTCTGAACTCTGATCCTCAGACTTCAGCCCAGCGAGCAGCAGTGCTGGTGGTACAAGACGATGAGATACCGACCTGTCCCAGTAGACTCCCTGGTTTGCTGCTTAGGCTGGATGTGGCTTCGGAGGGCCTCCTTCAGGGACCAGATTCATCAGAGCTTTCTCCTGCACTTCATCCTCATGGCTCCCTGAGTTCCCTGGCTGAATGTTTGCTTCTGCCTGATGCAGGGCTGGCCTATTGCAGACACCTCTCCACGGTGCGAACCCACCTATCTGCACTGGTTAACCACAACATCGTGTCTCCTGATGTGCCCTGCAATGCCAGCTCGGGACTGACTGTGGACATATGGCAGAGATACCTGCAGGACAGCACGGTAGGGCCAACACTCTTGGGACATGCCAGTTGGGGTAAGCTTGGGATGTCCAGGGCAGCGTCACTTAAGCAGTCGTAGCATGGTAAGGTAAAGCAAATTGAGAAGTTCTCCGAGAAGAGAAGTCATGCAGCCTGCCCCAGGCTGCACCGGGGCTCCTAATCCTCGACACGTGGAAGCCGGGGAGCAAAGGCTGCTCTCCTTAGCACGCTTCTGTTAGGAGCCTGTCTGCAGCAGTGTCTGTCACCCTGAGTACTGTGGTCTTGAGGGGGGTCCCAGCATGTTGTTGCGGCAGGATAGCTGGAGAGCTGTGACCAGTGCCGCAGTCCTCATGTGCTGCTGGGGCTCAGGGGCACAGCAGTGACCTTGAGTGACTTTGGGCCAATTTCTGGCTGTGGTGAGCCGGTGTTTCCCAAAATGTCCATCCGCCGGGGACTCTGGCTGTGCTTAAGCCCAAGTGGAGATCTGAGAGAGCACCTGCAATGAATGCGCAGTGAGGTTGCGGGTGGTCAGCGTCTGGGCAGCACTCGGGGTGCTGAAAGGTGGCATGGCTGGGCTGGGGTTGCCCTTGCATCTGCCAGCTGATGGGCTGTGGTCCCGGCTGCGTCTGTGTGCTGACTCAGAGCTCTTCCCACAGAGTTACGAGGACCAGGAGCTGCTGCGGCTGATCTACTATGGCGGGATCCAGCATGAGATCAGGAAGGCTGTCTGGCCCTTCCTTTTGGGCCATTATCAGTTTGGGATGACAGAGGCAGAAAGGAAAGAGGTTGGTATGGGTGTGCTGCCGGCTCAGCAGCCTGGTGTATTGCATTGGTGTGCCCTGGATATTTCACAGCTTGAAGCATCCGTATGCCGGAGTCCACCCTGTGAACCCCCTGGGCGTTGTGTCCCCTTTGTACGGCGGCTGTAGATAGGAGGTGGGAGAAAGACTCAGATAAGCCAGAATAGATAGGACCAAGCTCAACACTCCGCTGTGCAGCTGCTGGCTGCTGATGTTCAGTTCCCTGCGCGCCTCTGGAAGGCAGGAAGGAGATGGATGGTCATTTTTCCATCCTAATTTTTGGAAGGTTTTGTGGGTCAGGCTCTGGCTGTCACTGTGCCGGAGATGGGTGACTTTATGTCTCATCTAGCCGTAGTTAATGCAAGCTTGCACTTAACTTGTCTGTGCAGGGCTGTTTGGGGGATGGAGGAGGCACTGGTTTCTGGGCTGTTCCAGGAGCATCCGTTCAAAGACCCTCTCTTTCTCTAAACGCTGCAGGCTGACGACCAGATCCGCACCTGCTACGAGCACACCATGGCGGAGTGGCTGGGCTGCGAGGCCATTGTCCGGCAGCGGGAGAAGGAGTCGCACGCAGCAGCTCTGGCCAAGTGCTCCTCTGGGGCCAGTCTGGATTCCCACATTCAGAGGATGATGCACAGGGACTCGACCATCAGCAACGAGGTGAGGGTGCGGGGGCTTGGGGAGGGCTTTGCCCACTCAGGCTCTGTGTTGGTCTGTGCTACAGGGAGGGACGGAGACACAGTTCTTTCTCACCTTCCTTCCCTGACCTCTGCCTGCCTCTGCGCCTCGTTGCTCGCTGTAATCCACGCAAGTTTGAGTTGGAGCTTTCTTACCTGTTTTCTTTCATCTGCTCTTCCAGAGTGTTTAGCAGTAGGAGTGGACATCTGCAGTATGACCCCGGTTTCCATACCGTGTGGTACTGCACTGACCGAGAGGTTTTGGTCTGCAGCCTGAGCGATGTCTCGGAGGTCTAACAAATCTGCTTTGGTTCTTGCAGCTGCAGTATCCACAGCAGGACTGAACAGCTCTGCATCTGTGACCTCGGGTGGGGGTGCTAGGCACAGAGGGCCTGAAAGCCAGGGGCAGCAGGGAGAGGGCAGGGGGTCCTGGCAGAGGGCAGCAGGTCAGCCAGGAGCCCAGAACTTATTTGTGGAGCCACATGTCCAAATCCAGACACTCTCACCAGTCCTGTGAAACATTCCTTGTGGGTATTTCTGCAGAACAAGAGATATCCGTTACCTGGTTTGCACTCCTGGTGCACATCAGGATTAGCTCCGTGGAAATCGGTGTTGAAGTAGGGGGAGGGAGGAGGACCATGTTTCTGGCACTGGGGGGCTGTGAAATGGGTCAGTGGGCTTCTTGACTCCCTCCTTCCTTCAGCTGCTCAGCACAGAAGAAACCTGGGCCGCTGCCTGTGGGCAGGAGGAGCGGGGTGGCTCTAGGACTGGCTGTGAAGGAGCCGGCAGGGCTCGGGGCAGCCTCAGTACACCGTGCTGTTGTGGGACAGAGCTGGGCCACAGCACCCAGCTCCATGGGACTAGCTTATAGCAGTGCAGGGAGGAGTTAGATCCACAGCCCAAACCAAAGGGTGCGGAGGGAAAAGCCTGTTAAAGGAAAGGCAGCCCTGGGAACAGAGTCCGGGGAGTGCTTCTGTGTGGGTTTTGTCCTTGGAGGAAAACAGCCCGGCATGGCAGAGCAAGCGGTGCTGGGTTATCTGACCTCGCGCTGCTGCACTGGAGGTGAATGGAGGCCAAGCCGAAAAGGGCCTGGTAGGTGCAGCCCTGGAGCCTTCATCTGGTTTCCTCTGGGGAGTTTGTGTGGATGCTTTTGGAAAGAGATGAGCTCAGGCCCAACCATGCAGGCTTAGTGTGTGCGTACAGGGAGGGAGAGATGCAGGGAAGGCAAGTCCAAACCAGGGTCTATGTGCAAGAGCTGGATGACACAGCTCTTGCAGGGCGTGAGCAGAGGTGGGCTGCACGGTCGGCATTGCTGAAGCCCTGTGAATCATTCCCATCCTCGCAGCATCTCCGCTGCGGTTCTTTTTTTGTATCCATGTCTCCCTGTTCTGGGAACGTGCGCTGGGAGGGGAGCTGGCAGAGTTAATACATGCAAAGGTTCACCCTTTCCCAGTCTTAACCTGAAGTTTCCTGTTATAAAATGCTCCCATGGTAATGGAGGAAAACTGTCGCCCTTCCTCTCCCTCAGAGCCCTGCAAGCAAACACCCACAATACTAGGGTGGGGACAACTCCTGCTGCCGTTCTGAAAGTGCTGTGTTTTCTTAAAACCCTATTGTTTGTGTGTGATGTCATTGCCATGCTCTGTACATCCCGGCATGCGTGCAGCGTGAGCAGCCGCAGGCTCCTGCGCTACGGTAAGCCTGGTGCAGGGGCGGCACGGATAACAGGGAGGACTCCCTCTTAAGTGAAGGCTGGTTGCTCAGGGGAATCCATGAGGCAGAGCGCTGAACTGGTTGCTGCAAAGCCCGATGCTTCCTTCTGTGCTTCAGCTGGAAGCCAGAAACGGGTGCTGTTGACTTTTAGAGGGGCTGCCTGGACTGAGCCTGGCTTGAAACATCAATATTTGTCCTGTAAGAAAAGGAAAAAACATTACTATGCTTGGAGGGATTGTTTTATAGCCTGTGACTTCATCGTTTATGTAAACTAAGATGGGGTGAGCCACATTGCTGCCAAATTAGGACAGAGATTTGTAGAAATTTGCACTCCAGGGAGACAGTGTGACCTCTCTGAAGACCAGAAGAAAGCAGTTCCTTCCAGACCCAAACATACAGTGCTTGAGCAACTGGATTGGCCTGGGGCTTTGTTTTTTGTCATCTTCTCCAGCAGTAAATGTCAGTGGCGGGCTGAGGCAGGGTGCTGCGCTGTGCGACAAATCCGCACGGCCGAGTTGATGTGATGTGAATGTCTTTCACAGGTCAAATATGAGAATTTATTGGATGCATTTTCTGCTTGTTCTTTACATGCAGATGTGCCCACCTCCGATAGCGTGGCTTGAGCCTCCCCCCTGCTACAGACACCATGCTCTTTGCCTTTTGACTGGCCTTTTCCCTCTCTCTTGCAGTCTTCGCAGAGCTGCAGCTCTGGCCGACAGAATCACGCCCGGCTGCAGAGCGACTCCAGCTCCAGCACGCAGGTGAGCGGCAGTGCTTTGTCCCCTCTTGCTCCTTCAGACAGCGGCCACCCAACAGCATACGTCTCTGCCCTGGCTTGGGCTGATCGCTAGTCGATGACCATAATGATTTCTGGCAAACAGAAGTAGTAGTTGGCGGAGGTAAATGACTCACAAACCTGCCTCTGGAGCCACTGAGGTCAGAACTGTGCACTGCTTGGCGGTGTTTAATATTCACCAGCCTGCTCTGCCCAGGCTCGAAGGACCAACCCCCATGTGGCCTTCACACTTGAGGGCCCTTGGCTGCTCCGTATGTTAGCAACCATGTGTTCAACCAACCTGTTTAAATGACGTTCTGCCCAATATATTATGCTGAGTAAAGCGTAGTCCTTTGGAGCAGGGACTGTGGGGCTCCAAGTTGTGCAAATGACCAAGCACTGACCTGCCAAATCCAGGCAGGGGAACCTGAAAGCTGAGGGCTGTGCCCAGAAATTCCTCCAAGAGTCTGGTTAAAATGGGACAGAGAGCTAGATGCTCAGGCTGAAGTTGTTTCTCGCTATAGCAAAGATGTGGAGGCACAGCACTAGTAAGCTAAAATGCCCTCAAGTCCTCTGAGCTTTCTTCCACTGCTTGCTTGTATGAGCCCTGCACATATAGAGCACATCTTCCTCCCTCCCCACTGTTGGGAATGTGGGCATTACGTCCCCAAGAGCTGCATGCCCACGTTCCCAACGCTTTGCTGAATGCAGGGGGGTTTGCTTGCTCTCATGTGGCTCCCTGCTCGTGCTTTGCAGGTGTTTGAATCTGTTGATGAAGTGGAACAGACTGAAGTGGATGCTCAGCTGGAAGATGGCAAACAAAGCAAGATCCCCAATGGGATGGTTCCCAACGGCACGTGTTCCCCTGATTCTGGCCACCCCTCTTCCCAGAACTTTTCCATCGCATCAGGATTCTCGGAGCGCAGCTTCAGCAATGAGGACAGTGCCCTGGAAACCAACAAATCCTCGGTCAGCTCTCAGGGAAAGGCTGGTGTGTCCGACGTGCCAGGCCCACAGGATGTGGATGGTGCCCGGCAGGAGGGGAAGCTGCAGGGCCAAGACAGCCTGGAAGGTGAATTTCCCACTGGTGGAAGCGTGGACTTTGTTGCCGTGGGTGAGAGCTCAGCAGGGGTCCTGCGTGATCGTGATGCTGTGGCCCTGACTGTGGTGGAGAGCTGGGCAGACAGCGAAGCTGAAAAGCAAAGCTTGGTGGAGAGTGAAGATAACCTCTCTGAGGAGCCAGAGATGGAGAGTTTGTACCCGCAGCTGGATTCTCTGGCTGTAGCTGATCTGGCCAACAGCGAAACATCTGCTGTCTCCTCAACGGGTGTCACCTACTCTGTAAGTATGGACTTGTTCACCGAGCGGGTTTCTTCCTGGGTGTCCCAGTATTTACCTGCATTTGCCCTGCGCTAATCCTGCAGCTGTGTGCACAGGGTCTCTCCACCTTCCACCCAAACTCTGCCCTGTCACTCCATTGCCCTTGCAACTTTCTTGTTGGGTTTTATTTGAAAACAAATCAACTTTGCTTTTGTTTTGGGCAGCCAGAGCTACTGGACATGTACACAGTGAACCTGCACCGCATTGAGAAGGACGTGCAGCGGTGTGACCGCAACTACTGGTACTTCACCCCTGCCAACCTGGAGAAACTCCGCAACATCATGTGCAGGTGGGAGCTGCGGGGGTCAGGGTGGGGACCTGCCAGCCCTCCCTGCGACGGGAGCAGGCTCCTGACACTGGCGGCTGGTTTCCCTGAATTCACCTTGAGGCTGGAGCCTCAAACTTTGTTCTGGTTACTGAGTTTTGCCTCCTTGACTTCCTCCCCCAAATCCCCTCATCATCCCAGAGCTGGGGCCGCAGCTCCAAGGACCTCACGGTTACCGGACCGAGGAGTCCAGCCATCCTGCCTTGTGCTGCTCTGCCCCGTGACTGCCGTGTGTCTGGGTTGTTGGCCAAAGCAGAGGGCTCCCTGGGGCTGCCCATGCATGCTGCCTTGCGCTGTCAGCCCAGCGCAGCCCACCTGCTCTCTGGAATATGCCTGGAAAATGTTTTAATGAGGAACAGCCCGCAGAGCTGTAGTGCTAATGAGGAAGTGCCTGAAGCGACCGAGTGGTGAGTGCCTACCCAAGGACCCAGGAGACGGCCGTACCTGGGTGCGTTTCTGATTCTCTTTGCTTAGTCCCTGTGACTAAGAGATTGCTGTGTGACATTCACCGACTCAAACCAGCTCCAGCTCAGCAGCTGCAGCTGCTTCAGGGGCAGCGAAACCTAAAATATTATTACTTATCTTGCAAATAGGAGGAGAAGCTGCTGTTTCATTAGAGCTGTCGCTTTATCTGCCAGCCAGAGTTGGAGATCTCTGCTGAGATGAGACCTCAATACAGCAGATTTTGGAAAACTAATGGGCAGGTTGGAAAAGATTGTTTCCTTATGCCAGCAGTGAATCCGAGTCCTTTCTGAACACATTTTGACTTGCTACCAAATATGGGAAGGTATCTCTGCAAGGCTGGTTGCTTCCTGGGACACTGGGTCCAGGGAGGCGAAGCAGGCGATATCGTGCAGAGAGAGCCAAGAGGATGAATCGAGGGGGAAGGGTGAGAATGAGAGATAAATGAACAAACTCCATCAGTCTCTGCCCTTTGACCAACCACCCCACCTTGCTGTGCTTTTTGCTTTCGCTTTTCCCTGCGCTGATTTCCATGTGATGGCCATGGCACAGCCCTGGATCGTTGCAGGGTGTTGATCCAGGGCTGTGCCATGCATGGCTTACCTGAAAGTCACCACGGGAACTCGATCGTTTACAGGCTGGCTGTAGAGGAATGGAGCACAGGCCTAACAGAATAAACAGGTCTGATTTGCCCTGCCTGCTGCCGTGCGTTGGTGGCAGCATGTAGGAAATGCCAGCATCCCAGGAACGGAGGCAGGGCACGGGCAAGCGAGGTGGCAGGCTGCGGCACTCATGCGTGGCACGGGAAGGGCTCACGGGCCACCTTTCCTGCTCTCTCACACAGCTACATCTGGCAGCACATTGAGATCGGCTACGTGCAGGGGATGTGCGACCTGCTAGCCCCTCTCCTGGTCGTCCTGGATGACGGTGAGTGGGTGGCTCTGCTCCGCTGTCCCCATACCTTTGTGGGAGTGTGGGGAGGGGATCTGCTGGGCTGGTGGTGGCCCTTTGCAGTGGGAGGGTCCCGTGCTCGGAGGTGTGGAGCAGCTGATGGCAGGATCCCATTTGTCCTTGATGATGATCCTTGATGATGTCCTTGATGATGTCTTTGATGATGATCCTCCTCCTCTGACTCCCTGGAGCCCAGCCTGGGGACAGTGCATACCTGTTGCAGTCTGAGGTGTGTTTCCGAGGCCAGTCCCTGCTGCCCGGCCCTGGCTCTGTGTGTGTGGAGTGGGGAGGGATGTTCCTGCTGCGGGTGGGTGGTGAGGTGTGGTGGTGCGCGTGCAGATGCAGCAGTGTCCGTGCAGCCGAGCAGTGCCTGTCTCTCTTCCCTGTGCAGAGGCCCTGGCTTTCAGCTGTTTCACTGAGCTTATGAAGAGGATGAATCAGAACTTCCCCCACGGGGGAGCCATGGACACCCACTTTGCCAACATGAGATCACTGATCCAGGTGGGGGGGCCCTGGCACAGGGTCGGCAGCCTCTCAAACTTAAGAGGGGGAAAGCTGTTCTTGGGACGGGGGTCTCGGAGGGGCTGAGAGGAGCTTTCAGTGGCAGGAAGCAGGAGGGAGAGCAGGGGGCTGTAAAGAGAGCCTGGGAGTGACACATGCCAGGACTGGAAAGGAGGGAGAAGCTGGGTGGAAGATGGTGCGGTAGGCGAGCGGTGGGAACGGAGGCAGGCAGGCAGAGGAGCGGCTGGTGCCTCCAGTGTGCACTGATGAGTTTCCTTTTGCTTTTCTTGGCAGATTCTGGACTCTGAGCTCTTCGAGCTGATGCACCAGAATGGTGATTACACTCATTTCTACTTCTGCTACCGGTGGTTTCTCCTGGACTTCAAGAGAGGTGTGTGCTGGGAGGGAGGCAGCTGAGACTAGCAAATGGGGAGGGAAGGCAAGGTCTGCCATGCTTCTCAATACACTCTGCAACTTCAGTTGTCTTATCTTTTTACCACGTGTTCCTGTTTTGCTTTTCCCTGGTAGATTTGTGGCTGACTCTTCTGTCTAGATACAGAACCTGTTGTCCCAGAGCTGCTGGTGAGCTTCCACCGGGTTTGTATCCTGAAGCCTGTGCCACCTGCTGCAGGCCAGAATATTTGTCTTTACAGATGACTGACTTATTGCTTCCAACAGGAACAGGTTCTTGTGGGAAGAAACCACCCAGCATGTCTTCCCAGTGCTGCTGTGAATTCTCTGAGTCAGGATGATTGTAAACCCGTGGCTGGTGTAGTAACTGCTGGACCTTTTCCTCTGTTAACAGAGCTGGTGTATGATGACGTGTTCGCCGTCTGGGAGACCATCTGGGCAGCTGCACACGTTTCCTCTGCACACTATGTGCTCTTCATAGCCCTGGCTTTGGTGGAAATGTACCGGGACATAATCTTGGAGAACAACATGGATTTTACAGACATCATCAAGTTTTTCAATGGTACAGCTTGTGTTCTGTGGGGCTGAATCTGTGGCAGCTGCTCAGATTTAGGCAGTGCCTGTCTGTCTGACTATAGACAGTCGTATCTGGGCTGTACTGGTAAATGTTTAAAACAAACAGAGCAGCGTATGGTTGTGCGATGCTGATACTTGGAACACGATGGTAGAAAGACCCCTTGCCCCTGAACAGTCAGGCTCTGAGGGGGTCTGGTGGTGCCTGGGGGAAGCCACCCTTGGCAACAGCCCCCCTTGCTGTGCTTGAAGGGAGCTGGGAGTGCAGGTTGTGCTTCCTGCTGGCAGTAATCATCCCAAGATGGGCTGGTTAATGACGGCTCTTCACAGGCCGGTGTCTCTGCGAGGGATGGTGCTTGGGGACTTGGGCAGGAATTCGCAGCTTCACCTCCCGCCTGGAGCTTGGCCGAGGAGCAGAGAGCTGTGAGGCTGGGGGGACTCCTGGAGACGCCGGGCTGCTTGGGTCTAGCCTCTTTGTGGGTTCCTTCTGTCTGTGTTCCAGAAATGGCGGAGCGGCACAACACCAAGCAGATCCTGAAGCTGGCTCGGGACCTTGTCTATAAAGTTCAGACTCTGATCGAGAACAAATGAAGGACATGGGGAAGACAAGGCATCCAGACAAAGAGCCGGGACTCCCCTTCAATGCTTCCTCCCCTTCTCCTTTTTCTCCAAGTGCCACACCTGTGGAAATAAGGTAGTTGGACACATGCTGCTGTCTAAACTGGAAGTACCCTTAGCTCTCCAAGTGCTGTGTTCAGTGTTAGGTCCAGGGGCCCCGGCTCAGATCTTCGCAGCCTTCTTCAGTGACTTAACCAAAGATCTGTACAATTGCATTTTATTGCTAAGGACTTGCTTTGGAAGCAGGACCCAGGCAGTCGCTTCCTTGCCTTGCCGCAGCAGAAGGGCAGCACGTGTGGTTACCACCACAACTGCCGGGGCAGCTGCCAGCACCCCAGGGCAGAGCTCGGGGTCTGGGAGAGCAGAGCTGCCAGCCCTCCTCGGGGCCGGCTCGGGCTCGGCAGCCTTTGTTGCAAGGAAAGCAAGCTGCTTCCTTGGACAGCCGTCACCCTGTGGCACAG
The DNA here is from genome assembly GCF_965183815.1 of Platalea leucorodia. Classification (NCBI taxonomy): domain Eukaryota; kingdom Metazoa; phylum Chordata; class Aves; order Pelecaniformes; family Threskiornithidae; genus Platalea; species Platalea leucorodia. The sequence continues at coordinate 9,146,359 of NC_138834.1, forward strand.
GGAAGCCAGCCAGCCCTGCAAGCCTGGGCAAGACAGGGATGCTGCCAGTACTCAGTTTCTTACTAACATTATGAGGTTCTGCCAGTACAGAGAGGGACTTTGATCACAGAAATTCCTCTTCTTTTGATCTTGTCCCTTGATGCATAGCATCTGCTTTAGTATTTTTTTAGGGCTCTGTTCCCTCCCTGGGATTTTTACGTTGTTTGTTACTACAATATCTGAGCACACAAGAGTTTCAGCTCTGGATGGATTTTCAGAAGAGCTCCAAATTCAGCATTGGGTTTTTCTTTCAAAATCCAGCCTCTGTAATGCTCTATGAACACTGGAAAATCTGGTCCTAACCTCCTCTGGGAACTCTAGACTTGAGGTTTTCATACCTGCCTTACTCTAGCTGCTTGTGTTAGGACTCTGGTCTCCTTATCGTTCCTCTGCAACCCCTGTTGGGTGAGAGCTCCTCGGAAGGCAAGTCAGAGCTCACGACTTCGGTGACTGTCCTGACTTTCCCTCTGAAGGTGCCTGTCTCTTCCTCTCTTAATTCAAAGACCAGCTGCTCAAAGCTAGACAGCGCAAACGATCCCCTTGGTGCCTGCAGGTTTTCTGTGTGCTTCTGGGGCTGGCTGCAAAGCCCCCTAAGTCCACTGAAAGTCTCCAGTTAGGTCTTGGCGGGCTTCTTTCACATGCCTGTGAAGAGGAAAATAGCCCAAGGTCCCTGAGTGGTCTTTGCTTTTGGAAGATGCACTTCTGTGGCCACTTTTCCTGCAGTGGCTCTCCAGCGTTGCAGCCCCTGGAGCACGCTGCATGAAGTGCCTCTCCAGCACTACCAGCGTGAGAGCTGAGCTGCTGTGTCATGCTAAGGCTGTGCTATGGAGGGTTTGGATTCATTTTTCAACTCAGGTAAAAACAATAAAGGAAAAGGAGAGGTGTAGGTTGTTGGTAGGTCTAGTTCAGCCGGGGAAGGCTTTGCCGTGGCCACAGAAGGCTGCCATGAATGTGTGCTTTCAGCAGCAGGGAAGACGCTGGCTTGTAGCTCTCTATAAGGGTACTTTCTCTCAAGTTTTGCTGCAAAAATTCGTGTTCCCCCTCCATGCAATGTGTGATGTGTGTGTGTGTATGCTCTCCTCCTCCCCTCTGCAAGATAAGGCCCTGCTCTTCTCTTGCTGTTGGAGTGCTGCTCACCAGAAGGGAAAAGGGGCCCTTCCCTTCTTCTGTGGAACATCTGTCTGTGCTGACTGTGTTTTGTATTTACTTGTGGCATGTGTCAGATGTTGCTTGCAGAAAAAAAAAGACAGATGTAAATCCGCAGAAGAGAAAACTGCTGCTTCAGAAAAGTTCTGCAGAGTGCGGTGATTCGCAGCTTCTGAGCAAATCAGCTGGGTCTTTCTGCAGGACTGGGCCACAGAGGCTGCAGCTAGAAAGACCAGGGGACAGTAGTAGTACTGACGCCTTTGTTGGGGGTTTGCAGCAGGGGGTGAGAGCAATGGGGAGCCTTTCCTTTCTCATAATCCCAACAGGCAAATGTGTACCAACAATCTAGGAAATTCTTTGAAGCAATTTTCTGCATTAAACCTCCAAAGAGTGCTTGGTCTGTAGTAGCGCAGGAAACTAAGGCATTTGAGCTTCAAATCTGCCATTTCGCGTGTGAATCTTTTCTCTCTCCACAAAGCAGAGCAGCTTGCACCCTCCCTACCAGGCTGCTCCTGTCCCCTCTAGGTCCCGGGACAGGTAATAGTCTGCCTGCATCACCTTCTCCGAAGGGGAAGGGAAGTGCTCTGTCCTCCCCTTTCTGAGGGACACGAACCAATAGGTCAACTTAAACACAGTCTTATCAAGCAACATCGCTGACACTTTATCTTTCAAGCTTCTGTTTTTCTTTTCTTGGTTTTTTTAAACAAAAACAGCCAAGAAATTCTGCACAATATTTGCTGTCTGTATTAACTGAGAGTGTCTTTGGGCCGCTCAATAGCAGTGTTTTTTGAATAACTTCTGGGGGGAAAAAAGTATTTATTTATTGATTGTACATTACTGTGTGTCCTTGTATGCTGAAGTATGTGAGTGTGCGTTGTTATGCAAATGGAGATATATCTTTTCAATGTTCTTTACAATATCTTGTAAATGTTTACCAGAAAATTGTGTCTATATATAATATATATATATACAGTATAGAGAGAAAATATGTGAATTAAGTGGGTTATTTTTTGAGGGGGGGAGAAGAAATCTTTTGCTTCTAAGAACTGTGTGGTTTCTATAGCACCTATTCCATGATGTGCCAATCTGTCACTGTCCCTGTACTGTGAGAGTCGTTCTGGTACGGCAACAGGAAGCTCAGAGCAGAAGAACAATCAGGACCTCAGCTTGACTTGATTTTAGTTCTGACTTTAAAACTGGAAAAGAAGAAAAAAAGGAGAAAAAAAACACTTAAAAAGCTTTGTTCCAGCTACGGTGCTGAGTAGAGTCCGCAGGAGCAGGCATCTGCTCAAGCTGTGCAGGGTTTCGTGCCTGCTCTGCGATTAGCTTGGGTAAGAGCAGTTGCAGAGTTGAGGCTTGGTGTGGGTTGCAAAGAAATTGGATAGTCCAAAGAATATGGTGTGTCGTTTAAATTGGGACTGAAGTCATTCTCCTTTGCAGCTGATTGTACCGTTTTGTTAGGAAGGGAATATTACAGGACCTGTACAGAGTCCTTGCGGAGCTGATCCTAACTAGCACCCAGACCAGCTCTGCCGAAGACCGTGCCCCACGCACTGCTCTACTCTAATTCGTACAAAAGTCAGCAAAAACCCTCTGCCCCCAATACTCCCGTGAGAACTCGAGTCTGAACTTGGAGGTCCCGCTTTGTGTTCCCATGCAGATCTGAGGCAGAAGACGTGAATGGTTTCCAGGCCTTGCACTGGTGGATGGTGCCGTTCCCCGGCTATGCGCCCTGCCAGACCCTCACCGTGCTGCCAGCATGGGAGTAGGCAGGACAGCAGCTGCCGAGGTCAGAAATAGGCTGTGATACTCCCTGTGCTCTGCCCTTCCACAGCCCCTATCCATGCGTGGTCCCAGCTTGGTTATGAGCATCTTTCTCAGAAGTCGCAGTGGGTAGCAGCTGCGCTCCTTGCTGACCCCTCCGGGATGGCCGCTGTCCGACCGGGACGTTTATGTGCTTGTGGAGACCCATAGTGAAGCACCACCAGGAGTCTGGGGCTCAAGATCTATTTGATGGTTAAAAGCTGCTAAAATTGAAGGAGAGGTTTTTGTTGCCCAGCTGTTCGTAGGCCTTCCCCTGCCTCAGCCGCTCCTGCCTGGCTCTGCCCCTCTGCGAGATTGCCCTGAGATAAAAGCATTATTCTGGGTTTCCGACAGCGTGAATCCCCGTGGCCCTGCGCGACAGCACGGATCTCTCCCGACTGTGCAGCCGGAGGATCGCCTGTTTACCACAGAGAGAGAAACCCATTGCAGGGGAATGCTTGCCCATATACAGTAATCTTGTCTGGCTCCTTGGGGGAGAGGAATGTCTCATCCCAGCAGCTCCGTGCAGCTGAAATCCACCCTGTGCAATGGCACTACAATCCGGGGACTATCTTTAGCCTGCTGTTGTTCGCTCTGTGGGACCAGGGACTCGAGCTGCTGTGCCTTCTGACTCGAGCCTGCTGCATCCTTCCCGCCGGGCGCCGTGAGGTTTGCACCCCACTTGCCCCCAGCCCGTGTCCTCTGCTCCGGGTCGCTCCAGAGCTGAGCCTGAGGGAAGGACGGACTCCACGGGCTGAGCTGTTCAACTCGCGTTGCACCCACACTGAGCATCCGCAGAAGTGTGGGGTTTTTCCTTTATCTTTTGTTAGAGCTGCTCAGCTCGCAAATAATCTCAGTATGTTTAAATACAGTGAATGTTTGTGTCCTGGCCCCGTGTTCCCCCGAGGGAGTTACTAATGGATTCTCTTTCTGCATTTGAGCTTTCTGCTGATGCACCCTACCAAATAACTCTTGGTACCCATCTCTTTTAGTGTTACTCATGTAAACACTTTAGAAGTTGTCTTTGTTCCTAAATGTGATATTTTTATAGGAGTTTTTCTCTTACTGTGCTGAGTCTCTGAATTGCTTTGCTATTAACGTTTTTCATGAAGACTGAGAGGGTTTTTGTGCATGGGAGCTTCTTGCTGCCGCCCTGTTCTGCTCTCATCCAGCCTCTTACATTTTGAACATCCCTTCAGATACCCAAATACACCTTTTCTTGTAACTAGAGCCAGCAGTCAAAATGCAGGTATGAGCAACCATTGTCACTGACAAGTAAAACGCAGATCAAGAGCAGTGACTGTTCTTGATGTGATAGCTAGGAATCGCAGTTCTGCTGGGAACCCATCCCTGGGCAAGCTGAGCCCGTCCCTAAATCCCACCTTGGAGACACAAGCCTTGTGGCAGGCTGGTGGCGAAGAGCAATTTACGGGATGAGACTCTTCTTGTTCTTTCTTCTTTATTTATTTGTTTACTTATTTTCATCTGGCTGGCTAGTTTTCCTTTCTTTCCCCATTTACTTTGAGTAGCTGGCTAACTCTCTGCACTGGGAGCCACTGTGGCAAACAGTCCTCAAAATAGGTATGGGACCAGTTTCAGGATTCTCATCATGTAAGTTTGCTTTTTAAAATACCTTATGCTATCTCAAATTGCCGCTCTCTACTGTGGCATTGCTGTTCGGCTAGTGGTAGCCTCTGAGCCCCTTCACCAGTGCGGCCAAAATGATTGTCACTTCATCAAAACATCTGTCAAATATTTTTCACTCTGGGAATTTCCAGTAGTACTGCGCAGTTCTGAGCACATGTCCGGCATTTTACTATCGCGTGAGCACAAACTGATAGTGAAAGAGCACAACTCGCAGATGAAGTGACAGTTTTCTAGCAATATGGAAGGGTTGTCACTCTCACCAGAACCAGTTTTCAGAAGTTCTTATAAAAGTTTTCAGATACCCTGAAGTAGATAAAATGCCACTTACTGTTGTCTAGTATTTCTGACGCTCCCATGATCTTCACTCAAGCTCATTATCCTCGTTGTCTGCCCTGAAGTAAACACAAATTGCTGATGAAGGCACCTGAAGGCTTTGTGGTCCCCAGTCACACTCGCCATGTTTATGTGTTATGGTGGCAGCGTGGGCCAAAGTTAAGGCTGTTTTGGTGCCGTAGCCATGCGTTTCTACAGCTTAGAGTGTTTGGATTTCCTCTAAACTTTGTCCGAATCCTGAATTTCCTGGAGAATGTATGTTGTTGGAATAGCCATAGCAGTCTTTTAATATGTGTCTAATTTTAGGTTAGTGATAAGCATATTCAACCTTAAATTCTCATTCAGTAGTTTAATAACTTCCTTTTTAAAATTGATTTTGCACACGGAGACTGAGCAGGGAGCCCACAGACAGAGCTGCAGGTGACAGCCCCTGGTCCACGGCCGGGTGCGATCGCTCCCGAGCCGCTGGCACACGGAGGGTCTGCGGCCCCGTCGGCTCCGGGGCTCCGGCAGCCGGGCCAGCCCTGCACGCCCAGCCGCGTCCGGAGCAGACGGGTTGTGTCCCAGCCTCTGCCCCACCAGACGGGGTCTGCCCAGTCTCTCGGGTCTCCTGCAGAAAGCCCCCGCTTTCCTCTGCCCAGCAAGAGCAGCCGTCACCCGTGCCCTCGGCGGTGGTGAGAGCCGCTGAGGAGCTCGGCTCGTGGCAGGGTCCGGGCATTAAGTGCCGCTGAAGGGGGGGATGGCTAGGAGGAAGGCCACTTCTCATCAACTTTTTTGTAAGGGGTAAAAACATTTATCCTTTTTTTCCTTTTTTTAAAAATAAATCAATGCTAAAATTTAAACTATGCACAAGATCTCAAAAAGTACATGGAAGTTTTAAGAATCGGTCTGGCTTCACTGCTAAGGAAGATAAAGAATTGAAAATCCTCATACTGGATACTGAGATACTAAAAGTTTAATTTTCATGACTAATATAAGAAGACCTACTTAAATTCTCAGAAATTCAGTCTCTTCTTGGAGAGTAATTCCCGGGAGCCAGGGAAGGAGAAAGCTGTTTTTCACAACGAGAATTAACGAAAACTTTTGTTGAAAATCCAACTCAGACGTAACCTTAGACACATGATTGTCGCTTCCCTAGCGCTAAGGTGTGTTCTGGAGAGCTTGGCAGGGCGAGCGGGTGATGCTGGGCTGTCGCCCTGCCGCAGCCATCGTGGAGATGACAGGTACCATCCCAAGGTCTGTGGGACACGGGATTACCTCTCAACAGCAGGGTTATGAATGTATCTGACGTCCTGGCATTGGACTTTTATGTTGCCCTACACTGAATTGCTGCTTTTATATGTTGGATGCCATTTTGGTCTCTGGGAGTTGCTCTATCTGAGCTTGATGAGCACTATAGCTTTTAATATATTTGTAGAAGTGCTGCTAACGTTCTTAGATTATTTGAATTCCACACTGTGGTATAATATCTGTTTTATATTATTTTATCCATGCTTTTGTTTTTTTATGTAAACTGTTCCTTATTGTTGTTCAGAAGGAAAAATTAAAGCTCTATTGTCTATGGTTAATGTATTTTCAAATCAATAAAATCCTGGTTGTTCTTTACGGCTGCACAGTCCCTGGTAAGACGGCAAACGGGGAGCACCCCAAAAAGGCAGTGCTGATGCCTTCAGAAAGGCTGCTCCTGGGAGCACTGGGGGTGACTCTGCTGCACCCAAAAATGCTTTCGTCTCTGGGGGAGCAGCAGGATGGTCTGGTGCTTTTATCCTTGTTTTGAGGACAGACTTCTGCTTCCCACCTCAGAATAGCTGCTCCTTGTTGCTAGAAAAACTGACTACTACCAAGCCACAGCAAAATAACTGGGCCTGTATCAACTTTGGTCTGGAAAAAGCTCTTCTCGTTGCTGAATGCGTGTCGGTAAATGCTCACTGGTGCCATTAATGAAACGGTAATTCCAATGAAGTTAATCTGCACCAAGCTATTTTTGTGCTAATTTGCTGACAAGGAATTTTTCAAAGTAAGAATCACTGCATAGCCTGAGATCTTCTAGAGCAGAATCTTTTGCTTGCCCTCCTCCTACTTCTAGCACTTCTGTAGCAGGGAATACGCTTTTATTTTCTGAAAGTTACAGGTGGCTCTGCACAGTGCTGCGATCGCGGTTCGGTTCATTTCGTTCTGGGTAGCAGCTTCTCTTCTCCTCATGGCACTGGCAAGGGGAAGGCCTGAGATCTGACGATGCCTCTTGGGTACAACTGAATCGGGGAGCAGGTCGTCCCGGGGCGGGCAGAGGCGTGCTGGTTTCGTCCCCCTGGGTGCTGTGGAGCTGCGGCATGTGCAGCCCTGCAGGCAGCAGGGGCAGCTGGGTTGCAGGCAGCTCGGCTGGAGGCCTGCCTGCATTTCGGCAGAGGTGCCTCAGCACCAGAGTCTTGCAGGGAGAGAGGCGAGAATGGCCCCGGGCTGCAGGCTGGCTTGTGCAGGGGAGTTCACGTGTGGCCGCAGGGAGTGGGATGGGGAACGGCTCTGGGATGTTTTGGGAAGCCTGGCTGCCTGCTGCAGTTCAGCAGAGCTCCGGCTCTCTGCCCGTGTGAGCGATCCCAGGCTCCCCGCGGCACTGGGGGCCGTGTGTGTCTTGCCCAGTGTCTCCTTTCCAAAATAACTCCAAGGAGAGCACCATCGCTGCCGGGCTGTGCAGAGGTCTGCCGGGAGCCGCACGTGAGCCGGGCGAGATGCTCCTCAGCATCCCGTTAGTCCCGGCCTCCGGTGCGGCAGATGCTCTGGGGCAGAGCTGCTGCTCCTTCCCGCCCAGGGGAACGGCGGGAGGCTCCTGGCTCTGCTTCCAGCCCCCTGGTGATGCCGGCGTGACCAGCTGCACCATGGTCACCTGGGCTCCTGTCCCAGCACGTGGGCCTGCAGTCTGCTCCACTTGCTTGCCAGCTGAGTGACTCGTCTGGGGCCAGGGCCAAGTTCTAGCAAGACCCTGAGAATCACAGCGTGTGGGATGGGGGAGCTGGAACGAGCTGGGCCCGAGGGGGAGGCGGGAGTGCCGTGCTAATGAATTGGAGGGGTTGGAGAAATGCCGGGACAGGCCCGCGCCGCGGCACCAGGCCAGCACACGCTCTGCCGCAGCCCAGCCCTGCTCCACAGCTGGGGACCCAGGGCACGGACCCGGTGGCAGCATGGCCCTACGGAGGGTGCGCAGGGGCTGCAGTGGGCAGGGAGAGCTGTGGGTTGCAACCGGGCTGGGGAAACACAGCCCAGTGCTGGGAAACTGCAGCTCTCCGCATCCCACCGCCCTGAGCTCGCCGGGGGTGGCTTTTCCCCATGATCATCTTTTCTCAAACTCAGACCCTGCAGCAGCTCCGCACGCACCCAGTCCCATTCCTGGAGCCAGTCCTTCGCTCCGCAGGAGGTGGACAACAGCTTTGCTCTGCAGAGCCAAGGGCTGGGTCCCGGAGGCACAGAGGCAGCCAGGTGAAGAGCACGCACCGCAGGATCCCCAGCAGCCACAGGGATGGTGTTAGAACTGCGTTTTTGAGGAGATTTGTATTTTCACATCGCTCCCAGCTTTCAGAGCCCTCCTTTGCTCTTGTTGAGTCCCTCCTCTCCCAGGGACCCCGCTGTCACCTCTTCTCCCTTTTGCACTTCTCCCCTCTTGCCCTGTTGCAGTGCTTGTTTTGATCTGCATCATGGTCCTCGCCTTCCCTGATGGCATCTCTTGGCCTCCTCTGTCCAGCCAGCCCGTGGCCTCGCTGCCTGACCCGGTCCCTCCCCGGGCAGATGCTGGGTGCAGCCAGGCACTGACACCTCCTTGCCTCTGCTGCCTGCTGCTCTCAGCCTGCTGATACTGTCACCTCCGTCCTTCCTCTTGCTGGTACCCCCCCTGGTAGCATGGAGAATTTAAACTGATGACTGTTCAGCTGAAATAGAGCACCTAAAGAGGAGAAAAAAAGCTGCCAATCGCTAGGGAATGGCTGGGCCAGACCCTCAGCTGCTGCACCAAGTGGGTGAATTGCACCAGCATACAGCCGATGGGAAGACAGCAGAGGGCCCTGGTGCGAGGGCAGCTCCTGGCCACGGGGCAGCCCAGAGCCAGGACGTGGTGGTGATTTTTCGTATCTGCATGTGATCCTCCGCTAACACAGAGGGGGTGTGCAGAAGGCAAGGGAGTGCTCTCTGTAACAGCGCGTAAAATGACCTTGGACTTGATCTCATTAGCTTGCCTTGCTATTCCCTGGATCTATCTCTAGACCTTTAAACTGGTAGAGATATGACAGGCTGTGGTGCCTTTCTCGCTGCAGGTAAGCAGGTAACAGGAATGACAAGTTTTTCATTAAAAAATGCAAGGAGGATGAGAGGAGAGCAGGAGGACGAGCTGCTCACGGGCCCCTGCTTGTGCTCGGGGCCGGCACTTGTCATCCCTGTAGACTCCAGAAGGTCTTTGGGTGCTTGCGGGGGCTTGCAGTGCTCCCCGGGAGGGTGTCGTGCGTGGGCGCGGGGAAGAAGTGAACCCTGACCCTGGGAGTGCTCAGTGCCATCAGCCACCTTTTAATGATGTTGTGCTTGTCGGTTCCTGCGCTCACACGGGGAAGGCAGAACAGATTTGCATCAGCCTGAACATCATGTTTTAAACAGCACCGACCAAGTTTAAATGCATTTCTAAAAATGGGATAGAAGTGAAAGCAAGATTGGATGCTAGCTCCGGATTTCTGCCTCTACATACTTATTAGAAGAGGCTTAATTAAATAAAACCTGGTATTTAATTAATCCTTAATATGTTTGCTTCTTGGGGCATGTTTGCGCTAATGGCACAGCACCAGTTTTTAGCACAGGCTAATTGATTGCCAGGGAGCTCACAGTTAAGAACTTCAAAAGGCTGATGAAGACACTCCCCAAACACACATAGTTTGCAAAATGTCAGGGTGGGATTCAACCAGCCCTTGCAAATGTGTTAATTACCTGATATTAATTGGCAATCTAATCACTAGAGGCCAGGTCCCCAACGTGCAAAAGCAGAAATCCTCTGCATTCATGGTGCGGAGAGACTGGCAAAAATCCTGCTGTTTAGATGGAGGAAAGTAAATGATCCTAAAAGTGAATTTCATTAATTTTTAACTCGGGATACTTTCTCACAAAAGCAGATGTCCTGAGGTTGTGCTTTGAAGTGCACTTACGTTGGTACAGCCACTGAACTTTCCATCAGAATTGCCACCTCCATGCAGCGGAGGAGACAACAGCCTGCAAAGCAGCTCCTGAACGGTAGCAACTTTCTGTCCACTGCAAGAAGAAGAACCGTTCCCGACGTTGTGCACTGGGCTGCAAACAAGGGCACTTCAGGAGATGCTTCGCCATCAGCCGGTGTCGGAGGGCGGCAGCTCCTCCGAGGGCGGGAGGGGTGGTGGCAGCCTGGGTATTTTCCATGGTCCGTTTTGATCCTCTGCTGCATGAGTCTGAGGCCTTAGGCTGCCTGTGCGAACGCAGCAACCGCGGTTGACAAACCAGTTTTACGTGGCACATGCCCAGGGCAGCCCAAGGCGGTGGCTGCGGCTGACGGGGGCGAGGGGGCAGCCGAAGGGCTGTGTTGGTAAGCACGGCAGTGCTTGTCCTAACACACCCTCCGCACAACGTCGTGGCACGCAGCACCTGCGCAGCGCCTCCGCCGTGGCCGCAGTGGCTGGGAAGGACCAGGCCTATTTATAGCACGTTGTTAACATGCATGGATGAACATGTTAAATCTCAGCACAAACAAAGTACTTCTAGTCTAAACACCTACTCCTGCTAAGGTCTGCTCTGTCCTGTTAACACCTCTAGCTGCATCTGACTTGTTTAAGGTGTTCTAACACGTATTTCCCTTTTTCTAGGGAAAAGAAAGCCAGTATACAAAGGCTTACGCACAACCGGCTGTAGCAATACCAGGGCAAATCCTTTGGAGAGCCCCATTTTGCACCAGTACAGCACGGTTTGCACAGGCGCCACTAACCTACCCTGATGCCATAGGGATGGGCTTTGCCAGCCTGTGATTTGGAGTCTCCTTTTGCTAGATTTGTGTGCGGTGGCTGTGACGGAGCAATTTGTGCTATGGTATTTGCAAAGATCTGTGGATGTACCTCACAGCCACGAAAAACAAGCTCATACACAGGAGACAAAGGAGCAGGGATGTGTGAAGCCGTTTCTTAAGCACAAGGAAGTAGAGTGCTTTTTCCTGGAGCATTTCTCAGAAAGTGAAAGCATTTCTGCAACACTTTTAGCAGCTGCACTAGAATGACGTGTAAGCATTCCCAATATTTATCAGAAAGCTGTCAACTATGATCATGCACAAACTGACATCATCTGGGCTGGTTTAGGCAGAAGTGTGTGTGCTGAGGAGCTCCCAGGAGTTCAGAGAGGCCATTCGGGAGCAAGGTGCTGGTGCCACTGTGAGGGGGGCTTGGGGTTCGGTGCATGGTCTGTGGTTTAGTGACCGAGCTGGCTGTTGGGTGGACAAGTTTATTTGAGCTTCTATTAGTTCAGTAAGTGGAACAAAGATACGCGCCTTTATCACTTTGACTAACAATGTGTTGTTGTTGGCTGAGTTACACGAGTGCGAGCTGAAATCTGAGTCACTCTTCTGCTTGGGAAAACAAAACCAGACTCCCAGGAAATCTGCTTTCCTTTGTTCTCCCCACAATCCCCCCACGTCTGACCATGTGCGGTTCGCTGATAGCACCGGGCGGGCCTCCGATGGGGATGGATGCTGCGTCCTCGCCCAAACCAGCAGAGGCAAAACCGCCAGAGATTATATAATTGACAAAAATCCCACACCCACTGATTTTTGACTCTAATGCAACAAAACCTCCACTACAGTGCAATCTAACGACTCCTTCCTACTGAAGAACATTGTATGTACAAATTTAATGCTCAATTATCCTTGGTTTTTTGTCAAGGATTTCTGGCTATTGCTGCTCTCAGCAGCTGAGGTTTAACAGCCTCTGCCTTCCTGAATTTCTCCTTTCTGGAGGAAGAAGTATTTTGTGGCTACTGAAGGTCTGATGCTGCAGGCACCATGCACCCGCTGGAGGGGTGATGCCCCTTTCAGTGCCCTGGCAAAGCTCAGCCTTTGCAAGGGCACGAATGATGGTTAAAAAGCGAGCCGGCTGACATTGGACTGTGTGTTTTACAGACTCTTCCCATTAAATCAGGAATCTCGCTTCTGCATTCCTTCTCCCAGTCCTGCTCCCATTTAAATCCGAAGGGAAACTTCGGGGCAGGAGAGGAAGCAATGTGGGGTCCTGCAGCTGGTGGGGCTTTTATCAGGAGGGCTGTGCTGGGGCTGTCCCCTCCGCTGTGCTCTGAGCCGGGCACTTAGTGCTCTCTGTGTAGCTCTGCACCGATTTTCATGGTGGATGAACATGAAGAGGTGGGAAAGGAGCTTTTAAGCCCCCCTGCCGTGGTGGTGATGGGGAGTAGGAGGATTTTCTGCTTTCCTTCTTGCAGATTATCTGTAGTTGTCAGCAGAGCACCTTCCTGCAGTACTTCATGCCTGAGATGTGCAGGGAATTCCTGACCGGTTCCTCCTGGGGCCTCATCTTGAACCTTCACCGATAAGTTTTGGCTTTCACTTACTTCGTGGAGGCTTGCAAGACAGGACACTGAAGGGCTTCCTTGCTTAGGGCTAGAGCATTTCAAACCCATGTGGGCCTGCGAAGAGCAGATGCTTGTTCCTCAGATCCGATGAAGTGTTTTTGCATACATCTCCACCTCTTCGTAACGGGAGCAACTTGCTCAGTGGGAAGAGACGGAGATCGTCGATGCCTGGAACAAAGGAGGGAATTTTGCCATTGCAGCTGGTGAAGCCAGGCAGAGCCTGGCTGCCGTTACGGCAGAGGTGACACAGGAGCAGACTTCTGTCCCCGCGGAGGCGGCAGGCCAGCTGCTGTTACAAAGCGGCAACCGTGTTTGCCTGGGATCTCCGCACCGGCCTCTGTGGCCTGCCCTCAGGTTTGCAGGAGCGTAACCCAGCAGTTTGGCAGTCGCTCCATGTGGCATATGCAATTAACCCATTTCTCCACTATAGGGCACTGACAGACTATGCGAGAGGAACCAGATCACCGCAGCAGCCTCGCTGGTACAACGCAACATTTGCTGTTATTCACTGTTTTATGCAATTCTTAGTTTAACTCTGAAAAGGTCCCACCCTGGAAGTTAATTTTACGGTAGAGAGGGGAAACAGTGGCGTTACCCATCTGAGAAGCGGAGCTGCTAGTAAACTGGTGCATCAGCCTGGCAGAGCCTTTTGTTGGTTTGATGGCAAAGAATATTTGTGTTTAAAAAATGGAAACTTCTCATAGATAAGGGGCCTGTCATTTTTTCCCAGTATGAGCACTCCTTCACTGTATATTGCTTGCATATCATCGCACTGACGGTTCTGGTGAAATCATAAACCAAAGGTTCAAAGCTCAAATGTCTGTGTGAGATGGGTCTGGCAGTGTCTGTTTGCTATTGCCATCCACACCGCAGGGTGGAATTACAGCTCTAATTTATATACATGGGGTGATAGAACAGGACTCTGCATTTAACTCTGCCCCTAGATTGCGGTTAACTCTAGTCCAATACTTGCTGATAAACGCAGTGGCAGAAAGGTTCACACAGGGTCTTGGGTGGGGAGAGAGCACGGGGGAAGAAACCCTTCTGGAGCCAGGGCTGCGTGCTGCACGTTAGGTCCTGCGCTTGCCCAAGCGGTGGGGTGGCGGTGGGGTGGCGGTTCTCCTGCCTGGTGCCACAGCTGGGCTGCAAGGGCTGAGCGTGACGGCTGGAGGGGTACCCAGCTCCCCACAGCAGCACTGCAGGTCCCACGGTTCCCTGCTCCGTGCTGGACCCGCACTACAGCCATTCCCTTTCCCGCACGGTTGGGATAACCCCAAGGCACCAGAGGCTGAGTGAGGGTGAGGATACGGCCCCTCCAGCTTTGCACTGGAGGCTTGTCGAGACCAGGCCTGCTCCGTGCCACTGCATCTACCCCGCAGCTCTGCAATCCCGCAGGTGCAGCTGGCGCCTCTGGCCTGCCGGGGCTTGAAGCATTGAGAGTTTTTGTGGCTACTTTGAAGCTCCCAGGTCTCATCTCCCCGGGGAATTTGCAAAAAGGCACACGCTGGGGTTCCTCCTCAGACAGTGGGAAACGAGGCAGCAGCTTCTTGGGAACACGTCTGCTCTTCTTGAAGTCGTCCATTTGAATGCAGCCTCCCAGAGGGTACGGAGCCTCTGGAGCCTGGCTTGGCCAGTTCTCTCGTCCCCAGCTGTGTCGATGCATGTAGGTGTTTTTGTGGAGGGTGCTGCCATTAGAGCGGCTCCTGAATAACTGATGAGACGATTTCATTGTTTCGCATTACTTGCTGAAAGCCCCATGTGCTAGAGCAGGGGTTCCCAAGCCATGGGTGGAACAAGAACCACTTCAAAGAGGTGTAAGAAGCAGTAACACCCTCTTCGCAGAGGCACTGGTCCAAGCCATGGATCACCCTCTTCCATACGGGCCGGTACTGGTCGCCAGCAACAGCCTGAGCTGCAGGGTGGGTGCTGGCACAGAGGTGACTGCTGCTGGGGTGCTGGGGGGGATAGGTGGATGAGGGGATGGGTTATGTCTTGGTTTCTGGAAAAGAGAAGGGCAAATGAGTCACGGAATTAGGATCCCTTTGTGTTTGCGTGTGTGGTGAAGATAAAAGGATTGCTAAGGTGGGGAAAACACACATATAATCCTGATTTGGGAGCAAGGGGGTTCTGTGGGAAAGGGATCTTAATTTAAATGGAATGTGGGCGTATACAACAAGGGTGGGGACAGAGGAGGTGAGGCGTGCTCTGATTTTATTCCTGCAGCTGCTTTTGCTGCTGAAACCTTTCCGCTGGCCCCCATCCGTGCACCTGCTACTGCGAGAGGCAGCTACTGTGCGCCCGTCCGGCTAAGGCACGCCGGGGAAGCGTCACCTCCCTCGTGCAGTTCGGGAACGGGTCACGGAGAGCCCAGTCAGCTTGATTTGCTCAGGACCCCCAGCATCTGCAAAAGAGGCGAGATTTCAACCGGCTCCCTTGAGGGCTGGTTAATGGCAGACGAGTATAAGTTCCCCGTTGATGGCAGGGACGCGGGACCTGCTGCCCGATCTCTCGAGGTCCTGCTAAGAGCTGGGATGAGGATGCGGAGCTGCCTTCTCCTGCGCGCCACAGCGTTGGCCCCCCCGGCCCCCGCTGCCAGCTGGGCCCTCCTTTCTCTCCAGGCCCCAGCGTGGGCACTGCCCGCCCGCCATGAGTCACCAGCCCTGCCTCAGAAGCTGACTTTGGACTCCTCCGTCACTCACACGAAACCACACCTTTTGTAATGACAAAAAGCAGCATTCGGAGTATTTGAATTACTACAACTGTGGCACAGCCCTTGGATACAGCCACCGAGTTTGCCTGTGGGCAGATTCAGTGACTCGGGCGCCATTCCTAAGGGGGAGCTTCTGGCTGAGGAGAAGCGCTCCCCATCTGAGGAGAAACACCCCCCGGACCAGGCCCCTGTGCCTTCCAGGCCGCCATTTGAGCACCCTGCAAAGGCTGTGGCTGCTGCTCTGGCAGGGGTAGAGCGGAGGCTCTGGCGGGGTCCTCTCTGCAGCCCAAAGCGGCGGGCCCGAACAATGGTGGCAGAAAGCTCGCCCCGAAGGGCCACCCCTACCCGGGCTGCCCCTCACCCAGCGCCGGCCCGGGGAGGGTGAGAGGCCCGAGGGGGCTGCGGGAGGCTGGGCGAAGGGGCAGGGGCTGTGCTTTCCTTAGGGGAGGAGGAAGGGCAGCGGCAGAGCGCCGCGGCGTGCCGAGGGGCGGCTGCCCTCATTCGGCACCCTCTCCCCCTCCGGGGACCGGGGGGATTGGCACCACTGGCCGGGGGCCAGGACCGGGGACGCGAACCCGCGCCCTCCCCGCCGCCGGCGCCGCTCCCGGGGCCAC
This sequence comes from Platalea leucorodia, assembly GCF_965183815.1. Lineage (NCBI taxonomy): Eukaryota > Metazoa > Chordata > Aves > Pelecaniformes > Threskiornithidae > Platalea > Platalea leucorodia. The sequence goes on from NC_138834.1 coordinate 9,162,271, forward strand.
CAGCGGGTGGGGGCAGGTGGAGGGGGCGGAGCCACCCGTGAAGGGCCAGCGGGCTGCGCGCGCGCGCGCCAGGCCCCGCCCACCCCGGCGGAGCCGCGCGGTCGCCATGGCAACAGAGGCGCTTCCCGCGGGGCCGGGCTGCGCGCGCGCCGCGGCCGGCGGCTCCTGGCTCCCGGGGCGAAGGGGCCGGGACCGGCGGCTCCCTCAGCCCGGGAGGCGGCGGGAGCGGGGCGGGACGCCCCGTCGCGGCCCCCCCTTCCCCACCCCACCCCACCCCTCCCCTCCGCGGCCCTCCCGTTTGCCCCCGGCAGCCCCCTCGCCCCGGGGGAGCGCGGAGGGGCGGTCCCCGCTCCGCCCCGTCCCGCCCCGCCCCCCGGTGTCCGGCTGTAGCCCGGTCGCCGATCACCTCAGCCGGGCAGGCCGTTGGGCTCCGCCGTGCTCAAACTTAGTTAGCAACTTCTCCGCAGCTCAGCGCCGGGTCCTCTGAGGGACGAGCCGGTGCCCCGTCAGGGTAAGTGAGGGGGCGCGGAGCCGCGCTGGCGGCGGCGGGACAAAGGCGGCCCGGCCCGGGTCCGGTTCACTCGGGCTGAGGGGAGCGCCCACCCCGGTCCCCGCCCTTCCCCCGGGCCGGCTCTGAGGGCGAAGCCCTCAGAGCCGGCCCGGGGGAAGGGGGGGACCCCCGGGGTCGTGCTTCCCCGACGGCTCCCGCTTCCCCACGGGAATCCGGGAGTCCCACTCGCCCAGGGCCGTGGGGGTCCGTCACGGAGGTGTCGGGATGGCCTCGCTGCTTGTTTTTCACTGCGTCAGAACCAAGGGCGAGGGGAGAAGTTGGATCCTCGTCTGTGTGCTCCCGAGTTAAAAAGAGAAAAAAAAAAAAAAAAAACCAAAACGCTTCGTGCTTTTAATTTACCGCCTGCGTTTGGTTATAGGTAGTTTTCGTGGTGATTGGAATGGTTCGTGGGTATAACGTTCTGCTGGCGAGCATTGCAGATTAGAGCCTTATTTTGTAATCCAAGATGACTTTTGTAAGCGCTGCAATTATCTGTTCCCCTCTGGATTAGTGATGATAATGTGCTTGGCATTCTTAAACGTACAAATAAAGATGCCCCCCCCTCTCCCCCCGAAGAGTTTACAGCCGTGCCGACTGCTGCTTGGGTTAACAGCAGCCTGCAGAAGGGACACAGGCGTTTCAGAAGTGCGGTATGTGACTCTCTTACGCCTTGGACTTTAGGAAATGTATCTGCTCTCTAGAGTTAGTTTTAAGTGCCAGTTTAAGGTCATCATGCTGGTTCTTTTGCATTGCGGATGCACGTACCTTTGCTTGTTGGCATATCAGCCCATGCATGTCTGTATGTTTGTGTTTTAGAAGCATGTCTGACATTTGGGTGGGCAGGTTTGTATTGCTCTCTTGTGTTATGCAACTCGTTTGTCCATTTTTCTTCCTAACTCCAAATGTAAGTGATTTATATGTGGGTGGAGGGATGTGGAGTTCTGTTTATGGGTGGAAATCGCTGGTCCAGAAGATCACATGGAGGTCAGTTCCCAGTTCCCTGAATTTGCATGGAGTTCTGCGCTTGGATCTGGGAGGGAGCAAAGTCGGGATTCTGAGAGGGTGAAGCTGGTCTGTGAAATCGCTTTATTTCCTGCGTGGTATCGCATCGAGTCGTGTGAAAAGCTTTGCCTTTCTGAGTCTGTTTGCAGCATTGTTACTGTTCTTGCGTTTCTCCCCTCTGGAGGCAGATTAATCTTGTGGGTTCAGGTATTGACTTGACTTCTATTTCTGTGGCGTAATCCGTGTGATTTTGATTTGTGTGTGAGGAATGGGATTAAGGGAAATCACACTTGGCAGATGGCGGAGCTCTTCTGTACCATTATGAGATATCGTAACCTTTTATTATACCTACAGATTTGATTCTTCAGAGTTTAGTAATATAATTCTGTTCAAGATAAAGTATTGCTCATGATAAAATACTGGTACCGTGTTAAAGGAATTACAGCATATAGCAGTTGATATTTTGTCAAAACTGATGCTTTATGCCATTGTGGTAATTGCAGGCAATTTTCATGGTAGGCTGAAGAGGTAAACTATGTTTCCAGGGTAACTGTGAAGTTGTTTAGCTGCTTCAGAGGTACTTTTTGCCAGAATTGAAGGTTGTTGGTATTTTCTTTTCCTTGTCTCTCTTCCATAAACTAGTAGAAGGCTTTGCATCTTTTTAACGACCACATGAAAATATTATTTTTCTTTGTTTTCCTGTGACATTTTTAGGGTGTGGTAGGGAAACAGACAATCTATGGCAGAAATGCTGATAAAGTTGCCTGGCAGCTTAATCCAAGTAAAGACTTTTCCCAAGAAATCTTTCAAGAATTTATAAACTTTTTTTTGCCCCCCCCCCGCCCCCCTTTTTTTTTTTGGTAGGATTTTCTTCACTGGGTGTTATGCCTTTCTCTGTAAAAATTGTCAAGGATATTTATTATCAAGTAAATCTATAAAGCCTTTCTACTGTAGAATAATTAAAGAGGTAGGAATCCTATTTAAATAGAAGACTTAGCCTGTAATTCACTTTTGATAGGTGTATAGTTTGTTGAAAATATACTTGTAAACTTTAGTCTGTTCTCTTTCAAACAATGCTCTGAACTAATTCTAAGCTAAACGTTTCTTTTCTAATGTATATAAGACAGAACAAAGTGACTCTATAGAGAGTCTCATAGTATGGAAAGTCCCTGAAAGAAGTAAAAATCTAGGACTGTTTTCTAATGCAAATACTTGCGCTTGTCATTTTTTACTATCTCATTTTATATATGGTAATAAATGTCGCCAAGGTTTGCGCTCACGCAGTTCTAGAGGCTGCCTATCTTATGGCTAGAGGAGGAAGGGCAGGGTACCCATCTACATTTCTCCTGACCTGGGCTCTTAACTGCCTAGATACAAATGTATTAGGAAAATTTTAATATCTGGTGATTAAACAATTTATTACCTCTGATCATTGCCATACTGAGAGATATGTGTAGTGATGCTTGTGTTGTGTGTGGTTTGGTTTTGTTTTGTTTTTAAAATACTGTTTCCAACTATGTGTAGCACTGTTATCTTGGATGGTAATTGAGCCTTTTGTGTGTTTGCAGACTCCTCTGACAGTCGTAATATGCTTCCTGGATGCCTGATTCCTCCCAAAGAAAAAAAAAAATCAGTTACAACTTGGAAATAGATTTTATTGAAAGAAAGAATTGCAGACTCTAAGGACTATGTTTGAAAAGTTTGCCAGCGCTTACTGCTGTATGGACTGAATGTAAAATTTAGACTGCATATGAAAGAAGCAAGTCCTGACCAGCAGGTCCCAGGTGGAAGGGAGATGGAGAGCTCGGGTACTCCACCTCCCGGGATTCTTTGCATGGCTCTGTGACTTTGCTTGGGTGTTGTCCTGGACTCTGCTCAGTTCAGTGCTTCTGTTTCTCTGGCTACTAGATAATTTTGAAACCAGTCCTGTCACCTCCCTTTTCTTTCACACGTGCTTGGTTACTATAAAGTAAAAAATGAGCTCTCTCTCTTTGGTGAAGAATGTGTTGCCATGTTCGCTACCTAGTCCTTTCCTCGGGATTAGTCTATGTTTGATCTTTGGTCACGGAGCTTTCTCTCCTCCAGTAGCTTTTCCAAGTATCATCAGAATCAAGTTGATAGAACTCCTGGTGATTTTTCTCCTGTTTATGAGTTTTTAAATAGTGGTAAGAACACTTCCCATAGTCTTGAAAATTTCAGTATAACGGTGCTTGTGGGGAATACTCTGCAGATCAGGGACACAGGACTCGGGATCATATTTGGGAAGATTACGCCAAGCATGTCAGTTAGGGACACGGTACAGTTGTGGCTGCAGAAAACTACTTCTCGCATACCTTTGGCTGCTCATGTGTTTAAAAATTGTACTGGTTTCTTATTGAGGAGTCTCATATATCAAGATTTTTCTCTAAGACTTGGTATGTTTTCTCAAATTTCCACAGAAATTGATAACGTGGCGCTGCTCACTAGCCAGGGGAGGTTTCCTTTGGTGAATGAGTTTGTCATGCTGAGTTGTGTGCTGTGTAGTTATTTAAAAATGTAACTAGTAAAAGGGGTGTGTGTGTACATGCACGTCTAAATGCAAGTTTTAAATGTTCTGCATCCAGTTACATGTAATGTCACTGTTCTTTTCTTATTTTCAAGCTATTTCTTTTTATAGGATGTTTTCCTGCATGAGGATATGAATAATGCTAGTTGGAAGTCTTTCTTTCACTTTCATAGCTTGGTAAATTTACACGATGCTGTTGGTTATAGGGGGGTATTCAATGTCTTAGCTTTTCTGCTAATTTATGTTATTAATTCATTTCTTAAGTCAGGCATAGCCTTTTGGGGCTCCTTGTTCAATTCTTAAGTAGCATGCAGCTTTTGGGAGGAAAGTACTATGTCTATTCAATACTTTAAAGAGACATTCATGGAATAGGAGGTCATACTGTATTCAGGCTGTTTGTAAAAGCGAGACTGAAGTAAACTACTTAATCCTGCAAGCCCAGGCATGAAGCTTGCAGTGATGCTGTGAGCACAATCTGTATCACTTCTTTGTGTTTGATGCACAAGGGTGACTAGAACCCGAAATGTTGCAATGTTTTAGGTGTGTTTTTTCTTTTGAATATAGGAATCGCTGAAAGACATCGTATGGAAAAAGCCACAAACTTTTTGCTTTTGCCTCAGAAATCTGTTTAAATGAAGGCTCCCTGGTTGCAGTAGTAGCCTTTGCAGTGCAAACCACCGCGTGGTTGTCTTGAGTTTGCAGCCAAAGAGACTGGAATAATAGCGTCAGGAGGGCTGTGGAATTCCCTCCGCAGCAAACTAGTCTTGAATCCTAATCACAACCTGAATGACCACAGACCTGGTAGATTTAACAGTTTAACTGGAAGCCATCATGCTTGATGAACTCTAGGTGCACCTGCCCTATGCAGTTGGGCATACAGACTTTTCCTAAAAATGTACAGTAGCTTAAATAACCTAGACTCCTAGAAGAAGTATACTTCCATAAACAGCTTAATCATTAGAGTCTTTTCTCAAATCAAGGTGGCTCATGTTCTTGCTTCCCACTGTCTTTGGTTTGTTCTGGAAATATGTAATGCTGGAACTTCTGCAGACAAGAAAGCCTTCAAACAGCTTTCCAAAGTGTTTGGGGTTATTTTTCAATGCATCTGTATAAATAGGAGATTGTTAATGCATATTTTCACAGTTCCTGAATACCTTACGATTATGTTGAAACAATGGGAGCTGAATTTTCTTTTTAGACTCTTCATCTCTACAAAACATGTTTGAGGAGAGGAAATGATTTTTTTCTTAGGCTTGTGTGATTGCGATGATGCAATTTGAGCAGTCTAGGACTACAGAGGGTTATTATCCGAAACGTTGCTTGTTTTTGTTTTGAGTCATGTCCTATGAACATGCACTTAAACATTAGGGAGGGGGAATCTTTAAGGGGAGTCCTTTAAAGCCACTTACAGAGCTGTTCATTAGAAGTTCTTATCAGAATTAAGTGCCAAAACTTTCAGTTCTGGGCTATAATAAAGCTGTTGCATGCCTGAAAGAAGATAAGTATTGGACTTGCAGCACTGTGAGAACTGAAAGCTTCTTACTATTGTAGTAATTATGAGTCAGGATGGTCATTAGCCTGCTGTAACAAGTAGAAAAAGATAACCAAACCTTCAGCAATTGAATTGTTATCTACACAGTTTTCACTGAAGAGGGGAAAATGCGTGCATGTGTGTTCCAGCAGTTTCTTTAAAGTGGAGCGTATGTGTGCAGCATACGAATGACTCTATCTATCTTTGGTGTAATTTTTACTTGTCTTATTTTACAGAATTAGCGTAAGCCTTAATGTGGGGTGGTAGGAGATCTAACTCTTTTTTCCAGGTCAAAACACCCCTTTAATTTGGTTGGGGGCTGGGGAGAGCATTGCCATGAGCCGGGTGCCCTGTTAACTCCAGCTACGGGCTTGACCCAGTTACAGTTCGGCAGCGAGGTCTGCAGAGCTCTGGCATTGCTGGGAAGCGTGTGTGCGCTTTGAGCTAGGCCAGGCCAGGAACAGGCAACTTTAACTTTGCTGCAGAAGCAGCACTTGGATGCAAATACGATGGGTGGCAAAAATAGAAGAAAAAGAAATGAGCTGCATTTTTGTTGTTTAAATCTAAAATAGGTAGGTTTGGCACATTGGAGAAGAGGCGAAGAAGTGAAGATGCTAATGCTTTATTTTGTTAGTTTTTCTTTAATTCTAGTAGTTAGTTTTTCTTTAATTCTAGTAGTTAAAAACAATTTTACCCTTCATAGTTTCTAAGGGAAAGAAGCAGCCATTTAGTGAAATGCATGAAAATATGAGTATTTGTGTGTGCTTTTGCCCATGCAAACAATGTTGTTGCCATACACATCGGCCCCTTCTGTTTATATTTTCATAGTCACTGTTTTTTCTGGTCTTAGTGTTGGTTAAATACATGCTTTCTGTGCCTTTCAACAAGTGATATTAATAAATGTGATGTTCAAAAACTTGTTATTCCTACTGTTGGAAAACTGGGATGATCTTTATTTTACAGTGTTCGTGACAATTTGAAAGATATAAATAGGAATGGAGTTTAAGTTTGTCTTTATTCTGTTCCTTTAATGAGCTCAGACTTCAGCTTGGATTAAGTCTGGCTGCTTTTCCAATTCAGCCATAGTATCACTAACTCTTGGTAAGCAGTGAGTTGTGCCAAAATTTAAAAGGGGTGTTTATCTGCTGCAAGTATGTTCAACCATACAAGGCTTTAGATGGACAAAGCTGTCTCATCCGTAACGAAAGCATTCGGCCCAGCAAAGCCATGATACATTTTAAACAGGGTTGGAATTTTTGGCCACCATAATTGTGTTTGATTTTTCATGAGAACACTCAGAATTCTTCATTGAACAAAATGAGCACAGATGCCTTTCTAAAACGGGCATTTATGCTGAAGTTGTGCGGCTCAGCTGGCTCGTTCCTTTACTTAGAGACCTTACAAGAAATGTCATTTTTATTATTTGTTGTCAAACAGTGCTCTTACTGTATTGGCACTATTAAATGTCAGATATTAGTATAATCTGCCCTTGTATAATCTGCCTTAATGTTTTAAGCAACGTGATGGTTGCAGACTTATCTAAATATCATCCTATTCTTGCAGTATGCAGGTACAAATGATACAGGGATTTTCTCTTGCATGTTCGAGCCTACAATAACAGTTATGTCGAAGAAAATAGATATCTTGATTTACGCAAACAATATTATTTCTAAAACATGTTTGAATTTGTGTCTTGTAATTCTTACTAGTCGTCATAATGTTCAGTTTACATTATTCACAAAATTTTTTTTTTTTTTTTTTTTAAGATCACTGCAGCTCTCTGTGGTTACTGCTTGCGAAGGACAGATTAAATGAATTGATTTGGTTACACTAGAGTTTCTAGTACAACTTCAGATCTTTTGTTGCTCTCTTAAATACAATTTTACCTAGTAGGAAGGAGATGCTCGCTGTTGCTACATGCTTGTGTGAGGCTGCAGGAGAGGTTTCCGCACGTCTGACCTATTCTCACTAAACTTGATGGGGCAACGGATGTTTTCTTGACTTCTTCCTTAATATAGTTGAATCACAGTACACACAGGAAAGACTCATCAATACTTCCAGATCAGCATTTTAAGAAGGTCAGGGAAACTGGTTTCTGCATGGTGAGCATTATGCTAATTCAGTTGTTAAACATATTGGAATTGTGCTTCCTTTTGCTTCTGCAGTGCTTGCAGATTCCATCAGAGCCTTTGCTCTGCGCTTGGAGTACAGAGGGTTAGTTTTGACATGGAGAAGCTTTCTTGTACGCTGTATTGTAATCGCATGCGAGAAAAGTCTGCAAATCTCGGTTTGTATCAAGTTCTTTACATGAAGTGCTTGCTTAAATAGTGTCGCTGTCGTGCTCGTGCTTATGCATGAAGATGAAATCGAAGGAGATGACACCACGATGGAGAGGTTGAAGCCTCGTTTAAGATGAAATATGTGTTTCCCTCTCCTGAAGGCACTTTATATGGGGATAAAAGGCTAGGGTAGACCAGCAGCTGTAATGATGGAATTCATTGTTTATGTGCGTGCCAAAATGGAATGGGAGTGCGTATTGAAGCAGATGTGGAAGCATGGTCCTGTTACTGACACCTCTTACAAACAATACTAAGCCTTTTCTCTCATATTTGGTCTTGAATACTAGGAATGTGTATTAGTATTGTTTCCTAACCAGCACGTGTAGTATATTTAGAGATTATTTGTGATGTGTTAAAGCGTATGTGATATACGTGTAATGTAATGATCACGCGGAATGTTATGTTTGTTGATATTGGACTGTTGCACACAATGTAAAAAGCAGTTAATTTTGAATCCAGTTTTTTTGTACTGTAGATGTGTGTTGACTAAGATGGTTTTTGCACAAGCTTGGCTCTGTAAGGAGTAGCTTAGTATATTTTTCAAATTGTCTCCAAAAGTTTCGTCTCAGCTCTATTGAGTTTCATTTTTAAATTTTTTTTTTTTTTTCAAATGTAACAGCTTTAATTCCAGATTAGTACGCTTTCAAAATGCTGCCTTTGTAGGTGCTGAAAATGGTTACTTTGAGATTAAAGATCTTGCCATCTTTTCTGTTTAGCTTGGCTCTAGGAATGATTGTGCACTTATGTCTGTTACGGCCTTTCTAATAACGCTGGGAAGTTGAACTCGGTGGTATTGCTCCTGATGAATTGGAAGCATCATTATACCTCGGGACAGTTGGAGCCTTCCCACAAGTTCTCAGGGCAGGGCGACTTCTGCTTTCTTGCCTGCCTCCTCTTCAGGGTTGCTGTAGTCTGGATTTTTCCTCCTGCTTTAAAACCTTTACAAACTGTGGCCTGCTCCATTTTCTGCTTATGTTGGCTCCTTCAAATACTGTGAGGCAACTCTGTTCTGGAGATCTGCATCTCAGCATCCTGTTAATTACACTGGTTCCACCAGGACTCGGTTGCTGATGGAAGTGTGGAAAAAGCTGGTGAATGTGGGAGGGGCACCTAAACCCAGCATTTTGAGAACATCTTCAGCAGTGTGGAGAAGGAGGTAATGAAGCAGGTGGCAGGTTAGCATCTGGAGAGCTTTAAAACTGGTAACAGCCCGTATTGGAAGGCAAAGGATGACATTGGGACACTTGGCCATCTGGCAGCTTCCTGCCCAGCTGCTCCTGCTTGGGGGGGTCAGTCCAAGTCCCTGGCTTTGCTTTGAGTGTGGTGGCCACTGCCAGTGCTTGATGGGCTCCGGTTGTGGAGCTCTCAGACATGTTTGAGACCAGGGGTAGCAACTGCTAACGAATCAGAGAGACGGTCAATACCTGAGATTGTCTCCAAAGAGTAACTAGAGAATGTACTGTTGGCCAGATGCGATGGCTCTGCTCTCAATTGTGTCTGGAGAGTGTACTGCAGAGGCGGCTGGAGTGAAAAACTTGCTGAGGCATGAGTGTATATTTTGAACTACATAATTAACAGAAGGTTGTTTATAACTGTTTAACCAATATTGGCTTTAAACCAGTGTGCAAGACAGTGTTTATAAAAAGTTGGACTGGCTTTTATTAGGCATCAAAATCTGTAGGGTTTATCATTTTGTTGCAAAACAAACACGCCAGGCACTGCTTAAACATTTGGGCAGTTTTGGTCAGGTAGATCTCTTCTCCCATCCTGTATATCTGTTTCTCGTTCACCCTGATTTTTCTCACTTTGGCTCTTGAACCTGAAGACTTCTGGGGAGGGGAACTCAGGTTGATCAGTGCAATTCCTGGGCAGGGTTTGTGTCTGGTAGTTCAGATGTATCTTTTGTCCATGACATGCTGGCGGGTTTGTAGGTGATGGAACAGAAGGAAAAAATGAGCCAGTCTTCTTCACTGAGCAGGCAGCTGGTCTTCTGTTGGCTCATCAAGTTGCTGAACTATGGATTACTGGAAACTGAAAAGAAATGATATTTTGATGTCACTTCTGAAGCATCCTCCTCTGGCCGCTGTCTCGTGAAAGAGGCTGGGATGTGTGGATCTTTGATTTCACTTACCACATTTGCCACTGACTTGAGGAAGCCAAAGATACATTAGGCCTTAACATTCAGCTCCTTGGATTGGCATGGCTTCTGTTCTGTAAATGGTTTGATTCAGATGGGATTCCTCCTGCAGAAATTCTGGATCCAGTGTCATTTACCTGTTGTTTTCACATTATTGTGTCACTATTTGAATTTGCAGATCTGCAACAAAAAGGCCAGTGAGGGAGTCAACTCAGCAGATTCCCCAGTAGCTGCAGGACTCACCGTGCCTCTCGAAGTTGGTGCTGAGGGCAGGACTGGACAGCTGGGAGAACTGGGCGTATTCTGGTTTTGTTTTGGATCAGATTTCAGTCAAAGGAACCTTCTTTGTAATAACTTTGGAAAGATGATGTTTCTAAGTTCACTGTGAGATCATTCTCAGGTTACTATGAATATTTGAATATGCCCTGAGAAATTTGGATCAGGTGCTGGGGCTGCTGTAATACCTGTGTCAGTGTGGTTAGGTGGGTGTGATTTGAGGGAAGCTTCTTGGTCTGGATGCTCACAGGTGAGTGAGTGCTCGTGTGTAGGTTCTCACGTCTGGATGAACTGTTGAGGACATACCTGTGATCTTTCATTCCTGCTAATTTTTGAGCTCCAAAATATGCCTGTGTCAGCTATTCATTATTACCCTGCCCTAAAATGTAGGTGATCTTTACGTCGTACCATGTATTCTTTGACAGCGTCTGCATTTTTTTTTTTTAAAGTGTTTGTATGTTACTCTTTTATCTTCATTTTGATGTGTTAGAGTGGTTCTGTGGCTTCGATGCTTAAAACTTGCCAGAAAGTTGAAAAAAACACTGTTTGCTTGTGGTTAAAAATGCACTTCTGTGCTAAAGCTCGTGAAAGTCGCTTAAGTAGCCACTTAGGCTTTCCTTCGCCTCCCTTCCGTGCCCATCAGCGCGGTGTGCCGGACGCGGGGGTGTGTTCCACGCGAGTGTTTGTTCGCAGCCAGGCACTTCCAGGTTCTCAGTGCCTCCACGGTTTGGATTTCAGTGCTGTTTTGTTCACACTTCTGCTATTTTTTTTTTTTCCTTCTGCCCCCCTCAATAAAAATGTTAACATTTTAAGTGTCTGAACTGCTGCCTTTCAGTGAATGCAATTTTTCCCTCTCGGTGCTTTCTCAAGCATACAGAGAGATGGAGGGGATTGTTTTTGTAGCCATAAAGTTTCTAGATAGTGTGTTGACCAATAATTCATTACAGGCCTTGATTTTGCTGAATAACACTGTGTTTCTGCAGAGCAAGGTAGTAAACGATGGCTAACGTGCACATGCAGGCTTTGTGCTGTCAGAGTTCTTGGCTTAAACGTGCTTTTGTTCACAAACGGGAAGAAATGTAGTGTCACTGCTTTGGTTCCTCATAGTCGTACAGGACTCTGATGCTGTGTTCAATTTGTATCCCTTTTGGAGGAAGAGGAAACTCCTTTGTGGATTGCTGCTAACAATAACTTGCTAGCAGGTAACAAAAGAAACATATGTACAAATTAGCAAAAACAGCCAGCGTTTCTGAAATGGGTAACTGCATTGGTGGGGAAAAAATCTTAGACTATTTCCTGCATATGTGAATAGCTAGATGTGACCACTGAAGGAAAAGTGGGAGCCTTATCATCAAGGTAGCAGCAGTAGCTCCTCCGGCACATAAAACATCCTTGACATAGCAGCTTTTTTATGGGTATGCAGGTTGGGGCAGATTATCGATGCCTCACAGGAGGCAGCACCCTGCTGCAGTAACGTATCCTACCCAAATTAGTGCTGTGTTGAGTATACAAGGAAGAGAGAAAAGAGCTGTCTGAAAATTGTTAACAACCTGAGAGGCAAAAAGATTAATTTCAAAGTACGTAATTGTTTTGTAGAGCAGAGGATGACATAAGGGACTTTGGCCCAGAGAATAATAAATGCTACCAAATAATAAATGCTTAATGCAAATAATGCAAATAATTAAATGCAAATAATTAATACCAAATAATGAATGCTACCAAAAGTATTTTCATTTTATAACAATATTTTATTTGACTCAAAATAGATCCACCCATCTCTCGCTAGTTTACTAATTCTTTCAGTATTTATGGGGAGCGATTGGAAATTGTAAATCTGATGGTCATGTCCATTTGAATTTGAATGAGTTTTAATGGCTCCATCTGTATACTGAAAGGCATAACTAGAGTAAAATTAATCCAGTTGAAGATTGTTAATAATTGGCTTGTTCAAAATTGGGTCATCTTTTAAGTAAAGCATTTGAATTGCTGCTATAAGAGCAACAGGTTGGGAAAAGGAGGGGTTTTATCAGATAACCTCCTACCCTGCATCATACATAGTGCTGGGTAAAACAGGTAAGTGACTGGTATTTTCCGTTCTGTGTGGTGTTGGCCTACGAGAACTGGTGCTGAAGTTGGATTTTCAACGTGGTCAGGCCGTTGCTGGGTGCACTGGAAAATTGCCCCCGGAGTTGATGCCAATGACATGTAAACCCAAGTCCAATTGCAATTCTACTAATCCCTCCGTTTTGCCTTAAATATTTTTTGGGTTATGGGGACCATGTGTAAAAAAGGGTCAGTCATAAAAACTCCTCTGTATTCACACATCCGAGAGAGACGTGTTGGGATCTGCTTCTGCTGGCACACAAACGGAGGCTTGTCAGGGAAGCTGGGGTTTGTCTTGGCAGTGCCAGCCAGCCCTGTGCCTGCAGACCCCGGGGCTGGGGACGGAGGTGCTTCCCCCTTTCTAGGCAATTCAGTGTTGTGTGCGCTGCCACCGTTGTTATTGTCAGCTGCTAGGAATGTCGATAGTCAAAATTTGCTAGATAGTGCCTATGGCTTTTTTTTTTTTTTTTAAATGTTTGTACCCAGCACACTTAGTTGCATTCTGTAATTCTGAGCTGAATCTTGGAGAAGCAAAACTTGGTGCAAGGCGTTGTTCTAGTGTCGGCACTCGGTGTCCCTACTGGCAGGGCCTTTGAAAGCTGCTCCGTGGGACCACCTGCCTGCCTTGGCAAGCGAACGGGGGGAAGTGAGATCGAGTTGTGTAGTTTATTAATGCTAACTCTGTCAGTCTGTTGTCATAGCGTTTGTCTTTTCCAGCGGTAACAGTGAGATGTTATTATCCACTTCAGCTAGGTACCACCATGGTGCAGCTTTGTGGCAAGCTTATCTTTAAGGCAAAGGTTACTACAACTTAGAGGAGCAGGCTTAGATATTGTTCATTTGTTCATGGAAGAGAATAATCTGTTCCTGGGAATCATCTGGTCCAAGCCCCTGTTTAGAGCAGGGCCAGTTCAGAGCGTCTTTCTCCCATTATGCTGCAGTTCATTTCTAGAGTAGGGCTTGGGACAAGCATTTTGGGCTTGACTACGGTTGCTTGTTGACCAAGCTGGGCTACGTGCTTCTGTTATGACTAACACAAATATTTGAAAGGTAGAATGGTGGACCGAATGGAGAAATTGCTGCTAGACGATGTTGGCTGGCTCTATTGAAAGAAAATGTGTTGTTAGTAGCAAAATCCAAAGCTGTTGAACACAGAGCTTTTTAGTGTATTATTTTTAAGAAAAGAAGTGGGAAATAAACTAGTGAAGGCATCAAATGGTATAGCTGTAAGAGCTGAAGCAGAACATAAACATTTGTAACAAGAATAGGCAATGACAAATTTCTTTTTAGCTCAGTGAAAACTTAGAAGCAGCGTAATCTATTACAGCATCTTCGTTCTAAGTATTTCATCTGTAGGTGGCACGTGCTTTTTGTGAATGAGTGTCTTAGCTAGTGATTGTGCAGCTCAGAATCTATCCTCCAAGACAAGTACGGGTGTAAAACTAATACCAGAGACATTTTCCCAGGGTTGGTTAGTTTTCGCTCTTTAATAATTGTTAGCGGTAGCTGTATAGTGGCCTGAGACGGCTGGCTTTGAACCTTCATGGTGAGAACAAATCCTGAGGATTGAAACAGGAGGAAAGCTGTCTTCCTTATGGAAACCGTGCAGTTTAGCTTTGCCCAGATGTTCTGTCTTGGAGAAGATGCATATATATATATATATATATATGCATATATATTTATATGTAACCTTCAATCTGTCATGATTCTTTTGGTCTTCTATCTCATCACTCTGTTTCCTTTGTCCTCCATTTTATGGGTTCAGGTTTTCTTCAGATGATTAAACTGTTGAAGTGATCTCCTAGCATGTTGAAGGTCATGCTCCAAGGCCAGTAGTCTCAGGTCGTCTTAAAGTCTTGATGAAAGTGCTTTGTTCTTTTCTCCATACGGTAATACCTTAATCCCTTTTTCAGCAATCAGACAAATGTATGAAAGACATAGCATTTATAAATTAGTACTGGAGATTCCAAGTCAATCACAGAACAACGTGAGCTGGTTATGCTTTCTGAAGGTGGTTTGCTGGGCCAGGTCACAAATGCGTTTTCCAGCACTGGAAATCCTGTTAGAATTTGAAGAGGAAGATCAGAGGATTATGGGCTTTGTCCTTTCTTACAGTCCCTTCTGACACAAAAGCACCTGCCACACATAAAGGCAAGCAGGAAATGTCTTCTCACATCCCGCTATTTCTGTAATATAGTGACCTTCAGAAGCTCGGTTTATATGAAATGATCCGTTCCCTCTGATTCCTTCCTGGGTGCAGAGGGTGATGTGTCAGGTTTATTTCTGAAGGCTTCATAGCCTTTGCTTGCAAGCGGTAGTTCTGTGAAGGCACTTGCCTATTTTTGTAACAAGTAGGTGGATTTTTTTTAATAAACCAAAGCCCACAGATCCGTGTCACTAGATACTTTGACTTGCATGTCACTTTGGGTCAGAAGCAGACCCATCCCTCACAAGTAGTTGGAGTGTTGCACCTTTGCAGTTCTCATTAGCTTTGCTTGTGCTGGCAGGCTTAGCAAGGTGTTTTACTGCAGGGATTTTCTGAGAGGTATTTTAACTTCGCATTTGCTCCGTGAAGTAAATAGTGTCAGTGTCCATGTAGTTTTCACCAGTGTTTTGGGAGGAAACTGTCCCAATAACATCATTGCTGCTTATAAAGCATTTGCAGCAGCTGGTACCTCTGAAGGCAGTAAGCGTGGTGAGCGAAACAGAAAATGCAGTGGTAGCGTCTGTGTCCTGTCAGCTCTGAGATGGGAGACAGTTGTCCTTTGTCTTCCCTCACTGCCAAGAGGACAAGAAGTACGTGCAATTACAGTAAATATTTTCAGGTGTGGGTGGTCTCTAAGCTCCTTTTACTGCTGAAACACGGTATTGAATATGGTATTCTGTAGGGGAGTATTAAATGGAAGAAGGCCAAAGGGTTTTTTTTCAGTCCTGTATTTCTATCTGTGCTGCAGACAGCTGGCTCGTCCATCTCCTTACTCTCCTTCAGCTGTGTCCATGGTGTGCCTGCCAAATGAGAGCATTCACACTCAAAGCTGGAGCCTCTAGAGAAAACGCAGCCCTGCCTCGCCTCTGTGGGCTTCAGCTAGAAAGGGGTGGTTGAAAGTGCTGCCTGCTCGAGGTCAGAGGGATCAGTAGCTACTTGATGTATTTCTGAAACAATAATGAACTGAATTTCACCTCTTCTAAAGCAAGGTCACGGAGACCATACACTCAAAGGAGGTATAAATAAATTAGTATGTGATTAATTTCATCGTATTCATGATGTACAGCATAAAAGTATGAAAAAGACATAGCCAGGGATTTAACCCTGTTCCTTTAGAATCTGTGCAAAAAAACCCCTTATTAGAATAAAAATATATTTTAAATACAGTTAAAAATCAAGTTAAGCCTCCTGCAACAAGAAGACCGTGTTGCTCCTACAAATTAACCAGGAGGAAGTTTTGTAATGATTCTGAGAAGGTTTGAGGAGAAATTTGCCAGGTTGCAAATTAACGTCTCCACCCTCTGTTGTTCGGGATGTAACCCTGCTGACCTTTGGGAACTGCATATAGAACAGAGTTCTGCCTGAAACAACTGACCAGCTTCCTCTAAGAGCCTTGGTTTGACTTCTTTTTCTTTTTTTGGTTCCGTAGTCAATTTTTCTTGCTTGTAGCTAAACCTGATCATTAATGCTTCACCTGGCATGCAACGCAATTGTTTCTGGAATGTCTTTTTTTTCATGCTAAACTGCATATAATGGGGGGAGGTTATTTGCAGGCCTTATTTGTGGGTGAAACACATTTATGAGGATGAAACCTAAAAGAATATTAACAGGAGTTGAAGCTGACCACAAAAGCAAATGTTTGATGACATAAACAAACAACCCAGCGCTTTCTGAGGCCTGCTGGGAATACTGGCCTTCCGCACAAACACGCTCTTAGCTTGACTTCAGCCTTATTCAGTAATTCGTGTTGTTCCTGCTGAATGTCATCCTCCGTTGCCAGAAATCAAGATTTTGCTTTTGTTCTCTATTTCAACGACCAAAAGAATTGGACTTTCTGAAAATACCCACCCACTAATGAGCCAGGTGGAATCCCTCATGCAGAATGCAAGCTGGAAATAAAAGATGACTCACTCAGGAGGGTGAGGATGCACAAAAAATGATGATTCACCAGCATTTCAAAGCGTTTTTCCTTTGGTTAGGGTTTGTTCTAGCTAGGTCTCATGAGACTTTCAAAACAAATTAGACCCTCTGTGAAACTTGGAAGGGAAAAAGAGTTTACTCTGAAACTTGTCAATGAGAGGGTTGTGGAGAATGAAATTATAGAAGAATGAGATGTAATGAGGTAGTTGGACAGGTCAGAGGAAATGCCGAAGGTGCTCTTTCAGCCTGTGTGCTCTTGGTGGACCTCTCTCTTGAGGAGAACACACTCGCGATGACGTACAAAGAGGAGAAACCCTAGCCAAGAGTCTGGTTTGAACAAGGTTTATCTTGACAGAGAAGTAGTTACCCTTAATTGTCTGTAAGACAGTGGTAATCACCCCCAAAACTCACAGTGCAGGATTTTTTTGAGATCTTTTCAAAGTGGAAAATCCTGAAAATGGATGAAGATTGATAACAAATGTGATGGCCACATAGGGGAAGTATGGTTGAGGTTGATGTTTGGGGGAATCTCTCTTTGCCGGGAAGAATCCCAGATTCTTCCTTTAAAACCATTCAGCCCTAGAGAGGAGCAGAGCGTTGTGTGGGACAGGAGGGGCGGCGGGTGCTCTGTCCACTGGCGCTGCGTGGGGGGGAAGAGCACCAGAACAAGCAGGCTGATAATCCAGAACCAAACCGGGCATTTTTAAAGGGTGAAATTCTGAAACTGTTTTCTAGAAATAACCTTTTCTTTCTGAACAGAGTGCAGACACGCTGCCGGACGGACAAGGGCTGGGGACGTTACTGCTTGCTAGGGATGACTGTGATTTTTGTAGATTAATCCTGTTTGGTTACTTTTTATACATGACATGCAAATGTTGTTATGCTGACAGCTGCGGAAGCAGAGAATTACATATAATTTTTTTTCACAAGTCATTCCCTCCAGACCGATCTTTGTCTCACAAATTCAAGGAAATTTGGAGGATGACTCCCTCTGCCCCACAGCGGTCACAGTGCGGTTCCATCTAGGTTACGGACAGTTGTGTTTTGCTGTTGAATCCTATTTTAACAGATATTAATGTGTTTTCCTTAATGATTGTCTCAACCAATTGATTGTCCTGCTACATCAAGAATGTTGTCTTAGATTTATGTTGTCTGTTACATGGACATGCCAGCGCATTTAACATCCAATTTTTGGTTTGCTATAAATGTTACTGCCTGTGTGGGGCCAGTTTGAATTACTGAAGCTACTTGCTTGTAGCGCTTCATTATTTGTTACCCTTTTAACTATCTTGCCTTGTAACATGGGTTAGAATACTTAAATTATTAAAATAATGGGTATTAAAATATAAGCTCTAAAGTTTTCACTCTAGTGCTGAGATGCCAGCACAATCAAAAGGACAGTTGAAAATATTTCTGTTCTTTAGTGCACGTCTGGATCCCAGCGAAGCTCTAACAAGTGATGATAGTTATGCAATTGGACTGGCAATAGCAATTAGAGATTTACAAGTGCTTGTAAATGCTGCTATTTATAGGATGGGCACTTTATTTAACGAAACACTAATCTTTCTGTGCAGTGGGAGAAAATGTCAGTGGAATATTTCATCCTTGTGATGGGACTGGACTATAATATCCAAAAGAACAGTCCTTTGTCCTTGTTTAAAAAAAAAAACCCAAAACCTAGTGGCTTCAATTAGGCTTGCACATCGGGAATGGAGAAAGAATATTTTAAATTTTGCAATGCTTTGGAACATTAGTATTAAAGATCTATGGGGCTTTGCGGGTCACAAGATATCTATCTTGTGGGATTTGGAATATGTATTTTTAGTTCTCAACCTGTTAATTTTGATTAGTGAGGAGCAGAACAAGCACCTTGCTCTACTGAACTTCTTACTGTGAATCTGGGAAAAGATAATTTAAATGCATTTTATTGCTTGTTCTTACTTTGTGAATAAATTTGTCCAGGAATATTTTTAAAAATTAGAGTCAGTATGACAGTACTTTTGTTAATCTTTCTCGTTGAGAGACCCTGTATGTCTTCTTAAATACAACTGATGGATCTCATTTCAATGAATGACAGTACTAATAATGTGAATCAGGCTTAAATCCAAGAATAGAAAAAGCCTTTTTTTTTACTGCATTAGTTGCATGATCTACTTGGTTATAAAAGTTTCAGAAGAGGGTTTTTTTTTTCCTCTTCATGTTATTTTGACTGTGCTATAGTAAGTCTTATGTTCTTGACAGTATTCACCCACAAGGTTAAGTTATTCTTTTTTTCCATACATGCACAGTGAGTGATTGGATTAAATAAGAATTAGCAGAGCAGATCCTATCAGCAGCTCTCCAAGTGTTGTGGGAAGCAGCAGAAGCATGATTGCTTGGGATAACTCACATGCATTGCTGTAGACTGATGCCAATATATGGTCAGCGAGGAGAGGAAGAAAAAGAAAAAAAACAGGTTTTTAAAGACTGAAACATTTAAGACAGTGGGGAAGCCTTTTGTAGAAGGCATGAAATAAATCTTGTGTTGTTTTGTGTCTGTGTGGCATGTATGGTTGCTGCATTTGTTTTCAGTGGCTGCTGTGGCTCGCTATACTAGAGAAAACCTGCAGGACAGATGAATGCATAGTCATTGGCAAAGCTGTGTTTTCAGAAGCTGCTAATATATGTAGTTATACAAATCTCTTCCTGTATTTACACGCTAAGGGAGTGATTTTTTTTTTTATACTGGTAGTAGGTTTGCTGGTAAAGTTGTGTCTAAAGAAGGAAAACCTTGTGTTTATTTGGTAGCTTTCTACTAGAGTATTCTTAGTATAAACAGACAGGAATATTCACTATTGGAGCCATGCTTTCTGGTTGTTTTCAATTTTATAAACTGGTGTTTTGGTTTTGTTTTGTGTTTTTTTTTTTTTTTTTAATAGCAGAGAGATTTTTCTCTGCACAATTTTTATGCTTTCCATCCTTAGAAAAGACAGATGGACTTGTTTATCTGCTGTGAGGTTCGGGGACAGATTATAGATTATTTTGCTTTGTCTCATTTAAAACATTCTTATTTATGGGCAAGGAAGTTGGCAATAATCACGTGATTCATGGTGGAAAAATTATCTGTAGGCTGCTGCTCCTGTTGTCCTAATAGGCTTAAAGGAATTACCACTGATGTAAATAATAGTTCTGTGTGCCGCTGGTGGGCAAGGCAGGGCAGGCAAATGCTAAATATCAAGGATGTGTTTTGGGTAAAGCCCTTCCCATATGATTTTTGCAAAAATAACAGTGAAGTGAGTAATCCATTTTGATTTCTAATAAGCAATGTTAATAATCTTTGTAAAGAGAGATGGTTTAATTAAAAATCCAAACAACACCTCAAGACATTAAGAATTTAAGACTCGTTTTAAGCCTGGAGCGATGTTTGCGTGTGCATCTCTGTAACGCCCTGTAGTGATTCAGCTTGGCCCAGGAAAAATCACAGTTGCATGTGTTTTGAAGCTGAGGAAAAGCAGCAGCAGGGGAAGAGCCAGGCCTTCACACGCTATTCTTTTCATTAAAAGCAGGAAGAATTTCAAAAGGTATTTCAGTGCCATTTATACTTCCATTTGCGCACGCAGAATGCAACCCAGCCGAGGGGAGCATGACTGAAGCTTAGGGAGCACGAAGAGAAACAGTTCCCAGAAAAGGTGACAACGTGGTTTGGGCGCTTTGCTGACCGGAGTGGGGACACGTAGAGGACAGAGCGGCAGCGTGGACAGCGCAGCCGGCTCGGCGGCCACGGCGGCACGTGCAACTTGGCCGACTGTCGCTGAGCAGAGGCGGGTCAGGGGAAGGGAATAACATATTGTAGCTGATGATGAGGGATTTACAATTTTAATAGTACAATTACGGTAGTAACGCTAAATATTAACAGCATCCAAAATTATCATGCAATTTAGTTTACAGTTGATTTTTTTTAAATGGCACAAAATTTTGTATCTTGCCAACTTGACTAGATAGTATTTTATTAGAGAAGCATGTTTATCAAAACCAGTGTGTATTTCAAAACTGAGACACAATGTCTAGTGTATGTTATATGTGGCACTGGTAACATGATTCCTCTTTATCAAATGTACGGCTTTTTGAAGTTCCAGGAGTTTTATAATTGCCAAAATCGGGTGATATTTTTTTCCCCCAAATATTTTGTTCTCCTGTTTTGAGCACTTGTCTGTTTTGGGCCACATATCTGTTGTAGGGTATCTACGCAATAAGAATTTAAAACCTGAAAACTGACTTCGCTAGATCATGTAGAAAAAATGGAATCCTGTGAAGCTGAAGTGCAGTGTAATAAAACTAAGGAACAAATATCATCAGAATGGGTGAATTGCGGTTTAGGAATGTTGGCTGGAGAAATGAGTTGTACACTGTGAGCAAGGATTATGTCCCGCATTGTATGCTCACTGCCTTGCGTTCCGTTGAGGATCAAGTTTTATTCCATTTAAGAAGCTCGGTGCCCCCTTCTTCTTTTCCGAAGAAAAAGAGCTACGGAATGATATGAGCAAACCTGTTCTCAGGTACTGCAAGGCAGATGCTGTTTTTAGAGCTTAAATTTTTGCTTTGCAGTATTTCCTGTTAGCATCGCCCTTTTTTCAGCGAGTGTTACTATTCTAGAGTATAACTGCTCTTCACAAAACCTTTGCATCCTTGGAATGTGAGAGCATTTTAATCGGATTTGGTGGTGTTTCTTAGAATAAGGAGTGGGAGAGGGAGGAAGATTTCGTTAAGATCTGTGAGATTGTGGAAGGGACAGATTGATTCTGATAAGCTGATTGGGTTAGTGACTATTTTGGAAAGGAGAGGTCGTGGACTCGAAGGGGACTAGCATAGCGTGTAAGTAGTTGAGACAGAATTTCAAGTGGATTGAAAGATGAACGGGAACGGGCAAGGTGAACAGAGTTCGTTAGCCTGCCTGAGAGAGGAAGGCATAAACGCAAGGGACAAAAATAAATCTCTGCAATTTATGGTGCCAGTGTAGTGTTAGTCTGTTCAAGGGAAGCTGAAGGTGAAATAACCATTTTTCCGGATTGCAGACTCAGGAAGGCAATATTCTGATTTTTTTAATATTCACATGCAGGGGGTTCCATATTCCACAGAATCTACAAATAGGCATATTTGTAGGATAAATAAATACACACCAAAATAGATCAGGCGAGAGGAGTCCAAAGACTGCCCCTTCAAATGCTGCCCAAAAGTAGACAAGAGGCTGGCAAACACAAAATTGAGCCCCTGAGTGAAAGACTGTGAAATACAGTACGAATTTCTAAAAATTAAGGGTATGACAGCTTTTAAAGGAAAAAAAAAAAAAAATGCACCTAACCTTACATAGCCACCTGCATCTGCTACAAAGTTTAAATACACTTTTTATTAGGGAAAAAATCAGGTTACTTCTTGTTGCTGAAATTCTGATTACTGCTGGTTTTCCCTCATCTCTGCAGTAAGACTAATTAAAGCCAAAGCTAATCTCCTGCCTTTATTGGTGAGATATTGGAAAAACTGCTTTGTCATGGTAAAAGTCATACTTTGATTGCAAATCAGCCATTTGAAGGTCAGCTTCTCAGGTAGCACTTCACATAATGTTGTCACAGAAAGGAGATTTACAATAGAAAATAAATTACAGTAATTGAGATTACAATAATACAGACCTCTGTGTTTAACCAGTGATTGACAGCACTTGAATTTGCAAACAGTACTCATTGAAGTGTGGTTTTAACTATGTTCAAATTTGGTCTGTCTGTTGTGCGGACCAAGTTATTTACCCTTCACCTTTCAGTTACACCTTTCAGGCTTTAAGTGATAATTTCCTGTTGATTCTTTAATAACTGAAAAATAAACATTCTTTTGCTTTATACAGTTAAATCAGGTGGCTTTATACTTCAAAATGGGAGCCAGCTTTTTTTCCTTAAAATGCTCAGGATTTTTGTCTACTGTGGTATTACCTGTGTAGATCTGGGTATGTGCCGTACTTGAATCTGAACGCTCTTTGTTTATTTGCAGGAGAGGTCTGATCAGTGTTGCTGAAGTGATCGCTTTCCCCTGTTCTTAATGTGATCTTGGCGACAGAGATCTTGTTTTCACTATGAGAAGTGAATCGGGTCGTATGGATTTGTTGCAGCAGAAAATGCAAATTATAGTAAGTGGTAGCAAAGCTTTTGGAGGTTTGCAGAATACGCATTTATTTCCATTGTTTAATTGTAGGCCTTAGCTAATGGATAACAACACTTTCAGTCACACCAATCTTGCTATTTTTGTTAGTTTGGAAGTATATACTCAATGCATCTGGCCAGCTATTTATATTGTATAAAGGAGTTGGATGGATGGATGTATGCTTCAAAAAAGAAATTAATTTATCTTTAAGTATCTCAACCCTTGAAACTTACTCGACTAGTGGGAACTTAGTGCTGTGCAGATGCTCTTGTAGGTTTTGTGATGTATTCTTTGGTTGTTAGGCCTGATCAATGAATAGTGCTGTTCCTTGCTGTTTTTTTAAAGGAGGAGGAACAGTATGTCTTTCATGATGTGATACACTCTGCAAACAGCATATCTGAAAGGCACCTTAATCTGAGTTTAGCTACCTTATGAATTTAAATTAGAATTGATGGTATTTGATGTTCATGCTGACTCTGCATCAATACTTGCATTTTCGTTCTTTTTTTGCAGATTCTTTTTTCTTGTTGGATTTTTTCAGTTCTGTTGAATGTGTAATTACAACTATGGCAACAAGAGTAGAAATAAATTCTACTTTGGCGTCTTTGACGACAGTACCTGACTTAAATGAAATCAGAAATGAGGATAAATCACAGCGTGTGTATGTAAGTGTGCTTTCAGATGCAAGTAACAAGACAAAGGAGGCTTCAGCATCACTAACTCTTGAAGAGAACAAGAAGTTTGGGAGTACTTTGAGACCTGCAACAATGCCGTCGCTAGGATCAAGACCAAGACTTTTCCCGAAGCCTTTTTCTAAAGAGAAATCTTCAGATACTTTTGCAAATGTGAAACCACCTATTCCGGCTTTCAGATCAAGTAGTCTTATTAGAAAGACCACTGAAGAAACATCATCTGTTAAGGCATTAAGTGGAAGTGTTCCTCCATTAGTCGATCAGAAAGTAATTGAAAATGAAAATAAGGCTGGCAGTGAAGTAGTCACAAACCTGACTTTCTACACTGGTCCCAGTGCGAATACTGTCATTCTTTTTGAGACAGCAGGCACAGAGCAATCAAAGGTAAGCCCGGCCCAAGAAAAAAGGGCTGCTGATGACTGCCGAGTATTTAGTGCTATGCAAACAAAAGAGCTTCAGTGCAATACAAAGCTGGAGAAACCATCTCGGCCATCTGAAACATCCAGGAATCCCGAAGGGTCTCTTCATAGGCAGATATCACTTTCCTCCAGTCTTAGACCAGTCTCTTGGAACTCCCTCAAAACTGGTGAAAAAAAAGATGCTTATGAAGTTCATCCAGGGGAGAAAAACAATGACAATGCAAATAATATTAACAGTAAAGTTGATTTCTCTGCTGATGTGCAGCTAAGGCCAAAGCATAGACCAGTATCTGCTGTTTTTCTGGAATCATTACGAGATCAAAAGCATCGCACTGTGGAAGCTTCTGAGGAAAAATCTCCTACAGAGAAATCCTGGGTTAGAAAACCAAGGCCTTTGTCCATGGACCTGACAGCTAAGTTTGAACATAAAGATCTTTCTTCTTGCAAGACGACTTGTTCATCTCATGAAAGCAAGGAGAATGTATCGATAATTTCTTTTACTGACTTGGGCTGTCGCGATCAGTCTGAAATGGGGCCAAAAACTGAAGAAACTGAATTTAATAAAGGCAGTTCTTCTAAAACAAATTTGAAGGGCAGTAGTCAGGACACTGGCATCCTAAATAATGGAAAATATATATGGGAAACAAAGCTTACACCTAAAAGTGAACAAATGGAGACAAAACCAGAAATAATGACGAACTTCCACAGTTCTGAAAGAAGCCATGAAACCACTAGTGAAAGCAGAACTAATAAGGGTGGGAAAAGACCGGATCAAAAGGAAACATATATGTTTCTAGGCTGTGAAAGCCCTGCACCTTCCTCAGAAAAAGAGAATAATATCGTAAGAGGTAGTGTTAAAAAACACATTAGTTTGTTTACTTCAGAAAATCCCAGTACCTCAATGGATACAGAGCTTCTCCAGTCAACTGCTGAGAGGGAAAACAGATGTGTGAACATCCAACAGAGAATCAAAGAACTGACAACAGAAAACACTGATGTTAAGCCAGGAAATCTGCGCAGGTCACTTCAATCACGACCACTTTCTGCGGACTTAACAAAGATGTAGGTTGCAGAGAAATTTTATTTAATCCTCTTAACTTCATCTCATTCAGTAAAACTTGCTCCCTCAGTACAGTAAAATAACTGATCATTTTGGTTCCACTAAATGTAGTTATTCTTTATACTATTATTCTTGAGCCCCTTTCCTACCTTTTCCTACCCCAAAAAAAAAAAAAAATTAATGAAATATACCCTGAGAACAGCTGCAAAAAAAAAAAAAAAAAGAAAGCAGTCAATATTGTGGCCTTTGCATGCTACTGTAACTGTATATCTATTATTAAAATTTCATGCATTTTGAAATCTTGGGGTGAGCATTGTAGACTGCAAGCTTGCATATTTGTGAGAAGGCAAAAGAATGGTTACCCTGTCTTTGACAGCGGTATAGAGTATCAGGCTTTCAGCCAGACAGGAATCTTACTTTGCTGTCATTTTAAAGCCTAAAGATCTATGAGGTCTGTTCTGCCTAAGCTGTGGCAATGAGCAGTGTTGTTAGAGTAATAGGAGATCTGCTAATTTTTACATACCAAAACAAAAAAAAGAAGTTGTCCAGTGAAAAGAGATGTAGTCCAAGATAAAAGGTATTCTCGCAGTATAATGTTGGGTAATTGATTATTCAAAATCATAAAAATTTGTTTGTGACGTGAATGAGAGAGCGCTTTGTGCACTTTGCAGTAGTATCTGGGGCCATGCTGCAGGGCCTGGTACCAGTCTGGATAGTTCATGTTCTGTACGTGATGACAAAGGGATAAGGAAAGAGGGATGATGGTTTTTTGGTAGTGTAAAGGAAGCGTGCTTCGCGTAACGAATGCAGCAGATGTTTGGCTAACAGGACCTGCTTTATGAACAGTGGAATAACAGAATTTTTCAGCAAACCTTGGTCTTTTAACATTGTGATCAAAATAAAGACAAGAAATTTAACTGAGGCATGAGAGTATTAGTATCTCTTTCACTATGCCTCATTATGTATCTCTAAATCTTATACTATACAATAAGCTGCATAACTAACTGTTTTTGAGGAAACAACAATCCTTTGGTCTAGATACAATTAACCCACCAAATACAGTTACTTACTATGAAATAGTGATGTTTCTCCTTTAAGAAATAGAATTTATTGGATAATTTCTAGCAGTCTGCTTTGGTAGGAAGTGTGCCTGCTAACTAACTAACTAACTGGACTAAAAGAAGTAACACAAGTCTTTTGTCTTAGGTTTTCAAGTCCGACATCAAGCAGTGAAGCAAAGCCTGAGAAACCTGCTGAAACTAGAAACGACTCTATCGGTGAAATGCAAGAAAATCAAAAAGTAAGAAAATGGCATCAGCTGATGTGGTCTCCAGCTAGGTTTGCATTTAGAAGGCAGAGAGCACTGTCCTGTGTCCAGTGTGTCTTTATCAATCAATGACTTTAAAATGGGTATTGAGAGTATTAAAAATAACATAATCCTAATAGGTTTACTTGTGTAAGTCTATCTTTAGGACACGCTGCTAAAGTATGGGAGTCTCATGTCTGTTGAGTTTTTAAAAGTTAAATATGCATGCTGTTAAATGCATGCAGTGGTATAGAGTGAAAAGTATTTTATATACTATTTGAAAGGGACTTTTAATCCATGAAGATCCAGAGTGAATCGAATATGGCTGTTGTGGTTTTGTGCAGTGATTATCCTTTATTTTCTCAGCATAGCATTAGTGTAGTTCATTTCTACATCTAAGTCACAACTCCTTATTAAATACGTGCTGTATATTTCGTGTCAACCTCCTAAATAACATTTAATTTAGAAGTTTTGACAAGTATTATACAGAAAGTTCTGATTTGCTGTAAAAGCTGTTAGGCTGTCTTTGTTTCTAAGCAACACTTTGCAAAACACAACTCCTCTGCTGACACTTCTTAGCATTGGAAATTTAAGGCAGTTTTAAGGGTATTTCTTGTGAGTTCTCATGGCTGTGCTTTTTTTCCCCGTCTAGGTTTAAGATAGGAATGTATGGTAAGGAAACTAGCAGCTAGATACAAAGTTTCTGTAGTTTAATATCATTTTAAAGAAGATCAATTTGTTTTAAAAAGAAAATCTTTCGTTAATGGAAGTGCTGTTTTCAGAATCTGACAATAAAGTAGGATTAAAAAAATTCCTTTGAATTCCTACAAGAATATAGATCAGATTTAAAAATATTTATAAATGTCTTTAGTGTTAATTTTCTGACATTATTCAGCTTTTTTAAAAGAGATTCTTAAGTCAATTCCAAGTTATAAATTTTAAAACTTGAAAAAAAGGTTGAACTCTTGTAGGACCAGGGAGTATTCTTTGGTTCTGTTCATTGTTTGCATGCTGTGCTTTTTCAAAGAATGTTATGAAAAATAACAGCTTTCAGGATGCTAGTTGTATTTCCTGCAAATAGATAACAGTAAAGAATTGGCAATAAATATTAATTCCCACTTTCTCTTTTTGCTTCAGCTTAGCCTTAATGTTCTTAGCTGAGCAGCTCCAGCTGTGATCATCACGTTCCTTGCAGATACTGACCATGTAACTATTTAGTTAGCGAACAGCTATATTTGAAAAGACGGTTTTGATAACATACAGTATATTTGGTGTCTCCCAGGAGCTGAGACTTCCTCTGAAGGTGCCTGCATCCCTGTGGTGCTGTTTTACGCTTTGCTCTTGAACTTGAATTTCTGTAGGGCTTGCAACATAGATGTTCATAAATGTTTCTGGGGTAGCTAGGGTTATGAACCTTCTAAAGTTTTGTACTATTTTTGCATGCGTTGCCTCTCTGGAGTATGATGTGGGTATAAATTCACTGCAGATTAAATATTTTGTGAAATCTGAGCTCAGGAACTCGGTCTCATGTGTATGTCATATATCAACACTTCATACGTTTCTCCCTTTTTGTATTAAAAGTAAAAATCAAGCTATGAGATAATTCTGTTATAGTCAAGATTCAGGAGCTGGAGGTAAACATTTGCTTGGATTACCTTGGTCTCAGTGGATTTTGTGTTCCGAAAACATGGATGTGTTTAACTTGTGCAGGCTGTGTTGCACAGAGTAGGTGCAAGTAAGTTTTAAAATAAACTTTATTACACATCTTCTAAATAAACTATCATCTTAACTGTTGGATTTTCTTGTTCCAGAGTAAGGAGATCAAGCTTGCATATGGCACAGATTTCACTGAAGCACATGCCACTGGGAACCCTTGGAAATCCCGGCAGATTTTAAAAATAACAAATAAACCTGATCAGATAGAGAGGAAAGGAAGCTTCCTTGGGGATGGTCAGCATTTTTCTCAGCAAAGTGAAAATTCTGTCTCATTCACTAGCAACTTGGAAAAAAAATTAAAACCAACCACACTTATGGAAAAGACCTACATTAAAACTGTCCGAGCCACCATGTTTGACCATAATGTTCAGAGGCATAACGTTGCTGCTGATCATCCTGGAACTGATTTTGCACTGAAAATGAATAATGAGCTTGAGGCAAAGCATGACGTGGTGACTTCGGGGCACAGCAGACGATCATGGATGGGAGAAGTAGAGGAAACCGCTAGTGTAAAGAAGGAGTATCACAAACAATCTGATTCATCAAAACATATAGCAGATGTAGAAAAAAGTGGAAAACCAGCTTGTTCAAGTGAAGACAAGAAAATGACTCCGGGAATACTTTTGGAAAAATCTTTGGTTGAGAAAAGTGAAAAACCCACTCCTAAAAACGTAGAAGAGTCTCTAATTTACCAAAGAATAGAGCCGAGATACGAAGTCTTTCAGACATGTGGTGAAAGAGCTCTTAGTGAAGCCATTACAATGGCTCCTGAAAAAAAGGCCATGACACTCAGAACTAGAAAATCATCTGTGAAAGAGAGTAAGAACGATGAGGATGCTTTACACACTGGTCAGTCGGCTAGGGCAAATAGTAAAACTGTCTACTTGAAAGATGATAACATTATTTCAGAAGCTAGGGACACAAAGGTTTTTACAAGCAAGTCTGCACTGAGAGAACCTAACGATTTTTTCTCCAGTGAATGCACTTTACCTGAACAGAAAAAAGACTCTGATAAAACTGAAACTGATCCAGTATTAATAGCTGAGAAAAGACCTTATTCTACAAACAAAAGTAAATGTTTGGGAATGAATGCAAAAGTAAACAAACTACATTCTGAAATTAAAAATGATAAGAGTGAACTTTCTTCCATGGATAAAACAGAGGGGTCTAGCATGATGAAATGTGCTTCTGAGAAAAGGAGTTTTAGACCAGGTGGGACAGACAGCTATGAATTCAGAACCAACTTTGATCGTGAAGTTATTTCAACAAGTACAAATAAACATGGGGCCCAGTCTTCTTCAGTGCTTTCAAGTGGACAATTTTGTAAATCTTCCAGTAGCCACCATCCTGATACAAAAGTACTAACCATTAATAAAGAGGAATCTAGGGCCTTTGGTTTAAGGAAAAGTCTAGACTTAAATTGCAAAGAACAAGACTTTAGCTTAGATAGTACAGCTCATGAAAACAGTGAAAAAATCAGAGTAATAGATCCAGAAGAAAAAGTCAGGAGAACCCGAAGTAGTGTTTCTGACTTGAAGATTTCTGAAAGGTGGAGAAGGAGGACCTTGCCTCAGGATTCTATCAAGACAGAAGACGTTGGCTGGCTCACTCCTGAAAATATCAAAAGGCTGAGTCAGACAGATTCACTGCAAATGGATGAAGGTTCAGTTAAAAAGAGAAGCAAAAAAAGTGGAGAAGAGGTGGAAGGGAATGAGGCAAACCAAAATGTTCTTGGCAGTCCTGATGATTACTTGAAAAATCAGAGTTCTGCCTTTGAGCCAAAGGCAACTTATTTTGCAGTGACTTATCAGATTCCTGGTAGCAAAAAAGAGAAAAGCTTTGCTGGTACTCCTGGTGCAAGTGAAACCAATACAATTTCTGGCTCAAGTGAGGGAGCAACAATTAATCTGGACCCTGTTTTTCTGGGAACGTCCAAACCTTTATTGCAGCAACCAAATAAAAATTTGACAAGTACAAAATGTAGAGAAGACTTACGGGAAGTGCATATTAACAAGGATTGGGTCAAAGAAGACAAAGATGATATTTTTTCCAAAAACATTGCATTTGGTAATTTTCATGTACCTAGGAAAGATAACCAGCCTTATCATGAAAGAGGTCTGGATCGTTCTAAAGAGAAAATTATAGATGTTGATGCTCTCCTGTTCAAACAGGATCTGGAAAATACAGCTCAAACTGATCTCAAAAGTAGCAGAAGAAAAGTCTCCTCTTACCATGAACCCAAATCCCCCCTGCGTTTTGCACAGTTACATAAAGACAGTGAACTAGTCCCCCAGGAGAGGAGTGAAAATAATTATGATTTGTCTGGAAGGAAGGCTGAGGGTGGTTACAGGTCCCAAATTCTTGATATTGATGCGCTTATGGCAGAATATAAAGAAGAATCAGTGAAGGCCAGTAATGTTCAAGACAAGCTCTCTGAAGATCACAGTTCATTTAGTAGAGAGAAAGCAAAGAACAAAAGAAATGTCTCAGATAGGACAACTTCTTCCTATAGCTGGAAAGAGTGGAAGGGATCAGATCACTATTCTGTTAATAACAAACAAGGTGACTGTGCAGAGGAGTACCACAGGCCAGAGAAATTAATTCTAAATGAAAAGAGCAAAGAGGAACTGGAATCATGTAGCCCTGAATTTGATAAACAGAAGTCCAAAGACAGAAAGTTCAGTCCTCCTTACTGGGGAAATCCTAGCAGCTCTTTTTCAGATAAGTTTGTAAATTCACCTGTGGAGTTCACTGTGAAGAAGACTTTCATCGTTGATGAGGATGAAGACGTGAACTTAACTTCCAGGAATCAAAGTTCAAAATTTGTAATTGATAAGGTACAGCCTATAAATGCAGTTGGTACAGACCAAAGGTTGGAAGTTAATTTTGCTTCCAAGTTGTCCATAAAGGCAGATGATGGCCTCTTGCAGAAGAAGTTGGTCACAAAAGAGCAGTTCTTGGAGGTGTCTCCAGAAGGTGATTGGAGCAGAAATGCAGCGTGGAGCTCTGTAACAAGGAACAAAGACAATGTAAATAAGACAACGTGTGAGAATGACTCTTCCAATGTGAAAAGTAAAACTGATTGGAAGAGCTATACATCTGGTTTAGGAAGTGCACCCCCAGATTTAAGACGATCCTATTCAGAAAAGAGCCGCCAAGGAAAAGACAATCTACCGCTTATGCAAGAAGTAAGGGGAAGAACAGACCTCTACCGATCCAGGCAAAGCTTCCCGTTGGAAAGTGCGGATAATGGGTGGAAACACAAGATGTCATCTCAGTCGGAATCATTCTTCCATGAGGATAAAAAGGTATTACCAAATGGTATCTAAGTGTTTCCTGTAACTAAAATTGAAAGTGCAGAGAAGCTTTTATTATCTATCTATGCTGCTTTTCAGCGTTAGCTGTGACTTTGCAGCAAGTGAGCAGATACATACTTTTCAATAGAGTTCATTTCCTTTTGGGTTGTATTTTCTTGAGGAATTTGTATTGTACTAGGTGGCTAGATTTTTGTTTCAAGTGTATAAATATTTATTGGTGTTTCCATGGAGAGCTTGAAAAAAGCTTTAAAACGTGTGTGTTTTAATTTATTAATGGTATGAACCTGGGATCCTAAATTGTTAACTCTGCAATTTTATTATTATTTGAAAAGAGGTAGCTTGGGTTTATTTTATAAGTTGTCAACAGTGATCTTTTTGGAGTTCTTTTTGGTTTTGCTTGGGTGGGTTTTTTTCCTGAAGGAAGCAATTTTTTTTTTTTTTTAACTGGGTGAATGGCCCTTGTTTTTATGTGGAAATTAACTGGTGATACCGACTTCGGTGGAATGTAAGTGATTCCCTCAACACAGTGACATGTTAATGCATTAATGCATAGCCAGTTGGATATTGATGGCTACAATGTTTTTCCATTTTGTGTTTTCAGCTTTGAACTTCCTCTGGTTTATTTTGGGTTTTTTTTTTTTGTTTTCCCCTCAAAAGGGCATTTTATATACATATGTGTGTGTATGCATGTATGTGTAACAACATATATAACTTTATTTTAACAGGTGTCTAGGAAAGAGTGGACCAAGCAGAGCTCAGACAAAACAGACGGAACAGACTTTTCATTGGTTTCTACTCAGAGAAGCCGGCACAGTTTTTATATGGACAGAAGGGCAGATAATGGGACGGTATGTTATTTTGGACGAGGTTCTTGGGCAGGGGCTAGGGGAGAGATAAGGGAGTTGCAGCCTGGCTTACTGCCTTCAGCGCTGTTTTCCTTTTTGCAAATAGCTGTGATAGAAAGTATGTGTCTTCCTAGCAGAAGGAGCAGATGCACTTTCTGTGGAATTTAACTGGCAGAGAACGCTTCTCCCTGGGATTCCACCACGCTGGTCTATGCCAAATCTTCAAACACAAAGCATTAACCATGCAACTTGTTCGTTTTTCTTTCTAAGCAAAGAATTTTCATCCTGAACTCTTAAGATGGGTCTAGGTCATTAAGCTTTTTGTTTGTTTCTCAGCTTAGGTAATGAAAACTGGTTAGATTCCAGAAAAATCTTTTCTGGAAAATTGTGCAGAACCATGTCATAGCAATGATGGACTTAATTTTCTTTCTGTAGGCAACACACAGAGAACTATTTATGTGAAGAATCACAGCTGACATTTTTGGTAGTCTGATTTGTCTCTAATATGCATACTTTTGGGGTAAATTCCCACTTAAAGTTGTTGGGTGATATTCTCCTAAGTTGCAGAAGGATGCCCTGACTTTAGCCCACAGATGAATTTTATGTCAGGAAATAGCATCCTATGTCCAGATGTTGTTCTGAAATACAAAGCAAAGATCTGGATCTTCTAAAAGTTATATAATAAATGAAAGATTTTCTGTGGAAAATAAAGGATTTGAAAACCGCATTAACAGCACAGAACTCTACAATTTTATGAGAGACATTGCTGCTGCCACTGAACTCCTTCCTTACTGGAAGAACCTGTTTTGAACCACTGCAAGTGCTGTGGGGGTTTTTTGTGTGTGTGGTGGTGTGGTGGTTTTTTTTTTGTTTGTTTTTGGTTTTTTTTTGTTTTTTTAACCTTGCGCATGGAAACAGACTGATACACTGGAATAATACTGTAGTCACTTCAAAGTGCACTCTTTTATAACGCTACACATACATATTTGCAGTTTTTGAAAATCTGGATGTCCCACATCTTTTCAAAACTCTTCCACTTGTATGGAAAAGGGGTGACTGAAAGACGTAACCCTACTAACTGTCCCAAGGTCAAATCTCCCCTGTCCTCTTAGTCTGCTAGCACACTCCTGTGGTGACTGAATGTATTGCCCTCTGCAGAGATCCTGTTTCTGTAATTACTCATACTGCTATTTACAGCCCTTTAACAGGGAATAGACAAAAAGATAAAAAGGGAAAGGAACTGAGTGAGTTTTCTTCTGTTCTAGTGAAGAAAAAGAAAACACCCAAACCTGTAAGGACTTTGTAAACAAGTTTCCTAATAGGAGTTTTGGAAACAGGCTTATATGGTTCCAATTCTAGTCTTAAAACTTCATGGAAGGTATCGATGGGCTGATATCCCCTTGTCTTTCCCATTCTTAGCATGGACTTCAGGTTGCATGTTCATCTTAGGAGGAGTTATTTACAGGATTGGCAATTATCATTCAGTCCCTAAAAGTTGTTATATGCTGTCAGCTTACACTTCAAATGTGTAAAGATGATGTTGACAAGGTAGAATCTGTGGGACAAAAGTGCTGTCAGAAATAGTGCTGGGATAATTGAACTTTTCAGGTATTGTACTTGGATAAATATGACTGTTATTCTCCAACAACTTGGTCATTAAGTGTGAGGTTGCTCAGAATAAACCTTTGAGTTCATCAAGTGTAGCCTGAGACAGGGAAGGAAGGCAGGCTGTCAGCCCCACTAAAAGAGAAAACTCATGTGTCCAGCCTCTGCTGGAATTCAGTAGGATCTGAGTGCTTTACTCCTTTGTATTGCTTTGAAAAGCCGAATCATGGTGTATTTGTTGTTCTGCAGTGCCATGGTAGCAAAAAGGGCAGTCTGGCCTTCGTGCATATAAATTGTGAGTGAGCAGGAGCAGAGAAGTGATTTTTACACATGTTCGGGAGGCAGAAAGCTTGCCATACTTTCACATTTTCCAAAGCTGCACATAGATATCACAGATTATGTAAAACTGAACCATTTCTTCTAGCACCAAGGTTAATACCTTTGTTTTCATTTGGAGAAAATACAAAGACTTTTGCTGTGCAGTCGCCGTTCTCATCAGTGCGTTTCAATACTTCCCTCTGGTGGAGAGACGCATTGTAGTTGTGTTTGAGTTCGAGGGATGCGAGAGGTCAAGATAGATCCAGAGGAGAATCACAGTTAAGTGACGTATTTCCTCTGCATTTGAATGCAGTCTGTGTTTCATCATTTAGTATACCTTTGAAAGAGGATTAGAAAGAAACAAAACTGCTGCTGTTTTGTTTGAACAGTTTCTAGTCTATCATCTGTTTAGTTGTGAAGTTACTTGCTTTTTCTTGTGGCATAGTGACAAAAAATATGCTACAGTACATATCGCTGGTCACTCAAGGTATCGCTCTCTTTCTAATGAGACTGTAGTGCTCGAAGTGACAAGTTGCTACTTTTATTGTAGAATAAAAGCTTCACTTTCATTCACATTTGCTACTAAAGTAGTGCAATGAACTGTCCCATATTCTTTGATATTTGACGAACCAACTTAAATTAATATGCATTTGTTGCATTATTTCCCATCTGCCTATGATGATAAACAACTACTTGAATGAAATTTTCCAGGACAGCTAATGATCTAGATTCTTATGGATGAACACAATTCTAAATGGAAGTGAGGTGCAATAGTATGATTTTACTTCTGGAGAAGTCATTTCTTCGTGATTATATTCTAGGGAAACTACTTCCAATTAGGTTATTTTTTGAAATGTTATGTCGGGCTTCTTTGAAATCAAACCATTACAATAAACAATTGATGATATGGGATTGGTGGTTGAAATTGCAAAGGGTGATACTCTTGAGATTTAACAGTCATCTAGATTGTATTGATTAGCTGGTTTGGGTTTGTATTGCTTAAAAACAGAGTAAGGCTTTTATAAAGGTTCCAGCATCGTTGCTAGACTGTCATCCTCTGTGTTTTTACTATGGGTGGTACTTTCCTCTGTATGTCTTTTACAAAGAAAAGCTTCAGGGCTGTAAGTATTACAAGGCTGGTGAAGTATCACAGCATTCAAAGAGGTGATGTTCCTGGTGGAAAGGAAGGGTGTTCTGTGCTTACAGCAGTAGCTTCCAGACTTCACCACCTTCGAAGACTGTGATCAGTTAATGACTGTGAATGTATTGGTCTGTGGTGAATTAATGACTGTGAACATATCGTACTGCCAGTGGTTTATATGCTGGAGTTTGAGGAAGAATTGGGCTACAGCGTGTCTATGTACTTTAAAAAAAAATC
The DNA here is from genome assembly GCF_965183815.1 of Platalea leucorodia. Classification (NCBI taxonomy): domain Eukaryota; kingdom Metazoa; phylum Chordata; class Aves; order Pelecaniformes; family Threskiornithidae; genus Platalea; species Platalea leucorodia. The sequence goes on from NC_138834.1 coordinate 9,197,701, forward strand.
ATGTGTTCTACAACCTGAAAAGATGGTTTCTTTCCCCATGAATAATAGAAATATTACAGTTTGGAACTGCCCTCTTATTTATTTGGGCTGTTCCAGAATAGAGGATAACAAAGCCTGCATTTTAATGTGATGGTCTTTGAGACTGTGGAGGCGTCATGGTTTAAAACCTTCAAACGGAGAAGATCTTTGAAGACTGACAAATTTCTTAGAGTATATTTTTCTCTGAGGTCAGTAGCACTACAGTCTCGCATACTGGAGAACATGTTATAATCTGCACAACTATTCCTGCTACCGTGTAGTTGGATGTTTTAGTGTTCTCTTGGCTGCCTTTTGTTGAGATGTTCAGAAAGTGACTTGCGCGGCAGGAGTCAGCCGGGCAGTCGTGTCCTTGGGGCTGGGACCGGAGATGGACTTCTGCTTTCTGGGGTGCCCGAGTGACAAAGATACAGGTGAACGGCAAGGCAAATTCTTCTAATTTATGATTTCTGTGTGGGTATTTTGACCTTTCTTTCTGTTTCTTGGAGGTTAGGATAAGTTTATGATTGTAAGCTTTGTTGGTAGTAATTTTTTAACAAGTGACTGACTGTGTTATAAATATTACTGCTAATTGTAGCTCAGTGCTTAAACGTGCTGTTCCAACGTAAGATTTTTTTTTCCTTTCCTTTTTCACTCTTTGATAGAGCCTGATTCTAGTAAAGAAGGAAGTAGTTTCAGATCTAAAGGCATTCACCTAATAGAGAATTAAGGAAAAGAATTTATGTGAATAAATAATTTCCCGTTTGCTTCGCTAGAGCTAACAGTATCAAGAAGACAAAACTATTCCCTGCCCATTTAAAAATATTTACTCCTTCATGAAGAAGTCAAATACTCTGTATGTTGTGCTTTAGCCCTGCCTGCATCACAGTATAGGTATAAAGTTGTTCTTATATTTGCTCTGGACAACTGGGGTTTTAGCTCTCAGAATTAGCCGCAGATCTCTCGGACGCTGGCAGACAGAGAGCTCATCTGCATGGCTTAATACCTTCGTCTCTTGTAGGGGTCTTTTCCTTTAGACCTTGAGTGCAGTTTGAGGGACTGTGAGCCTCGGTTGTAACTATCTGTAAAATAAAAATGCTCTCTGGTTTTGTAGCCTGTTGTGAGACTTAGGGTTATTAGGCACTCTGTGCCCCCTTAGAAGGCACTATAACTGCACCGTGCTATGGCAAACCACTTGAATTTCAGGTGATTGTTTTCAAGTATTGTCTTTCATAAATCATAATGATTCCATCACAGCTGACACAGGTCTTTAATTCTCTGACGTTCAGTCACAAACCTCAATGCCTGATTAAGTCATCAAGACTGATACGAGTCTTATGAATTAAAATCTCAGGAATGTGCCATGCGGCTCATCCCCCCCAATAGAAGTAACTGGGATTGCACCTTCATCTGGAAACAGAGCAGCTTTAATGCAACTATGGTTTATAACCAAAATTGCTGCTTTGTGTAATTAAAACGGAGCACTCTGGTACTAGAAGTGGTGTAGGCCTCTGGTTATAGGTTTTATTTATTTATTTTATATTAAGCTTTGGGTTTTTATCCTTTGGTGAGGAAAATCTGGTATCCATAATGGTATCCATATAAAGATGCACTTATTTGAGACTGTGATGTGTGGGTGGAGAAGGATTTGTTTAAGAAAATCATGAGCTGACTCTTAAAAATATTTTGGGAATGAACTGCAAGGGAGAGAAGATAAATATTTTATAAACATGTGCAGATGAATTTATAGTTTGGCTTGTCACAGTTCACCACTAGTTTCCAGTTCTGGCCGTGCCGTGACAGGTCTCTCTCCTGCCCATTGAGAAGCAAGCCTTCTCATCTTTGAATTGTATAAAGCCTCTAATATTGCAGCTTCACTCCTTCCCAGATGGAAACAGATGTACTAAAAAAACAGTCATGTGCAAATTGTTCTGTTAGCCTAAAAACTGAATCAGCCTGGAAGAAAATCAAAAGAATTTGTCAGCTGTACGAGATCTTATAGGTGGCCATTAGAAAAGTAGGTTGTATTTTTCTTAAACATCCAGAAGCAAAATTGCAAGCAGAGGAGATTGTGGAGTCCTGGAAGCTGTTTTGTGTCACCTCCACGTTGTCCCTGCCCGGGAAAGGTGAGAGCCTGGGGAGTGCTGGCCTGGGGGAAAAGGCAGTCGGGGTCCTCCCTGGCCTGGCTCCTGTCACTTGTCTTTCCTTTTCCCATCCAAAAAAGGACATGGGTCAAAAAAGTAGGAACAGATAGAAATGTTATCACTCCCATTTTTGCTTTTCACAAAATACTTAATGCCATTTAGTCATTTAGCTCTGCTTCCTATTTTTAAAAACAGCCCAGAAGGGGATGACCCGGTGTTGGTTAATAACTTGGTTTGCCCAGGCTTTCTTCCTTTTTTGGTAGTTTTCGTTTGCTGGGAACATTCCAGTGGTATATAAAAAGACACTTTGTTGTGTCTATTTCTTCTCGTTCACAAAAGACATTTTTATATTAAAAGCAGGAGCTTTTCTTTCATATGTGGTTTTTTTCTTGTACATTACCGAAAAATAAGGTCAGCTAGCAACCCCGACAACTGCGGTGGCATTAATAGCGTTTCATAACCCAGTCTGCAAAACAGAGTGGGTTTAGAAGCTTCTCTTTACTTCCAGATTAAGGGCTTTTTAGTGCGAAACCCAGAGTACTATTATTAATTCTAGACTAACACATTACAGATTACTGAGATGGGAGAAGTCTGAGCAGTAAGATGCTAAATAACAAGTGTTAACAAAGTTAAGTCACATGGTGCCGGTAGCTCAGCTACTGCTTATGAGTAGCCGCAGCATCTGTTAAAGCCACAGAGCTCAGCGTGGTGACGTGGGCCGGATAAACAGACACCGTACATTATTCATGTTGCTTTTAATTGCTCCAGTCTGCTTTTAACTTCTGCTGGAGGCGAGGAAGAGTGGGGAGGCTGAATCTAAGGAGGATGGTTTGGCGTTGACTTTGTGCTTTGGAAGATGGAGTATTATTATTGTCCACGTTTGCTGAAGTTGCTGCAATATTTGTGGGTAAGTGTACTCTTTAATGTAACTGCGCTTACCGAGTTGGACGTTTTTAACTGTTTTCAGAAGTCCTGAGACCGTTCATCTGTAGCGATGGCTTTGCTTTGCAGTTTCTTTCTGATCTTTCTGAATAGTAACATTAAACTTGGGATTTATTTTGGGTGAGAAAGGCTATTTTATCTTTAATACTCGCTTAAAATGAGGAGACTGCAGACTGCTTAAATGTGCCTCAGAAAACCCTCTTAGTAATTGGAATGTCTTCCTTGTTTAGGAACAGGAGTTGTAGTTTTGCATGCTGCGTATTAGAAATATTCTTCCCCATTTGTTTAAAAGCTATCCTTGGACTCTGGAGACTGCTGCTTTCAGAAGCACTTCTGCTGCTGCTAGCTAGAGCTGCTGCCTGCTATTTAAGTAAAATGGCCAGTACTAATGGCTTTGGAAGCGTGTATTTTTACAGTTCCTTACTTTTTCAAAATTGGACTGTGTTAATAGGTTTCGACCTTCTCAGCGAGCACTTCCTCTTCAAACAATCCTTAGGGCCCTCTTCAATGAAAAGCTCTTTTTAACAGGCGGCTTTTACTGTGCTAATCTGCCAGCTTTGGAGGGTTACTTTTGCACAGTGATTGCTATTTGTCTGATATTTTCACATTTATAAAAGATGAATTTGATTTTTAAAGCCTTTTTGAATTATATATTACTTTGAACATAACTACTTAATGTTTTCATTTCTTCTGTACTAATCAGATACCAGTTTTCATTTGTTTGTGGTATTGTCTGCATTAATGTAGGAATTTTTTCAGCTGTGAATTCAGCATGTAATCAGCACGGACACTTTAAACCTTTTAATGTTAGCTGTTTGCTGATGCATTTTGAAACTGTAGCAAAGAGTTGGCTTCCCTCATTTAGAGTTTAATTTACAATCGTTGCCTTGTATGTGCTTTGATGAGTAGTGAGATGAGATTGCCTGCTGTAATTTTTCTGCAGCTGGGAGACAAAATAGTATTTGAAGAAGTGGGCATTTTCTTGAAAATCTTTTCCTGTTGGAGACTGTAGTATTGTAAAATATGGAAGTCTGGACATTTCTGAAGTTTTGGGTTTTTTTTTTTTTTTTTTTTTTTTTTTTTTTTTTAATTTGATTAGCTAGATTTTTAAAAGGCAAGCTTTCTTGAAATTGCACATTAAAAAATTAGCGTGATATATCAGACTTCAGTATGATGAGGGGGAGGATGTTCTTTGTGGTTTGCCAGTGTGAGAAGTCTGAAAGAGATCTCTGAACGCTTTTGCTTTCATGTGTATTTGGTGATTTTCCATAAGGCCAGGAAAAAAAAAACAAACCAACAAACCAAAACACACTTTTTGATCAGTCCAGAAGATCTCTGGGATGATATGGAATATTGTGCAGTTTTAGTCTGTACAGAACAGGTATGTTTTATTTTCTGTGTGTATATGCTCTTTTAGAGGCCTTCAGGTATTTCTTGGACATTTTCATTAGCGTACACTCTCCTGACATGTTACAAGAAAATATTGGAAGGACACTTGTGATATTCATGATATTAAATATATCTAAAAAAAGAAATTTTAAGGGAAAAGCACAGCTGTGCCTTTTGTTACTTTCTGTGTTGATGTTACAGCTGAAGGCTACTAAGGAGATATTTATCAGGTCTCTCTGTTTATAATCAGGAGTAACCAGAGATGTTGGGGTTAGTTGTCAAGCTTTGTGTTATTTAATCTATCTTGGGGAGCTAAGATACTTTATTCATTAGGTAGACATACCTGAAGAAGCTGTAACTCTTAATTAGAAAATATTATAATGAAAATCCATTTTTAAAGCTACTATTTTGAGTTATTGATAGGTTGCATCTCTTCTGCGGTATATTTGTTTTACTCCTGCACAGTGGTGGAGTTGTTGGACATCAGTGGACCCGCTCATTGCCAGCTATCTGCTAATTACTTGCTGATTCCTCTTCTGATTTTTGAATAGGATATATGTTATTGTGATGTGTAGGAAAGTTGTTAAAAGAAATCGTCATAGTATTTTTTGAGCACAGCATAGTTTGCGGTCTGCCTGAGTATGTGTGAAATGATGACTGACCACCAAGAACTCTGTGTCCTGTAGTCAGGGGTGTTGAGCAACAGCTCTACGTTTCTGAAAAGTAGTCGTTGTGTTGGGCAAAATGTTTTCTTCAGTAGGTTGTATTAGATGCAGGCAGAGTTCTGTCTAGTAATTCAACCTTGAGCTCCCTTTTCAATTCAAGTTGCAATAATGAGGAGGAGAGCAAGCTTATCAAACCTGGATCATTTACACTCTTAATGAGACATGCCGCAGGACTCTGAAATACTGCCGCTCTTCCTTGGTGTTTTCTTCAGTGGGATGCATAACACTGAAACAGGGATTACTGAGAAGCAGGTTCCTAGGGATGACTGAGCATCGGATTTTTTTGATGACAGGAGAGGGCCTAATGGGCTACTGAGAACTAATGCTGCAACTGTACCAACTCGCTAAGAAAAAGAACAATAAAAGAGGAAAGCCAAAAGTGCTGATGGAGCCTTGGAGATTACTGCATAAGGCTTTAGGATGAGTCTTTAGGATGGCTGTTCGAGAATCCAGAAGTTCCTGGCTGATGTGATAACACAGTCTGGTTTTGGTCAAATTAGTTGATGTTTCTTTGAGAAGGGGAAGAGCAGGGCTCTTAAACACTACTCTGTGTTTGGTTCACTCTCAGTAAATTGTCTCTTCATGCTACAAATGTCCTCGTTGTTGGGAGACATTTCTCAGAAGCTTGTGGTTTTGTGACTCCAGCAATATATCTTCTTTGATTCTGGCCACTTAGGTTACAGGTGGTGTAAGATGTTACCTGCATGGCATACAACTGGGCTTTTGCTGGTGATAGGGGGCAGAAGGGTCCGGGCTGCCTCCTAGGTCTGTCTGCAGCCCTTGGTAGGACTGCCTGTGCTTGGTCCTGCCTTCGCCTGTGTTTTCCCATAGGCTGCTGGTGGTGCTCTCCTTCCTGGCGTTTTCAGGGCTGGCTGTTTACCATCCAGCTGGTGTCAGTACTGATTCTCTTTGCTGCCGTTTCCATCAACCTGGAATCCAAACTGTGTTGCTTTCAGTCATACATTCAGTTACAGGCTGTATTTGTTATTTGGACCCCTTCAGTCAAATGCTCAGATAAGCATAAAGCAGAGCACTGCATGGTAATCGCCAAATGCGTTGTGGTGGTCCGTAGTTCAGCAGCTGAAATTCAGAGAGTGAATCATAGCTCTCTGTATCCCCCATCACCACTTCCTTCTCTGCTCTGCCATGTACCTTCCTCCTAGCTGTGACCTTTTCATCATCTTTAATTGGTTAATTATTGTAATTGTGTATTTGAGTGCCAGTCTTTCAGTGACCATGTGCTATATTTATTGTATTTGAGTATGTTCCAGGGTACATGGGGTATTCATCATTCCTTTTCCAGCTGGTGAGGAGCTTTGCTGCAGCTGATATGAGACATCTTTAGGTCTGACTTGGATAAGAAGTCCTTTAAGTGCAGCTCAGTAGTCCGCTGGCCAGCTGCTTGCATCAGTCACACTGTTGAGCTGGTCAGCGTGCCAGGTATGCAGCCTCACTGATGAGGTTTCCTGTTCCTTTGTAATGCCCTTCGCCCAATAACCAGCTTTTTTTGGCTTGCTTGGGACACAGCCACCAGCAGAGCGCTCTCAATTGGTTCTGTTCCTGTCCTTGGCCATCTCAGAGTTGTGAGCAGTTCTTGCTCTCCCCAGGGCATTTTGTGGGGTGCTCCAATTTTGATGACATAATCTCTTTTTTGGTGTATCTGAGGCTACTGGAGGAGCACACTGATAAACAATGATCAGTGTTACAAGTACGACTAGGTAACATAAGCCAGCTCAGTGAGCGGAGGCCAGACTTCTTGCAGTGGGGACAGAGCTGGCGAGAGATAAGAAAACTGGATCTGTTCCAGAATAGGTGCCGAAGGAAAACAATAGGAGCCCTGGCTGATTTTTGAACAGGCGCTGTAGTACTCGCAGGGAGAAGGAGAGTTGGTGTCAGGACGTGAGCTGTCCTAGATGGAGTTTTTAGTACCTTGGTCAGGAACCAGCTGCAACTTTGGTCACAGCCGCTTTCAGAATGGTCCTGGCTGGTTTGATGCTTGGTGAGGGACCTGGCTCAGAGTGCTGGGCCCCCAGCTGTGCTGCTGTGGTATCGGAGACAGTCAACAACCAAAACCTTGGGGCTCAATGGAGAGCGATGTGATTGCCGTTCAATCCAGATAAGACAGATAATGTCAGTAGATGAGAGAAGGCAGCTGGAAGAGCTGAGAGCAGCTACCAGTGCGTGCCCTTATATGAGAGCGCACCGTGATCTCGAGAGAATTTGTGGTCTTTCTCATGACAGCTAGATGTTGGCCTGGTCTGGATCCCCCCACAGTGCGTGTGGTAGATGCATAAATCCTGACACCTCATAAAATGAATGGTTTCATTAGTTTCAACTGAGTGTGACAGGAAAAGCATCTGGGGCAGATGAGTGGCTGAAGATGCCATGAAAACATTATAGACATGGTCTGAAAGCGGCCTTGGCTCCACTTTAACAAAATGTAGTTCCAAAAAGCCTGTGGGAGACCAGCGTCCTATTGGCAGCAGAGAATCTCTCATAAATCTTGTAGCTCTGTGTTACACATACGTCGTACTGCGAAGCACAGTGGAAATGGCAGTGGGCTCTGGATTCATTGCTCAGTTAAGGCCTTCTGGTATGGATATGGTGGTGAGTTTCCTGAACATGCTAGGTACCGTTCTTGATGAGTTGTTTCTTCTCAGTCTGGCACTTGTCTTTGTTCAAATAGCAAACAAATGCTACATCCTGAAAGCATTTAAAAGAAAAATGGCATGTTTTAAATAAAATGTTACCCTGCAGCACCGTGATGGTTTAAAAGACTTTCTCTATCTTTATTGACAGTTGTTAAACAACAATTACAAAATCAAAAGAAAATTGGGTATTTAAGTAAGAAGCAAGATCTAAGGTTTGTTTTGACAAGGTTTTAGTTACTACCTTTTAAGAGTGGTTTTGATACCTCTTTATCCGGTGATTCCAAAGGAAGTGGCAGCTCGATAATAGCCATGCTGCCGCGGCATGTCACTGCACCAGCATTTTGATGGGTGATGGAAGGAAACCTCAATCGTCGGTCTGCACGCCGCGCGTAGTGGTTATCCCTGCTTTAAGGGAGGGAAGGCATTCTGCGTCGGCGCTGCGTGGCTTCCCTTTGCGTGCGCTGCCTGGGATTGCCTGTGGGCAGCGTCTGCAGCTGTTCTGTTACGGGGTTTACTTTTGATGACGGGGCAATTGCATTTCAGGCATGCATTTTTTTTTCCAAAGACTTAAAAATCCCTCACACCCAGGTAGTGGCTGAGGTATATCTGCTGTGCTGATGTCAGCAGCTAAATCTTCCTTTCAAATAATCTGAGTAAACGAAGCCCTGTTGCAGGGAAAAATCTATTTAGAAAGGCATTTTCCTAATTCCTGAATGCTGCTGTAGAAGAGGAATTCTAACTTTTGTGTCATAGCTAAGAGCAAGCAGACAAAACAAGCCCGCCTGAGGAAGCCCGTTCCCCGCGGGAACGCGAGAGAGTGCTGTTCAGCCGCGCGAGGCCGGCGTGCTGGCGTGAGGCCACTCGTCCTCTCGAGCTTCAGAGCTCGCACAAGGCAAACAGTGCAGAATCCAAGACGGTTTGTTATAATTAGGTGTGGTATTAAGTTTAATTTACCATAAAATGCTTTCGTGAAATAGTGCATTCTAGGTTAACTCGGTGCAATAAGGTTTGCATTCAGTAAGATGTAACCCTTTGTAGACCTGGTAATTTTTTTTTGTAGTGACTGTGTCACTCCGGGCTCAGGGCAGCTGGAACTGGGGGACCGTCTGCCCCTGCCCCTCTCCTTTTTAATTTGAGTCCGAAGAAGTGAGTACACTTCTGATACGAGGCTAAAGTGTATTGTTAAACTTCATTTATACATACAAAGCAGAGGTAACTTCACTGCCTCCCCGCTAATATTTTGATCTAAAGTTGTTTTGACTCGGTTCCTGCTTTCCCATGCTGTTGTCCATGTCGCTGATGCTGGGAGACAGCCAAGTTCCCACTATTGTTCCTGTTCTTTCAGCAGTTGTGAGTTGTTCGTACAGCCAGTGCGTGTTTACTGTACTGAAAAGAAACAGCATTTTAGAGAGCAACTTGAGCATGGCGAAAGCAGTTCTTTGTAGTGGCCTTTCCTCAAGATATGACAGGACTTTGTGCTGCAGTGCAAAGCTTCTCTTCAAAAGTAAATCTTAAGCCTGAATGAAGCTTGGAAAAAATGTAGTATTTGATTTCATGATTCATGGTTGAGGCTGATAAATACCTGCCCCATTAAGGAAGGCCGTATAGATTATTTGCTAACCACAGTACATATTTGGCAAGTTTTGATTGCTAGGGTTGGAGATTGCAGATGTCAGATGAGACTGGAATGACTTCTGCATTTGTTCCATAATTCAGCAGTATTTCACAGTTCAGGGCAGGAAATACAGGAAATCTAGTTGAGAATGCAGAAGGAATTTCAGCAAATCAACATTTTATCTCCACAGAGTTCCAGACCAAGCAGGAAATAATGCACTTACTTAATCTAAAAAATGTAAACGAAGGCCACACCTGTAACAATGACCCTGATAAGCAATTTAAGACGTAGCCTTCTGCAGAGTCGCGTGGCTGTACTTGTACCACGCCACTGCTCTGGGCTCCAGAAAAGCATGCTGGCTGGGCGTAGCTTGGTGCAAGCGTGGGGTCGGCTGGCTTGTGGCCCCCCATCAGTGCACTGGCCATGTCCTGGGGATGTGGGAGCATCGGGCCGTTGTGCGGCTGGGCTGTGCAGCCACCCTCCCGGCAGGTGACGTGGGGCTGACGTTGCTGTGCACGGGAGGAGGAGGAGGAGGCAGTAAGAGCAAAGAGTCCAAGAAACAGTGTACGCATGCAGCGTTACACAGCAATGGCAAATAAATGCTATTGCTTTTTTCATAAAAATGGCATGTTGCAAGATAAAATGGATGAAGGACATGTTGTATAAACTTATACCTGGTATTTGTTCTACTTACTGTGAGCAAGAAGTGGCTGATGTAAATGAAAGACACATGGCATAGTGTTTTGTAGGGAGAAAATGGAAAGAACAATCAGGTGCTCAGTGCTTCCCAGCTGTGCAGTGGGAAGGTGGTTTAGACAGTTGTTAGGCAGCATGTCATTATGCTGAGAACAGCTGAAATTATTTAAGACTCAGTTTTACCTTCCAGCTTCTTGTTACTACTCTCTGAAGGAAACCCCTTGCACAAAAAAGCATGCTCTTCCTTCAGAGTGTTCTCTGAATTCTGAAAGTCAGATTTGAAGCTTCAGCAGCTGGAGATGACCCGAGCACCCTCTGTGAGAGAGAGAAATACTACCAAATTTCTCCAGGCAGACGGTACTAAAAAGTTCCGTATTTTACCTCTTTGAAAAGGATGACAGAAATGCACTATTTAAGAAATAGTAAACTTGGCATTTGCTGACTGTTTTAAGAGAGCAGCGTGCTTTGGACCAAATCTAACTCTTCAGAGAACATATCGTTCCCCAGTATAGCATGCAGTCTGTCTGTCTGTCACTTCTTGAAATTGGCCCGCATGTATTTGGCATGTTTTGAATTGCCTGTGCTGCCTGACGCTCGGGAGCACACTGAAACGAACTCTGACTTTAGTGTTGCTTGGTAACACCGTACCTAAAACTTGTGAGATTTGAGGAGATGTTTTCTGACTGCTAGAACCTGCTTAATAAACGTAACGTGTGTGGGCCAATTCCTGCTTCCCCAAAAGCTCAGCTGTGCACAAGAAAAGAGCCCTTCTCGCGTAAGGGGATTCCTGCTCTTACAGGGATGACAAACCCCATCCAGCCTACGTACCGGGGCTGACTGCCTCTGATGAAAAGTGAGATGCTGGCTGAGGTGTGATGCTACAGGACTGCTCAGACTGCATTTAGCGAGATGAATCAGAATTTCATGGCGAAATGTTAAGGAGATGGAATGAAATTGGTGAATCTGGCGTTATCCCTGAAGTCGGATTTTGATGCCTTTGCGGAAAGGTGTTGGTGAGGAGGGGTTTGAATGACTACTCGTGTGCAGGTCTGAATTGACAGTAAAACTTTATGTCAGTCAAAGAGAAGGAAATACTTTGAATGTCTCTTCATATCAGATTGTCCTTTCTCATTTGCATGTAATTTGACTCACTCTTACGGAAACAAGAGATTTCTTAACCCCTCTTCTTCCCGTTATCCTTTTGAGCAGAAGTAGCATGTTCCCATGCTTGTTTTCGTTCACTTCACTTACCTTCTCTGCCCTGTGAGAAAAGTTCAGCAGTTGGAGGTATTTTAGGCCCCATTCTGTCCCCAGGAAGTCTCTGTTAAAGATGTTTTGCAGTTACCTGTGCTTAACGTGTGAGAGTCCACTGGATCCAACAATGATGGAGAAATCATTGTTCCCAGGTTGGACTTAAGATTTAAGAGCCCTGGCTGTGGTACTGCCTTGTTTTGCCTCCCTGGTGCCAGGAGGTCCTTTCCAGGCTGAAGCTTTTGCCCTGTGGCTGCCCCGCATGCTGGGGAGATTCCCTAACTGAAGATTGGGACCTCAGGGAAAACTGAATCAGTCGCGTGTTGAGATTGTGTATTTGATCAAAACAACAGAACTGCTCCTGCGAACGCTTGGGCACGTTTGCAGGGAGCATGTGGTGTTCAGCCTGCTTTGTATTTGTTTACATGCTCATATTTTCATTTCACTGTGCAAATAGCTTCCTTTTCTTACGGATAAGTTTCATATTGTGTTTCTCGTTGACGTTAGATATCTCCCCTACTGTAAGATAGCTCCTGGTTTTCCATAGCATCTTTCTTAGGTGATACAAAAGCGAGTGCTTAGCTTCTTGCTAAGCTTGTAGCTAATTTATTTGTAGTTTTCAGCCCACACTGGAGGGAATGTCTAGTATTTGTATGGTAATGTTTATCAACAAAAAACGTTCTTCATTGTGGGTTTTTATTTGTATAAATGGAAAAAAACTGTAACTACCCAGCTTTTGCTTGACTTGATCGTTTTGACGTAAACAAATGTAAAGAAAACGTTTTTAGTACTTTCCAGAATGTTTGTGCTGTAGGAATTTCCTGTTTCTGTTTTGTTTTTCAGTTTTTCCTCCTCCATTGAGATGGAAGGGAAGTGCCGAATGATTATGTACATGGGCTTTCAAACAACATAGTATATTTTTAGCTTGTTCCCTCAGCTTTAACGTTGATAGCTTTGTTTTATACTGAACAATTCAAGGTACAAAAACTATGCATGTTCAGGATGTTTAACTGGGCCTTTCTTAAGTTCAAGAGAAACATAGTTTGGGGGACAAAAGAATTGACATTTTCCGAAAAACTGTTTTGGCACTCTAGTTGTTGCAATTATTACTGGTAATCGTATTTAAACTTAAATGGTTTAAAAACTTAGATTAAAAATTATATTTCACAATTACCTTTGTTTATAGAGTTGTATTAATCTTGGAATAATGACATACTACTGTAAAAGTGCGCAGAATTTTGTACAGAGCAAAGGATGGCTGACTTTCTACTTTGATTACAAAAGAAATGGGAAACTGCAGTTTTCCACTGATCCCATCAAGGATGACCATGGTAGTAGAATGGTAAAATTATTTTGCGAGTTACAAACAAGTATGTGGAGTGTTCAGTCATGAAAATCATTAATGTGTTCTCTTTAATCACAAGTGTAGTTCTGTAAGGAAAACAAGGAATGCAAATCTAAGGGTTTTTTTCTTCTTATCTGGTTTCTCTAGTATTGGTTAATTTGGAGGAGAGTGCAGCTTTCAAGTGCATTTGGAACTTAGTAAGACTCAATTTGTGCCTCTGCTTTCCCCTCGTCTTGCCCTGTCTGTTATCATTTTTTGATTTAAATCTGTAAGAAGGGTAAGTGTCGTACTTAAACGTGACTTTTCTCAAACGAGAACGTAAGGTACCAAATTTTATCTTACTGAGGTGATAGTGCCGTGATTTTTTTGTTTGTTTTGTTGTTGTTACAATGTACATGAACGTTACCTATCTTTTACAGAAACAGTAAGACAAATTACCCTCAAAGATGCATTATCTGGAGAATGGATGTAAGCCATGTGATACCGTGAAGCACGGTGGGAGGGGTGGTGGTAGCAGAGAGGGGGATGTGGATGGGAGCTTACAAAAGCGGGCAGAGAGCGCACGACAGCTGGGGCCCAAGCGTTCCTGGTGCGAAGAGTCAGGCCGTGGGGTGGACTTGCAGGCAGATTAGATGCATTCGGTATCTGACCTTCTTTAGCAAACATTGCAAAACGTTTCTCTGTGATAAAAAGCTTCATTTCATATGCGCTAACGTGCTTCTTGCGTGGGAAGGGAAAAGATGATGTCCCAGCAAAATTCCTCATCTTTTTCTTGTCTTGTTTGAAGTGTGTGGATGTCTGTGTGTTTCAAATTTATTGATCAGACTGGGTCACTCTGTGTTTTTTAAAAGATTGAAGAAGAAAAGATGTTAAAAGTGCCAGCTCTTTGTGTATAAAAATGATTTGGAACCTTGCGCACGGAAGTTTAATCAGCTGCACGCGTGACACTTTGACAGTTTTCACAGTGTTGTGTTGGACAATTCTCACTGTGTGCTGCGGAGAATGTTTGATTTGTCAGAAGTGGGTGAGCCGGGAATCCACGTTCAGGCATAAGCTTCAGCTTTAATAAATGACCACTAGACACAGGGTTTGAGATGTTTGCCCCTTTAATGTTCCTGCCACCTTGTTGGGGTTATAGAGTGTCAAGGACCTCCCTCATACTTGCTTCCAAATCCTCTAATTCTCTTTAGAGCTGGCCATTTTAACCTTTACTTCCCGAGCACCAGATGTGTTTTTCTGCTTGTTTTCATGCTTCTAACTCGAAGTCATTCTTACTGCAGATGAATGTATACAGAGAGAAGGTTGGAATGCCTGCAGTCAAGACAAATGATACAAAATAGGGTGAAAAAAATTTCCTCTCTGGTCCCCAGACAGGCAATATGCTGCTTGCAGAGACCTTTGGAAACAAAACCTCCTGTTCTGCAGTGGGGGAGAGGGGAGTTGGCCTGCAGGCGAGGACGGAGGCCCTGTCTCATGTAAGCTCCGTGTTTGTCAGCGCTGAGCATTGGCTCCGCTTGGCAGCAGCGCTCAGCCAGTGCCAAGCCCGAGGAACAGCGTGTCCACTAGCCCTTTGCACGCTGATCTGGGAACGGCTCATACCTGTTCCTTCGCTTGGCCAGTGTTCTTGGCCAGCGTTGGCCGCTTGTTCCCGTGATGCTGTAAGATGACAGTTGCACCTGGGGAGTGTGGTAGAGAGAAGTTGTTTCTTCTTTCACTTTTTTTTTTTTTTATTTCACTGCCATTTTGTCCCCCCTGTAATCTAACCAAGTCTCTTTCTGTGAGACCTGGAGAAAGGATGTATTTCTCTTGTTTTGTCTTTCCTTGTTCCTTTTTATTGTCCTCTCTTAGCTGATATTCAAGAAGATAGGTGCAGTGACTGTGAGCTATTTGGTTGTTTGTGAAACCTTGACAGCGTGTATTCATTTATACTGGGGAAGCGGCAAAACCTGTGCCATAGGACTGCGGGGAAGTTGCTGGTTTCCACCCTGAAGTCACTTTCCGTGGCAGGGAATGTTCTTGTTGCTTTTTTGCCCCTGCACGAGGGGACTCTGTTGTGCTTGCCATAAAACAGGATTGGTTTTATGATGCTTTTTGTGCTTTGAGAGGACTGTCAGGATAGCACGCAGCAAGGCAGAGGATAAAGCCTTCGCCTCCCATTCCGTGCCTGGGAGTTGGGCTGTTCTGGATCATTGTTTTTTCCTTACCCTGGACATTTCAGCTGGAGTAGGCAGGATAGCATGATGGCAGCCGAGGGAGTTCAGCTCTGTTATTTATCAAAGAAAAGTAGTAATGCCAGAGGTGAACTTCAAGAATAAGGTAGTTGTGGAATAACGTCCGTGCAGTGTGCGGGTGGTATCACTTCTGTTTTCAACTGCCGGCTGTCAAAGTGATTCAGTCTTCTAGAGCTTGCACTGCCACCATTCGTTACGCTGCGGGGTAGGAGGTGAGACCATGACGAGTGTTTGTCCCAACGTGACGTGGTCTGTGCGGACGCTTGTGTGCTGGGAAATGTGATGTCTTCAAAGGGACACAAATTAGTTTCTTAGCGAAGGTTGTCCTGAAGCAAATTTGACTGGATGATAAATAAAGAATTCTTCTGTCCCGTTCCAGATCAGATGAGACTTAGATTTCAGAGGCAAATTGCAAAGACAGTTTTATTGCATTGGCCTTTTGCAGTTATGGTGCATAAGTATCAAGAAATTTCATTTTGCTCTCCAATCTGGAGGAACAAATTAAAAGGATTTGTCTGCAAAGCCACTGTCACTGAATTTCAAAATGTAATTGTTTCCCTAAATTGAAATGCATTACTTCTTTAAGAAATTATTATTACTCTGAGGTTGTTATTACCTCTATTTAAAATAAAGATTTAAAAAATAGCCATGGACTACATTGATGAGACACTTTATGCAGTGCTTTAGCACCTTTCTTTAGAAGTCTCTTGCATTAATGTGTGCTTGTGTAAACTTGACAAGCATTGATCCAGAACCTGTTGCTACTGCCGTCTCTCCTTGCTCACTAGTTTGTGAGGCCTTTGTGGGCTTTTAAAATAACCTAATATAAGAAAAAAAAAAAAAAGTCTGGAAATGGAATTTCAGTCTCTTTTGTAGTTGGCTATTTGTACGAGGGGAACACCTTTAATGTCAAGTTCTATGCAAATTGTCGTAAATTCTGGATAAGCATAAATTAAAACTGCGAGCTTAAAAGGTGAGCTTAATTTTCTTAGCTTCAGTAGGAGACGAAAGTAGGAATAGAAAACAAATATTTGGTGTAAATATTGAGATAGCCAGTGTTTCAGGTTACAAAAGAGATTTCACTGTACAAAGTCCTTGTGCTAAAACACTCCATCCATTCAACTCTTTCTCTGTTATTTTTTCTTTTTTTTTTTTTTTTTTTTTCTTTTGACCATAGAGTGCTTATGGTTATCGTGGCAGGTGAAACAGTCTAGGCATCTGAATGAATTTTATTTATCGTACCACCATGAAAAAGACAAAAAAAAAAAAAACAAAACAACAAAACAAACCAGATAAAACCACTAAGCCCTTTCATCTTTGCCTGTGTTAAGTTTCATGAGGAATCTTAGATTTCACGGATAGGAAAGCTAGGTACAGCAAGTGGGGAAAAGGATGGAGTGAGAAGCAAACTTACCTCAATGATTGGCTTAGCGTCCATGTCATGGCAATTATTTTGTGATGGTATACGTGATACTGTGTAAAAATCAGAGGGGAAGCAAGGTTTTTGTTGTCTTCAGGGTACCTGTGCAGCAGTGTTGGTTTCGTTGGGGCCCGTGTCATAAATTTGTTCCGGCGTGGGCTTACCAGGTACCTGTGTCACAGCTGATGATGCCCAGTGTGTTGGAAGCATACGGGGAAGGTGTGAGTCCGAAGGACGTTCAGCTGTAGACAAGGTGCCCAGCATGCTGCAGATCGTTGCCTGGACTGCTGGCTTCGAGACAGACATGGATGCTGCAGTGTGAATCGTATCATCTCTTTCTCCTCTCTCAGAACAGACCTTGATTGGACCAAGGGATTTAGAATCATAGAATCGTTAAGGTTGGAAAAGACCCTTAAGATCATCGAGTCCAACCGTTAACCTATCACTGCCAAGTCCACCACTAAACCATGTCCTCGAGCACCACGTCTGCCCGTCTTTTAAATACCTCCAGGGATGGGGACTCAACCACTTCCCTGGGCAGCCTGTTCCAATGCCTGACTGCCCTTTTGGTGAAGAAGTTTTTCCTAATATCCAACCCAAACCTCCCCTGGCGCAGCTTGAGGCCGTTTCCTCTCATCCTATCACTTGTTACTGGGGAGAAGAGACCGACCCCCACCTCGCTACAACCTCCTTTCAGGTAGTATTTATTTCTGTTTCCCCTAGATGATGCATCTCACCGCAATCTTCTGCACCCATGCACCAAGCAGCTTGGTATAGTTTTGAAATTATTCTAGGTTTTGAGCTCTGTCAAGTATAAACAGGTGCAGGAGCCTGAACAATTCCAGTCTTTTGCTCATGGACCTAAATGTAAGCTTCTTGTTTAACTTAAGCTCTGTGTTAATATTTTTTTTTTTTTTTTAGCTTAAATGAAAAAGATTGCTATGTGCCATGAACAAAGATAAAAATTAAAGACTCTGCAGTAAGACTGTTCTGTGAACAGCTGTGGCAGCTCACTGACAGCAACAGAGCAAGTGCCTTTGGTTCTATAAGCCTGACTTCTTGCCAGCGAAGTGGGATTTAACCTGGCAGACAAATGTAGACAGTTTTTACCCGTAAATCTGATAACCTGATTGAAACTTGTACATTTTTCAGATTTCCCCAAATCCAGATATTCTACAAAATGTACCCAGGGGATCTGTCTTTTTTTGTTTGTGTAATAGCAAGTCATTCTGAAGAGAAAGAGGGGCATGAGAA
Source organism: Platalea leucorodia (assembly GCF_965183815.1). NCBI lineage: Eukaryota > Metazoa > Chordata > Aves > Pelecaniformes > Threskiornithidae > Platalea > Platalea leucorodia. Next base: position 9,215,379 of record NC_138834.1, read on the forward strand.
CTGGCAAGTAGATAGGAGCGTTTCAAAGAAACCAACTTGATACACAAACAGTTTTGTTCTTTGTATGTGGAAAGCAAAACATACGGTATCTGCCCAGGCTCTTACCGAATTATGTGTTTTCCCAAGTTAAGACCGTTTTAAAGCAGTTCAGTTGGTCTTAGTTTGGAATGAAAGGAAAAAACCAAACCCCTTTGCTGCAGCTGTTAGGCTTTTGTGTCTCTGCCAGATGTGCGGCCGGGGCCCTGCCGACCGGCCGGGGCAGTGGGGCGGGTGGGGAACAGTTCATAGCAGGGAGCAGGACTGTTGCGACCTGGCAGATCATTGGGAAGCCTTGAAAATATTACTTGGCATTTCAGATGACTGAGTATTAAAGGATTTCATTTTTACTCTAAATGAGAATTTGAAGGTGACATGGTAAAAACTTTTATTATGGGATGCTACATGTAAGAAATTCAGCCTGTAGTTAGGAATGCTTGCTAGTCCTTCTTGGAACATGACAATTCAGGTGGCAAAATAGAGAATGCAGAGGCAAAAATAAGGAGGATATAAAAAACATAAGTTGTTTTGTAGTGTCTGAGGAACCCAAAGAGTAATTGAGTCTGGAGCCACGTAGCTAAGCTCAGCACAGTGCTGCGTCTTTAAATAGTCCATAATGTCAAACACAACAGGTTAAATTAGGTTCTCTTACTAATGAGAGTCGATGTGGAATGCAAGACCAGAACAGCCTTACAAGGGCAGGCTTTGCTCCTCGGTGGTTGCTGAAGACTGAGTGTAATTGAGATGGACAAACTAAGAGCCCTGAGATGGAACTAAAGCTGTCATGATCTTTGCAAGTACTTGATCATGGTATTTGTTTATACGTGGGATGATGACTCGCAGAAAACACTTAAGAAATGCATGTATTATTAATTGCTAACTTAAGTGCAGCGATGGGGTGTGTAAGCATCAGGAGAATGGGTTTCTGACTGAGGGTCCCACAAGGGAAAAGCAGAGACTTTGTTTTCGCAGTTAGCTTAAACTCGCGTTGCCCATCCTTCTCTGTCACATCTGCTTTGCTTACAAAGGATCATTCAGAGATCCAGTCTAGGTGAAAACTAATTCCCAATATCCTTTCGATAGGTCTTCAGCTGGATTGCCTTCCCAGTTCCATGCAGGCTAGTGCTGCCAGAAGGGAGGTGGTAATGGGGGGACCCAGCCGTGGCTAAAGACGCTGCGGACTTGAACGGCTCACGCGCATCATGAGGCTGTGCTGCAAGTTCCACCTGCCTCTCGTGGTGTGTGTATTGTGTACTGTGCTACACGCAGGCCTGTTTTTCATTTGACCTTCCAATCCTATATAGTTATTAGCATAATTATATGTATTTGAAACAGGTAAAGCTCAAAATTAGCTGAAGGAAGCTTTTGGAAAATATAATGTGACCATAGAATTTTGTTTTCTGCTGAATGAGGGAAAAAATAAGGATTGTTACTTCTTTGTGCAGGATTGTATTTTTGAGTTGTAGGTGGAATAGATGTTAATAATAAAAGTATCCAGCAACGTTTGAATAATGAGGCCCCATTTGCTACTGTGGTAATTAGTCATGCAGTAATGGTTAGCAATGTGTGCTCTCTGTTTTCTGAAACTGCAGACCCTTGACAGAGCCAGGGTGGCTGCAGCGTGAGATAATCACTAGTATTTTCCAAGGGCAGCAGATAGTCTTGCACTGTTGTTCAGAAACAAACCCTTGCTCAGCTAGAAAGACTGCTGGACTGAAGTGGCTGGGAGACAGTTATAGAACATCTGTATGGCTTGAGCTATGTTCTGTAGGCTGGTAGTTATAAAAAGATACGTGGATTCACCAGAGGAGAACTAAATAGAGCCTGTGTGTAACCCACATGCTGTTATTTAATTAAAATACAGTTGTGCGCTTTTGCCAGCTGGGAAGTTTGTGTGGAGTCCTACAGAGCATCATATTCTGGGGAGCCTTAGAAAAGAAATAAAGAGAACAAGTTGGTGTGCTCCCTGGGGAGCCCAGGCTTTCTTGGCCCCATTGTGTGCGCGCCCACAGGCAGGAGATCTTGTCCATGGCAGCGTGCTCTTGAAATTAGTACTTTTCTATGGCTAATATAGTCCTTAATCTATTGTGAAGTTGATTCATGTCTTTTAAAATTATTTTTAATAGTGGCTTTTGTTTTTCATACAGGTGAAATCTCAGTTGAATCAGAAAAGCCCCAAAACATGATTTGCTACTCGGTTTCTTAAAGCTTTTGAAAACTTCATCCTTTAGACTTTTCAAGTGTTCTCCAGCTTTGGTTGGCTGATGTAACGGGGTCCTCTGAGGTTTTGGTGGATTATTTTACTTACCAAAATAGAAGGGATAGAAGCAGTCCGTTTTAACAAAGTAGAATAACCCTGCTCACACACATGCTCTGCATAGATCAAGGCAGAGGTCAGCATATTATGCTTTTGGTGGGGAGGGGTGAAAATAAAAAAATACTTTGTGAAATAATCTATCCAATCCTTGCAGTGTCCAGTGAGAGGTATTTTTGAGGACATTTCTTCTATGTAATTGCTATGCAGATGCATTTTAATAAAGCAACATTCCTACAAATTTTCCTAAAACTTAATCCATTTATTTCAGACCTCAGTTATTTTTAGACAGATTTTCTAAGGAAACTAAGTTTGACCACGTGGTCTGTCAGTCTCCTGGCAGCTGCTGAACTCGGCCAGTTTTGGTATGGAGCTCAAGCAGGAGAAGATGCAGTCACTTATTGCATTTCAGCTGAAGGGGTGGAAAAATCTTCAACCATTTGAATTTGATGGTGAAAGCGCATCTGATTATCTTCTAAAATGTTTTGCCATGATGTTAATTGAAGTGTAAATCTAAGCAATAATTTAGATGCTGAGTATACTTAAATACCTAGCAGTCTGTTCATGTGGTAGCCAGAAGATACTAAATTTAGTATTGCAGATAGACTCAGATCAGCAGTTTTACAGTCTTCTAAGGATGAAAATGGTAAGTTGGGCATAACATCTCACTCTTTTCAGGGGAGATCTAATAAAAAATGGAATATAGTCTCTAGTGAATTTTCAGATCCTTCAAGTCACGTACATGCGTGAGAAGTTCTTGCAGCAAGCTGTAAGAAAGCCGCCTTCTGTGGATGTTGGGTTGAGTCTGGTCATGCATCTCCTCCCATTTTGTGACGGGAGACATACCAGAAGGTTGGTTAAATTTCAGTTCTGCTCTTTCATTCTGTTTAGGTGAAGGGACTGCTGACTAACTTGCATAGCAGCTACAGTCCAGAGCTCTCTGATTGCTATTTTAGATGGTTTCAGGCTCTGTCTGATTCGGTAGCCCCCCGAAATAGCAAAGTGCCTCGTGAAGAATCCCTATACTGCAGCAAGCACAGAGCTGCACTTGCAAATGCGCAGAGTTTTGAAATATAGAGCTTACATTAAACAGCATAAAAATCCGTAGTAAGTCTTAAATTTCAACCGTGGATGCAGGATCTCCATTGTTCGTAAAGCATTGTCCATAACTGTGTCAGAATAAATTTAATTTTTTTTTCTGTTTCTTTAAAAAGACAAGAAACACCCAGCTCTTGGGGCATCTGATCAAAAGTATCTCTATCCATTTCCATACAAAACCAACTCTGTAGCTCTTTAAAAGAAGAGCTATGTGAGGAAAAAAGGTTTTTCTCTATTTGTTGGATTCCCTTTTAACACTGAGGGTTTTTGTTAGGCTGCTAATTTGACAGTGTTCAAAACCAATATAATGTATTCAGAAATGAAGAGTAAGATATGGAACACTGCATTCTGTTACCAAAATTTTTCTTGGAGATAAGTTACAGGTTGGAGGAGTTCAACTCTTAAAAACAATGCTTAGAAGGCAAGACACCCCATTTTCTCAGGGCGTCTTATGCTTGTGTGCATGTTTGTAAGTAGAATTTCTGATACAATAAAACTTTACGTGAGAGCCATTTCCTGAAATATTATCTAGAAATTTTTCATTCCATTAAATCTCTTCCTGAAAGGTTTAGGGGAGGAGAGGATGATGCAAGACCATGGTACTTTGTATGGCAAATTAAGCAACAGCAACAAAAAAACCCCCTTGAATAAACAAGAAAGCAAGCAGCTTTCAACATGCCTTTCTTGCCATCATACCTGTATCTCTCTTCCCCTCAGTTCTAAACTAGTCATGTCTTGACTTTGGACACCTACTTAGGTTTATTGATTTAAAACCTTAGCTTTTATTTCTGCTGTCCTCGTGAATGAGCTGTTTCCAGAAACTCCACGGCTGGTGACGTCTGACTGCTCAGTGTTAAGTGCTTTTATCCATGGGGTCCTCCGGTTACCCCCGCCCATTTCAGGCTTTGCGGCGGCAGTACCGACCCTGGGGTGTCCCAGCTGCCAGGGAGGGAGCAGAGTTGGGGACGGACAGTGAAAGTTGGTAAGAGTGCGTGAAAGTGGAAAAAACTGCTTTGAATTGTCAGACCTGTTCAGCTGTGTTTTGAGCTTCTGGCTTAATCATTATCTTGCACTGATATCGTAGTCACTAACTTGGAAGTAGCTTCTTTGAGTTTGTAAAACTCAATAAAACAGTTCTATGTGATGGTGCTGCCCGAGTACCCCATCAAACAACGGGAACGGGGTGTAGGTTTGTCCTAACCTGCCCCGTCCAAATAGGAAGCCTTTTGTTGTCGATGTGAAACGTTCCCTGGCGGAGATATTACCGTTGTTTTCCCAAGGAAGGGTTAAAATCAGTAAGTACACGTGACATATGCAAACTATGAATCATTCCAATAGATCTGTGCAACTCCTGCCTGCTTAGGCAGCAAGCAGATGCTGTTCCCTTGGTTGCCATGGCAACCCTGCCTGTACTATAATAAAGCCCAGCCCAGATCCTTCCTTAGGCAGACCTCTGCGGCTGTTTCACCTAGCTCATTGTTTCCTCTCCGGAGAAGAGGCAAGGCAGGGACGGAGAGGAGGGAACAGGATACCGGAGGCAGCGGCAGCTTTCGCCTGCGTGTAACCTCTTGCGCCTTAGGCAGGGAGCGTTCAGAGCATGGCAAACCTGGCTGGGGGTGACTGAGATGGGCTTGCAAACAGCTGTGAGATACAGCAGCTTCTTCAGAGTCTCCAGATTGTATGAGGAGAGGAGCTGGTGCGTGCAGCGGCTTTAATAGGCGTGGGGAAAGTCTCTATGCTGGCTACCGGTACGGCGTTTTACCATTCCCGGCTACATTCCTCTGTTAGGAACCCCCCCTTGAAGCAGAGGAGCTGATACCGTTCAGAAGATCTGTTGGCAGGCTATGAGCAGCCAGCAAGTCCGGTCTTGAAGGCAGCAGGCTTGACACGGTTCCCCTTCAGCTTCGCTCTGCCTCACGAGCTTGTGAGCTGCATTTCTGGAAGTGAAAATCTTGTAGAATGCTTCTGAAGACGGGAAGACTGGTGAGGAGGGGATTCTGCCGATGCTGAGACCTTCCTGCAGAGTTTTTTGGGAAGAAGATAATTTGGATTTATTGTTCAGAAGATCTAATCGTTTTGCTGCTAAATGGATTGCATAGAAGCATCAGAACTTTGTTTAATGTACTGTTACCTGAAAAGCTGCCGAGCCAGAAGAATACGGTTTCTTTTATCCTTCTGATATTTACAGCAAAACAAAAACTTGGCTTTTAAAAAGGGAGTTGCTTTTCCAGCTCTGAAATGAGGCAGTAAGAGACTGATTCTGTGCTTGTAAATGGACTAATTTCAAGTGACTGTGTCAGGATTTAAACCTTGATTTCTCTCTTTAACGTGGCTGAATTAAACATATTTTGATGGAACTCTGGAAATCTGATTGTAAGTAGGAAAAGTCTTTTATTTTTTCCTACTTGACAAATACCAATCTCCAACCTCACGTATCTTTTGTTATTTAAATACAGAAATATGCTGATGGTTATAGTGTGCTATTTACACTAGCTGACAGTATTTTCTAAGTGGAATCTTTTTTGCAAAATAAAATCAGGGTTGTTAAGGAGAGTATCTTTTACAGTAATTGCTACTGAATATTGGTTTCTCATCTCTGCTGGAAAAATGGATTACCTTGGAGACAAACTGACAGTGGCACAAACTCACATGACCCAGTGGATGGGTACAGTGCGGAGATCCTTACAGGAAGCACTAAATTTAGTCACTACTGCGGTTGCTCATGAACGGACTAGCGGGGAAGGTGGAAGCAGGACTCCCTTCAAGCGAACCTCCTCCTTCAGGCACTTTGCATCCCGGAGCAGAGAGTCCTTCCGAAGGTTTTCAGTGCGGAGTCAGCAGAGGTTTTCCTCTTTGAGGAAGAGGCAGACCAGTTCAGAGCCACCTGAGCTTGTAAGCTATACACCTTTTTGAAGCTCTCGAGGTAGATAATACAATGCAAAAATCTTGGGTTTGTTGCAGCGTTTTATCTAATAACAAAACCTATATCATGTCTGCTTTTCAATGTAAACATAGCCCCCAAAACACTTCCAAGTAGTGGTGTCTGTCTGCCTGCTCCCAGCTGGTTTCTTTCTTCAGCGCAGGTGGATATTTTCATTTGCCAGGGAACACAGTTAATCACGGTTTTGGGAATGGGGAAAAACGTTGTTGATCTTTTTTAAAGCAACACAGTAAAACAGGACAAATATTTGTCTAAAATTAGAAAGTTAGTCTGAAACTGCACTCGTGTTGGTCATTTCAAACACCATAGGTCAGCGTGACTTTTAATGTACATCAACACTTGCAATTTTTCAGTAAAAAAATGCCTGAAGCTAAATTTGTAAGAAGAGTTAAGCGCTGTCACTCTGTAGTCAATGGTAAATGATCATTATTCTCTTCTTTTATTGAAAAAGAGATGTGTTTTCTCTGTATAATTGCTACTTTGTCATGTAATAGAAGTTACATACCAGCATGACTTGAGGGCTGTAGCAGGGTGGAGGCAGGGTGTAATTTCATGGCAGCAAAGGCAAGGTGAAGAGCAAGGCCTGGGTTCACCACAACTGGGTGCCACACAGAGCCCCCCACCTCTCCCCTTTCCATGAAATACCTTTCCTAGTCTCTGGGTTATTTTCAGGAAGGACAGTCCGTATTAAACGGCATGGCAAAGCGGTGGAGGAATCGCCGGTTGTGCAGAGGGAAGCCCCTTCCCGGGTGGAAGGGGTGCGGGCTCTTGCAGCTGGGCTGGGGTCTGCCATGCTCCTGGCAGCCATTATTCGACACCCCCTGTTTCTAGTTCCAGCAAATACTGCAAAGCAGCGACGGGTTTAGGTTCTAGTGTGTTGAAAGGTAAACGGATGCAGCTTCTTCTGTTTTATTTTATGGAGAGGAACCTAAACTGGTGATTTGAGTTGTACCTGAAACTGATAATTTAAGACTGGTGTTTAAACCATGGGAAGTGGATGTGCTGTGGTCGACTTGAGTGGAATTGGGACCAAAGCCTTGGTACCAGTGTGAGAGTAAATCCTGAACAGCATGCGGTCTAAAGCGGCTAAAACGTTTTGTTTTTAAACCAAGCAGTTACTCGTTGTAAGTGTAAATACATAAAGTTCTGATGTGGCCTTTGTTCGCTGAAGGATTGATGGTAAAGTTGCATTCCTTGGGCAGGCGTGGCGTTTGTGTATGGGCTATTTCCTGTACTGTTTATCAGTTATGGTCTATAGCATTTTTGTCCTAGCTTGCTATTCATCTCCTGTTTGGCTGTACTGGAAAAGAAAATGTTGTCAAGTGAGCACAAAAGAATGAAGAGGAAAATATTTGGTAACCACTGTTACAGTGTTAGCATGGTGAAGTTCTGTTGGTTTCCTTTTTTAAGCTGATATTTTAGATTTATCAGACTCATCTGAATAAAAAACTTGTTTAAAAGAGGTGAAGACTGAAAAATGGAGACGTGGAACCTGCAGAGGGCAACTGTACTACTTTCCTTACACTGCGCTGCTTACAAAGCAGAAATCGTGGGACACAGGACGACCTTTTCACTTAATTCACTGGTGACAGCCGCTGGAGCTGCTGTTCCTCTGTTTCAGCAGTAATTTTGCATGTGCTTGGCTTTATGCGTGAATTTGATTTAACTTGTGCCCAACTCCTGTGCCCAAACTTAAGGTCTTGGCATTTGTGAAAGTTCGTAGAAAGTTCTGCATCTTCTGCAGAACAACTTGTGAACGCAGACCTTGAGCTATTATTTTTTTATCTGTCTGGAACAGGGTCCTGGTTTTACGTAGTCCTTGGAGCTACTAACATTTTTCTACAAAAAAATATGGAATTAGTATAAAGCACGTAATTCATCATAAACTGACTTGTTTGTTGTTTTAGGGATGTCCTGTAGAGTAGTCACTTGGTGCTGATACTTCAGTGATGCAGTTTTTAAAGAAGGAGCAGCCGGGCTCGCTGGCTTCTGAGCCAGCTGCCGCCGTGTGCCCGACACAGCGAGGGCCGGTAGCGTTCAGCTACCGTCTCCGCTGTCGCTGGTGGCTGCTGGCTGAGAATTTAGCATTGTACAAGACCAAGAAACCTGTTAAAACTCAAGTCAAACAGCACAATTTAAGATAGTGTGAGTAAACTTGCTGCTGAGATTGAAGATAGTGGAGGTGTGAGTGCATTCCACCATATCGAGGTAGCTGTCCATTTGTCCCCTCTCGTGACTTTGGTGGACTTTCAGATTAAATAACCAAGGGAAACAATAGGCTACAGTTTGTATGAATCTCCTGGTACTGCTTCAGATATCTTCTAGAGGAGTTAAGAGTATTGTATTTAAAGTATTCATCCATTTATTTGGATACCTGTGACTTTTAAAAAATGCTGAGGCTCAAATATTGTCTTGTTTTCTCTTTAGTTCTGTACTTAAGTTGCAATCCTATGTTTGTAGCAGCCGTTATGGCAAAGGGCTGATGCTGTGCACGCTGTCTGCTGGATCCTGCAGTGGGAAAACTTGGGGCTGTTCCATAGGTCTGACATAGGGGCAGTTCCCAGTCTTTTTAAATGTGGGGAAACTGGCAGGTCAGCACCTATTAATAACATACTACAACATATTTTAGCTGGTAACTACTGCAAGCTATGTAGCTGGGAAAGGGCTCGTGGATATTGTATTTTTTTCTGGGCTATAAGAGAGATTTTTATCCACTACAGAGGAGCTTTAGGATTGGAGTGAAAGGGATTTGCCGTAACTGGTTATTTCCTTGCTGGAGGTCATAAAAGTAGGAATCAGGCTGCAAGAGAGAGGAAATAATTTTCTTTTCCAACACTTCTCTTTAACAGCTCAGGGATTACATATTTGCTTTGTTTTTCTGTTCATACCTTGTCACATTTTCCTGTTCCACGTCTGGCAGGGCTGGCTTCTCGACCCAACGCCGCCTCTGACGCTCGGTGTTTCTCTGTAGCGCCGCAGGGAGGAGGTTCTGCAGCAGATTCCTCAGGGAGGGAGGCTGGGCGGACATACTTTATTTAAAATGTCATCCTCTAGTTTTTATATGGGAACCAGTCTTTATACACAGGACACTGTGAATTTAATTTGTGCCTTATAAAATCTCTTCTAACCTCCACTTTTTCTTTTTTTTTTTTTTTTTTTTTAAATTTCAATCCATACGCCTTAAATTACACCTAGATAAATAAATGTCTAATCCGATTCTGAATCTAGAGAAAGTACAGCCATGTTTTTAAGAATTGCTTAAAAGCTAGGACAATCAAGGGATAAAATGAGCCTGAGAGCTAAAACGAATTTATCTTGTGGTTCTCAAACCACCAGTTGATCAGTTAGAATTTAATATATGCAAATCTGCAAATCACAAACAGGAGTGCAGGAATAATTTTTATTTTAAATAGCTTCTCTGGTATGTTCAACAGCGGACTGTTTGGAAAAGGATTATTATTATTATTTTTCCCTATAGTACTCCTATTAATTTCCTCATTGAGATGGAATACTCTGTCATTTGGCCTGCCTTCATTCATAGCACAAACCCCCGAGCACGCTGTTTTTCTCATCAGCTGCTGTTTCCCAGCAAGCTTTTCCTTCCTCTCTTTTGCCTTGCGGGAGTCTGTTCGTGTAGCCATATCTTCAAAGCTAGTCATCTGCCTTTTTTGTTTCCACTGAAACTGAATTCAATTGGTCTGAGAATATTTTCTACAAATAGATGTAATGTAGTGTTCTCATATGTAATTCAAGGAAAAAAGGTGTCACCACGGGCTGAAGAAACTTGTTGGCTGCTGCACCCAAGAATGCCTGGGCCCTGCTGTTGCAGGTCACGTGTACTGAAAACCGTCCGCACATAATGACACAGGACCGATTTTAATTGCGTCATTATTCTGGCATATTAATATCAGATCTGGGAATCTGTGGCTGGGCTTGCAGAAGTTTTTACTTTACAGTGAAACCTTTTAAATGGAAGTTGATTTTTCTCCCAGACATTTTTATTGAGGCTTTTCCTTTTTTTTTTTTTTTTTTTTTTTTTTTTTTGTCTCATGTCATCAGCTCAGTGTCTTTGTTTTAATAAGAGCAGAGATACTTTCATTAAATATTGCCTCTGTTTTAATCATGGTAATATCACTCATGTTTCTATTACAGGTATGATATCTGGTTTCACAGCCAACACCATTAGTTCTAGATCTCTGTTTGTTGCCATGCAATAAAATCAGGTGGTAGTTTAATACCCTCAGTTCCTTAGCTATCCCCTTACAGTGCTAAGAAAGTGTGGTAGTTTGTTTCTTTGTAAGAAATTTAACTCCTTTCAGACTGCTAGCATGAACAACAAAGCTGTGGAAAACCTCAGAGGTGTTTCAGATTCTTTGGGAGAAGATTTTGAAATAGAACAGGAACGATTAATTCTGTGGCTGCTTGGGCTGTAAGTAGTCGATGTGTTTTACGTGAGTTGTTCTGATCATGTGCTAAAAATCACACCGAAGTCCATTTACTTGTGCTGTACTGGTGAGGTGATGAAAATGGTCTTTTCATTCAAGCTTGATCTGACAGCATCAGTTATTTTGTTTGGATTCAGTTTTAATATAGGTCCAAAATCAAGATGGGAATTGAGTGTTTTGTGTGACTGCACGAGTCCCAGATGTGCTGGGAGGGTGCTTAGTCCTTCAGAAGGTTTTTGTTGCATCCTACAGCCCTTTCACTATCGTCCTCTCTACTAGAGGTTGAAATTCCCATCTTGTTTTTTCTTTTTCGTCTTCACAGATGTTTCTTTCTAAGCCGGTTTAGCCAATATAAGCTTGTGCAGTCAGCTTGTTTCTTGGAAAACTTGGTGGGCTATCACTTTGTCCATCTGAGTAGGATCCCTCTCTGGCACTGAAGAGCAGGTGAGGGACCAAGAGGAGCGCTGTTAAAACCTGGTTTGAACTATGCACGTGCCATTCACCTGCACATCGCCTGGGGCTGTATCTCTGCTTTGAAAAGAACATTGATCTGTACTATCTGTTTTGATTTTACCCAAGGTCTGTCTGCAAATGTTTGTCCTTTATGGTGAACATCCTTCAACAAACCGTTTGTAAAAAGAAGTTAATACAAGTTGGCATTTTTATTCTGAGCTTGGCTACTTTGATACAGACCCTACAACAAGTAGTTGCTGAACTATTTTGACCTAATATTCACCAAAAGCATAATGAATTGCTATCAAAAATTTTTTTTTTTTTTTTTTTGTACCATCAGTGAATCAAATTTTATCTTTAAATTTCTGGAGAGCTGTTATGGTAGCGTGAAGCATGTTCGCAGAAGGCACGCTTTTACATTGAGTTGTTTGTCTTGTTTCGGGGGGAGTGGGGAGGAGTAAAAGCTGTTCAGTTTAATTAATGAAGATACAAGGGCCAATACTGAAACAGTTCATGCTTTTTCATTCTTAATAACTTTTCTTTGGTTTAACAGGCCATGAACATAGCTGGCAGCATAAATCTGGGCCATAAAACTGTAGTGATGGGTATTTAGTAGACTGCCTTTGTTGTTCCCTTGTTACTTTGGCAGGAATAATTGTTTAGACGACTTTGCTCTGTGATTTTACTGAGGCTGGCTGCAAGGAGTTGGTTTTTACCATGTTCTTAGAGCATAAGAAAAGAACATAAATATATTTAGAGCTGGTCATTTTGTGCTCATTCACCTTGCTTTTGTTTGTTTGTTTTTAAAAGCACTGAGTGATAGCAGTTAGCTTTCAGAGGGAAATAAATTGCATTAAACAAAACCACCACTGAACACAACTCTTAACCCTGGCAATCCATTTTTATTGAAATTTTATAACAGTGTGATAGTTTCAGGAAATACTAAGTGGTTTTTCATTGGTCTGTGTGTGTGTATTTTGACTGCTCTCTTCTAAAACATCTTCTAAGTTGTCTGAAATTTTTGTTTAAACGAGCAGTGCACAGTTTCCAAAGTCTGCGTGTTTGTTATTCACTTGTTGTCAAGAAATCCTATCACTTTCTGTGCATCTTTAAATCTAGACTTTAAACTAAAGAGCCTTTCTTCCCAGGAATGTTTATTTGAAGTTTAACTTGTGTCTCATGTGGAAAAACGTTAACTGTGCAGAAGAGCTGTGAAATAAAGTATTTCAAGTAGGAGGTGTTGATTTCAAGCATGTAGCTTTGCAAAAAAAGCAAATATATTCACTTCCTAGCATAACAGTATAAAATGGTCTTGTTCTGGCTTGTGTCTCTTGCAATGTTGAAGATGAGGGATCCTGTTCAACTCCTAGTGCCAACTTTTATTAATGCTGATGAGAGTTGCGTGTGCCCTCTGGGAAGGAGTGAATTCCTCAGGCTCTGAGGTAGGACAGCGCCGTTCTGCTCACGGTCTTCCTGATGGACAGGCTGGCATGCCTCCGGCTCTGATCCGGCTGCCTTTGGTTTCTTGGGGTTTAATTTCGTGTTAGCTTGACTGCCTAAGGCCGAAAAGAAAATTTAATATGTTGATATAAGAGGGATTTTAAAGATGTTCCCAACTATTTCCTCTGCTCTGCTTTGGTTTTCTGCTTTCCCACCTCTCAGCGGAAGTACCGTCATGGCTCACTCAGCCCTAGCGAGGTGTATATTTAGAATTTGGTTCTTGTCTGCTTTTTGCACATCGAGTCAACCTCTGCTCTGTCTTCAGCCTTGCACAGAAACCACATGATATGTGCGTGGTGAGTGTTCAGAGCAAGTCATAGCAGCCCTATTTTCAGGGTATAAAAAAATTACAAACTCTAAAATGTCTTTGAAATCCTGAATGGAGCGAGGAGGTTAACTTCTACTGAGAGTCACTGCAAAAGCAGTGAGTAGATTTCATTGCACGATGGTAACCAGATTCCTGGCAAAACTAACTTCACGTGGATTAATTTGGCCACAGTCTCTGTCGTGGCCAGAGTCAGCCCTGGGTAGACTTCGGATCTCTCTTTGGTGCTGCCGCCTGTCAAATTGTGAGTCTCTCAGCTGGACCTGGTGCCCGGGAGGCACGACAGAGCTGAGGGTTATGAGTGAAAGATGCATTAACGTAGAAGTGATTAGCTAAAGACCGGCAAGCAGGAGAAGTCATTTTGTATGTCAAAAGGTGTGGAAAATGCCAGGGTTGGGGGAGCTGTGATAGTATTCAGGTTCAAGTTTAGGCTGGAAGGGTGTTGCTGGGCACAAGCTGTTTGAATGTGAGTAAATCATTGAACTTGCTGGCAGTGATTTCCTCTGGCTCCTTTGTCGCTGTTTGCACCAAATGTTTTGTGCTGGTGTGGCACGGAGGATCCCTGTCAGCTCAGCACTAACCTGCTTGTCAAATCATTTGTAGTGTTTAGGTCTGTTGCACAGTTTGGGTATTTTGATTAAGGTGAAAATATTTTTACCATAGCATAAGGCATGTATACGTTTCAAAGAAATGTATGTTAAATACAATGGATTTAGTTCTGTTCCGATTCAATTCAAATACAGTGCTAAAGCAAAGAGTTTCGCTTCTAAGATTAAGGCTGGCTTTCCTATCAGCAAGGCTGTAGGACTAGTGATAAGGCCTGTCGTGAAGCATAAAGCTTTTTGAAGGAGAGCAGCTGAGCTAAGAGTGTACGTGGGATATTGCAGCTTGGGACGTTCTCTGCCCTCTCCACCCAGTTACTCTCAGGTACCAGCTGTTCACAACTTACTCTTGGCATTTGCTCCCTCGGGTTAGGGGCTGGAAGGGACGCTTGCCCTTCCCCTTATTTCTGCAGATGCAGGTCTGCTTTTCTGCAATTTTTGCCATGCCTTTCTGGGGGGAAGGGGTTGGGACTCAGGCCCATGCATCAAGCTGGGAAGCTATGGGGAATTAAACCAGTCACCCGCTAAAAACAGCCCATGTTTCGTAAGGTAAACGCTGCAGCTTTTAACATTAGGGATATAATTGGTTGTTGCTTATCGTATCCCGGTGGAAGAGGTAGAGAAAACACATATGGCTGAGACAGCCCTGGGTTGCATAGCAACAGTGAGGATATAGTGGCTGATATCATTTATGAGAATGTTTTATACCGTGGGACTCAGTACATACTCCACTGCACAGGGAAAAATTAAACATTTTATGACTGAAAGGCTTTTTGGGTAGAGCAGCATGGATCGTTAGGATGTAACAGTGCTAAATGAGCTGTGTGTGAGGACTTCCGAGTGCTTTCGGACACAGGCTGGGGCGGCTGGGGCACGCTTGTGTTTCCCCGGGTGTGTGCTTGTGCACCCCTGCAGCGGCAACTGCTGCAGTTTGCCACGTTAAACCCGCTTGTCCTCTCCAGCCTCATCCCAGGAGGGCAGTGGGGCCGGTGGGATGTTCCTCGTAAGCAGAGACACCAAGGCTGCTCGCTGCAGTCTCCTCGCCTGCTGGCAGCAGTGGAGATGGCCTATATAGTAATGTAAAGACCTTGAGGTTATGAGATCAATTAATTCAATTACTTTTGTCACTGCTCTTAGACTTGGTCTCCAGCGTTTGTAAAGTGCTTCCTTGAAGATCTTTATTGTGCTGAATAAGGTATTGGACGGGGCTGGGAAAGTCATCCTCGCGTATCGATGCCCGTGGATGGAGCCTGCACTGCAGGTCTCTTAACTTTCCTCATCAGTGAGGTCAGAAAGAGAATGTACGATTCCTGGAACTGTTTATCTGTCACTGCAGCATGTTGGGTGGGGTGAGAGGCAGAAGGTGCTGCCTTCTGCCTAGGACATTACACTAAGGCAGTTACTCCTTTCAATAATTTATATAAACACAGAGTTAGTAAATCTCTCCTATTGCTAGGAACTAACTGGAGCGTTGGTGTTGAACCATGACTTACTCCTTGTGGGCAGCGCTAATTCGCCGGATAGTAAGTATATATGGGAATCCTAGGATGCTGATTCCACACAGTTAGACTTTCCACTTGCTGTATTGGCATTTAGATACAAAGGAAAAATAATATGGGTTGTGAAATGTTGGATGGTTTCTAAGGCCCTCTTTTTGTCGTGGTTTTTGGTGGTTGGTTGGTTTTGATATGGTGTTATGTTCTTGATAATTCTGTTAGTGGTCCAAAATATATAGTTTACCTTTTAGTAATAATCCTTAGAATCATTACAATAATTGTAGAATAATTCAGGTTAGAAAGGACCCCTGGAGGTCATCTAGCCCAGCATCCTGTTCAAAGCAGAGCCAACTATGAAATAATAGAATAAAATTTTAATAAAATAAGGTGTATTGCCATCTTCCTGGCATATTGCAGGGGACCAACTGGGGCCGTTTTCCGGATTTGTAAGGACTTGTAAAGTCTCCTTAAGTGCAGTGACACACTTAAGGGGCAGGGCTGTTCTGAATATAGGCAATTTGACCAAACTTCTGACTTCTAGTTAAAAAGAGGAGAGAGAAAAAGAAAAAAAAAAAAAAGGGGGGGGGGGGAAGCTTTTCAAGAAATTAGCAAAACGTTTTCTCTTTGAGTTTTGCATTAACAAGGCAGATGGTCAAAACTTCATTCCATTGTACAAGTACCTATTCATATTCAATTTATGCTAGTAGAGTTTAACTTTTAATTTTTGCACTTCAAGCTGTGGGGTGTCATTTGGGCTGTCTGATGTCTCCGGTCTCTTTTGCAAACAAAGATATTTTTGAAACTGTCTGTACAGATTCTGACTCATGAGATCTCTTTCAACTGGTATTCCTCATATGCCAGGTCTTTATTTCACATCAGTGCAAAAGAGTTTTTCACATAACTGTATGCATTCATTCTTAGTTACGGTTAATTTTTGTGCTGGTAGGACCAATATCGTGTGTGCATCATTTTCAGGAACTGGAAATTGCAGGAGTAATCAGCCCTGGACTATTCCAAACCCAGCTTAATTCTAAGGGAGTACCAGAAGAGGCATAATCATAATGTCTCATTTTAGAAGAAGAACTAGAGGCAAATCAGTATACAACTTGGCTGTTTTATTTCATATGAAAATTAAGTTGATTTTTTCCTGGCTACTGGTATAAGAATTATGAAGTTAAAGATCAAAGCACGGAGAATTACGGCATTTGAATACTGGATCGAGAATAGTATTTATGTGATTGGGGAGATTTTTCTGTGATTGTAAGTAAGAAAATTCCTAATTTAGGTTTATCTTGTGCACTAAGAAGACACCAGACCCCTCTTTTTATTGCCTTTTCCTTTAAAATGTCTGGTTTTACTGTATCATGACTATTCTGTTTATCGAGGAAATGGCTGTATCTGGCCTAGCTTCACATGTACTTCTTTCAACTTTGGTTTCTTCTTCCAAAGGATGGATAAAGAAAGAGAATGGATCACAGATATTAGCACAAGTTTATTGAGTTAATAATGGGTAGTTGTCTCTTACAGAAAAAAAGGTCTCCATTCAGCGCAGATCTGTTCTTAACAGCAACAAAAGTCAAAGCCAGATGTGTCAGTTCTTTATCTTTCAGGATCTAGGCCAGGGAACAAAGTATGAGGCAGAACCTGGTCATGTTTGGGAGCCGTACGTGTCAGAAAGTATTTCTTTCTTTCTCCTCCCAGTTTTTTTTACCCAAGTTTTTACTTTTTACTTGAGTAAAAACTGGCTTTAGCACACTTCATTGTGCCACTGGATACGTTGCAAGTGCTGCTAGGGCATAGGTAGGGTGCTTCCATCTGTCTTCTATGGTTTTACGTAAATTAACGTGGTACAGGGCACTGTGTGCTGTGTGATATAATGGGCTTGTGGCAGACCTAAAAATTGTTGTTCTAGTACATTGAGCGAGTCATACATTATTTTCCCAGTGTGTCATATGTTTTAAAGCTTTTGATTTGTAATCCCAGTTTGTTCTTCATTCATGCTCTTTGTCTGTAACACCAAGTTGTTCCAAGTAAAATGTTAGTGCCAGAAAATGCAAATGGATCTGTATGAGCTAATCTGAATTTCTTGTGTCTAAAAGCATCTCAGCCATAAAATACAATGATACATATGTATAGTTCTCAGAGAATTTGTGTAATTTTGACTGGTATTTAAAAACCCCAAAAGTTTAATAGCAACTTGATAGCAAGTTTAATAACAAGTGCTATCCAGAGGGCATGAAGGCCGAAAGAGGATGCAAGTAGAGAAAATTACCCCCTCTTCCCCTGCCTTTTTTTTTTTTTTTTTGACTAGCCTCTACCATTTTTTAAAAATAAGCTTATAGTTACTGAGAGTAAACATTTTGAAAACAAAGGGAATGGATTTTTCCCAGGCACATCCGTGGTGCCAATGCCCAGTGCTTCTGTATTACCAGATTGCCTTGAGTCTTTCTGGAGTGCGGTGAAGATGATACAAGAGAGATCTTCAAAAGAAAAGCTAAAACTCATCATTCTTATGCTCACTAATAATCATGTTCTGGAAAGAATATTCTTTATGGTTTGTTGTCGCTTCCTTCTTCAACACACGCCATCTTCTTCAGGCTGCATGGGCTATAAATTGCTTTTCTGTGTCACCCTCGGTCCCCCCAGCTGACACCTCCTCCACAAGCTGGGGAGAGGATCGGCTCCTCTTACCTCTCCCTATTTTGGTCGTCATTGGTACCTTTTTTCTCACACATAGCTGACCAGGTTATCATACCTCATTAAATTCTCTGCAGTTCTTCTCAGCTGGTAGAAACTGGAGTCTTTAAATAGTTTAGGCCTAAGGAGCGATTTGTAGACTTGAAAGAACGTTTATTTTTTCCAACTAATCATTTGGCCTATTAAAAAGTATGGGTTGAAGGGTATCACCAGGGAAAGAGGCACCGTCGTCTTCTGAAATAAGTAGCCGCCTCCAGAAGCAAAATGCAATAACATTACTCCATATAACAAAGTAATTTCTTAGAATTTGGAGTGTCTTATTCCTTACATTTAGATTTTTTCAGTTTGTTTTATTGAAGTCCACGATGTCTACAGAAGTAGCAATGTTGGTTTTTTTTTTCAGGCTTCTTTTGGTTTTAGCATAGAGAACCGCTGAGTGTTAATGGTGTCATTTTGGTTATAAAACCACACACCAAGTAAAATGTTGCCCGAAACTGAGGAGTATGTGCTGATCAGTTTGTCTGCAATGTAAAATCTTATTAAGAATTACTGCGCCTTCAGATGAGCGATACATTTGCATCTAAATTTCTTTCCTGTTGCTGCTGAAATGGTCTTATCTGGGTTGTGCATGCTTTGTTCTTACAACTGTCACTTTCATGATAACACACTTTTGTAAACAATGTCTCCTAAATGCAATACACCAAGATGCTTTTCTGCTGCTCCCATTCCCGTTTCTGAGCTTTTTGGAGTATATTTTCTAGTTAGAAATAATGTGAGTAATTGCAAGTAATACAGTCTGTACCACGCATAGAGAGAATGTGCTGTAGTTGTAGCAAGTGGAAAATACCGGCTTCCAACAAAAAGGATAACATGCTTGTGTCTGTTGGGTCACCTTTTGTTTGTGGCAGCGTTGCCCGGGGGTGTCAGGCGGGGGCTGCGGAGGGGAGCGTGCTGCCACGAGGACCGCCAGGTGCTGCGGTTACAGCCCTTGATACAGGTGCAACTTCTGTGCAGGCGGTGGCGAAAGTTGATAAATACTCTGTTCATATTGTTTACAAGAATGTGGTAGCTTGTAGTGTGAGATTGGGATTGAAAAAAATTCATAACAAGCATCAAGGTGAAAAAAAAACCCTGAACAAGCATGGACAGTAAGGAGGAAAGTGAGAATAATGATGTGCAGTGGTTAGGGCTTTTCCTAGAACTTTGCCAACGGTTACGTGGCCACCAAGTGACAGCAGAAGGCTGAGCCCAGGAGTGTTAGCTTAGCCCCTGGTGCAAAGCATAAAATCATAGAATCATAGAATCGTTAAGGTTGGAAAAGACCCTTAAGATCATCAAGTCCAACCGTTAACCTATCACTGCCAAGTCCACCACTAAACCATGTCCTCCAGCACGTCAACCTGTCTTTTAAATACCTCCAGGGATGGGGACTCAACCACTTCCCTGGGCAGCCTGTTCCAATGCCTGACTGCCCTTTCAGTGAAGAAGTTTTTCCTAATATCCAACCTAAACCTCCCCTGGCGCAGCTTGAGGATGTTTCCTCTCATCCTATCACTTGTTACTTGGGAGAAGAGGCTGACCCCCACCTCGCTACAGCCTCCTTTCAGGCAGCTGTAGAGAGCGATAAGGTCTCCCCTCAGCCTCCTCTTCTCCAGCCTAAACAACCCCAGCTCCCTCAGCCGCTCCTCACCCAGACTTGTGCTCCAGACCCTTCACCAGCTTCGTTGCCCTTCTCTGGCCACGCTCCAGCACCTCGATGTCCTTCTTGGAGTGAGGGGCCCAACACTGAACACAGTACTCGAGGTGCGGCCTCATCATGAAGCTACAGAGGGAATTTGTGGAAAGGAAAACATATGCCACGTAGGAGGAAATGCCCTGTGGTTTCTAAGAAATACAAGACTATTTCTCCTACCGCTCACGTAGCTGTTAGAAGTGTATGCCTTGCTTGCAGTTGAAAGCTTGTACCTGGAATGGACTGAAAAATGTACCTCTGGGCATACATGTATATATCTATATATAAAGTGTAAGAATTACTACCAGTGAATTATTAGGCCGTGGGAACATCTGGAAGATGAAAAGCAGGAAAATTCTGTTTCTCGTAACTCACAAACTGAGCCCCTGTTATACTTGAGTATTGCAAACCGAGAATGTTACTTTGTCTAGTGATGGTGCATTGTAGTAGTTGGAATAAGTGGTGGAGCCTTTTGTTGCTTATTTCACTCTGCATGAAAACAGACCCCTTTGTCAGCAGCGGAGTGTGATAGAACTAGAGAATGGCGATGGCCGATAGCACGGTGGGGGAAGTAAGCAACTTGTTAGGAAAGGTGCAAGCATTGTAGGACTTCTTCAGTAGCCAAGTATCAGTGTTGGTGAATTATTCTTAATGTCAATATTTTTAGAATCTTAAGGCAGCATTCTTTAGGTTTAGAAAATTAAGGAAACAAGAAAACATGCAATCTCTTGTTTTTCCAATAAGGTTAAGGAATCCCATTTCATTGAATGTGGTTGTTACTTTGTGTGTGCTGCCTGAAGTGACATAGATGTGTTGGTAGTTTCCACCAGCGTGTTCTGCTAGGTGGGTTTGAGGGGGTGGGTGGGTGTTTCTTTTTTTTTTTTTTTCTTTCCTTTGTTTTTAAAGAGAGAAGAAGCTTAGGACAGGTGGAAGACAATGTAATCTGCTGTCAGATGAGATCTTCATGGGCAAAGTTGATACGGCACTGAAAGCCATTCTTGTATTTGTTCAGGATAATGAATGCAAAAGAGGCCAACATTTAATTATCTGCACACAATGTATTATTTCAGTAACTATCTAACTTCAGTGTGTAACTCAATACAACTGCAAAACAAAAGGTGCGACAGTGCTATGTTCTAGAGCATATTAACGCTGGTCTGCTGCAAATCTAGGGTGCCAGCAGCAGCAGCTGACCCACTTCTCTCCCCTGAAAGGGAAGGCTCCTGAGATGCACTGTTTCCCTCCGATGAAAGCAGCAGATCTATGAAATAAAAATACTTAGGAAATGAGAGGTCAGAGTAGAACACAGAAAAAACCACCGTGGTCTGTCCTTCTACATTGTACGTTGTGTTTGAACTTTACATTGGCACACATCAATTTGTCAAAAGCTTTCTAGTGTCTGGCACTATGCTTATTTATTTATTTATTTATGCTTTTTATTTTGAATGTCTTCCAAAGAAAGAGCTGGGGGGTTGGGGGAGGGGAAGAGTCCTTTTATTAAACCTGGGAAAAGAGCAGTAGAGTTGGTGTTTCCCTTATCTGCCTGGGGAGATTGTAGTCCCCAGCAGAATTCTTTGTGTTTGCACAGGTGCTTCTAAAAATTTTGTACAACCTGAGCTAAGAATAATGTTAAAGCAATATGGAGTTACTAAAACCAGGGAGTCAGTTCTGGCCTCTAGAACCAGTTATTCGCCCAGGAAAACAGTGCTCATTTTATAGAGAATCGTTGTTCTGAGTTCATAGCCATTTTCCATGTTTAAGTTTATTCCTAGTTTTACATTGACCAAGTTTAACTGGTACATTCAAAAACACTATTGCAAATAAAATCTGTTAATCATTCAGCCAGGGGCTACAGGAATGCTGAAATGTTGCTGATTGTTCTGTTGCAGGATCAGCTGAAGCAGTG
The DNA here is from genome assembly GCF_965183815.1 of Platalea leucorodia. NCBI lineage: Eukaryota > Metazoa > Chordata > Aves > Pelecaniformes > Threskiornithidae > Platalea > Platalea leucorodia. Next base: position 9,236,924 of record NC_138834.1, read on the forward strand.
CTTCTCCAGACAGCCCCCGGGAGTGAAGGACACAGACACGCTCGTGCAGGAGCCCGACAGCCAGTACGGCACCTGGAATGAGCAGCGGCACAGTGGGGACAGGTAAGGGCGGGAAAGGTCCCCTCTGCCATGCCTGCAAGCTTTCCCTAGCTCAGTAATGAGAAGAAACTGTTGTTTTGGGTGTGTATGTGTGCCCATGTGCATACATGTATGGTTTTTTTTGAAGTTTCTTTAGTCTATAAGCGAAGAAATACTTCTTTAATATCTGCAAATTGCAATAAGGTTTGAAATTTAAACTCCATCCTCCAGTGAGAATGCAGTATCACCACTTTTGTAAGCAATAACAAAGCCATCTTGGATGGGAATAGATTTAACAAGTCCACTATTATGTGAAACACAAGTTGGATGTCATTTTTTAATGCTAAAATGGTAGATATGGGAAAACCATTTTTTTCCTCAATAAATACAGCAAATGGCTTTGACTAGATTAACATAGGTAGTAAAACTTTTTTTATGCTTTGTATTTATGTGTTTGTAATTATAATTAGAAATGTACATTTTCACATTCAGAAAGCGGTTACCTGCTTGTGTGCTACGTGCCTCTGATGGGTAGAACTAGGGCTCTGGGAAGATTTTTGCTAAAATTGTCTGATTTCATCCCTCTCCGGTAGGTAAGGAAGTGTCTGATTAGGGTTAGACGGGGTACACTAACAGTTTTGGGGTTTGGTTTGTTTAAATGTGGTCTCTCCCATACCAATTAACGTTGCCTTAAAAGCTGTGCTGCTAGATAGGCTGAATGGCAAAACCTGTTGGAAATGGGTGCTCTGGACGCCAGGCACCTGCTCCGACCGCAGGATGACGCGCGGTGCGCCCCTGATGCGTCCTGATAAACCTTGGGGTACGACGTCCGCAACTCGCTAACTCTGAAGCATTTTAGTGTGGTGAAGTGGAGGATGAAATGGAATATCAGTTGAATGGAAGACAGTGTTACTGATCCTTTTCTGTTGTTAAAATGATTTAATGAAATAAACCTCGAGCGTTAAAGTGTGAGGTTTTTTTATAATTTACACCTGTTGTGTAAATTATAGCTTGATCTGCACTGTTTGAATCAATATCTTATCTGCTCAGTGTAGTATGAAAATAACATTTTATCTGGGTTTTTTTTTTTAATGCTATATTTGTTGAGATCTTATAGCAGACATTAATGTCAATTATGTTTGGTGTGTTCTACACTTGAGAACTGTGCGTTATAAATACTTTATTGGTTATGAAATCAGGGTAGCTTTCAGCTTGAAGTTCAGTGAGCTAAGTGGCGTGCCAAGTCTTCTGTAAAATTAACTTTGATTTCAGTATGTTATAGACATTTTCTGAAATCAGTTTCTTGACAAAGGTGCTTGTCTTAGCTCCAACATAAACAGCGTTTGAACATTATTTCAAACCTGGAGGATTCTTCCTGGGTAGAAAAGCCCCACCTAAAAATTCTAGTTTATTGAAGTATTGAACTCTTAACCCCCAGGTCCTGGAATTTTATTTCCACTGTAACAAATGTTTGTTTTTTGTCTTTTTTTACAGTGTAACGATGACAGTATAGTGACTTTTCAGCATTTTGTCACCCCCTTGCTCTGCTTTAGCTTGACTTATGGTTCCTTGCAGGGGAATTACTGGTGTATTAATTCAAGCACTTGGAGAGGAATGAGAGTAATGTACTTTTAAATATTAAATTCATAATGGAAATCTTCCTGGAATATACTGAACCTGCATTTTGTTTGCAGTTTATTTTTATGAAGTAGAAGTTGGGCCAAGCGCAGGCACTCTCCTCCTTGTTGTGCTTTAACCCCAGCCAGCAACTAAGCACCACACAGCCGCTCGCTCACTCCCCACACGCCAGTGGGATGGGGGGAAGAACTAGAAGGGTGAAAGTCAGAAAACTCATGGGTTGAGAAGAACAGTTTAATAATTGAAGTAAAATGAAATAGAATAATAGTAGTAGTAGTAGTAATAATAATAATAATAATATACAAAGCAAGTGATACACTATACGATTGCTCACCACCCACCAACTGATGCCCAGCCCGTCCCCGAGCAGCGATTGCTGCCCCCCGGCCAGCTTGCCCCAGTTTATATACTGAGCATGACGCCATACGGTATGGAACAGCCCTTTGGCCAGGCTGGGTCAGCTGTCCTGGCTGTGCCCCCTCCCAGCCCCTTGTGCACCGGGCAGAGCATGGGAAGCTGAAAAGTCCTTGACTGGTATAAGCACTACTTAGTAACAACTCAAACATCAGTGTGTTATCAACATTATTCTCATACTAAATCCAAAACACAGCACTATACCAGCTACTAGGAAGAAAAATCAACTCTATCCTGGCCGAAACCAGGACATCCTCTTGCCATGGGTGATTCGAGCACGTCTCTGCATTCAGCCGCTGCTGAGGCAGTTGTCTCGTCCTCTGCTCGGCCCAGAGGCAGGAACTTACAGGAGACTTTGATAATTCTGCTTTCCTGTTTCCTGGCTCACTTCCCTTAGATTTTATATCTTGCCGGCCGTATGGCCCGTGGTGTTGCATTCCTCGCACACCCCAGTACGCCCTTGCAGCCGGTGTTTGGCCATAAGCTGAACCACAGCTGAGAGAGCAACGAGGGGGCAGGCACCGAGACTCGCTTACCTGCGTCCTGGGAGGGCACCCAGGGAGCAAACGGGGAACACCGCGGCAGCGGGGACAACACAACGTCACCAGCCTGCTGCTGCTGTGTGGGAAGAACTTCCAGTTTCTGGCATTTTCCAGTATTTGAGTCGTGAAGCAATTATTTTAGCTGCTTCAGGAGTGTTTCATTAATGCATCTGTGAATGAACTCATTCTCTGTAAGAGAGGAAGAGAATTTTAAAATAAAAAAACATGACTACATGGCAACAGCATAAACGTGGTTGTTTTGCTAGATAAGCTTCTAGGAAGGCGGAGGAAGGATCGTTTTCAACTAGAACTTAGTCACCACTAGAATAAGCGTAAGGGGCTGCTCTTGGCTGGTTGCAATGGGCTTTGGCAAATAACTTGTTAGAATGGAAGGAGATGGTTTAATTTGGAGGCGTTAACTGGATTTCCCTTAGCTTATCTAAAAGGTTTTATTTTTATTTTTTCTCAAGTGCTTTAGTAAGCTTTTCCAAGTTGACATCATAGCAAATTCTTACTTTTAGATCAGAACAGTTTTCATAATGAAAAACAATTCTCTTTTACAGAAAAGGGACAGTGTTTTTGAGATGATGGATCTATACAGCTCTGACTTCATAAGGTTTTAGCTATTTGTTTCTTCAAATCCTTGAAGCTAGACTACAACAAAGTTTTGGAAAAGAAAACCCACTATAGGGTGTCAGCTACCCATAATAGATGGGAATCTGCAGTTACAGAATATAAAAGGGCATTTTTAAATGGACGTTATTTCTTGTGTGATGCCCTAGGCAAGTAGTGAGAGCTGCCTTTTGATTCCGAGTCCTCAGCAGTGTTACTATAAAAAGTAGGATTCCTTTACTTTGACTCCTAATTTCACATGCTGAAGCAACACATTCTTTGTGGCCTCTTAGCACTGTCTTGCTAAAACTAATTCACTTTTAATTGCAGTTAAATTTAAGATTGATCTCAGTTTATTGCATATTTGTGATAACTACTCTGCTGATACTTGCGTGCACTACGTGAAGCATAATTTTTCAGAGAAGCAAGTATCTGTAATTGATGCCTGTTGAACATTGTTGGTAGCTTACAGATATGCTCATAAAACTTGAAATCTTAATGAAGTAATAGAAAAAGATGCGTAATACATCTCACACCTGCTGCTTGGTATGCACGGAGCACAAACTGTGGTGCAGGAGCTGCCATGGTGGCTAGGGCCATTCCCAGTACACTCACGTTTTCCTCAGGTCCAGACGTGTATACACAGCCTTCTTGTGATTTCAGAAAGTGTGCGTACAACTTTTGTATCTACCATATATATATAAATATATAATAATGTATTAATAATAGGTGAATATGAATTACGTTAAAATAAATAGAATACAAATGTACTTTTGATATATATATTAAAAAGTGCCCTCCTAGAGAAAAGACGGGAACATGAACAACAGAGCTGTTTGTAAGGTGTGTTCTTGAAAGGGCTGCAAGTAGCTTCTAGTGTCCTGCAGGAATTCACTTACAGTAAAAGAGTATTTATTGTTTTGTATTTATAAGCATTTATATGTATTTAAGATAGTTTTGGATGAGCAAGAAGAAGAATCTTTTAACAGTTACTCTTTGCCTGAGGCCTGCAAACAGGGTATTACCCGTCACAATGTTTTCAAATGTATACAGTGCCAAAGTGTAAGGTCTGCTGCTGTTATATATCAAATGGGCAAATTGCTTAGGGCTTTTAAGCAGCTTGCTATTTCCCTCATCTCGTTTGTGTGTATATGTTTGAAGGGGCCCTTGTGCTGGGGGAAAGAAACCCCAAGCAATAAAAGCATGTTACAATCAAATTATTACAATTTATCTGCATACTTGCATTATTCAAGACACTGTAAATCCACGTGGGTAAAAAGCTGTGGTAATGGAAGTGATGCACACCCTTGCTGCTGGTACCTACTGCCTCCAAAGATGCCTTTGGTACTTGTAGCCGTAGTTTCAGTTCTACCTTTATTTATCATCTGCTGAGTATGTGTGATCCAAACTATCCTTGCATGTATTTGTTTACCCTGAAGTCTCATAGATTTAATTTTCTTAATTTGCAGCTTTGTGCCCGAATCGCCTTCCTTGGAAAACGATGTCATTTCAACGAGAAAGCAACCTCCAAGTAGCCACCCGTCCTCACTGTCCTCTCAAACGGAACCTGCCTCCCTGGTTGATCACCATGACTTCTCAAAAGACCAAAGGAGCACAAGTTTGGACCGTTCCAGCACTGACATGGACTCTACTGACGGGACTGATTTACCTCCTCCGGGAGACACTTGCCCTAATGAAAAGACCGCTGATTTCTCTTTCATTGATGTAAGTTACCACAGTGGGAAACAGAAGTTCTCCTGTGCTAACTATATTGTTACCTGTGTTAATCACTGCAAAGCAGTATCTTTGGAAACTTTGCACTGAATCTTCCTCTGCCTTTTCTTTATCACACTGAATTTTCCGAGCTGACTTCTTGCCTGAAAAGTTTAAGATGAAAGCTACAAAGTTGTTCTAGTTTCTGTAATGCTTAGGTTCCAAGAGATTCCAAAAAGCTGTTGGTCTCCGAGAGGGTCTGCCAGTGGCTTAATAAAGTTACTGTTTCTCTTTCTGCTCCTCAGTGAGCTGTAACAGAAGAGTTAAATGCCTCTATGAACATTGGAAACGTAATTAGATAACACAAATAGCTAGTGACTGCTCTGCTGTCAGCCGTGCAGATTTAAGCCTATAAAGACATTTACTAATATTTTTCTTATTTACAGTTGGTCTCTTTCTGTAGTAGCTTACAATTGCATTTTAAAGGATTTTTTTCATACTTAAGAATCTTGCAGCTAGTGTAAGAACAGTAATTTCTGGCCATACACAGTTAGATGAGGTTTAATGTTCTTTGAAAGCACTGACACAACTGTAGTTTTTCAGTATAGCATCTAGGAAGTACTGCTTTTTCTTTAGTAAGAGTTGGTGCACCTTTTTTTATTGCATAATATCTAATGACAGATACATCGGTAAGTGCAAGGTTCCCAACTTACATGGATCGTGCAGCTGCTAGGAAGGTCTCCGATATACTGCCTTGCCTGTCGCAGTGCCATAACGCCTTCTGAATTGAGGAGTAGACTGCTCTGTAAAACGTATGAAGGATGCAAGCAGGTTTGTGCTGGAGGCAGTTTGGTCTGGTGCAGCAGAATTGACTGTTAAAATCACAGCTGCTTCCTGCGTAGGCTGTTGGAAAGCGCCTCCAGCCAGCTCTGTTCTCCACTGGTGGTGTCATCTATGGGGAACTGCAGAAATCTGTGTTTTTCCAAAGTAGGTGCTGGTCCCCTCTTCCAGCCCACTCTGGCTCTGAAGCAGAGGCCATGTTTGGTGGTCCATTGATTTGAGATCCCTAACTGCACGCGCCTTGGCTTTGGTATCGGTTAATGATCCTTTGGCAGGATATCCCAAGTGCACTTTTTGCTCTGTAAAGGAAACGTTAGTAGCGCAGAACAGCACGGATGGCATTTTGTCTCTGTCTGTCAGTGGTTCTGCAGGTAGTGGAGATGGTCCTGTATTGTGCTGTTCCCTGGACAGCTACAGGTGTCTCTTTAAAACATTAATAGCTTCAAGTACAGCTGGCAATATGCTGTTTTAATGAGTTGTTTATTCCTGACCTGAAATCTCTTGAAAAGAAATAAAAACACATCTTCTAAATAAGAGGAGGAGGCTCAGTGATGTTTGCAGATTACAGGCAAGTCTTCAATAACAAATTGCTTTAAATAAATAAATAAATTACAGCTCCTTCTTTTGCTCTGTAAATGTTATTCTCTTACCGTCAGGCACAGGGATGGATGTGTTTGAAATGACCGATCACAGAAATGTTCTGAATGCCGTGACACTTAACTTGCAGTTTCCTTGTTGCTGGTGAGCGGCTTGAAATTTCTGTGGATGGCAACCCATCAGAACAATGAAATTACAGCACTCTACTACAAGAGAATTTTGTGTAGTCGCTCTTTTTAGATCCCAGTTGTCTTATTGGCCTTCAGCTGTTACTGGCTAGCAAGGCCTGTATTCTTGAAACACTCCAGGAAACAAAATCCTATTTATTGCAGTTATTTTATTTTTTTTATTATTTCAGTGAAAATAATTCATGCAGATCAGACATCCACAGCCAACAGAGATCAAAGAACCAGCTTTGCACCCAGTTAGCCACAATGTAGCATATCCTCATCATAAATTCTCTTTAATATAGTTTTAAGTAACTACAAGAATAATAATCAGGCAAATATATATAGTTTAATGAAACTGAATGGGTTAATGCACTAAAGTAGGTTGGGAAATCATTATGGAGGAGATGACTTTTATTTTCAGGCTGATTGAAAGTAAAGGCTTTATTTCTTTTTATAGCAAACCACTATTCTGGACTCCAGTGCGCTGAAAACTCGTGTACAGCTCAGCAAAAAGAGACGCCGTCGGGCTCCTATTTCCCACTCTCTTAGAAGAAGCAGAGGGCTGGAGTTTGAAAACAGATTTTCTCTGACGGAAGAACCAGATAATACCTGGATGTTTAAAGATTCCACAGGTATTCCTCAACTGTCTGAAATAATTAGCCGTAATCAACTGGGTTGTAAGGGCAGGAATTTCTGAATGGTATAACATACCTGAAGGTGCATCAAGGTTTAACAACAGCTTCCTTTTCCCACCTCTGGGTCATTCTCTAAATTAAGTCTTCGCCTCCATTCCTTGGAGCCTTTGGAGTGAGGGAAGCTGCAGTAACCAGACCTACAGAAGACCAGGGCGAAGGAGAGCTTTGATGCAATTGCCTTTAGCTTCTGGCTGCTGACTTAAGAGAATTTTGTTTGCTGAGAAAATACCGAGTTTAGAAACTGCGATGGTTGGATGCATTCTCTAGCACATTCTTGATAACTAAGCCTGTGTGTTATTGATAAGAGCAACTGTAATTGTTCATATTCTGTAGGTGCTCATAAATATTCTTTCTAGCATCTGTAAGTACTGTAGGACTAAAGAGGCCTAGTTTAAGGATAAATCAACTCCTTCAAATCCATTCTATTAAAGATGTCCCCCTCCTGGGCTGTCCTGTTCATTAGGATGCAATAAGGAAATGCATCGGGCATTGAAAATCCTTGCTCATGGAAGTGAATGAATGGCTTAATGCACACATCTATTATAGATCCACCATTTAGTACCCTGCAGTGTTTTGGTGCTGTGGTGATACGTGCTGCAGATATCCTTTCGATATTCCGTGAGCGGAGGAATTACTGGTGTTGCAGCCTGTTCTTTAGAGAAGCTGGTGATGCTCTTGTAACTGAGGGGACCTATTAAAAAAGTCAATTTTGTGACCTGCCACTTCTGCTTTCCCTTAAAGCCTATGAATACAGGGAAGAATGTGTGATCAAACTGATCTCTTCCGTAGCCTCCTAATCAATGGAAAGACTGTTATCTGTGTGGTGGTTGCTTTGGTGCAGGTCTAACAGACCTAAAATACTTTGAAGACTTACCTTAACAAGAAATGCTGTACTGGAAGCTGGAGTGGAATTATCAACTAAAGACCCAGTGCATGTAAAGCCAACCATACCAGTGCATCTTTCCCTGTGGTATGCAGACTTCTGCTCCTCGGCCTCTTTGTATCAAAGCCCTGCTTTGAGCAGGGGGGGGATCAGATAACTTTCAGATGTCTCTTCCAATCTAAATTAATCTCAGTTGATCACAGAACGTGAGACGTTTAGAAGCAGCAACATTCATTAAATTAGGAGTACCTTCTGCTCTCTCATCTCTGTCAGCAAGAAATCTTTCTGTTGCTGAGTACTTAGTACGTTTGTTGCTTTGATCTCTATTGAAGCATTGAACCCAGTCCTGTGGTGTGTTAATATTACTGTTAATACGTTTTTGAATGGAAGGAGAGATCTAGAACAAGGTATAGATGAAAAGCCTGCTGACTATTGTTTCTTCCCCTCTGCTTTTCTTTTAAACAATTAATTAGAAGAGAAGAAAACTATGCAACAGGAAGATTCTGACGAGGAAGACAAGATACAGCAGATACAGCATACTGCGAGATCGTCTTCTGTACAAGCTCAGAGACTTCCCATATTTCCAGGAATGGACCACTCTGTTCTCAAGGTGAACACGGGCAGAACACATCACATGAGAGTTAGACCAGTTCAGTCGCTGCAGATGCTCTCTAGGAGTAGAGCTAGGAAATTTTGCTGAAGCTGACAATGTTGTTTGTGGGGGGTGGGTGTGATGTGTAGAAAAACCTTACAGTTATCTTTCTCACTTTTAACTGTTGGTGAGAAATATTAAGTCATTTGGAAAAAAAATGAGCTTTGCAATAGCAAACATGCTTTCAAAACTGCATAGGTCTATAAGGAATCCCTTTGCTGATTTCAAGCATGGATTTCTTTGTTTTTATATATCGTAGTGATTTGTTTTGCATTCTAAAAAAAGTCTGAGTGCTGCCTTAAAAAGGAGCTCTTTTCTTGATTTTTATTTTTTAGGCCCAACTGCGGAAAAGACAAGAGTCTGAGAGTCCTGGTGAAATAAGCTCTGCTCAGCTTTTCAAATCCCCTAAACCACAACTGCAGCTTGGAACTCCTGGTAGCAGACTGCTGCCCTCCAGTGTAGAAAAGGAGGACAGGTGAGAGACTTCCACCACTGTCGGAAAGATGTTAATGCTCGTTTTGGTGGAAAAAAGAGAAAATAACACAAGTAGGCTTCCCAAGGCTGTAGGGGAAATTGTATATTTCTTTTTTTTGTTTGTTTCTGTAATGAGTTTTCATAATTAAAGAATAAAGAGTATTTTTTTTATATCTTAGGTTAGAAGAAAAGTCTCCTCAGTGGCTGAAGGAGCTGAAATCAAAGAAGAGACAGAGCCATTATGAGAATCAGGTTTGAAAAGGTACCTTCTGACAGAAAGCAGAGCTTTGCTAAGTGAAAGTATGCAGTGATAAAAACACACGTGGAAAGTGTTTCCTTAATGAGTCAGTATAACAACCCTGTGAGCATAAACATTAAAGCAGACTTACTATGAAAGGTCCACCCAGGAATGTAAAATAATTCTGTGTTGAGGCAGAGCAGGTTTCATAGAAGTGAAGTTTTCATGCACAGGTGATGCAGTTTCACTGATTCTCTGCAAATAATGTTATTTTAGCAACACTCAGTCTGTTTGTGCTGCCATTTCATAGAGCTTTCATCAAGCGAGATCATTGAATAACAGCCTTGCACACATTTTATAAACCTTGGTATATGTCTTTTCAGCAGTATTCTGGGCAGCTCTTGAGCGTTTAGTGCATTAAATAGGACGAGACACTGCAACAGTAGTATGCATTTGTGGGGGCTTTGCTGTTACAGACACTGAGGGGGGTCTGACTGCTTTCTTGACCATGTCATACCATTACTTCAATTGCTTCTGTTTTTTCTTTCCAGATAGTGAATCTAACTAGGAGAAGATAAAGAAGTTTTAACAGAAGCCTTAACTCATCTGAACCTAAAATTCACGTCATGTTGCTGCTGTTTGCTTCCTGCCTCAACTGCTATGTGCATGGTGCCTTCCTGTTTTGTGGAGAAAGCTGCTTAATATTCATAGTCAAATACAAAGCTGTATCTTTTCAGATATGAGAGGATAGTCACTTTAGACCTGCCTGGAAGAAGAACCGGTGGTTCATAGTTAGCACTTCAGAAAGTCTTGAAAGATTGTAATATTTGATCTAGGAGTGCTGTGCACCAGGAAAATCCCCTTGCTGTTGAACAAAGACTACATTTCCACATAGGTGTTCAGCGACTCAGAAGTATGACTTTTGGTATTCATGTCAGGTGTAAGGCTGGGCTTTGTGTTTGTTTATGAAAATAACAATTTTAATCAAATTTATCCTTTTTTGTGAAAAAATAGTAAGCTCCTATTTAGAATGAAGTTTGTGGAAGGTGAGAGTGAAAGAACAAATTATGTTTACTGCCATATTGAAAAAGGAAACTTGATTATTTTTTGTAAAATGTATTTTTGATTGGCTTATATTTACATGTGATCTGCTGACCTAGCAGATGAATATAATTTTTAGATGAACAAAATGTTAACTTTTGTCACTCTTGAAATGGTATATTCTGTGTTTTGTCAGCATGTGGAATAATTGCTTCATTGGAATGTCTTTCCTAAAAAGGATCAAGCAATAATGTCAACCAGTTCTCTTCAGAAAAAAAAAATATGTAAATACTGTTTTTATAACAAAAAAGGAAGGGAAGAGGGAGGATGTTACACTCATATCAGGGTTCTAGTTAATTGTTGAATGTCACTTTAGTAGCAGTTTGGATAGTCCCACTTCATATTTTTATTCATTAATCTGTAAATACCAGGTTTAAGTTTTTATTTTTATGCTGATTTTGTGGAATAACCTGAATGTGATCTTCAGTTTCTCAGATGATTTACTTTTCTTCTTTTGGTAAGACCAATGTTATAATAGCGGTATAGATATATCATGCATAACACGGGTGTTGCAAATATCACTAATATCTCAAATATGTTAATATCTTTGAATACAGATTCTGAAATCAACCAAGATGTCCATTTAAGACATACTTTATTCTTCCCCCAAATAAGTGCTCTTTTCAGTAAACCTTTAAAAATGTAGCCCAACGAGGAAGGTTATTCTGTCACGTCAGTATTCCTCTTGACTCGACGAAGAAAGCAGCAATGTGGAAAAAGGAAGGGAGACCGGAGCGCTCTGCTGCCCGGTGCCCTCCTGCAGCGCAGGGCAGAGCCTCCCGCAGCGCCGGCGGGACGGCGCGGCAGCGGTGGGGCTGGAGCGGCAGCAGATGCTGCTCCTCGCGTTGCGCTTCCCGTGTCCTGCTGATGGGCTTCTCTAGATATTAAAGCACCAGCACTTGAACTCATTCTCCTTTTTTCAATGATCAGCGTTTCGGAAAGCTTGATTTACGTGGGGTTACCACAATGGTGCATCTGCTAACCAGAGTGGCATGCCTGGTCTGCTGTCGACGAAGCTTGTAGCTGCCAAAACCATGTGCCAATTCTTCTCATGGAGGAGTCACAGATGAGGTGATTTTTAGTCCCAGTCTGCTCATAGGAAATAACAGTAGTATGTCAGGAGACAAGTCCCATATGCGCATCTCTCTGTCCCAGATTTAGTTCCGACAGCAGCTCCCTGTACTTAATAGAGATGAAATGAATACATTTCTCTTATGTAAAAAATCTTTACTTGCTGCTTTGCCCTATTTCACGTCAGAGCTGTTGCCACCGTTACAGTTTTACAGCTCTTCTGCTACTAATTAAGAAATGATCACCCAAGACTTCTGCCAAGCGTTTCATTCTGTGCGGCTTTTAACCCTGGGCGATGGGAGATGGACTTCCATTTGAATGCAGTCGACCACTATTAAAGAGCTACACTTAGCTAATTTTAAAATATTGCACATATTTTCTTCCCTCTTCTTTAGATGGTGGTGGAAAAGGCGACTCTTTAAGATAAGCTTTGCATACCTGTCTTTTGGGATACTTTTTTTTATGGCAGCCCTCAAGGTGTGCCATCAGTTGTATACCACGTGCGACACACACGCTTCGGTCAGCCCTGAGCAGCGGTGTTCGTGGGTGTGAGAGAAGAACGATGAGCGCTTTTCTTACCGTTACTCAGATGAAGTGGGGCTTACTTTAAGCAGTATCTAGAAATCAGGTAAATTCCCCCTGCTTACGAGAATATTTACACAGGCTTGATTTTCGAATTCAGCAGGTGGACAGTGTTGCATTACCAGTAGTTGGAGGATTTACTGGTTCTTGGTCTAATAAATGAAGGCCAGAAATTCTGTACCTGCAGCGTTGCTCTGTGTTTGAGGAAACTGAGGGGATTAACACTAGGTTTCCACAAAGCCCTTTGAATGTGTAGGCATTTCCACACCTGCTTGGACAATGCACTGAAACTTACTGTATCTAGTAGTTTAACATACTACTGAGAAATGTTTAATGCTTAAATGTCTAATTAAAAAGCATCTTTAGAATGTTGTTGAATGGGAAAGTGTTTTTTCTGCTCTATCATTTCTTTATATTGTACATGGATTAAATATCTATTTCCTTCTCTTCAGGTTATCACTATGTAATAAAAGATCTATAAATATGTTATTACTTCTTAAATGATAGAACATACTGTAATACACTTTATACAATTCTATTTTAATTCCAAATAATGCTTGTTGAATTTTTTATGCTTTTACTTTTGTTGCCACATACTTTATTTTGCTTTTAATACGAGACGGGAGTAAGCTCTTAGCTTCAGCACTTTGTTCAGGTATGCTTTTGCACTGGTTACTGGAACCTGCCTGAGAGCAGGCTTCAACTCGTGTCCTGACCGTGTCTGGGTGGTAACGAACGTGATGGAGATCCTGGCGCTCCCCGGGGAGGGCAGTGCCCTCGTCCCTCCCTTTACAGCTGCTCAGCTTAAAAAGCTGCAGCAGGAGAGCAATGCTTTTTAAAAGTGAGAGTACATGGCTTGTGGAATTTAGAAATACTTCTTTTCTGATTGCACTTCTCTCTCGTTATTACCAGAAATCCTCCCTCCGTTTTAGTTTGTCATTTGGGGTTTTACACAGCCAGTCTGTTTCTTTTTATTGGAATCCCCAGTTGCAGATTTCTTCCTTTTTATTTTTCTTTTTGCAAATTCACCTTTTTAAGCTCTGTGTGGCTTTGAGTCCTTTAATTTGAGTAGCTGTTCAGAGTGTTGCTGCTTTGGTTTTACTTTCTGCAGAGAAAGATGCAACGTTTCTGTTCTTCAGCCTTTGAAGTCTGAAACCTTTTTATAAAGCGGCCCTATAGGAATTAACCCCCCTCATCTTTTCGCTTGCACAAAAGTTTGCTTTACCCTCTTATGTGTTTGCAGACAATTATGGGCAAACTGTTAAATGCACTGTGTGTCAGATTTATAAATGCAAACTGTTAATCATCCATTTCAGCCAGAGCAGCAGCATCAGTTAGCTCATAACCTTTAGTACTTGTGCAAACACTCTGAAATATGCCTCCTGTCTTAGGTATTAAACTGAGGATGTGGTTTGATGTCAAGGTGTTAAATGGAGAGCTGATACACCAAAATAGCTTAGTGGGGATCAGGGCAGTTCTAAGACAAATATCATATAAATAGTTTTAAGTACAATACTTTAAAAGTCTGCGCCCCAGTAAGTGGCACTTCTGTTTCTACGCCTTTTTCCCCTTACTAAAAAAAAAAAATCTGTTGCTGATACTACAGTGTTACTGCCCTTAGCGTTACTGCGTGTAGGAAGCGAGAGCACCTTTGGCAGATGTTGAACGTGATCCTCTGGAGGCAGAGGAGCTGCATATCCAGAACCCCTGTGGTCCCAGCCCCAATGCGCACCGTGTGTGGTACCCCGAGTGCCGTCAGGGCGAATCCATGGAGGAGAGCAGGATCGCCGGCACGGGCTAGGCTGTGTCCGGATTGTGAAAAATGGTAAAGTCAGTTGCATGTGGTACTTTGGGAGATGGCTGTGTGTTCCACACGTGGTGTGGCAGAAGGGGTTTGCCGATCGCTTACTGCAGATGCCTGACCTGGAACAGTAAACCCGCACTTTCTCCTGGGATACCTGGTTTTGCTGGGAGATGGGGAGCTTCCGCGTGCTGCCGTGCAGCGTGGCTCTTCCGCAGAAGGTGCGTCCGCGTACAGAAGCTCCTGGAGCCGAGTTTTCAGCACTGTTACCGCTGCTGCCACGCCAGCCCCCGTGAATGAAACTAACCATTCCAGTAAAAGCATGCTGCTGTCGCCGTAACTCTGCTCGCATGGAGAAGACGCTGTTGGTCAGAGATCGCTGTCTTCACCTTCCTGAAGGACGCTTGTGCAAGCCCGTGGCGTAGACCCAGCAAAGCAGCCTGCAGCGCACCCCGCGTCCCAGGGTGCGAAGGACGCGTTGGATAAGTCGCCCCAGCCGCTGCCTTCGGGGTGAGTGCTGGGGGCGAAGGTCTCACGGTCCTCAAATACAAATGTTGTGAAGGGAAAGCAAATGTTTGTTTTCTGATCAACTCGAGCTCTGTACTCGTGAGAGCTATCTGTTGTTTTTCCTAGATCTTCATGTGAATTAAAGGAACAAAGGTGGGCTTTTGGGGAGGACAGGGTCAGAAACCAGCCTCTGTGGAACTTGAACGTGGATTTGGGGATAGGGTGTTCTGAGGCCTCTCGGCTGGGACTGCGGCGTCCAGGAACCTCTGGTCCAACCTGGTTCTGCCTGCACTGGTACGAGTGGAGAGGGTGAACGGTGGGCATCCTTTCTGAGGGGGTTAGGAAGAGCTGGCCGTGGTGAGCTCTGCTCCTGAGCGCGCCCCGCCGCCCGCCTCCCCCTCTCCCCTTCCCGCAGCCATCCTCTTTGCTGAAGGTATTTTTGCAAAAATACCATCTGAAATAACTTTCAATTCTTCTGGTGGGATTTGGAGGAGGAGGAGAGACAAGGTCTAATGTCTTACAGATTTTTCTCTTTCCATATTGAACATGACGGTATCAAGCCTGTTTTTAAAGAAGCTATTGTATATATTAAAATTTTATATTGTTCCACGTAGCCTTATAAAATATGTAAATATGGGTCACAATAAATATATTGTGCTACAGAAAATATTTTGTACTACATAGTTTCCTAAGTAATAAAGATATTCTGGCTGTTGTGTATCATACTGTACAATTACAATTCAAGTTTAGCTTTACGAGATATTAAGAAGAAAAATCTATTTTCTAACACTATACTGTAAGCATTTCTCAAAGGGATTTAAGAGGCTGACAGCAAAAGGAAATTGAGTTCTGTTAGGAAGACAAATCAATGAGATCTAGTGCCCCTTCTGTCATGTTTTTGCAATTGCCTTATCAACGTGCAAGCTCTGCGAGTTCGAGAAACAAAGATTCATGGGCACAGCAGCCGCTACAGAGCTAAGTGTAATGGGGACGCTGGCAAGGAACGGACTGGTAAGAAAAACTCTGTTTCTAATTTGTTGAAAACAGATGCTATTGTGGTTGGTAAAAGACAAATTAATCCATTCCATGCTCTCCTTTGAGTCCTCCTTCTGTACAGAAGTGACTTTATATTTTACAGCCAAACAGTTTTGTATTCAAAGAAAAGATGAACCTGTGAAAAGGCACTGCAATAATAATGGACTATATCAGACCCCTGCCCGTGCTGGGGTCTTTGTAGGTATAAAACATCATTTGACCAGTGACAACAAATGCTACGGAGCTGCACTGCGCTGCCAGTTGCATTCATGTTTAGCTTTACATTGCTCAGACCCCGTCCCACCCCACCTCGACTGCCGTTTGTGAGAGCTGCGTGGCCTCCCGCGGGCAGGCTCCGATGGGGAAGGCAAATCTCCTTTGAAGGTGATTTCTCTCATCGTTCATCAGAAACTGCAGCAATGCGCAGTGGTGACAAAGAGTCCGTTGGAGACGGAGCGCAGTGCTACACCGGACACTGTGTGTCCTGCCCGGGGGAGCCGCCGGCGTGGCTGTACGTCAGTGATGGGATGGGGATGAAGAGCCTTGCCATAAGCGGCTCCGATGCACGGTATGCTACAGCAAACTGCAGCAGAGAGCTCCATCTGGGTGCTGTTGCAGACGGGACAGGTTTCTGGCTGTCTGCCAATTAGACAAACTTCAAGTTTGTCCAGCCTGGCCAAGTGGAGTAGCTTTTTGGCAATTTCAGTAAATGTTTCATGTGTAGTTCTTAGTTTCAAGATGAGACACGCTCAGAGCAGGTAGAAAAGCCTGCGAGAGCAGCACTAAGTGGAGATGTGTGTAGGCTGAACGTAGCTTAGTGTTCCCTGAAGAAGAGTGAACTGGATCCACTACCAGCAAAGTAAAACGCTCTCAGCTTGGCATCTGGTGTGGAAGGACTGCGCTTTCCCCCCGTTAGATCGTGCTTTGCCTGTAAAGATGGATCAACCCACGTGCGAGGCACTTGGCTCCCAAAGGACCCCATCGGTCTCCTTGAGCCCAGGGCAGCGTGTGTGCAGTGCTCCCAGCAAACACGCAGGGCGGGGAGATGGACTGGGGTGCAAAGAAGGAAAAGGGGCTTGATGGAGAAAACCTTCCTGCTAAGGGCCAAAGCTGAGGCAAGGACCCAAATCTTGAGTGCCAGTCCTGCCCTCTTGCCGTGGTACCAGCTGCCCCCAGCTTCCCCGCCGTGCTTCCAGCAGAGCTCCTGGGGGTTGATGCTGGCCCCGCGTCTCGTCTTGCATTCGAGCCCAAACAAGCTGTAAATATTTTGCGTGGTTTTTTTTTTTTTTTGCTTTGCGCTGTGCTTGGTTTCTAAGCTAAACCCTCCTGTTAACTGCTGACGGGAGAGTTTTCCAGAGAACCTGGCAAGAAGCAGCATGAACGTGCTGATGGGAATTTCGACGTTAATCTTCTGTAAATCGAGTGGCACATTTTTAAGGGACAGCCGGGAGAAATCTGAATAACGTTTCCATAGCACGCTGCGAGCCCGCGCTATTGAGATGAAATCTCATGGATGGAATTCAGTAGACGCAGCTGCTGTATCAGCGTCCAAATAATGTGCTGTTCTGTTCAGAAGCAACCCATAAATAGCAGGGCTGCCCGCGCCGGCCGGCAGAGCGGAACTACGCCGGGAGAGGTAGCGGCGGCACTGCTTGGACTGGAAGGGGCTTTAAAAAAGAATTAGCATGTCTCAGTCGAGGTCTCACTATAGAGAATGTTTTGCTTACGCTCGGCGAGAAGTGATGCTGCAGGGTTTTGATGAAGGATGCCGGTCAAACTCGGTTTCTTTTATTCGTCTCCTGTTAACCTCTCGACAACCCCTTGCGTTAGCGTGGCGAGAGCAGGCGGGGGAGGCGTGTTTGGACGGGGTTTCCTATTCGAGTAGGAACTTTGTGAGATGTTCCTGGAGGGTCTGATGCCCCCCGGGATGCTGGGCTTCAGGAGCAAAGGAGAGCCTTCAGATTTACATTAGTAGGGAAGATAGCAGCAGCTGGAAGCTGAAACTCAGCAAATTCCTGCTGGAAACAAAGGACAGGCTTTTAGACAGGAGTTTAATGAGCAACTGGGTGAGCTGCCCAGGGTCAGAGAGGGATCCCATGTCGCTTGGAAGATGGCTTGGTTCGGTCACCGGCTCTCTGGCCCCACGGTGATGCCCGGGTGAGGATGCAGGGCCCACGTGCAGGAGGGAGAGGAGGATGGGTAATGGAGCGCTTCCTCCCAGCCTGGACATCCCTGGGGAGTTACAGCTGCAGCTTTCGGGGGGAACTCTATTAACTTTTGCTACTGTTCCCATGCCAGCTTCATCTTTTCTATTTTATTAAGCACTTTATAATTTAAAGGCTTTTAAAACTCACATAAAAGTGATGCTGTTTTAATCTCCTACAATTTGGATTTTCCAGGCACAATGACGGAGCAGCAAAGTCCCCCCGAGCAGATGGCGACTGGGGAGGGTGCTGGCGAGCGAGGTGGCAATTACAAGGTATACTGGGGGCAACTGGTTACGGACGGACTTTGAGTGATGCTGTAGGTCACTGTGCGTTGCAGCATGCAGGCACCAGGCTGGTACCGGTGTCAAAGCGCTGCAGGTCACACGGGGGAAGCCAGTGGCCTCCGGCTCTCCTAACGCAGCAGCGCGTTAGCGTCACCGCTACGCTAAATCCGCTCCTCGCCCAAGGAGCCGAGCTGCGCGGGGCTGCAGGGCTGCGGGCCGGGGAGGGAGGCTTCGTCTGGGGATTTGCTGCTGCCTGGCAGGAGGAGACGCTGCTCGCTGCATTTGTGGCTGCCAAGTACATTTGCCTGGCGGTCTGGTGTGCAGCTGCACAGTGTTTTAATCCAGGAGATAAAGTATCCCATCACGGCAGGAATCGGCTGTGGGTTCGAGCAGTGAAATTCCTTATGCATTTTTTTAGGTTATAATTCTTATGCTCATAGGGTGGTTAGAGGTAAATCAGCTGTGGGTGTTGCAATGGCTGCAGCCCTTCCCCCAGCTCGGGAAGCCGGGCAAAGCTGCTCCTGGCGGAGAAAGGCAGGAGGTGGGAGCAGATCCTGCAAATGGGGTAAAGAGGTGCCAGAAACTTGGGCTGCTTATTGCTTTGGGGGTGGAAAGAAGTCCCTGAGGACCATAGGTGTCACCTCTGTCCCTTGATATCCCCCATCATGCAGTGCCTGCAGGAGGCTCTGCCCTTGTCCCGGGCTCAGGGGTTTCAGCTGGGACCGCTTTAGGGCAGGGGGGTGCCTGGCCGCACACGTGTGCAGCCTGGCTGCCGTGCTGACCCTCGTGGTCCCCAAATTGTGCTGGGCACCCGGGGCCCTGCTCCCCGCCACGCTCTGGCCACTGGTACTGGCTTGAACTCCTCCTGCAGCTCAGCCCCGAAGCTCTGCCAAGAGCGGGAGGTCCCAGGGAGGCATTGCAGTCTCTGCACCTGGCAGGGTTTAGAGCAAAACACCAAAAAATGAGCTTCTTCAGGCCAAGCCAGGGGAACGAATGGATCTGGCAGGAGCAGTGAGAAGGAAAGGACAGGCTGTGACCAGGCTGGGGGCAGGAGACCGCAGCCCACGGCCCTGGAGGTCTCTTAGCACAAATCCTCTGTATTTTTGATGCTGTGTTTGAGCCGGTCAACTTGTTTTCAGCCTGTCATGGATGAAATATCAACCTGTGTTTTACCAAGCAAACATCTTTGGCCAATACCTGGCTGTGGAGCAAAGCCCAGGAGCCATCTGTCGGGGCAGAGGCACGTGGCGGGACCTGGCTCTGCCATGGGAGAGGAGCGATGTCGGCGTGGGGCGGCAGGGATGGAGGGGACATGGCCAGAGCTCTTCGCTCTGCTGCTGCTTGTGTTTGCCAAGGCAGGTCCTGCACCGGTGCAGGGTGTTCCCCCTTCAGCGTGGCTGCAGTGGCAGCTGATGGTGTCTCTCCCTGCTTTAGATCATGATCTACGAGCTGGAGAATTTCCAGGGGAAGAAGTGCGAGCTGACAGAGGAGCTCCACAACATCAACGAGAAAGACCTGGAGAAGGTGGGCTCCATCCAGGTGGAGTCTGGCCCGTAAGTCCAGGGTGTGGAGGAAGGAGAAGCCCTGGGGTGGGGAGAGCAGGGAAAGCATCCCCTGCACCCTGCTCATGGGGGGCAGTCCTGCCTCGTGCTGGGGTGCTCCCCCCGCATGAGGGCGGCTGTGCCATCCCCAACCCCCTGGTCCCGCAGGTGGCTGGGCTTCGAGCGGCAAGCCTTTGCCGGGGAGCAGTTTGTGCTGGAGAAGGGGGACTACCCACGCTGGGACTCCTGGTCCAACAGCCACAACAGTGACAGCCTGATGTCCATCCGCCCCCTCCAGATCGTGAGTAGCGGCTGTGTTGGGGTGTCTGTGCCCCTGGGGACAAGCAGCATGGCCACAGCGATGGGGACTGCCAGGCTGGGAGGGTGTTGGGGGGCCGGGGGCACGCAGGGCAGGGCAGCTCTTGACCCACGCCTCCCCCCAGGACAGCCCCGACCACAAGATCCACCTCTTTGAGAACGTGGGCTACACCGGGCGGAAGATGGAGATCGTGGACGATGATGTCCCCAGCCTCTGGGCTCATGGCTTCCAGGACCGTGTGGCCAGCGTCAGAGCCCTGAATGGAACGTAAGGACGGTGGCACTGGGGGGACACGGGGACACCCCAACAAGGTCCCGTCCCATGGCACTCTGGTTGGTCCCCCCAGGGTGGTGGCAGGAATGTCTGGCACAGCTGCTGCAGTGGGGACAGGGCAGCTGTCCCCACAATGCTGCTCATGCCCATCATGTGCCTTGCTCCCTCCCCACTGCCACCCTTTCCCTGGCCCGCAGGGAGCGAGGGGGACCGAGGCAGTGTCACTGGGGCTGTGTGACGGCTCCTTGCCCTGACCCAGGGCTCTGCTGGGCACTGCTGCAGGAGTGGTGGAGCCGTGGCCCCTTCTCTGCACTGGGCTCTCCAACCCCTCCCGGGGTCTGCAGCTGCAGCCCTGTTGCAGTGGCACTTGGTGGTGATGGAGCAGCGGCCCTGGGCAGCGCTGCAGAGCATCGCATGGCTGATGTGGGCAGAGGCACCGGCACTGCCACAGCCTCTGGGGTGGCATGGGGATGCTGCCCTCCTGCTGTGGGGAGGGGGGGGGGGTGCCCACTGGGCAGGGGGCTGCAGCTGGAGCTGACCCTGGGGCCCTGCTGAGCGCTGCCTCCATCCCCTGCAGGTGGGTTGGCTACGAGTACCCCGGGTACCGGGGCCGCCAGCACGTCTTCGAGAAGGGCGAGTACCGCCACTGGAACGAGTGGGATGCCAACCAGCCCCTCATCCAGTCTGTGCGCCGTGTGCGGGACCAGCAGTGGCACCAGCGGGGCTGCTTCGAGAACAGCTGAGAGACGCCCCGGCCCTGCGCTGCCCCCGCTGCTGCCTGTGCCGGGGGCTGGCTGATGTGATGCTGCCGGCTGAGGCCATGACCTTCGTGGTTTTTGTGCAAAAACCTCAATAAAGCTCTGAGCTGGAGGCTGCCAGGGGCCCGCCTGGTCTGGGGCCGGGGTCGTGCTTGTGGTGGGGTGCAGTGAGTGGAGCTGTGGTCCAGGGATGGTGCGATGTGGATGGGTGCCATGGCAGTGCCCACAGCATCTACCAGGCACAGCAGAAGCAGGGAAAGAGCGAGTATTTGAAGTGTTACATAAAGGCTGCAGCTTTCCAAAAATAACCCCCAATGGTACTGTGGTGCGGTGCTACCATGGCCGGTGTGTGGAGCGACGCAGAGGCGAGCCCCGCACCGGGGGCAGCCCAGCCCTGGGGGGTGGTCTTGGGGCACTTGCCAAGGGTTTTTGCCGTGACTCTGCCCCTTCTCAAAGCATCTCCCTGGACTGGGGGAGCTCCACGCCTCGCTCCTTCCCCACTTCCCTCAGCCCTGCCTGCTCCGCTGCAGGAGGGTGTCCAGCCCAAAGGGCACGGTGGTGGCTGGAGGGTCCTGGGGGACACGGGCAGCCTCAGAGGCGGTGAGGTTGGGGTGGTCCCGGCGGCAGCGGGGATGTGGAGAATGGTCGTCCCTGGGCGGTGCCAGGCCTTGTGCACCCCAAAGAGGGACTCACCCCGCGGGGTTAGGGCTGTGCCCAGCCCCAGCACCCTGCAGGGCCCCCAGCCTGGCCCTGAGGAAGCTTCCCACAGCACCCGGGGTTGCTGCTCCCTGGGGATGCTCTCTCTGACACGTGGGGCAGCTGTTTTGGTTGCAAAGGCAGGGGTTAGAGGCGCCTCTGGGCCACATGCCCCGAGGATGTCAGCAGGGAGCTGGGCATCCCAGCATTGAGCAACCTCAGCCGCGCAGGCAGAGGTGCAGAGTGCAGGCAGGGCCCTGCTGCGGGGGCACAGCGGCCGCGCTCGGGGACCAGCGGGGGCTGGTGGCAGAGACGGGAGATGGACTCAAAGCTGCCTGGGTGCTTCATGCCAGTCACTGAACAGCTGCTCCAGAGCTTTTTAGGCCCAGGTTTGCAGCTACTAAAGGAGATTGCATGGCCCTGAGCGGCAAAAGCTGCTTCCAGGACAGTCCATGGGGCTGCCGGGGCTCTGCGTGGCTGCGGCTGCCTGCGGCATTGCCACTGCCCATGGCTGAGATGAGCTAAAACCGTCCTGGCAGAGCCAAGGGGAGGGAATCGCAGCCTGGCAGGAGCTGTGCTGAGCACTGTCTCTGCCACTTGCTTGGGTGCACAAGGGGCCGGGATGTGCCGGGCAGCAGCCAGGGGTCCTGGGCTGGGGTCCCCTATGAATTAGCCCAGGAAGATGGGGAGGGCAGCGGCTGGATCCCTCTGCGGTGCCACAGCTGGAGGCACAGGGAATGGAGAAGGATGGTGGCAGGGCTGGGAACATTTTAGACACTTGCTCACAAACCTGACCTGCCAAAACCTGTCTGTGGCATGGCGTGATTTCTTGCAGAGCCGCACAGTCGCCTGTGGCCCCCGCAGCCCCACAAGACCCCATTACCCACAGCCAGGGCAGGTGCAGAGCACGGGGACCGACCCCTCCACATGTCACTGCCAGGGCAGGCTCCGACAGCAATACCCCGGTGGAGGCGACCTTGTGTGTGGCCATCCTGGGCACTGGGGCTGGGGGAGCATCTGGAGGTGCTGTCGGAGGGGCTGCAGCACGTCGCTGGGGCTGGCGGCACATCTGCTGCGGGACCCCCGTGAAATGTTGCATGCAGAAAAGAGCTGATCTGGGCCATGTTAACGCTGTGTGACGCTTGCTGGGGTGACAAGGGGGATCCCGCTTTTCCGGGGGTGAGAGGGGGCTGTGGGTGCTGCACAGCACCCAGGGAATCTGATAGCTGTCTTGTCACCCCCCCCCCCCCCCCGGGAAACTCACTTTGCTGCAGCTAAAATCAGCCCACAGCCCTGACCTGTCTCCCCAGGTCAGCTGGCAGCAAGATGCCAGCGAAGGGGTTTTGCTGCTGCCCTTAACCCTCAGCTCATGCCCGGGTGGGTGCTGCCTGTGCCAGGCACAGCCCGGCTGTGGGGCCACATCCCAGGCTGTGAGACCCCACCGCTGACCTTGGCTTTGTCCTGGTGTGATGAAGGGGCCTCCCTGCTGCTGTTCCTGCTGCCCCGAGGGGCTGGGATGCTTCTCAGGGACCGCAAAAGGGTGGGGGCTAATGGAGGAGGAGCCCGACGCCTGGCACCAGCGTGCCCCCATGCTCAGGCTGAGGCTGCTGCCCCACAGCATCGTGCCACCGGGACCAGATCCTGCCCCTGCCCATCCCTGCAGCCTCAGGTCGCCCACGGGAGCCGGCAGCGGGAAGGGGCTTCCAAGGGGCTCCCAGGCCCAGGAGCCTCACAGGGTCCCTCTGCGGCAGCACTGGCATTGGCTGCGGGGCGCGGGCACTCCCTTTCTGGGGATGCAGACGGGCAAACCAGACGTTTACCGGTTATTTGAAGGCTCGTTTTATCACACATGGAAAGAGCCAACTTCAGCAGTTTTCGGCGGTTCCAGCGGCGGGGCGGCCCGCCAGTTTGTTGGAGGGATAAAGTCTCTGGCTCCAAAACTCCTGAAGCAGGGCTGGCGGGTGCTTTGTTTGCAAGGGCCGGTCTGGGTCTTGGCATGCATTCGGCTGATGCATGCAAACTCCAAATCTCCTTGCCAACAAACCCAACAAAGCGGGCAACTCGAATGTGAAAGCTAATGAAATAACTCCCCGACTTGGTGTTTGGGGAGACAAAGGCTGCGGCCGATCAGCTGACCTTGGTTTTCATTGGGTTTTAATCCAGCATTCTCGCTTTGAATCATGCTTTAACTATTTTGTAAATAGTTTTGGCACCATTCTTCTGCAGCTCGGTATAAATTCCACCTCTCGGCCCCAGCCCTGCACTGGCTCAAGAGGGTACTGGTATAACTGGTAAGACTTTTCTATTTATTGTCCTATTTTTTGTTGTTGCCTCCTCCCGACCCCCGGCACCGGAGCTCCCTCCCGCAGCACCGGGCGGAGGCACGGAGGTGGCAGTGGGATGCGGGCACGCAGGGGGTGAGCCGCGGGGACGGTCCTGTCCCTGCAGCCCAAACCGGGTGGCCAGCTCAGGTTTATTGCTACCTGGCTGTGGCTTGGTTTTTGTTTTATCGGGAATGAGCCCTTTTCACCTGGTCTGGAGCCTGCTCAGGCACGGGAGGTCCCACTGGGCTTGAGGACGAGGGTCCTTTGTAGGGGCGGCTGTGCCAGGCAGAGCCGGGAGGGCTCGGCACTGGCAACCCTGCACACACAGGCATGCACACATGCACACACACATGTGCATGACTGGGGCGAGTGGTGGGAGCCCTGGTCTTCTCCCCGGTCACCCCGTGCAGGCACCCGCGTGGGACAGGGACTCTGTGACTGTCACTCGCTGGGCAGGGACAGCGGGAAAAGCCTCGGCCGCAGGGGCTCAGCTCCCCTGGGAATGACTTGGGAATGCCCTGAGCCCTTGCTCTGGGCTGGAGACCCTCTGCAGGTCCCATCATGGGTGATGCTGCCCTGGGACCATCGCCTGGGCTCCTCTACGAGCCTGGGGAGGTTTGTGGTGCTGAGCAGCCCTGAGCGGGGACCGGCCCTGGCAAACCCAGTCTGCTCCCGCCGTGCCGCGAACCCCAGCCCTGGCACCCCTTCCCCCTTTCTGTGCAACTCAGCAGCAAGGAGCAGGCAGCGGCCAAGCGCCGGGCAGGCTGTGGGGTACGGACGGTGGGCATGGACACAGGGCCATGAGCGCAGTCCCAGGTGCATCCTAGGTGGCAACTATAACCTTCTGAGTTTTCCTCCCAAGGCAGCGGACAACCCAGCTTATGATGGCTTCTGAGCACCAAATGCCAGCCTCCAAGCAGCAGCAAGCCAGCTCCAAGGTTAGTGTGTGACTTCTCAGCTCTTCAGTGGGGCCAGGGCACCCTCAGCCTTACTGAGTGCCCAAATGGTCCCCCCGGGACACCCCTGGGGAGCAGCTGAGCTGCCATGATGCAGCCCCTTGCCAGCACCCTGCAGCGCTGCCGGCTGGTGCCGAGCATGGCCAGCTGTGGTGCTGAGCCATTTGCAGAGGGACGAGGGGTCGGGGAGCGGGGTGGGAGACGCGCGGGATTTTGCTGGCATCCCACAGCCCCGGTGCAGGCGGAGCGGGTGGGAACGGATCAACTCCTAATCTCCCGCCACCTCTGCAGACACAGCAGATCTGCCTCCCGCCACCCCACTGACCCGTGAAATCTGTGCTGAGCTGGCAGCGCCCGGCCCCAGGGGCTGCCCTGGTGCCTCCCCCACGTGTGCTGGGTGCCCTGCGCGCCGTGTCCCACCGGCGGCTGCGATGCTCGAGCCAGAGCCTGAGCTGCTCGGCTCTCTGAAGCCTGGTGTGAGTGCAGGTATCCCTCTGTGAGCAGCACCAGGGCACTGGGCCGCCACCGGCAGGGACTCGCAGTCATCCAGGAGCGAGAGCTGCATGCTCAGAGGGGTGGAAACGCTGGTTCATGTTAGCAGGCTCGTTAAGAGTGACTAAAGTGCAGGTTTTGGGGGGCAGCATGAGGTCTGGGCTGCAGCAGACGTGGGGCCGTGCTGAGCTGCTGGCCGGGGACAGCGTGTGCCCCCCGCGGTGCCAGGGGCAGCGTGCCCTGCTCTGAGGCCCCTGCTGTCTTCCAGATCGCCATCTTTGAGCAGGAGAACTTCCAGGGCCGCTGCCATGAGCTCAGCGGTGCCTGCCCCAACCTGAAAGAAGCCGGCGTGGACAAAGTGGGCTCCATCCTCGTGCACTCCGGACCGTACGTGCCAGGGGGTCTGGGGGGCCATGGCGGTGCATGGGAGGGAGGCAGGGGCTGGGATGTGGAGGGGGGTCCCCCACAGCCGGCACCTGCACTGCACCCCAGATTTCACACAGCTGATGCTGCTGTGCTGCTTCCCCACCTCGCCGTGGTGGGAGCCCGGTGCCAGCGGGTGAGCAGGGGGTGAGCAGGGGGTGACAGGGTCCCCTGGGTGGGCTGGTCTCCCCCAGCCCTGCTTGGTGGGAGGGGTCTGGAGGGGTGTGGGCATGGGCACGGATCACGGCATTACCCCCAGTTTGGTGCCCTTCCTTTCGGGATCAGGGACGGGCGGAGATGGCACCCCCTCGGCAGTGCATGGCGCTGCCGGCAGCACCTCCTCTCCCCATCTGCCTTCTGACCACTGTGTGTGCTCTGGGAGAGGGGCTGTGCTCCCCAGGCTGGGGGCTCTGGGCAATGGGGTGCCCCTGAAAAGTGTCTGGGGAAGCGCTGGAGTGGGTTCCTTGCCTGTGGCCAGCAGCGCGCTGCACCCAGGAACAACGGGGCAGCTGTGGAGCACCCGGGGAGGAGCACAGCCCCGTCTGGGACGTGTGGGTGATCCCATCCTCTGTGGGTCCCCAGGGACCAAGGATGGGCAGTCACTACGTCAGAGCATCCACGCCGGCAATGCCAATGCTCCTGCGACACCTTTGCCAGCAGAGACCCAGGACTGGCCATGCCAGGCCCTGTGCGTGGGACAGAGGCATTGCTCCGCAGGCAGGGCTGCCCGCTCCCACCCTGGCACCACTGCCGGCACCTCACCAGGCACCACGGTGCTTGTTTCCATTTTCCAACAGGGAGCAGAAGGGCCTGCGCCCTGTCAGGGGACACGGCCGGGGGCTCAGCCCAAGGGTTTTTGCCGGGGTCGGTGCTGGGGTGTCCGTCCCCACACTGCTGCCCCGTCTGAAGCTTGTCCCCTGATCTCTTCCAGCTGGGTGGGCTACGAGCAGGCAAGCTGCAAAGGGGAGCAGTTTGTGTTTGAGAAGGGGGAGTACCCCCGCTGGGACTCCTGGACCAACAGTCGGAGAAGCGACAGCATCACTTCCCTGAGACCCATCAAAGTGGTGAGAGCACCCAGACAGCCACTACCCACCCGCCAGACCAAGGTCTGCAGCCAGAAGTCTTCCCCAGCCTTCCCCCGCCCTCCCCAGCCCCACGGGCGGAGGGGCACCCCCTCCTGCGCACCCTCGCCCCGGCCCTCGGGGCCCGGGGAGCCGGTGGGGGGTCGGAGGGAGCGCGGGGATGGGGGCAGTGGCAGGTGGCCCCAGAGTGGAGGATGCCTGCTGGTAAGTCTGGCAGTGCCCGTGCGGGCACCGGCTCTCTGAGCTGGATGGAGGGATGTGGAGTACCCCGGCATCGGTGGGAGTGGCGGCACGTGGTGCCAGCCCCTTGCCTTGGTTTCCCCATAGCCCTGGGCTTTTCCCCCCTGCCCAGCCCTGGGTGCCGGCAGCCACTGATGCCCCATTTCTGCTCTCCCCACTGCAGGACAGCCAGGAGCACAAGATCGTGCTGTACGAAAACCCCAGCTTCACCGGCAAGAAGATTGAAATCATAGATGACGACGTGCCCAGCTTCCACGCACACGGCTACCAGGAGAAGGTCTCGTCCGTGCGGGTGCAGAGCGGCACGTGAGTACCAGGGGCGGTGGGACCTGGGCGATGCCAGAGCATCACGTAGCTGAGCAGCCTTGGCTGTGCCGTGGTACGGGTGATGGTGCGTGACCCCCGTGCTTGCCTTGGCAGGTGGGTGGGATACCAGTATCCCGGCTACAGGGGCTACCAGTACCTGTTTGAAAAGGGGGACTACAAGGACAGCTCAGATTTCGGCGCTCAGCACCCCCAGATCCAGTCGGTCAGGCGCATCCGGGACATGCAGTGGCACCAGCGCGGCGCCTACCACCCCACCAACTAGAGCCCCTGGCCCACGCCGGGGCGCGGGGAGCGGAGCAAGCTTTACCCCGGCCGCTGCTGTCCCCCCGCGGCCTCGCCTCCCGCCTCCCTCCGTGTGATGCACGCCGCTGCCGAAGCAACTGAATAAAGCTTGGAGTTTCAAAATCCCGGCTCTGGCCCCTTCATTCCCGGGGGCGCAGAGGGACCCCACCAGCGGGATGCCTGTCCTGACCCCGTGCTCCTGGGCGGGGAGGAGGGCCCATTGCCGCACCCCCAATGCTCTCAATGCCACCCGCATCCCCCCTGCCTCCCGGCTGCCCGCTCATTGCCAGCGGCATTGCCGTGTTCACCAGCCGGCGCTGATAGACCAAAGTGCCCGGAGGGAGGTGAGCGGCAGGGCTCAGCAGGAGGGATGGGAGCTGCTCACCTCCTCCGCAGCCAGCACCTCTGTGAGAGTCCAGCCCAACTGCGATGGCTGCGGGGCTCAGCCCTGTCCTGGGGGGCCCGGCCAAGGGTGGGCGGCTCCTCCGCAGCCATGCGTCCCACTGTGGCCAGCAAAGGTGTCCCCGAAGCACCGTGGTGCCAGGGTGGATGCAACGATGGCTGGGGGGTTTGCCCTCCCAGTCAGGACACTTCCAAGCCAAATAATTGCTTTAATTATTAGGCATTGTAAGCTTTAATTAGCAATAATGCTTTAATTTAGCATTAATAATCTAAAGAATGCTTTAATTATTTGCATCATAAGTTGAGCAAAGGAAGCTGTCGAGTGCCAGCTCCCACAGAGGAACCGCAGCCTCCCCCTGCCTGGCTGCGCTCCGTGAGGCGGCGGCACTGTCCTCGCAGCTCCACGGCTCTGCCAGGGCTCGGTGCAGCGGCGGAGGCGGCGTGGAGGCCTCTGGGCTGGCGCGGTTCGGTCCCCTCCGCCGGCAGGATGCGGCCGCGGCAGCCGCTGTGTGTCACTGCAGCTTTGTGGCGCGGGGTGGCTGTGGGTGTGTGGGGGCCGGGGGGCTGCAGGGGTGGGGGGCCACTTCCCAGCCCCGGTGATGCGCATCTGACAGGACACCCTGGCCACCCCTGCGCTGGCTCCTGCCACGCTCCTCTGCCGTGCACTGCGGCTCCCGGGGAGCAGGGACCTGGCTGCAATATTTTGGCGTGAACACCAGCAAACCCAGGAATCGCGGGGAGCTGGGGATGCACAGCCCTCCCCTCCCCTCCCCTCCCTCGGCTCCTACGCGCGACCGTCGCAGCGGACGGCATTTTGCCCCCTGAATCCTCCGCGCTTCAGAGCCCTTTCCACTGTGCTCAGGATGACTGAGCCTGGCATAAATCAGCGGTTTGGCAAGGCCCAGCTCCACCAGGCGATAAGCTGAATTAATCATTTGCCAAATGTTGCTGTGAAATGTCAGCTCCTCAGTGAGTCGTGCTTTGGCAGCACGCTGCCGCATCGCCTCAACCGAGCCGCTTCCCTGCAAAAATCTGTGTGTTTCCCTCAACAGGGAAAATTCAGAATGGTCCCAGACCTGAAAATTTCTCATGAAAAATGGGGTTTTAATGCAAGTAGTGACACACACCCCTCTGTGCTGCTGCTGGGCAAGCTCTGCCTCGTCTGGGCGTTTGGCTGTGAATCGTCAGTGGGAAACGGCATCTTCTGGGGGTGCAAACTGTTAAAATCAGTCACAAGGCAGAGAGCAGAGACCTGCAGTCCCTGCAGCCGGGGACCGAGGCAGCCCCCTCAGGGACCACAGAGCCCAGCTGTGAGCAGCGGGGGTGTCCTGAGGTAAAAAGCACCGAAAGCAGAAGAGGAAAATGTGAATGAGTTCAGAGGTGGCTCATCTGTGACCTGTCAAGGGAATTTCCTCATCTGGCGGCTGGTTGCACGCAGGTGGGCACCCTCAGGTCACCTCGATGCAGCTTCAGCTCTGCTGAGGTGGGTTTTTCCACTCTCTGACCCCAGGCTGCTCCCTGGGGCATCAGAAGCCACCGCGCTGCCCCAGGTGCCCACAGCAAGGGGACTCGGTGATGCCTCGAGCCACCCCGGGGTCCTGCCCGGCGGCATCACCTCCTCAGGATGGCATTCCTGGCTGCTGGCCCCAAGTTTTCATGGCCTGAGCTAGAGACGGGAGGAAACGCAGCAGCTGTGGCATGAGCAGGGCCTGGCCCCCAGCTGAGCATTTTGCTCCGGCGGGTGGGCTGTACTGCACTTGCCGCAGGGCGATGGCAGCGCACTGGAACGGGCGGTTTCTGCAGGGGCTCATGTAGGAGGAGACGTGTTTTCCTGACCGAGCGAGGGCTTCTGTTACTCAGCAGCTGCTCCTGTTCTGACTCACGGTTGCTCACCGGTAACCCCAACCCCAAAACCTACCCTCACCGAAGGAAGTCACATCCCATCCTGCAAACGGCACTGCCAGGTGTCATCCATGGCACAGCCCGTGCCCTAGCATGCAGCCGTCCTTGCCTGGGCTGGAGAGGTACCGGGACAGAGCACCACATTCCCTGCTGCCCACCTTGCTCCCGCTGCTCACGGAGGGGTCCCAAGCCACAGGGACAGCAGCTGGACGGCTGCACAGCTCCATCGCTCCCCATGCCACCGGGCACCGTGGCTGCCGGCTAGCGCTGAGCATGGACATGCTGCTGGCAGGTTCCTAGCTCGCCTCTCCAGTGGGAGCAGTGTTATTCCCTGGTCAGCCTCCCAGCATCACTGCTCTTCCCGGCTGCTACGGGTAGGGATAGCTCCGGAGAGAGCCACTTCCCCATCTGGTTGCGTTTTTAAGCAGACACAGATAACAAATGTGAAGCCATCTGCCCAGCAATGCAGGCAACCCAGGCAGGGTGGGCAGAGCTCCCAGCCTTCCCAGAGGCATGCTTGTGACTGAAAGAGGCAAAAGGCTGGGTCTGGTCTGGGGAAGGCGAGCAGAGACTCGCCGTGTGCTGTCACCCAGTGTCACCAGGGCAGAGCCGGGTCTCTGGTCTTGTGTCACCCTGTGCCAAACACCGAGGTGGGAGCTGTCAGATGCCAGCGCATGGTCAGGACCCGATGAGTCTCTGGCTGCCACCCGGCTCACCCAGCAGCTGCTGGCAGTGCTCGGGAGGTGATGGCATGAACAACCGCTGCACCCTCTGCGCCGGTCCCTGGCCGTGGCACCCACCCACAGGGCTGGTGGGATGGGGGGCAGAGGACAGGGCACCCCACTAGCCCCTGTCCCGGCTATGGGGTGGCTGTGCCATTGGAGTGGGGAAAGCTGGGGTTCAGCTCTTGCAGGAGCAGTGCTGCAGGCACTGGTGTTAGCTGCGGAGCCCGCCCGGTTCTCCTCTCACAGGGCTCGTTTTTCAGCTGCTTATGGCTTTCCCAGAGGTTTGGATCCACTACCCAGGAGTGTGGGGCTGGAGAAGGCAGCGTGGGTTGCTCGCTCCGGCTCGGTGTCCTCCTCTGGGACGTTTCCTCCTTCCAGCTCTCCTTTTCCTTTTCCTTTTGGAGAAACCATAGAAGTGGTAAGACCCGGGGCGGGCGGAAGAGAAATCTGAGAGTAGGAGGCTGTTCAGCAATGCAGACAGCCAAACAGCAAAAGCCACTGATTGGCACTTGAAGCTGAACAAACTGAGCAGAGGAGCGAGGGCTGGGTTTGAGGGTGAGGGCAATTGATCTGTGCAATAAGTACCCTTGGCTTCGGGGGGAGTCGCCACCATAGGAAACGTCACCACCAAACCAAGTGTTTCGGGAGACATGGTCATCCGAAAGGCGCAGCTCCTCGGCACAGCTGAGCAGATGCCATTGCTGGCTTGGAGAGAAATGTGCTGGGAAATTTTTTTTTTTTTAATTTTTTTTCAAATTTTTTAAAAAAAAATTTATTCAAAAGCACAAGATCGTCTCCGTCCCACGCGAGCTGCGGAGGTGCCATCTGGCACGCTGCTACCCTGCCGCTTGCCGCCCACCCCCCCGGCACGGCCGCAGCAGCTCGGTGCCCCCGGCCGCCCCAAGCTGCGTCTCTTGGACCTCCTCCCTCCCCGCTGCCCACCAGGCCTCACTGCCGGCGGGGCTGCGGGGGGAACAGCGGGTGCTCTCAGCAGCGGTAGCTGGTGATATTTCAGCGGTCCCACGGCTCTGCCGGCGGGTGGGTGGTTTTGCTGTCATGCCAATAGACGGGAGAGCTAAAGCTGTTCTCCAGACTGGCAAACTATTTTTTTTCCACCTGGAAAATACTACGGGGGGCTCAGACCCCATTGCCACCAGCCACACTGGGTTTCAGCCCCCTCAGATGGCCAGTTCCTCTGATGCCTGCAGTGGCTGGGGCGCGTTCGGTGCTTGCAGGAGCTGCGGGTGCCATCGGGCAGGGGGATCCCCTGGGACCCTCTGCAGGTTAATCCCCCCGAGTACCGGGAGCCCAGGCTGCGCCCGCGGGCCGGAGGCAGGAATGGGTGCTGCCTGCAGGGGAAAGCACAGCAGCAATTTGCCACGGAGTAACTCGTGCCAGAATAAAAATAATGCGAAACCCTGGCTAAATCGCATCTGAGATTTAGGTGCCTTTTCCTTCCTGTTTTATTTTTCAACTTGAGCATTGGCCATTGTCTGTGCTTGGAACGTGCCTTCATGGGGGACCGTGTCCGATGCGGGATGGGCTGGCTGGTGGGGAGGAAGCAAATGCGATGAGAAGAGATGTGAAAGTGCCCTTGAGCTCACACCGGCTTTCCTTTGCCTTCCTGCTGCACCCGCCGAGCCCAGCGGCAGCTGGGTGAATCCCCCTTCGGGCGCAGGGTGCCGAGGCCCTGGGAGACACGCCAAGGTCGGGGAAATCGTTGGCTAAAAACCAACGGTCTTGAAAATATGAAATGTTTATTGTTAGTTATAGTGGGGGGAGTTTTATCTGCAGCCTGGATACTTTGGGTATTGCATGCGCTTTGCCAACTGTTAGGGATTTACTATGGGTTTCACAGATTGAAATTTTTGTCCTTTGAAAATTATTGTTATGTTTAATTCTCCAGCTTCTGGAGCCATGTGATTACATGAAATTCTTAGCTTCAATTTTTTTTCTTCTTTAAATTAAATTGTGCATACATGCACAGACCCTAGCCACAAATACTAAAGGCTTAAGAAAGGAAAAATAAGCAGGAACCCAGCATATGATATTGAAGTCTTGTGGTTTTCAGGGCAGATTTGTGATTTATCAATGCTCAGCTTTGGCCTGTGGATAAGCAATCTCACCTCTGATTAATGTGAAAGCTGGGGCAAGAGTGAAATAACCCGGCATTATTTCTCCAGCTGAGAGAGGAGCCTCTCCTCGTTTCATCGAGGGGACACTGGGTACCCGATGTCCCCGGGGTGATGGGGAGCAGCAGGGCTGGATGCTGAGCTCCCAATGGCTGCTGCTGCTGCCTTGGTTTTCCCCCTCTGCTGATTAGAGAAAACACCTGGGGAGAAAAAGCAGCTGCTGTGAGTGAGGGGACCTGCTGCGTGGTGGGTCCCTGCTGGTGGCCTGGCACCATGCTGGCTGGCAGAGCTGGGTACACCGGGGGTACGCCAGGCTCTGGCACCATGCTGTGTGGCCCCAGCGAGCAGAACACCCTGCTTGGCTTGGCTTTATAAAATCACCTGTTTATAGTGAGCAGTTTTTAATGCTCGTACATGAAGGGTGTCTGGAGCTCAAGTGATTTTTTTTCCATTTCAGGCTCTGAATGCTGCGGCCAGAACACAGGCTTAGAAGTGGAGAGGAACTGAGCCGGGACCGATGGCTGCTGGACACCAGCACAGGACCTGTTGGCGTTGCTGGACTGGTGCCAGCCCAGAGCACGGCTTCTCCCATCTTACAGGGGGGCGCACGGGTCAGCAGAGATCTCCAGTATTTATAGGCAGAGGTAATACCAAATCCTGTCCAGCGACCAGTGAGACAAATGCGCCTTGATCACCTCGTGGTACCCAGAGCTCTGCGCTGCACAGGAAGCAGGTAACTGGAGCTGATGGATGCTCTTGTCCAGAATGCCAGGCTCCCATTCGCTTTCCTGCTGCTTGTTTTTGTTCCTAACATTAGTGGGAAAGCAAGCGTTACAGCTTCCTAGGCTCCTTTCAGCAAGTAAAACTCCTGTCCAGTTGAAATGCTAATTAAGAAACATCACTTCTTCAAAGGCCAGAATTGGAAACAGCCACATGGAGACATAAT
Source organism: Platalea leucorodia (assembly GCF_965183815.1). Lineage (NCBI taxonomy): Eukaryota > Metazoa > Chordata > Aves > Pelecaniformes > Threskiornithidae > Platalea > Platalea leucorodia. The sequence goes on from NC_138834.1 coordinate 9,270,878, forward strand.
GGGATTAAAGTGTATCAGGGGATTACAGCAGCGGTGGGCCCAGCGACCTGCTCCTGCCCCATGCACTACACGGAGTTGCTCCGTGTGTTTTTCCCAACGCTTGATTATGAAACGCTCAGGACAAAACCAAAATGCTTTAATAATACGAAAAGCCAAAGGTATGCGCCGGGAGATGATGAGCCGGCTGCAGCCGAGGGTGAGGAGCCTCCTGCGCACGGCTGCAGCGCTCGGCCCCCGGACCCCCCAACACAGGGGCCGCAGACACCCTTGTGCCGTACTCTGCTGTTGGATGGGGCTTTGCATCAAACGGCTTTACCCAAATACATCTGAGAAAAGAAAATATTGTCTTTCCCTCCGGGCGAGCGGCCAGGGCAGCCCCGATTGCTTCCTCGTCGTGCCGCAGCCGGCAATTAAACCCCGGCGATCGCCAGCAAACGCGGCGTGACCCATCCATTGCACCCACGCACTCCGACCTGGTATCAGCGCTGCCGCCTTTGTACAGAAAATAGCGGCTCGAGGTGGGTAATTGGAATATGAGCAGCCAATGCCATTATATAATTTGAGGCTGTAAAAACCAGCGGCGGGGTCTCGCTTTCAATGTCAACACGAAAGGCAAAGAAACTATATTCAGTGATGTAAACTCCTGGGTAGCAGAAGTGCCAATTAGGAAACATCTGTTCCTCATAGTCCAGGCAGACTACGAGCAACCACATGGCAACATAATGGGATTAAAATATAGCACCGGATTACGTTAGTGCTGCAAAGATCAGCTGCTGTGGATGTTCTTATGAAATCAGGGTAAAAAATGAAAAACAAATTTCTCTCTTCAGGATGGACATAACCTTTTTTTTTTCTTCTTTTTTATTTCTTAATTTGTGTCTTATGTAACGTGCAGGAGCCGGTGCCATACCTGTTCTCCGTACGGTTCAGTTCATCTAAAAAGACAGCCTGTGCTGAGCTGAGTTTAAGCAATTTTAGATGAAACGGCCACGTGAGCAGCTGCTCCCTCCCTGTCCCCGTGGCTGGACGGTGGGAGGCTGCAGCCCATGTGAAATGGCTTTACCCAGGTGCCAAGGGGTATGAAATGGTGGCTGTCCCCTCTGCCACCTCTGTGCAGCCTCTTCTCCCGCTGGTGGGTCTGCAAGATGTGGCGTGAGCAGGATGCCGTCCCTGGGGTAGAGCAGTGCCTTGTGCAAGAGTCAGGAGTCAAGCGGCGGCAGGAGGCTCGTGCAGGAGCACGTGTCCGCGAGCATCCCCGGGGTGCAGTGGCGAGAGGCTCTTCCCCTCGGGCTGCGTCCTCTCCTCGTAACATTTGGCCTGTAGAAAAACACTGAGCGAAACATTAGGAAAGAAGAAATTCAAGGCAGGGAGAGAAAGATGATCAGAGCAAGAGAGAAACCTGCATTGTATCCCATGCCCCCCAGCTTGCAGCGCTCAGCCCATCCGCCCCATCCTGCACACGGGGCCACCCCGGGGCTTCCTCACCGGTGGGACCCCGAGCGCAGCTGGGCTGGTTCAGGACTCCCCATCCCTCCCGCACTGCAGCCGACCCACCACAAAAGGGTTTTGCGCAGCAGCAAGCAGCGATTTCCAGCCATCAGACACTGCGAACCCAGCAGACAACAGGGACATTCTTCAGAAAACCATACAAATAACACAGAAACATGCACACTATTTTAGGATGCTCATATGCTCTAAGGCAAATGTCATTTATATGTAATATCCATTTTGGGAGCCGAGTAATGAAGTCATGCATCATAAGGAGGGAACCGCTTGCTTAGCAACCTTCCCATTGCATGACGTCTTCCCTCTGCAGGATGGGATTGCTCCTTCGACAGCCAGGAGAACAAAATGCTGCTCGCAGCTGCCATAAGAGGCATTTTTAATTGAAAGACACACCAGCTCCCATTAGCATCAAATTCTTGATTCGGGCTTGTGCCCTGAGTTAGACCCCAGGCAGTCTTTGTGCTACGAGGGGCGGTTTGGGTCCTGCTAGCTTCTGACTGACACCAGCACATTCGTGCGCTGCCTTCCTGACGGCTTCCTCTGCTCTTTGATGGGTGGAAAGAAGCTGGGGCATGAGGGGGAGGAAACAGAGCCCTTTCATTTTAGGGACTGAGCAGGAGAGCTGCGATCAGTTCCCGTTGAGAGCTGCTGAGCCGTCAGGGTATCGCTCTGACAGCGCTGCAATGGCTGATGGCAAACGCAGCAGCATCGCTTACAGGAGGCACAGCTATAAAACCCTCCTGGCATTTCATTCATGAAAAGCATCTTTGGAGAAGCAGATTGAAAACCAGCCCCTGCTCTCTGCCAGTGCTGCTCATGCCACCGCAGATTTTGGCTGTGATGGGCCACATGTGGAGGCGAGCGACCGCAGGGGTGTGCTGGGTGCGCTGGGTGTGCTGGGTGCGCTGGGTGCGCTGGGTGCCCTAGGTGCGCTGGGTGCATGCTGGCAGCAGGACAGTGGTAGGGAGGGAGAGGATGGCTGTATCACATGGGGGGGAGTGTCTGTCCTGGCTCACTCCGAGTTTTCCGGATGATAAGCAATTAACGGTGAGAGATTTACAGAAGATTAAGTCAGAAGGCAAAGTCCATTATCTGCCAAGATGAGCTCCAAAGGAAGAGGCCGTGCTGAACGGGGAAGTAGGACGCTTTAACTGTTAAAGTCCCTTTCGACACTGATCTGGTATCTGAAGGTCAGCAGCTCTCCTCCTGCAGCGATGGTGGCCGCTGCAAGGATGCCAGCACGAGGGCCGCAGCAGGGCCACGCGCTGCCTTTCCCCTGCCACGGTAATGGCATTTCGGTACCTGCATTAGCCCCAGTTCTCTTATAACAGCCTGGCTGGATGAGAAACGTGAGCATACGTGATTGCAATGCCTGGTTTAAGCACTCCGTACACCTGTTGTGTGCAACATGCCTGCCATGCTGTAGCTCTCGCACAGAGAAAGCAACACGAAAGGTGTTATTTGCTGAGTTTGTGATGCTTGTGCCTACACAACAACAGTAATTAATAGCTTGCATTTTCCTGTGTGTGGTTTAGAGGCATTTAGTCCTTCTCTGCCCTACCCAACCAGAAAGGAGCATATTGCTTTTAGTGTTTAATTAGAACAAGTATCTTTTCTACATCCCATCTGGGTTTGATTTGCTCTTAGTATGGTGCATGGTAACGACTGCTTCTCTTAGAGGACAACCTAAATTGTCCTGTAGGACAGATGTTTTTCACCAATGCCACAGGTCAAGCTGAGCTAAAGATGCTAAAGCCATGTGAACGCATTTTAGCAGAAAGATGCTTTTGAGGTCACTGACAATTTATTCACTGTGCTTTTCTGGCATGCAAATCTCACTGTGAATTGTCCCTTTTTTCTGGGCAGGTTGTCTTTGGGATGTTGCAGCTATCTGCCCGAATGTGCCCATGGACCCCATCCAAGAATAGGCTCCCGCGCGCCCCTGGGCAAGGCGGCCTCATTGGAACCGCGTTTCCTCAGCTGTGAAATGAAGATAATTTGCTGGTTTGCTTTACAAGGGCACCGAGAGGGTAGATTAATTGGCATATGGGGACCGCAGATAGGATGGGTTGTGATCCTGCAAATCCTTCTGCTTCATTGTTATGCACAGCTTCGTGCCATCGCGATCGTGGGCTCCTTTCCCCTGTGGACCTTTCCTGTGGCATTGCTCCTGACCAGGTGGCCACAGACTTGGGTGCTGGCACGAGGACAGAACCAGTGTCCCTGGGACAGCATGGCCGGCAGCTCTGGTGGCCTCACGCCTGGCACACAAAGGGCAACCCGGCCTCCAGCATCCGTGCATGGGGTGACAACACAGCCATCGCTGCCTGTCGGAGACACCCGCTGCCACACATATCTTTGGTGTCTGGATTAAACCTGGCACCTAAAGCCTGAAAATCTGCTTAGGGGAAAGCTGACATAATTCCGTGTGTTCCCAGGGTGTGCGCTGCAGAGCGGGGGCAGATCCCTCCTTGCTCTCCTGCTAATCCGAGGCAGGTGCCCATGGACGGTGCACCCGTGGGCTTTAACCACAGCTGATATAGCGGGATGCTGCTTCACACCATCCTGCAGCCGATGAGAGAAAAATCCTCTTATGGGATGATGTCAGGTGCTGGCTGATGGGCAGCAGACATCCCCAAAATGGCCAGCCTGCCCACAGCCCCCAGCCCTTCCCCGCAGCAGGGAGGTCCCCAGTGGCTTTGCCTTGTTGGGGTGCAGGACTGGAGCCACACCGCACGGTCTTGCTCCCTGCTGGCTCTTTCCCCGGTACAGATGATTTCCCGAGCATCCCCTTGCCCTGCCACCAGCACCAGTCCCCCAGCGTCCCTGCAGTGAGCTGTGCCCCACCTTTGACGGCCCAGAAGCTTGCTGGGGCACTCCTTCCCCTCGCTCCATGCCAGTCCTGGGGATGTTTGCTGCAAAATCAGAAAATTTTGGGAAAAGGCAGCACACTTGCCTGTGCCGGACACGGTGGCACTGCGCAGCTCCCCTGGGACCTGGGCGCTACCAACACCGAAGTAAGTTATCACTGTCATCTCCTACCAAACTGGAGAAGGCAGTAATTAAGGCTGCTGAGCACACACTTCTTCCAAAATTACCTCATTTATTCAGAGAATCAGATGCTGCAGTCTTTCATGGCTTCTTGCAAGGCTTGGATCTTGTGGGATGCAAGGCTATTAATAGGAACCAATCCTTCCCCTTCTTCTCCTCCAGGCTAAAGGGAGAAGAATTCAAACAAGGGCCCCTTTGATGTGATAGAAGCACAAATAAACTCCATGCCATTTCGTTCCCAAGCTGGCAGTGAATTCCTGCCGCTTCACCCCGTGTTTCTGGTGGGGTTTGCCTGCGCAAGGACTCAATCCGCAGCACCTGGGGTGCCCTGGAGCAGGGCGACCGAGGCGGAGGAGCAGCCCACAGCACCGCTGTGCTGTCACGGGACACGGAAAGCACCAGGTTGGTTTTGTTTTGCAGAGAGAATTGTTTTCTCTCACTGAAATAGAGAGCGATGCAGCCAAGTAGAAAAATTAACAGCATAATGGCTGGCTCAGGCAGAACAGCATGATTTCCCTTCTGATTTCCTCAGCAGGCTCGGAGGGAGGACTTTTGTGAGGAGCAGGAGGCTGGGGCAGCCTGGTTTTCTGCCGTGTCCTGCTTTCTCCATCTGCAGCTGATGGAGATGAGCCCCCTTCCACACCTCTTTATTTGTGAGCACAGTGGCCGGTGCTGCAGGCAGAAGGCATTCCCTCCCACTGGCCAGGAGGCTCTTGCCTCCAGCAAGACATCAGCAGATGAGCAGCGAGGGCAGCGGCTGAGCAGGGCCAAGCCAGCAGCACCCGGGGCTGCGTGCGCCGGGGGGATGCTGAGCCGCACGCCTCGGCTCCGCTCTGCCCAGACCAAGCCCAAGCTGCCAGGCTGGAGGAAAGGGGCCATCCCAAGTGCAGTGCTGCTGGAGGCACGTGTGCTGGCACCAGCGCTCCGCACCGCGGTCCTGGGTGAGACGCTGGTGCCTGGCTCTCGGTGCCGCGTCGCTTCTGATGTCAGAGCGCGGCAGAGCCATCCCGCGCTCGCCTAGCACCGGGGGATGCACCGGCTCGGGGAGGGCTCGGCCACGGGGGATCGCGACTTCGGCTTCTGCCACCGTGCACCTTCCAGCTGACACTGCTGTCGTCTGCGGTGACATCAGGCGCCCAGGGCCAGCTCCGAGACCAGACGTGTAATATTGGATTCGGGTGAATGATCAGCCAGGGCAGCAAATGCCAATTTGTGTGCAAAAAGACTTTGAGTACAATAAGCCAGGGAAGAGAAATAACTAGAAAGCATTTCCCACATAACTAGAATTGTGTCCAAGGAGCATATTTTAAAGGTTTTCTAGCAGGCTGGCTTGGCTTGCTCGTCGCAGGCAGCCTCGCTGGCACTCCAGGGGAATTTCAGCAAAGCGGCGCTGGAGCCCCGCACCCTCCGGCTGCCAACCTGCTCCCACCGCGCCTGGTGCGTTTGGCATCGCCCTGGGGCTGCCGCCGCTGGAGCAAACCCCGCGCCCTCCCACTGCCTGCCAGAGTTAATTGCGTCCTTCTGATATACTCCTGCAACGGGCCGCAAAACCACCCTGGAGATGAGGGCTTTTATTTTCAGTACTGCATGATTTACCTTCCATAAGATGTTGTGACAGAATCTGAATTAACTTCTGCCATTTCAATATCTGCACAGTTGTTGGTTTTTCTCCTTCTGTCCCTCAAAATTTATAGCTAAATTAGTCAATTATTGATTTTTTTTTTCCTTTATCAAGTTATATTCAAGCCAGACCATGGAACAGTGAATGCTCAATGGTTCCCTCTTGACATCTGTTTGTCTAATCAGTCTATACAGGGAAAATGCTTCTTTAATGCCAGCTGATATTAGCTCTCCCAGATAGTGCTGAAGGGGGACTCGTTTTAGGGCTTTAAGACATTTGCTGCTACAGTCCCCATTGGGTTTTTTTGCTTTAAACTATAACAACATACGCTGTTGTTTTTAAATCAGGGAGTTCTTGAAGACGGGTCAGTTCTGAGCTGGGCAAAGGATGGCACGAGTGGAGGAACCCAGGGGGGTCCTCTGCACCCCCAGGACGGGGGGGTCTGTGGAGGTCACTGCCCCACCTCTCCTGGCTCTCATCAGGCACCTCTAACCCCATGGACAGGGCTGCAACGAGCTTCTCCAGCAAGGTCTGAGCGAGATGCTATGTCCATGTTGTGACCGCGCTGTATGGAGAATCAAGGGTGGAGATGTAGGTGTAAAAATAGCTCGAACCTCTCCTTGATCCCCTCCTGCCCATGACAATTCATGCAGGGCAGCCTCCCTTGCAGAGGACACAGGGTGGGTGCAAGTGGCACCAGGTGATGCTGCTTAGGGAGCAGAATCAGGGCTGGGGATTAGTCTGGATCCCTGGGTCAGCCTTTCTCCTGCAGCAGCAACAGTGGGTGTTTTAGTGCCACCAGTGTCATTCCTGTGCCTCAGTTGGTTACCTCGGGCTGGGCTGGTTTTGGCGCGGTGATGCCGGCTCTGCAGTCCTGGCTCGTCCAGCAGCTGCTCTGCACAGGGGATGCTGCTCCTGCGCTTTCTATGTTTGCACTGGCCAGGGCAGAGGCATGCGTCTTTTTTTAGATGTGTGCATGGCGGGGAAGAAAGCTGTTTCATCACCATGCTCAGTTTTAGTAACATTCCTGCGCGTACTGCGAAGAGGTCGCAGCCAGCTCCGGCAGCAGTGCGAGAGCCTTGGGCTGTGGGCTATAGGGACAGCAAAAATACAGCCCGCGGGAAGGGACCGCTGGCTTTGCACAGCAGTGGGACCATGTCACAGCTGGGAGGGAGAGGTTGTCTGGCACTCATGTTTTCAAGGAAAAGCTTTATTTTTTTTGCCATGCCTGTGGAGCTAGCAGGTGCTAAGATTGTTTTTACATTTGACCTCTGTGGGTAGCCTCAGGTGAGGGCACTTTTCAGCACACAAATGTCCCCATTAACTCTCTATTTACAGCTCAGTTATAAGTAAATAAATAAATTGTCTTTAATAGCTGTCCTTCCCAGTAAATGATTTGGCTCAGCCCATAAGGCTTGGATTTGAACCCTCTGCTGAGAAGCCACTCAAATGACCTCTGGTTCTCAATATAAGCAAACAAGTGTGATCCGCTGCTGCGGGGAATCCAGCACAGGGAGCGCTGCAATTTCGGTCAGGCCGCTGGTCCCTGGGAACGCCTTGGATCCTCGGCCCCGATCGTAGCACACCCTTCCCACGACAGGTTTATGCCAACCTGCCTCGCCACCAGAATCACATCCTGGGGAAAGCAGAGCGCCCTGCATCTTTGGAGATGAGCGGGAGCTGGCTTTCCCATCCCTTAGGCTGGGTTTTTCCCATTCAGCCGGAGGACAAAACCAAAACATGTTGAAGTCATCCACAACCCCCGCTTCCAGGAGGGATCCATGCCATGTTAGTAGCTGCTCAGGTGTTTCGGCTTTTCTCTGTGTCTTGTTGGAGCTGGTCCCCATTATTTGTTGGGCAGAGGAAGGGCTGATTTCATTGCTCAGCACTGGAGATACCTGTGGGAGCAGTGGGAAATTGCACCCCAGCTCCGGGTCGGAGTTGGAGCAGAGGGAGCTGAACTAAGGCGGGCAGGGAACCGGAGCCCTGTTTGTCTCTGTGCCATTTCGCGATCGATTCATGCCCGAGCCTGAGAAACCCTTCCCGTTCAGCCCGTATTCTCCTGCAGGAAATGTCAGTGTCCGTGAACGGGCACCCACTATCAATTTTAATTTGTGTTTGAAATCTCTATATATTCTTCACAACATTCCGTGTTTTCATTTGTGTCTGTTGCCATTCCTTCACTGAAAGGAAGTGAAGGGAAATAAATAGTAGAGACTGTCTTAAAAATCAAGAGTCATTCCAGAGGAGGGAACTGTGTGCTTATTTAAAGAGAGAGAGAGACCGCCCTTCTTTTTTAAAAAAAATGTCTCTTTGTGAATTTGTACTGCTTAAATTTGATCACTTTGTCTTCAGCCATTTTTCAAAATATCTTAATAATGCAGGAATTCCTGCATCACATGAAAATTTATTTATCCTTTTTGAAAGTTCATTTTTAAATCACTGGTAGCGTAAAAGATGGCTGAAAACTGAACTTGCGTCTTTTACTGCTCGCTGGCCCTAGGTTGCCCACTAGCTGATGCTGAAATATTGGAATATTTTTATCATTCAAAATGAAGAAATCACATGTGTATGTTATTTTGGACCTGCAGATTAACTTTGTGAAATTAATTGTTCAAGGTCTCAACAGTTAACACTTGAGCTGGAGCATTTTGGGGATTTGCTCCGATTGCCTGGTCCAGACGAAGGGGTCAACGCACAACAGTCCAGAAGAGCAGCGTGATCTGTACGAGTAGGCCCGAAAACAGCATTTCTGAGAGTAACCCCCAAAGTAAAATTCTTCCTTTGGACAGCAATCCCAAAACCAACAGGCAAGGTGTCCCTCAGAGGCTTTCAGCTCCTGGTAGCTCCTGTGAAGAGCACACGGGATTTCAGCTGGCTTCTATCAAACTGGGACAGACTGGAGAGAGAGTGGAACTGACTGGGATGCCTCTTTGTTTTGGGTTGTTGTCTTACAACTTTGCCTGACGCCCATACTATGTTAAAAGATTTGTAGGGCTCCAGGTACATGATGAGCCTCCCCAGCTTGTGGTGCATAAACCATCAGTGCAGCAGCTCCTCTGCAGTGGGGCATTTGGACTCAGTCACAAAATAGGTGTTTACTCTTGCTATTAATGATCATTAATGGCTATTAAAGAGGGCAATACTGCCAAAGCGTCAGCCCAGCCGATGGGTAAAGGGACCAGCTCACTGAGACTGTGCAGGCTGGGAATACAGAACACAACTGTGCTACAAAAGCACTACTAGGAGAAAAGCATCTGGGGTTGTGGTGGGTTGCACGCCAGCAGGATCTGAATTGTAGCATGTCAGAGAGTTGTCCTATTCCGGTTCAAAAGCCAGGATCCCCATTTATGACCGATGTAGAATAGAATATTGCCTTGCAGCCCAGACAGTACATGACATTAGTAGCTGTTAGCCTGTTACTAGAATTAGTGCTGATGTACGTGGACCATTCTTTTGGGGAGGAAAAAAGGAATTTGCAGAGGATCCTTTCTGGCTTTTTTTAATTCCTCACTGAATGGGCAGAACAACAAATCAGAGTGGTTGTCACTGGTGTCCAGCTGTGCCCTGGAGTAAGGGCGCTCCTGAATGCCCAGCAGGATACATGCCATGCTGGATGCTCAGAGAGGTGCACGCTCTGCTTGGCAGCAGCATGGACAGGCACGACAGTTTCAGAAGATATTTTTTCCTTCCTGCAGCTTCACTTCATAATTTGGGCAAACACGACAGGTTTGTCTTTCCAGTCCAGTGTTACACGGAAGCCACTTGCAAGAATCGCAAGCCCTCTGGGGTGGAGTTTGGGCAGGATGGGTCCCTGTGTTGCTCATTGAACACACGTGGGCTGTTTGGCAAGCCCGCAAAAGTCAGGCTGGTGGCTCCCACAGATGTTGAGATGAGTTGGATCAGGCACACAGTAAATCCATCGTAAGCCCTCAGCTCCTGCACCAGGGTGCTCTTTGCCTTTAGGGAGTGAGCCCGGTTAAACCAGAGCGGCAGGAGGTCCAGTGAGGGCCAGATGTCTGGGGTGCCATCAGTATTGGCCGACCAAAGCCAATGTAGCCACATAAGGCTAACCAAAGGGTAGTCAGGCACTGGCACAGGCTGCCCAGGGAAGTGGTTGAGTCCCCATCCCTGGAGGTATTTAAAAGATGGGTAGATGTGGCACTTATGGACATGGTTTAGCGGTGGACTTGGCAGTGTTGGGTTAACGGTTGGACTTGATGATCTTAAAAGTCTTTTCCAACCTAAACGATTCTATGATAAATCAATATCTGCCCAGGATTCGGGCCCCAGTTTTTATGAGATGATCTGTACCGGAGAATGTCCTGTGTGGCTGGCAATTGAATTAGCGAGGGGCCAGAAGAATGCGTTCTGATGTTACCGTCATCTGAATTACATTCGCTAATTCTTCACAATTTATTTTGATAAAAAAATACTGCTAAAACCATTTCAGTCAATTTCAAAGGAATACATATTTCCTCCTGGAGTATTAAGCCAAGCCAGGAGCCCAGCCAGGCGCTGCCACTGCACAGAGCAGAGAGGACGAGATTTCCTGCTGTCCTCGGCGCAGGCTCCTCGACCTGCTGTCCCCACGGCAGACCTCGAGACTCTTCTAAATGGCCCCCACTGGATCATTTTGAAGTTTAAAAAATCGCAGGAGACTCCGGGAGCATACCTGGGGCACATCTACCTGGCTCTCGAGCAGCCGTGGGGAAAATAGTAGCCTCGGATAAGAAACCAGCAGCCTGGCAAGGCACGGACCGAGAAAGGAGAGAGACAGCAAACAGGAGGTTTTTGTGTGGCATGTCAGTTTAAGAAAATGTGGAGAGGAAAACATCTGAAATATATTTTTATTATAGTGGTGAGAGAAATGGTGTGATGGAACTGCAAACTGAAGTACCCTTACCTCTTGTGCCTGTGTTTTCTCATGTAGGACTTAAGACATTGCATGACTTTCAACTCTGGTCTTATCTCTGTCCCCAGAGGACGTTATTATTACTAGTCAGACTATTCAAGTACAAATGTTTGATAGTGAATAATATTTTTGCTAATTCAATCACCTTTTGTTTCCTAATGAAAACTTAGCCTCATCATCACGTCAGCTAGTTACAAAAAGGAACGTGATGATGATAAACTATTTTGAGACCTTTACCTATCATCAGAAGTGGTTGAAGTACCTTCGTTAAGAGTATTCAGGAGAAAACTGGAGGAATTTGTAGAGATGCGGAGGAGCCATTGTGCTTCTCCAGGAGGCCAGAGCTGCAGCGCTCATTCCTCTCCCAAGATAGAGGGTGCCTAATGCAAAGGCACTGTGAAGGCAGAGGCTGTCTTCTGTAAAATTGCTCCTACTGGAATAGTCAGTGAATAAAGGCAGCAGCAGAAATGGCCATTAATTACTCTATTTGTTTTCCATATTGCCGCTCACTGCTTATTAGCATAGCATTAAGGAGGTGGCATGCTGCTTCAGCCTCGGCGCAGATGCTGCAGAGGAATGCCCCTGTGCTTGGCCTGGATGTGCCTCCCGCCCTGCTCCGCGCTGTGGGTCGGGAGAGGGGCCAAAGCCACCCCGGAGCCCAGCAAACCCGAGAAGCCCGACAGGCAAAGGGGACAGCATGAGGCTGTTTTCTTGGGATGCCGGGCTAAAAATGTCCCTCTCCGCCGTGTCCCGCACGGCCGAGCGCAGGAGCAGTGACTCTCTGCACCTTCTTGTCTCTGCTGTACGGCAAGATCAGGAAAATGCAGCAGACTGAGGAGGGCTTACATTGCCTAATTTTTACTAAGAATAGTTTGCATTTATTTCCCTCTTACTGTCCTCTGGGCACTTTACTGTTGCTTACTAATGAATCCTCACACAACCTCATTAAGCAGGAGCTGCTGCTCCTGTGCTTTACCTCCAGGTAACCCTGCGGTTGGAAGGAGATTTAAAACTCTTTGGCGAGAGGAGCCCGGTGGAGGCGGTGCTGGGGAAGGGATTTCTGCCCTCCCCCCTTCAGCCAAGCACACGCTTGCACCCCAGATAATACTGCCAGAAGTAAAGGAAGCAGCAAAACGTAACCTCTCTGCTTGGCTATTACACAAACAAGCCACGGAGAGTAAGATCCCATCGGGATCCATCCCCAATAAATATATTAGCCTCTACCAGCGCTGCTGAGGGGGGAGCAAGGAACGCAGCGGGTTTCTGGCCGTCGGCTTGCTCTCTCTGTAGACAGCAGCATCCCATGGAGGGAACTGAGCTAAACACTGCTTAATGCTCTTAATCTCAAACTATGTGCATTTCTTGTAACAGATTAGAAATATTAAAAAAAATAGCATTTTATAATCTTCTACATGAATGTTCCCCTCGAGAGGTATATTGTTGGCATCAGCCAGGCAGAGCAGCAGAGATCTTATTTGTTTTCAGATTTGCCACAGGTCTGAGGGCAGCAGGACGAACATGCCTCCGTCCTGGTGTGCCATTTTGCACCATTATCTCGATGGGATGGTGCTAGTATAGGGCCCACTAATAAATCTACTTTAGACTCGTTACTCTCTGTAATATCATCTGTCATCCTGTGAAGCAGAGCAGTGCAAAATTAAACATTTAAATCTCATACAGATGGTAGGAGAAACACTCCTCGGAAGGAAGGAACACCAGAGAGGAGGCAGGGTTTCTTGGCTCTGCAATGGATGCACGCAAAGCCCTGCGCTCAAGCCCAGACAGGCCTCGAGACACGTTTAAATTGATTGAACAGTATCAGTCAGCACCCACAGAAATGTCAGGAGATGCTTAAATGCATTCAGAGCGCGCGTGAGTGTATCTTATTCTGACCTCTGCTAACCCTGGCATCGGTTAGTTCAGGGTTTCCTTTACCTAGGGGAACACACACAGGCCCAGAGCGCTGTTTATAAAACACACAGAAACACTACATACAAACACTGAATCCAACCCACAATGCATAAAACAACACACACACACACAAAAAGCAAACCCCACTTACAATACAGACAAACACTAAGCCTGGGATACAAAAAAATGCTAAGCAAAGCTGCAGATTTGCACTTGGCGAGCGGAGCTTCCCTGCAATGGATGCTAGCGCTACCTGTTCTGCTCGCTTCAGCTTCAGGGAAAAAAAATCACGTTTGCTTCCACTCCATAAATAAAAAAACCGCCCACCCAAGTGACCTTCAAAACGTCTGAATGTCAAAATGCAAAACGCGTGAGGTTTACACGCTGCGAGAGGTGACAATTTCCAAACAGACCTCCCCTGCCCCCGTGCTGGTGCAGCAAGCTCCAGCTGGGTGCAAGAAGCGAAGCCTGAACGCTGCTAGCCAGCAGCGTGCCGTCCTCACCGGCTAGCGCACGGGGGCGGCTACGGGTCCTGCCACCACCTCTGACTGCATTGCAAATACACTTTTTACAGAAATGGTGAAGAGAACGCCTTTTCTTATAACCCACCACTGTTTCGGTTCTGGCGACTGCTGCCACGCCAGCTAGCACCAATGGAAACACAAAAGCAGAAAGAAGAGAACAAGTTTCTTGACTGGATTTCTGTATCAGCCATCACCAAACATGACTTCCTAGAAATTGTCATCAAGAATGTCTTTGAAGTGTACATTACAATAATAACCAGATGATAATGGCGAAAACATGGCACAGGAATAAAAAGGAGAGCATTATGAATCCTAAGTGGCGTTTTCATGGCCATTATTGCAATCACCATCACTGTAAAGTCATTCCAATATTTTAGAAAACAAAAGGGCCTTCTTTGGCGAGGCAGCGCTAGGCGGGCAGTAATGGGTTTCTGTTTGCTTTCTCCTCCCCTCGGTGCGGTTGCATTGGGATGGTGGTGTTCAGCAACGCCAGCAGGTCAGCGCTGACAGCCTCCCTCCAGTGCTGTTGCTTCTCCTGCACGTTCACGTTTTGGGAAATGAAAAACAGTTCTCGCCATGGAAATATCTGTGAGCGGCGAGGGACAGAGGGGCTGCAGGAGCTGCAACTTGGCCACCCCCTTGGAAGAGCCAGCAAAATGCACGTGTCGGCTCACGTAACCAGGCTAAGGATGTGGGAAGGGTGACAAATGTTTACTCCTGGTTAAACAAATTAGAATATTCCTTATAGCAGTGGAGCCAAACAGTTTTGGACCCGTCATTAGACAACGCCAGCCGTTCTCATATGCGCTACAGCGCAGGGCATCATGTATACTTACGTATTTACAACTAAACAATAATTGTGCAAGTGTTGGTGAGGGTGCACAGCTGTAGGTACCTGGACGGCTTCACAGACAGCACCGGGAGCCCTCCTGTGCGGAGGATCGAGCAAGACCGCTCTGCCAGGCTGGGGGAGAGGTACCACGGAAAGCATTCGGAATCACTGCACCGGGGTGTAACGCCTCTCCCATCAGGAGCCCTGCAAAAGGATGGCCCATGCAGAGGCACTGGAATAAGCTTTGGGGCGGGAGACCTGGGTCTGGACTGAGCCGGAGGAGTGACGGGCACCACGGCACGGCCCACAAGCCAGACCCAGCATTCGCTGCCAGCCCAGCGGATTTATGAAAATAAAAATATCCCTTTCCATCTGGTAGCTCGGCTCAGTGAAAACTTTAAACAGGGCTGGTGGGAAACTTTACACTGAGCTTCCAAGAGGGACCTGCCCCAGGTCCTCCTCTGCTCCCTTCCACCTCTCGCTTGAACGCCCCAAGCCCCGCCACTGCTCCGTGGCGACCAGCAACTCCACTGGCAGAGAAACCTTCCCCAACAGATCTGTTCCGGTGAAAAGTGTTGGTTTAAATTAACGTTTTCAACAAAAAGTGGGTTCTTAGACGGTTCATAATGAGCCGCATGGTGAAATCCTCCCAGCTGTATACTCTACCTAGCTTTAATCAGATCATTAACTTTTACAAAGATGTAGGAAGGAGGAGTGGCGGCACTTGAAAAGAGCTCAAAACAAGCTGAGTTTTAAACTTCAGACTTGTCATTGACTTAGCCTTTCATTGAGCCAATTATTTATGACATATTTGACGAAATTCAGAAGAAAGAAGTTGAAATCTGCATATCTGCTTGGCTGCAGTAGAGCTACTACTACATTTTTAACCAGGAACGAGTGAGGAGCTCTGCTCGGAGCCCCTCGGTGCCCGAGGACACGCGGGAGCACCCAGACGGCAGACGGGCACAGCTTTGGCTTCAGCGTGCAGCCTTGTTTCGCACCGTTTTTTGCCAGCAAAAGAGTTTCAATGAGCAGTAACAGGGTTTCACACAGATGCATTTAATTGTAGCCCATTTTTCTTATGCACGTAATGTTTCAATAAACTACGAGGAAATTAATGTGAGCGATACGCGTCCGGCTCGGCGCTGCGGCTCAGCAGCAGGCCGGCCATCGCGCCCCTGGGCCCAGCGCAGCTGGCAGCGTGGCGGACGCGTGCCGTGCCGTGCCGTGCCGTGCCAGGCCGGCTTTGGCTTTCGCGGTCCCCTTGCTGCCAGCGGGCCGAGGCGTGGGCGTCCCGGGCAGCACCCGCGACCCCAAACCACGTCCGAGGGGAACAAACGACGCGGACCCCGCGCTCGCCTCCTCGGTTGCTGAAGACGCGCAAACCCACAGCGCCCGGGGCCCCGCTCCCCGGCCCCGGCCTCGCTGCTTCCCCGGGGGCCGCCACCCCCCCCGCCCTCACCTGCGGCGGGGGGGGGCGATGCCGCCAGCCCGCGGGCGCCGAAGCCCCTCGGGGCCGGGCGGACCCCGGCGGCGGCGGCCGCCCCGTCCCCGGGATCCCCGCGGGCGTCCCCGGCGGCTCCCCCCCGCTCCGGCCCCGCCGCGCCGGCGGCCGAATCCAGGTCCGGATTTTTGCAGGCGCCGCCGCGCCGCAGCCCCTCACGCCGCGCCGCCGCCGGGCAGCCCCTGCGGCCGGGCAGCCCCTGCGGCCGCGCCGCCCGCCCGTGGCCGCCGAGCCCCGCGGCCGCTCTGCGACCTGCCCGCCCGGCGCCGCGGGGGCCGCGTAGGCTGCGAGCCGCGGGGGCCGCGCCGGGCCGCCCTGCCGCCGCCATGGGCCCGGCGGGGGCGGCCGAGCGCTGAGGGGCGGCGCGGGCGGGGGGGGCGCTGCGGCCCGGCCCGGCGGGGGCGGCGCACGGCCGCGGGGGGGGGTTCCCGCCTGCCCGCCCGCCCGCCGCGGCGGCCGCGGGCTGAGGGCGCGCAGGGCCGGCGGCGAGCCCCGGGCGCGGAGGGCGGGGAGGCGGCCGCTGCCCCCCCGCGCTCGCTCGCTCGCACACACACACACACACACACACGCCCCGCACACACGCAGACGCGCTCCCGGGAGGCGCTCGGCGGCACCGGCGGAGGGGGAGCCGCCGCCGCCCGCCTCGCCCGGCCGCCCGCCCGCCGCCAACCCCCCGCCTCGGGGGCGGCTGCCCCCGGCGGAGCCTCCATCTGCAGCCCGGCGGCGGGAGCGGGAACATGGCGGACCTGGAGGCGGTGCTGGCCGATGTCAGCTACCTGATGGCGATGGAGAAGAGCAAGAGCACCCCGGCGGCCAGGGCCAGCAAGAAGATCACCCTGCCCGAGCCCAGGTACCGCCCGGCCGGGCCCCGGCCCCTGCCCGGCCCCGGCCCCTGCCCGGCGGCCTCCCCGCTCCCTGCCCCTCCGCGGTGCTGAACATAACGGTCCGGTGGCGGCGGGGCCTCCCGCCGTGCCCGGGCCCCCCGCGGCCTCCGGGGGTGCGGGCGGTCGGGTCGGGGCGGGCTGGCGGCGCGGCGCCCGGCGGCGCGGCTGGAGCAGGCGGTGGGGCCGGGGGGGATGCGTTCATTTGAAACAACTTCTGCAGGCGTTCCTCGGTAGGTAGAGATGCGGAGAAGCCCGCTTCTCCCGGGGGAAAAAAAACCCAAACCACCACGGTTCGGGTGTTTATTTGGTCCTAAACTTGATGCTTCATCCAGTGGGTGAGAGATTCTTGAAGTGGTGAGCTAAATAAAATGGTAAAACCAAACTGAATCATTCTCACTGTTTTATTCTGCAGAGCTCTTTTTTGGTGATGCTTCAGGAGGTTTGACAACAGAGCAGGGAGATGTGGGGAGGGAGGACAGACTCGGGAGAGAGGTTTTCTCTTAGCGAGCGGCTGATGGAGCAGAGGTGCTGTACAGCAATGAACCAGAGCAGGTCTGGGGCTGGCGGCCGGCTCCATCGCTGTGGGCTTCCACTGGTCTCACCGGGTGAGCGGATGGGTGCCGTGACATAGCTGAGGTCGTTTTCTTGGGCTTTGGTGGTAAAAGCAGCTTTTCTGAATGACAGTGCCTGGTTATGCATGCGTTATAAAATCACCTGAGCATCGCTTACTTATTTATTGCTGAAATTAAAAGTAAGCTTTCCCTCTCTTTCCTGGCTCTGTGTATATAGATTTAAAATGAAGATGTAGCCAGCAAACAAAATGTTGCAACAGAAAAAACATCTAAACCAAAATTTACTGCAAGATGTGTAGGCAGTTTGCAAGCCTACTGGTGGCCTAGCCTAGCTGTCTGCCGTGAACGAGAGATCGCTGAAGCCCTCTTCTCACTTGTTCACTCGTTTTTCTGCCTTTCTGCCTGAATTCTGGGTAGCGCAGTGAGTCTGCAGAGCAGGGGAAGGTGAGGGGCACGGGGGTGCCCAGCCCATGTTAATCCCCCTTGCAGAGGCAGTGAAACCTCAGATAAAGAAGTTTGGCAGTCGTTTTTAAGGTCCAGTTGAGGATGGCTTGCTGGCCAGACAAAGGTGCCTGTTTTTGTCCTGGTATGTGTAAACACTTACAAAAATAATGTCCATAAAATTTAGCCTAAAGTGAGGTGCTGTGTGCTTCACTGGGAGGGCTGGTAGCTTTACGTTTATCAGTGCTCTGGTTGCGTCTGTTACTGTCCTTAGTGTTGGTGATGTGCAGCGGTGCTCCCTGTTTGCAACAGGGACGTGACCCCTCTGGGGAGGGGGAAGGTGGGGATGCGGAGGGCGTGAAGGGGTCCTTCCAACGCCCCGAGAAATAGCAGCACCCTTGGTGCTTGTGGGGAGGCTCGAGAGCCGCTGCCTGCACCGAAATCCCCTTGTGCAAAGCGCGGCGCCAGCCTCGTAGCACAGCACGAGGCCTGAAGAACCTGCGGTGTACTGCTCTCCTTCTCCAGGATTTGCATTTTATCGATGTTTGGTAGTTTCCCTGAGCTCGGAGAGATGGTTCACTCGCGTTCGGCTCGGCGGGGTGAGGAAACGGCAGCCAGGTGCAAGAGCAAGTTTGGCAGAGGAGGAGGAGAAAAGGTGAAGGGTTAGGTGGCTGAAATGCCTCCCTCCTAGAGCTGCCTGTGGAAGAACCTGTTTGCAGATTACGTGAAATATTAAAGGGAAAAGATTGTTTGCCATCCCCCCCTGGAGTGTCACGCTCTGAAGAAGGCGAGAGGCCTCGAGCGAGGGAGAGGTTAGCAGCTGTCAGCGGTGCCAGGGTGCCGTGGGACGGGGGACGTGTAAGGCGGCTCGGCACATGAATGAGAGGAAGCGTGGACATAAATGAGAACAGAGACTTACCTAAGCCTGGGACCACAAACGGCTCTAGGTTGCTTGAAATGACTGAACTTCTCAGCTTCTAACTGAAACCAGGGATTTCCTCATACAGTAGGAAATTGTGACCGTTATTCTGGTGTCAGATGTCTTCATGCTGGTTTCTGGTTGGTTTTTTTTTGATCCCTCTCATTAAAACAGACATGGCATGTTCGGTATACTTAAATATTCTGTATCACTGGCAAAGTGATTCATTTAAAATTATATAAATTGGCTGGTTAAATGCAGGTTGATATAGTAACAGTCAAAAAAACCCACAACACACAAAGTCCTGTCTTATATGAGTTTGAAATCAAACAATTTTTCCAATTTTTTTTTTTTTTATTTCTGTGTGTGTGTGTGAGAGAGAGAGCAGCTCCTCAGAGGAGCATGAGCACAGCTTTGTAGCACCAGGCTGCGAGCAGCCATCGTCGTGTTCGGCTGTCACTGGGACCGATAGCAGGAAGGTCACTGGAATATCACATCCACGCTTGAAAATAAATGTCTCTGTCTTATTGCTGCCTTCTTCTCGCAGGAATGCATTCGCTGTCGGTTTATCTCTGGCGGGCAACCGCTGCCCAGCGATGGAGTCCAGTGCTGCTGACGTTATCTCCTCAAGAAATATTATAAAGGTTTTGCCCCCCCTATTACAATTTGTCTGTTTGCTGGAGCCTGGTACACCTGTCAGCACCGGTTTATCTTTCTGAGATAAGACCGACACTAAATGAAATAACCGAGTTTACTGTAATGCAAATTTGAGGGGGCTTCCTGTTTACAAGGAAATAGCTGTAGTGCAGGCAGAATAAATTCCAAGGCTGCAGGCCAAGGCTTAGCAGCAAATAAACTACGAGGGTGAAGAGTTTATTGGCCGTGCGGCTGATTATTGCTGAGTTTACATGAAGCATCCTCAGACTGTTTTTGTACCGAAATCGTTAAATATCACCGTTTGGGAAGAAAGAGGACAGAAACGCTAAAGAGAGAAGAGCGCCTAGAGAAGAGGCTTAGTGTGTTTTTGTTTTTTTAAAACACCAAAACAAACCAACCCTTTTTCCATCCTCTGTCATCTGCTTTTCCTTCCCTTCTGCGTTTCCTCCTTTGGTTCCTAAGGGCCTTGCCAAGAACTGCGAAAGCTGCGATATCTTTCAGTTTTACATTGTTTCTCAAAAGCCTGTTCTGCGGGTAGATTCGCATGGGTGGACAGAAGGGCTGTCAAAGGCAGAATGACCTGCAGAAATTGGACCTAAAATGGAAAAGAAGACATATGTATTGCGATATGAGCAAATATGAAAACTTAATCTTTTTCTACAGAATTATCGTCAAATATTTTGAGTTTGGGGGGAAAGTAGTAAATTAACTGCACTCTTAATTTTTTAGGCTATTCAGCAGGCTTATGAAGTTTTTCCCTTTTCCATGTAAATTTTAGATTTCCTTTATTTTGGTCAAAGGGAGTGGAAGAACACTATGTAACAGCTCTTTTTATTTGCCAGCAGCTTCTTCGGTTTTGACTAAAGGATTTGCATAATGTGAAGTTGAGAAAAATAGTCCAGGAAATCAGGTAACTGGAATCAGAGAGGGTGCAGGGCTTGCAGAGGGCTTGCACACAGCACTGCTGTCCTCGCACAGGCTGCGGCCTCGCCAGGAAAGTTAACATTAAAGCTTCCTTACTATAAACATCACGTAAGCTTAGGGTGCTTTCAGTGTACAAATACCAAGGGCATGGTAACAAAACATAGCATGCGTCTGTCCAGGCTTCTCTCCTGCTTCTCTTGCTGCAGTTGTAGATGTTTCTCATCTCATCTTTCTAACCTGCTTATTTCAGTAATTATCTCCCTTTCAAGTTAATTCCTATTTTTCTTCCAGCCTTTTTCTTTGGTCTCCTACCTTCCTCTGAATCCTACCCCTCTAGGGGGGGGAAAAAGGCATGTTGCACTCACTTATTTCTTAAAAATCAGACTTTTAACATTACATTTTTCCTCAGTTATCATTCCATCTTCGCTTTACCTCTGGAGATGAAGACTAGTGCGCTGGTACCCCAGCTGCTTCTCACCAGGACAGTTTAGTCTGTGATGTGCTCTTTGCTTTCTTCCCTGGTATTCAAACTAACTTGTTTAAAACACTAATTGAGGTTCATTGGTTGCTGTTTCTTTTCCAGTTCCATCCTGAGCTATTTGTGATTTGCTTTCTTCCTGTTACAGTGCTGAATATTGGTGAAACCCAAGCGACATCTCCCGCTAGGAGTTAAGCATCATTGCCCTGTCCTGTATTGCTTCTGCTTTTTCAATTTTTTTCTTGGCATTTCTGTACTCTTTCTCTGAATTTCAGTTGTTTCTTTGATGTGTCCTTCAGCATGTTTGTGTACCTCTTGAAACTTGTGTAACATCTCTAAGTTACAGGCTAAAACTCCTCCGTCTCTCTGCTGTCAGTCTGGATTACTTTGAGGGTATTTTCTCTGGCTCTGTTCAGTGCCTTCTTGTTGTGCTTATTCATTTAGAGTGCTGTCTCGAAGAAAAATCTTCCTGACAATTGTCTGTGTAGTTTTCGTATTTGTTTCTATTACGCTCATGTCATCCCTTTGCGTCTTTCTAGGTGCTTCTTTGTTGCTTCAAGCATAGCGTTCAGTTTTGGGCTTCTGCAGGTAGCGCTTAACTCACCAAACATCTCTTGCTCAATGTCATGGTGTTGAAAACTACTGCAGCTGGCTGGTGCTGCCAGCTCCCATCATTGCCCTGCGTAAGTTGGGAGGCACTGCCTGATTCGGTCCGTGCCGTTCGTTGCCGTCAGGTCTACAAAACTCCTCCCCTGAATCCCTCATTACAACACTCTTTTGTTGTGAAGCTTAGGAAGTTTGACTGCGCTGATTCCGCCAGCGCTCGCTGTGTTGATGCAGGGTTTGTCACGTTTACTGGTGGTGTTTCCTGCCGGTGCCTCTGTCCGTTTGCGTTCCCTTGTCTCCGGTGGCAAGCGTGGGACCTGGGATGCCTTTTTGTGTTGTTGGGCCGAGGCACAGCGCGGCAGGGTCTAACAGTGTCTCATCGGTGATGTCAATAGCAAAACCCCCTACTTTATATGTGGTTTGTTTAGAGAATGTAGTGGCTCCAGGAAGCCTGGTGCTATATTACGCTTCTTCCTCACTATCTGAATGCAGATGGTAGAAACCTTCAAAAGTACTGTTTTCAGAAAAAAAGTAGGCCCAGATTTTTCAAAGGCTTATGCGTACACTGGGCTTTGCACAGAAATGGTGGCAATGATTGCAAAATTAAATAGGAGATGATACGGAGGATTAAGGATCTAACGGTTAATTCAGATGAATTTGTGTCGCGGTAACTTCAGCTCTGTGAGGTGGTGGTACTTTATTGAAGCTTGTTCCATCTGCTTGTAGCAATAATGACTGTAAATTATTTTAGTAGAACTTCTTAAGCTTGGCTGTCTAAAATTTCAAGACAGTTTAGGTTTTTGTTTGACATTTACAATTTTTTTAGTGTCAAGCAAGATTGTTTCTTGGTATTTTTATACCTTTTCCAGTACTTCCTAAAAATTGAATTGAAAAATTTGAAGTAAGAAATTAAAACCAGCATGCAGGACACCCAGACTGTTCAAAATGGTTTCATCGACTTGTAATTTGTGAAACTACAGAAGGAAAAAGGATTCTAAATGAAATGGTTTTATAAACTTACTTGCTATTTTGCAGCTATATTGTATTGCACTGTTTGAGTTGAACATCTAAGCACAGAGTAAAGGAAGCAAAGCTTGGTGAGAGTGAAAGATGGCTGAATATGTGGTGTACAGCAGGCAGGTGCTCTAGAACTAGGCTAAGTGCTGTAGGTGAACCTGAAGTACGTCTGTGTAGGAGGCAAGTAGTGTGGACTTGTACTTCTCAAGGTCAGAGCGTCCCCGTTAAATGGAGCATCTCATAGTTCACTGGGCACTTTCTTGAAGCGGGTAGTAAACTACTTGAATGGATGCATGCCATGTTCCTATGCTTCCAAAAGCATTGCCATCCAGTAGGTGCAACTAATATTTCTGAGATGGTGAATGTCTTCTCATTTCAGTGAGACAGCAGGGCATCTGCCCATTTTTCAAGTGCTAAAAATACCTGTGAGAGTGCTTTTGAGACACTTGAGCGTGCCTTTTGTCCCCCTGCCCCGAAGTGACAGTGCTGTTCAGTGGGATATCCAGAGAGCAGTGCGAGCGCACTGCGCTTGCCCATCACGCTTGAGTCGTGTCCTAGACTAGCCCTCTATTTTTTTATTTCCTTACTTGAAGTATTGTATTATTATTGACGATTATGGCCAAGAAAGCTGTTGTTCATTTAGTTTAGTGCAATTGACAGTAATGTATATGTTTCAAAGGTTAGTTCACATGTTCAGGAATGATGAAGTATGTAGACTGAAGCTCTTATCTTACGTTACTTGGGTGAAAAGGCGTGCTTGAATATTCATATGGTAGCTGTTTGAGGAGGGGGAAAAAACTTATTTTTTTCTGAACTAGCACTACAAGAGAGACTGAACATTCGTGTTTTTATTGTGGAATAGCTTAGTCCTGCTCAGGGTGAGTGTAGATGACAGAGTAGTGAAATTTTGTTTAGAAATTCAGCCCCCTAACTTCGCTGTCAGTAGAAGTGTGTGGTTGAGAAGGTAGTAAAAAGATGGCTTTCTGAAAATAGTTTAGTATACATACAGAAAGCTGGGGCTGCTAACAAAGCGTACTTGCTTTTTATCTCAAGTTAGCTTTGTAGTACAGTACTTTTTTAGCATGCTTTAGGGATGGATATGGACTGTGAGTGTAGGAGCCTGTATAGGAGGGCTCCTGCTTGCTGCGGATGCTGCTCCCAATGCCAGTCAGGTGTTCAGGTCATTACTTGTTGTAACTGCAGTGTCTGATACCTTAATAAAAGACAGGCCTATACAGAAGAGCATGGGACGAAGAAGGTCCTGTTGCAAAGCTCTTGCAGCTTTAATAGACAAGAAACGAGAGTCTGGAAGAAGGGCACTGTTGTTACCTGTATTGTACAGATCAGAAGCTAAGCCAATTAGAAAATAAATGATGTACCTTTGTTCACAGATAGGATGTCTGGCAGATGCAGGGGTTGAAGTTTTTCTGAAGGTTTTCTGAGCTTCAGATAAGTGGTGGAGGCCCAGGACTGTCCCAGCTCCTGAGCATACATTACTTGGAGCATCTTGGCACGGGAAAGAGAGACCTGGCCTTAAGAGAGATGTTCCAATTAGTTCTCCTGTGGGGATGCTATAAGGCTGAAGCTTATGTTTTGAAACATAGACCTTCCCTCGGGTGTCATTACCTTAATTAAGAAAAAAGGTAAATGAGGGTGACGTGGGAAGAGATCAGTGTGCAGACTTCTGTTACTGTGCTAAAAACAGAGGGATGTTTCTAGGGATGTTTTTGGGGAAAGCTTCCGTAATGCGATGTTGCATTGTAGGTGTAATGCATCTGTATGATCCCGTGCGGAGCCAGGGAGCGGGTGCCTGGTGTGGATGGGCTGCGGGCGCTGCTGCTGCTGGGACCCGCCGGGAGCAGCGGCCGGGGCTGGGTGCATCGACTGGAGAGAGCTCGGCGGAGCTGCGGCACGCGGAGCACGCTTGGTGTTTCTAGTGGGAGATATTTCCAGGCAGATTTGTCTTTTCAGTGTAATTGAAGCTTATAGCTTTTACTCCTTTTATAGGTATGACGGCTTTTCAGTGCCTGGACTTTCCCATGTGAAATGTTTTTAGCAAAGCGCTGGAACTATAACATCAGGAAATGAACGTATGCAGCTCTCGGTTTCTGTTCTGGTGAAATCATGTGGAATGACCTGGTTTAATCTTCTTGTCAATAATAGCATTTTTTTGGTGATTAATAAAATTAGAGAAAAGCCTATCAGGAGCCGTCAGGTCCAGGTGCATAAACCGAATCACATAATTTAATTGAACTAAATTGGTGTAAAAGCGGCAGTTTCTAGCTTTAGAAAATACAGCTGTTTTCTGCAGAAAGAGCTTCACCCCATGCTCACTAGTTTCTCCAAGAAAATCATTCCAATACTGAATAAACACCTATATAAATATGCCTTGCATAAATAAACAAAAATTTCTGGGAGTGTTAGGAGAAACCGCTTCCATATAGAGACCCTCCAGTCCCCTTCCAGTGTGCCAGGAATTTGTCCTGTCAGCACGTGTCCTATTGAGAAAGGAACTGGGGAAAAGACAAGATTTCTCAGGATCTGGTAGAGCTGTGCAAATCAAAGCCTTCGTTAAACGCCAGCAGAAATTCAGTCCAGTTGGTGGAGCGTGTTTGCGGTGCACCGCACCGGACAAGCACCAGCTGCACTCCGGCCTCCCCGCACCTCGCCGCAGCCTTGGGGGCTGCGCGGGGACGCGGGCTGCTGAAGCTCTGTATGGAGCTGGGAACGGATGGGTGCACCTCACCCATGAGGTGCAGATGAGAAAAGAGCTCCCAGTAGCTTCTGCATCCTCCCAGAAAATTAAAAAGCGCTGGGGAACCCAATAAAATACTCAATGCCTCAGACCTTAGAGGAAGACGCCCCTCTCCCAAGGGGCCGAGCGCAGAATGCAGCCTGCATGCGACAGCTCTGTGGGTGCTACTTGGCTGCTACTCTATTTACCACATTTCTGTCTTAATTTCAGAAGGGAAAGCAAGCTCTGTGAAATACAAGTCCTCGTTAAGCTGAACTTTAAATGAAAAGAAGACAAAACGTGGGTAGGCGTTTTACCCTTGAGGCCTTAAGCATCTGGTAAAATAAGCCTGGCTGCACCATGAGCAGACCTGGTCAGGAAGGAGTTTGGTTCGGGCGGCTGCAGTTTGTTGGCTACCCTTCAGCGTTTCGGCTTTCCTGGCTTTGATTCCCAGCCCTCGGCGGGTTGTGAGGATAGCCGAGGTAGTGCCTCCGAGGTGACTTTCCTTTCTGAGCCTTCTCATCATTTGCTGGGTTTCTTAAGTCTCCAGCCTGGCTTCCCCATGTCTTCCCCATCACATTCTCTTCATTTTCACATTTAAGCGATTCTGTGTCTCTCTGCATCAGTCCTCTGATTTTTTTTTTTTGTTTGTTTGTTTTTTTTTTTTACCTCAGATCTTCCCATTCTTCTTTCCAAATTTTCCTCATGATTACAGTTACTTTGTTCACATCTCCCTTACTTCTGGGACCTTAAAATAACTGCCAGGTTAAAACGCTCAACGAGAAGCAAAAAATCAATGAAGACAATTTTACACTTCTTTTTTTTGTTTTGCTTGAGGAGAGTCGCTGCTGCGGTGTTTGGGATGCAAGGCTCTGGAGGGATGCTTGCCTGTTCAAAGGGGGTAGTTTCCTCGGGGGGGAGGAAAAATAGGGGAACCTTTCTGTCGCTTAAACTTGTTGTTTAAAAGAGTTCTGAGAAGATCTGATTCTTCAGCGAAGTATTTCCTAACAGTTTTCAATTTTGATCAATCTTGCATTGCTAAACCTTTCAAACGCACTTTTATAAAGGAAAAAAAAAGAGTTTTGGCTGTAATGGCTGTGTGCCATTCTGCCATTGTTTTGAATGGGACTTGTTGACCCTGTCATGCTTTCAGTTCAAAGACCTTTGGAGCAGGATCTTTAATTTTAGCAACTTTATGATGGATTTGGATAGTGCAAATAAACATTTAAGTCTCTGTAAAATTGCGTCCTGAGACTATAAATGAATAAATAAATCACAGGTGAATGTGGTGTGTTTCAGTCAATGTTGGCTGTAGTTCTTGGTAGGTCAGTTAATGTTTATACTTGCATGCTACTTTTAAAGAAAGTTCTAAACACTTTATAGATATGGAAAGATTTAAAACAATTGGCATGTCTTCAGTAATTTTGTACTTGTTTTTAAAAAAAATTATGATTGATGAATTACTTAATCGCAGTAGGAGCGAGGAGATGTGATTTTGCTCCGATTTCTGTTTCTTGTAATTTCTCGGTAGCAGCATTCTGGTGGAAGGGCAAGTCCTTGACATTACAATTCAGTGTAATTATTCCTGAAAAATTCATGTACTTAGAAGCTTTTATATTCGTTTCAGATTTCAGCAGTGATAATGCAAATGATCCTCAAGGAACATGAGGATAGTGCGTATTTTGAAATGGTAGCTACATAGCTATTGCTTTTGGCTCCCTTCTTGTAAACTTTCTCCATTAATATCATTTGCATAAGTGAAGCTGCTTCATCTCCTGGATGAGATGCACGCACCAGAGGGGGGTTGTGGGAAAGTATTGCTGAGCTTTAATCCCTTCCATTGCAAACAGGGTTCTTGGGTGGAATATGCTGTTAATCATCCTTGATAATTATAAGAGCGTTAGTTCACTGCAGTGAAATGACTTGGCAGTGGGCTTAGCATAAACTTTGGAGGGTGTGCAAAGGCAGAAAATGAGATAGAAATGGGTGAACGTGGGATAGAAAATGGCAGAGCCCTGTCCTTGTCCTGCGTGCCGTCCCGTGCAAGAGCAACTGGGATTTGCTCTGCGGGCGCTGTTGCCGCGCGTAGGGACGCACCCAGCTGGGCTGTGTGGGCACGGCTGTGGATGGGCCGTGGTTATGGAGAGAAATGAAACTGCTGGGTTTCACTCATTCCTACTTTATTTGTCAGCGGATGAGGCGAAGAGTCGAATGAGCATGTGCACTAATTAAGGTAGCACCACTGATCACTTTTATTTCTCTATTAAATAATGAAGTCAGTTGGATGTTACATTCCTGTCAGGGGTTTTCTAGTAATATTATAGGATGCTCAAAAATAAAAGAATAAAAGGAATACATTTTTTTCCATGTTATTTCATTGTTGTCCAAAAATGTTTTTTCACAGTCTTCTAATTATTTGTTTCCTCTTCAAATATGGAATTTTACAAGTAATAGATAAATATATCAGATGAGATGGTCTAAGGGTCCTTTGTTTGTATAAGGGTCTAAGGGTCCCTTTATATGCTGGGAATTTACTTTGCCCCATTAATTGCTCAAACAAAAGTTGCAATATGTAAAATACCTTTTACAGCATCTGAGAACAAAATCATTTGGAGAAGTATTAACTTCTGCTGAACTTTGAACTGGCTGCAAGTCTGAGAGGAAGCAAAATGAAATGGATTGAATGGTTTGCTATATGTTTGCTATTTTTTATCTTTTATATAGGAGGGAAGCTAATTCTTTTTTACTGGTTGCATCAAGTGTCTGCCCTTCGCTTTCACCCCCAAAGTGGAGCATTAAGCTGACCTGGGGGCTGTGATCCAGTGACTCATTGCAGTTCAGTCTCGTTCAAGGGGAGTTTTCTGTTCAGTTGGAGAGGTACTTCATGCCAGTGATGAACATATTACAAGAAAATAATAGCGTCATTAGTTATCCGTCACACAGATTTACTCTTTATGTTGAGATATTTCTTTCCTTCTCCCTGTCGTCCTCTGTTATGTGACTTGTTTCCTTTCCTACTCTGCAAAACCTCACTAAAAATACTTTTAAGGAGAAACTGTATTATTAATGACGCATTGGTATTATTATACTTCAGACTTTCAGATTTTCGTCTCATTTGAAATTGGGTCTAAGCGGGCTTAGTTATTTTCTGACTGCAGGCAAGCTCAGGTCTTCGTGGGCTTTGTGAGACTCCCCTGCGCCTGCGGGCTGGTGTGTTTGTGCAGAATGAGAAGGGAAAGAAGAAAGTAGAGGTGAAAGCTGGATGGGATGAGGGGACGTGATAAATATGGTGCGGGAAGCGAGGTGAGAACAGGCTGAGACACGGATGTGAAAAAGGGAAATAGGGAGCGATAACAAGAAGGGAGAGGAGAAAGCAGACAAGAATAAATGGAAGGTGACAGTCCAGCGTGGAAACGGGATGCTCGAAGTGCAGAGAGCGGGGAGGCGGTGATGGGCAGTGCAAAAGGTTGGCAGTCAAAGGCAGTGGTAATTTAGTTGCTGAATATCCAGCATTTTCTTGAAATAATTATTAGCATTTGAGTAGTTTTTGGACGTGCCAGGAGCCATCAGGAGCTTAGTGTGCTGGGTACAGAATACCCAGCAGAAGGATGGTACCTGCCTTGATGACAAAGAGGAGGAAAAAAAGAAAAAGAGCTTTATTTTGCAGACCGGGGATCTGAGGCAGGTAATGTTGATGACTTGCCCAAGATGATACAGGAAACGTCGGTAGGGTTAAATACTGAACTCCTCTCCGCTGGCCAGGTTCTGTAAAGCTGCCATTTCATTCTTCTTTTGTTTTTCTGTTCTCCTTTCTATGTTTCAGTTTATAGGTGAATATATTAGTGAGTGTAACTGTGCATTCTTAATGTTGGTATGATTCTTTAATGCTTGCAGTAAGGCCAAACATTTTTTTTCAAGCTATGGTGTGCACGTGTGCATCTGTACAATAGATAATATCCCACAAATGTGAACTCTTAATTGATTTATAAGAAAAACTGATGTGCTTTTATGATAAATAATTAAAAGCTCCTTTAAGATACAGTAGTAAGAAGGCCAATAGTAAGTAGCTTCTTGGTCTAGTTCCAATAGTAAGAGTATGTATACGTGTACATACCATTGCATCTTTCTTTACCCTTTCCATTTCCTAGGTGTGAGATGCTTTCGAAAGAACTCCTGCATCGTTTACTATAACAAACCTGCAGGGACAAAATCCATGCATCTTTGAAATTAATAGCAGGACTTTTAGGAAATGTCAAAATGAATGCTCTTTATGTTACTCTCCTCTGTAACTTCTAGTTTCTGTATATGCCTGCATCCGTTGCGGTTGTGCTCCTGGCTGCCTGTACTGACTCGGCTGCCTGATGGACTGTTCCTCAGGCTCCGTGGCCTTCCTGCGGGCTGTGCGGTTGCAGATACAGTCGTACACCCAGTGGAAGTTTAATTTCTTCTGATAGGTATGCTTATCGTTGGAGTCAGATAATTTTACTGATCTGTTATGGGGGGGGGGATGGGGCAGCAGAAGTAACTTGCTGTTGGCACTGGTGTGTGGATGAGTGGTGCTCTTGCTGTACACGTCTTTTTCTGTGTTAAAAAGAACATAATGTGCTTTCTTCTCAGTTTTTCAGAAGATGTGCTTTCAAGTAGGCATTTTCCACCTGTACTGACCTTGGCGCTGCGACTGTTGTCTGTGTCCTGTCAAACTGCATGCCGCCATGCATGCTTGTAGACAGTGAGAGCTTTTTAATTACAGAATGTGTTTTAACCCTGAAGGTTGCTTTTCAGTGGATTTCTTTGATGAAGTCTGAAAGACCAGGATGCTGGCTGTAGTACCTAGAGCTTCAAGATGCAGCTTAAAACTCCTTTTAACAGATTCTTCAGCTCACGCTTGTCATAAACCCCTTTTCTGGGGAGGTGGAGGAGCTGACCAGGTTAGAGCGACCTGTGCTGCTCACAAAGTTTATAGTTTGATGACGATGCAGATAGTCATCTTTCCGCCTGCTTCTGGGCAGGCAGCGCGCTCTGAGCTGCTTCGCAAGCCTGGTGTTTTTGTTCAGCTCTTTCTTCAAGGGCAGCTTCTCCCGTGGGGCTGCAAGAGATGAGCCCGCTGAGCGCCCGCATCCATGCTGCGGCACCCTGCTGCCCACACCTCTCAACATCAGCGTGAGGCACTGTGTGGGTACCGTTTGCGTTGCCAGGGATTGAGATGCTGGTTTTATTTGCGATAAAAAACTCTCCCAAAACTTCTTTACCGTCTCGCTGCTACGTTAGCTCTCTCTGACTGACCTTGGCGTGGGTGCTGCTGCGTGCCTGGCCCTGGGGCTGGTGCTTAAATTTGGTCCCGGTTAAACCAGCGAAGAGGTATCCAGAGTCCAAGTTGCATTTCTCACAAGATTTGAAGCCTGACTTTTGATTTCCCCTAAATATACTTGTCCTGTTATTTCAGTTGACTTGTGGTATGTGGACAGCAAACTGAGCGTTTCTGAAATTTTTGTTGTTTGCTATTTTCTTCCTCTCTGAAATAAAAAATATATAGACAAAAGGTTTTGCTACGGTACAGTCGGATATGCTTTTGTTTCTGAAGTCTCCCTGGATTTCATTTTTAGCCAGCTTTTGTTTCTGCTTATTTTGAGTGTTGCTATTAAGGTAGATCATGCTGTGAACTGAGATGAACTTATGCAAAAAGTCCACTTCTCGCATTAGCGCATTGTTTGCGCTGAAAGCGTATTTGGGTATGGAAAGCTTTTCAGAAATGGCTGCTTCTTTGTGAAATGCAGCTTTTAATCCCAGATTGTTTCCGTGGAGGGCAGCTAATGATTCAATATACAAAGGCAGAGAGGGAACCTTCCTTCTTGTTTGTGGAATATGCTAGGCTCCATTTTAAAATTTTCCATCCTTCTGAAGGATATATGGATTCGGCTTCATTGCTGTTGAACTCAGTAGGATTTTTACCTTTAACTTCCATCTGAGAATTAGAAGGTGATTATTCTGGATAGTCATAATCCACTCTGTGTAATTTATTCCTATTTATTCATATGGATAAGGAGAAATGATTTTGAAGGGGTGAAAGTCTGTTGTTTAGAAGCTGGAATGCAGTGTGGACTCCCGTAGCCTGTGATCATTTTACAGATTTTGTAGCTGCAAAAATGTTTTGTTCCTTTGACGTGTTATCCATCAGACCAGAAGTACTAGATGTCAAGGGAGAGGAGGAGAAGCGTTGGAGAGATTTGTTCGTTACACGATCAGAGTGTTTTCCTGGACACTTCAGTCATACGTTAAATTTTTCGTTATCTTCTCCCGTTGTCTAGACTAAGAAGTGTTTATGTAATTTCTTGCGGTGCACTTGTTAGAGCAGAGGAAAGCTTTCTTGATGTCATTGTTATTAAAAAGGCTTATTAGGTTACTAATGGTCTAGCGATCATTGGGAATGGGACACTGCTGAAGAGTGCTCCACGTGCAGGCGCTGTGTTTGGCGGCGCTGATGGGCGCGGGTCAACCAGGAGGCAGAGGAGAGGGATGTCTGTGGTCCTTGGTGATGCACACCATGTTCACTTGGAAGCGGTCCTCCTGGGAGCACGGGCAGCCAAGGGGAAGGTGTGGTGGGGAGAAGAGGGATGCAGAGGGCAGAGGCCCACGGGCGGGCAGAGCTGCGGGGCTCTCCTAAACCTTCCTGGGCTGAAGGCTGCCGCGTGCCTCCGGCCGTCCCCCCGGTCCTGGCCTCTCTGCTCCACGGCCGAGCACTGCCGGGGCACGCTGTACGGCTTCTCCTGCCCGTGC